>NC_092757.1:15780763-16980763 GCF_047496795.1 Chiloscyllium punctatum
GATAAAATATTGTTGTTTTATATGGACCAAAGAACCTATCCGCGCCCCCTCGGTAGTTTGGCCCGAGTATGGGTCTGATGAAGACTGGGTGTGTCAAATCCTAAATGTATATGTTAACAGAAAACAACCGTTTGACCCAGAGGAGAGCAAATATGCCGCCGCCTGGTTGGCGGGCGACGGCGAGAGTCCCACGCGTCTCTATCCTCTGATTCCCCAAACAGACCCAAGGAAGCCCCAGAAGTCTTGGGACATCCTCACCGACGGTTTGCCACCGTGTGCCCCGCCCCCATATATACCACCCGCACACGACCAGGCGTCCAGCGCGGACCTCCCTCCTGCGACGGATAAATCCGAGTCCCAGCAGGCTATGACCAGTGAGGAAGGGACTGCTGGGGGGGGCACAGGAGGGGGCGCAGAACTCACCCCAGGCACTAGGAAATCAGTCCGACTCGAGATGCGGAGAGGTCGAGAAGAGGGATTGAGAGCTGGGAGGAGTGACAATATTGAACAGCTGAACCGCTTACGGGAGGTGCCTTTTGGGAATGAACGGACCGGGTTCGTAGTACAACCTTTAAATTCTGGGGATATCCGGCAACTCCGTAATGAACTAGCCGGCCAATGGACGACCCCGTCAGTGTGGGAATACAACTGGACCAATTTCTGGGGCCCAGTATATACACATGGGCTGAACTGCAGGCCATGATGAAAATAATATTTAATTACGATGAAATTGTTATGATCCGGAATAGTGCAATGGCCATTTGGGATAGGGAGCGTCAGGACGGCCCTCAGCGTGGAGAGCAGAAGTGCCCCTTAGAGGACCCCCGGTGGGATCATAACGACGCGGGGGGACGGGCCAATATGACAGACCTCAGAAGCCTTATAATCAGGGGGATCCAAACCTGCGTGCCCAAACAGCGGAATTTAGTGAAAGCATTTGAAGTTGGACAGAAAAAGGATGAATCCCAGAGTGAGTTTTTAGACCGTTTGCAGGAGTCCATGCGAAAGTATTCAGGTTTAGAACCCGATAGGGAAATAGGCAAGGGCATGCTTAAGGTGCACTTTGTGACTAAGTCATGGCCTGACATTCAGAAGAAATTACAGAAAGTGGAGGATTGGGCTGAAAAGGATGTTGCAGAATTATTACGGGAAGCACAGAAGGTGTACGTTCAGAGGGATGTAATAAGGGAGAAACATAAGACAAAAATGATGGTGGCAGCCGTACGGGAAGCTTGTAAGTCCACCGGAATGTGGGAGGGAGATTATGGGGTGGAAAGAGGAACGTCGAAGAAAAGTTGGAGAGGGAGAGAAGCGAGACGGGGCAGAAGTGAGAGAGGAGGATCTTATGGAATTGAACGCCCTCAGAAGGCCGGATGTTACCATTGCGGGAAACTGGGACACTTCAAAAGGGATTGTCCCGAGTTTAAAAGGGAAAGAGAAGGGATGTATGAAATGGAGTATGAACAAATGGATTAGGGAAGTCAGGGGAGGATCGGAACACGGGCCTACCAAGAACCCCTGGTAAATTTACGGTGCGCCCATTTAGACAAGATGTTACCTTCTTAGTTGACACAGGCGCCGGCAGGTCCTCAGTTCCCCTCCATCCTCGGGGGGGTTGGCTTCCAAGCTAAAACATTAAACATTTCAGGATTTAAGGGTGGGGTTTTTAGTGCGAAAATATTCGAACCACAACCCTTGCGGCTGGAGGAGGAGGAGCTCCAGGTGGAACTCCTTCACCTCCCCCATCTTCCCTATGGGTTGTTGGGACGAGATGTGATAGTCCGTTTCGGATTGCGAATTGAAGTGGGAGAAGAGGAAGAATTAGCCGTTACCATGTCATACCTTAGTGAGTCCCGATTGACAGAGATAGACCCTAGGGTTTGGGTCGCCAAAGGGAACCGGGGAGGACTCGCAATTCGACCTGTGGAGGTAAATGTAAAGCCCCAGAGCCCCGACGTCAGAGTGCGCCAATACCCCATCTCTTGGGAAGGGAGGCAGGGCCTGAAGACAGTTATGGAAGACCTAATAAAAGATGGATTGGTAGAGCCCTGTATGTCACGATACAATTCCCCCATCCTGCCGGTCCGGAAGTCGGACGGGAGCTACCGAATGGTCCAAGACCTAAGGGAAGTAAATAAAATGGTCCAAGTACGGCACCCTGTGGTACCGAACCCAAACAGTATTCTGGGGCGAATACCCCCGGACCACGGCTGGTTTAGTGTTATAGACTTAAAGGATGCCTTCTGGGCGTGTCCCCTGGACAAGGACAGTAGGGATCTTTTTGCTTTTGAATGGGAGGATCCTGATACTGGCAGAAAACAACAGTACAGGTGGACCGTACTCCGCCAAGGATTCACTGAGTCCCCGACTCTGTTCGGGCAGATTCTGGAACAATTATTGGAGGGACTAACCTTGTCCCCGGCCCTTAAGCTTATACAATACGTGGACGATCTCCTTTTATCCGGACCGGCGGAAGAGGACGTTCTACTTGGGACTAATGCCCTGTTAAATTACCTCGCTGAGAAGGGGTTAAGAGTGAGTCAGAAGAAGCTCCAATATGTCGAGAAAGAGGTTAAGTACCTGGGACACTTGATAAGCCAGGGACAGAAACGAATAAGTCCGGAAAGGGTGCGGGCAATAATCGAACTAGGCCTCCCAACGACCAAGAGGGAGTTGCGGAAGTTCTTGGGACTCTTAGGCTATTGTCGGTTATGGATAGACGACTATGCCCCCCTTACTAAAGACTTGTACCTAAAACTCATTGAGGAGGCACCCAACAGAATAAAATGGGAGGAGGAGGAGAAAAAGTTAATTGAAATCCTAAAAGGAAAATTGATGGCCGCACCTGTTTTAAGCTTGCCGGATTTTAGTAAGACATTTCGCCTCTTTGTGAACTCCAGAAAGGGAACCGCTCTTGGAGTATTGACCCAGGACTGGGGGGGTAAAAGGAAGCCCGTGGCTTTCCTGTCAAAAATTCTGGATCCAGTCTCCCGAGGGTGGCCGGAGTGTGTCCAAGCGGTGGCAGCCACGGCAAAGCTGGTAGAGGAAAGCAGGAAGTTGACTTTCGGGGCCCCCTTGACAGTCACTACTCCCCACCAGGTTAGAACTATCCTGAATCAGAAAGCCGGGAGGGGGCTGACTGACTCGAGAATTCTGAAATATGAAGCCATATTGTTAGACCGAGAAGGCCTCCGAATAGAAGTCGGGGGCTGCCAGAACCCGGCGGACTTTCTTTGGAAAGGGGATGGGTGGGGAAGGAAGTAATAAACTGCCTGGTAAGGATTCCACAGATATCCGAAATTACCGAAGTGCCCACGTTTACTGACAAAGAAGAAACTCTTCTCGCGTCTCTGGGGGGTACAAAGGATAGGGAAGGCAAGTGGACCTTACCCGATGGCCGCCAGCTACTAAATCGACCGTTGACGCGGGACATTATTGCCCGTTTACACCAAGGGGGTCACTGGGGCGCCCAGGCACTGTGTGATGCCTTCCTGCGCCGATATGCTCACCCTGGTCTGTACACGGTAGCCAAGCAGGTCACAGGAGATTGTATAACATGTCGAAAGATTAACAAAAGGAGGCTGCGGCAGCATGCAAGACAAGGGGGTAGGAGTCCGGCCTATAGGCCGTTTGAGTATATCCAGGTAGATTACACTGAGCTCCCCCCCATAGGTCGCCTGAAGTACCTATTAGTAGTGGTAGATCACCTGACAGGATGGGTGGAAGCTTTCCCCACTACCACGGCAACGGCAACTCAGGTTAGCAAGATTCTACTCGAGCAAATCATCCCACGATTTGGGCTACCCCGCGCTATTGACTCTGACCAGGGGAGCCACTTCACCTCGACCGTCCTCCAGAATGTAGTGCAAGCAATGGGGATTGACTGGGATTTGCACACACCCCCTGGCATCCCTCCTCCTCGGGCAAGGTCGAAAGAATGAACCAGACCATCAAAAAGCAGCTAACCAAGCTCACTAGTGAAATCGGCCTGCCTTGGACCAAATGCCGACCCCTTGCCCTATTGCAAATTCGCACCCAGCCAAGGCGGGATTTGGGCGTCTCCCATTTCGAAATGTTATTTGGCCTCCCGTTCCATGGGCCGAAGGGGGAACCTCCTGCATTTGAGTCTCAGGATATGTTTGTGCAAAAATATGTGGTGGCTCTGGGGTCTGCTTTATCTCGTTTACGCCAACAGGGACTTTTGGCACAGACGCCGCCCCTCGAGTTTGCGGTGCACACCGTCAAGCCGGGTCAGTGGGTCCTGATTAAAAGCTGGAAGCAACGTACCCTCGAACCAACTTGGGACGGTCCCTTCCTGGTACTTTTGACGACCGAAACGGCTGTCCGTACGGCCGAAAAGGGCTGGACGCATTACACTCGAGTCAAGGGACCAGTGCCACAACCGACGGAGGACGAACGAACCTCTCTGACAAAGGCATCTAAGGAACAGAGACCCTGAGAACGAACTAATCGGACTTTGGCGAGTCTAAAGGAACTGTGCCCTCGGGCTACGGGTGTCGCGAAAAAAAAAAAAATGCGGTCAATCGTATTGTTAACTTGCTATGCCATTATCCTTGGGCTGGGTCATAGCGTGCGTGTTACCCAATTTGGCCTCTGGAAAAAACAAGCAGAGGACCGTCAGTGGTTCACCATCTCCGTGCTTGCCAACCAATCAACACAGACATTTAGCTTAGACCTATGTGAGTTGGTGCCCTGTAGGACTAAAAGTGAACTGAATCAAACTAAGCAGAATCTAGAGAGAGAAAGGGGATTCCAGGGTCAGACGTTAGTATTACAATTGCATGGTAGGGAAGGCATAAATAGGCCTCCAGCCCCCGTGGTCCAGGCTATGGTGTCAGTTGTCCGTGATCCCATCACCCCTGGACGAGATTGTGGGCAGAATCAGTGCAATCCGCTTTATCTGACCATAAAGAACTTGGAAAAGAACGAGGCGAGACTTAATAGAACAATACTGGGTATTAGAGTTGGGGGCCAGGCAGGATGGGGGGGGAATGCAGCTGTGCTGCACGTATATCACGGTCAATGAAGCTGAGTCTGGGGGCTCATCCCCCACTGATAAGCAGGAAAAGATTAGAATAATTGAGACGAGGAATTTGGAAAAGACCTTTGAAATAGAAACGGGATACGGGGAGGCGAATGCCTGGATGGAATGGGTCAAATATACTGTGAGGAGCATGAAAAAGAGTGATTGCTACGCATGCACGAGTGCCCGCCCTAACCCTCAGGTGGTCCCATTCCCGTTGGGATGGGAGAAACACCCACGAGCCATGGACTGCATGATAAGGCTGTACCAGGACCGAGAGGCCTGGAACGACCCCACTTGTCGACCCTTGAGTTTGAAGTTTCCCCCCGTCAGGTCTGAGGGGGCGTCCCGCCCGCCATCATTCTCAGGGGTAACGGGTACGCACCAGGCCTGCGTCTCTCGGACGGGACTACAGTGGGACGACGATGTGGGGACATTTGACAAGTGCAGCGGATCAATTCGGCTGGTCAATGAAACTACCGGGGGCGGGAATTTCTCCCACATTCATGTACCTAGGGCAGACCTCTGGTGGTACTGTGGTGGGAGGGTTCTGCGACCGAACCTGCCCCAAAAATGGACGGGCACTTGTGCGATCGTTCAATTGGCCATCCCATTCACCCTGGTATTCGAAAAACAAGAGCAACCCCATTCTAGTGGAAGAACGGAGAGAGCTTTGGAGACCTCTTTTGATGATAACATATATTTAGATGCCATAGGGGTCCCCAGGGGGTGTTCCTGACGAATAAAAGGCTAGGAACCAGATAGCGGCGGGTTTTGAGTCGTCACTGTTCTGGTGGGTGACCATCAATAAGAATGTGGATTGGATTAATTATATTTACTACAATCAGCAGAGGTTCATTAATTATACCCGGGATGCAGTGAAAGGAATAGCAGAACAACTGGACGCCACTAGTCGGATGGCGTGGGAAAATAGGTTGGCCTTAGACATGATGTTGGCAGAGAAGGGGGGTGTTTGCGTCATGATAGGCACTCAGTGCTGCACTTACATCCCCAACAACACAGCCCCTGATGGGTCCATCACCCGCGCCCTGGATGGACTCACCACATTGGCGGACGAACTGGCCGAAAACTCGGGCATCGACTCTGGCCTCACGGACTGGTTGGAAGCTTGGTTCGGTAAATGGACGGGGGTGGTCGTTCCCTTTCTTGTCTCATGTATAGTGGTGGCAGGGGTACTCACTGCCCTTGGGTGTTGCGTTATTCCCTGTGTCCGGGGATTAACTCAACGACTGATCGAAACCGCCCTTACTAAGAAGGATGTTCCCTATGGGCAGGTTGAACGAATAAATCTCGAGATGGAACAACGTGAATCCCGCTTGGCCGGGGGTAGTATTAGAGAAGGGCAGTTTGATGAACAAGCTCGGGAGTTATTAAATGCCCTGGAGAAGAAACTTACGGTTGAAAAATTACAGGCCGTAAGAAAAGACACGGGGGATTTGTAGGGGGTAGTGTAATTTTTAAACGGTTAGCTGCCTTTTAGTCTTTTCTACCTCATAGTAAACACAAGCAGACACTCAACTGTTGCCGGACCTCCCCCACGTTTATATGAATGAAACAGTTGTAACAGCTTTCCTCGATAGTTGAGAGGCCGCCCTTAACCACAGTTGTACAACATCATCCATATAAGGGAAGAACGGGAAGCTCAAACACTGATTGGCCAAGTGAATGATAAAAGAATCCCAGGCACCAGAACCCAAATAAGGAAAACAGTGGGGAATCCGAGCACTCGTTGGTCAAGGCAGCAGTAGTAAACCCAGCCCACATATACATGTATATAATGTGTGGAGATTACTATGCTTGTGTGTGTGTACCTTTGGGAACAGCACCCGACTTTGCAAAGTTGAATGAAAAAGTTTTGGACAGACTCCTCCGTGTCTTTGTTCCTGGGAAGGGAAATAAAAAGTGCCGTAGATGGGGCTGGATAGCCACTTATCTCGCACAACTTGATAGAGATGGACAAGATGATTAGAGGCATAGATAGAGAGTTTAGCCAGAAACGTTCACTCAGGACAGAAGTGGCTATGATGAGGTGGCACGTTTTTAAAGTAATTGGAGGAATATTTATGGGAGATGTCCGAGGTAGGTTCTTTACACAGAGAGTGTGGGTGTGTGGATAGGCACATGAATGATCGTAAAGTGAAAGGCATGTATGTTAGTCTGATTTTAGAACAGGATAAAATGTCGGCAGGACGTCAAGAGCTGAAGGGCCTGTACTATGATTCCTGTTTCACCAAGCTTGTAGATTCTCATCAATTCTTGATTGTGTGAGGGAGTGATGTGTGTGAGATCAGGAAGCTTTGACGAGGTGTTAGGTCAAAATTTACATTTACGTTGTGCATTGTTACAGTCACCTGAGTGCCAGTCCAATATGTGTATGTCACCACACACCAAACAGAATCCGCCAAGTTCAGTTATTAACGTGCTTCTTGGCCTGCCGTTTGCTGCTGTTTTCTTCAGATACAGTCTGTTTGGTGAACCGTGTATTAATCTCTGGCCATCCACAGAGATGTAAAATTTCATTTTGATACTGGTGTTAATGAAGGTGACATTTATTGGGTATGGTTTCAGAGGTTTCTGTGTGAGACTCAAGATAGTGCATCAGACTGTCAACTTTTTAACGTCTTTTCCCAGCATCCGGTCCAGGGTGCAGATGTATGGAGTCTGGGTGGAAGGCCAGGTGTCAGCACCATCAGTAAGTTGTACGGTGTGATTCTGACACTGCATGTCGACACATCTGCCCAACGGGCCAGGCTCTGACTGAAGATGAATTTTTAAAACATGGTTGCTGGTCAGCCATTGATATCTAATTTGGGCATTATTTGTAGCTACACTGAGACCCGTAATAGTCTGTTAGCGAGCTTTCACCTTTCCCAGGGTGCATTCCAAATTATTTGTTGTGAAGAAATGTTTGACTGACTGCCCTGACCCAGGTTAGAAACTCTTCGCACAGATTTAGGAGCAGGTCAGTGTGTCACTCAGCATCACAGCAACTGTAAATTCCAGTAACACTGTAAATGATTCCAAATCTTTTGGAAGCCATTTTTAGCGTAGCTCATTGCAAGGTGTTGAGTTTACTGACCCGAACAATAATCAGCTGTTAGCTATGTTTCGTGAATTGGGCAAAAATGAGATATGAAGTATGATTATTCAACTGAACTATAATCTCTGAAAACAATTAGGTCGATTCTATATTTATGAGAGTAAAGTACAAACTCCTATCAAGTTTTTATAACACAAAAATAAAGATTGCACATTTTATTTTGTATCGAATAAAGAACATGGTACCTAACTGTTGTGATCAGAATTATATATTCAATGTCAGGATTCAAAACAATGCATTGCCACTCCAACATTTTGAAAATGGTAGGCTTCTGAATGATTACATGTTCGGAGTGAGTAAACGATTGAACAATCTTATACATTTATATATAAACAATCAGTTCAATTTCTCAGTGAAATGTACGAGCTTCAGCTAATAGCCAGCAATTTAGAAATGGCAATAATTCAACATGCACTGTTCATAATTTATGTTATCAAATTTTAGCGAAGAATAATTTGAAAACTGCCGACTTTTATAAAGAATGATACTTAATATGAAATGTGGACAGTGAAAAAAAAAGGACATATTATGATGTGAGGGAAAAGTCAGAGCTTTTCAAAGAGATTTGTGCCAAAGCAATGATATATTTGTTTTCGTTATCAGAACATAACATTTAAAATATTCATGTTCTGAGTAATAAATAGACTACATAATGAGACTGACCTTGCAATATTTGCATTTTAACTGTTTATCCTGCACCAAATAATCAGATATTTGCGAGCACTTAAAACGGGAAATAATCCGATACTGACTTTTATTTGCATCAGACACTTGATACAGTACAAGCCTTTAAAGTACAGGAGGAGGCCATTGGCCACTGTGTGTGCACCAGCTCCAGTAATGTTTCCCCAGCATCTTCCATTTGCCAGCCCTATCTCTGTAGCCCATTAAATTCATAATTTCCAAATAAATATCCAATTCTTTATTGAATCGTCATCTACAACTCTCCCAGGCAGTATAATCCAAATCCTAACAACTCTCTCAATAAAGAAGTATTTATGTATCTCAGTCCCAGCTCTTTTGCTGACCATTTTGAAATTAGAACTCTTTGATGCTGTAATGCCAACTAACGGAACAGAGTTTTCCTGTTTGACTCTGCAGCTTTCTTCATACTTTTAAGCACCACAATAAGTTCACATCTTTGTCTGTTCTGCTCCAGGAAGAAAAGGCCTTGCAACTACTGTTACAAACACCACATCGGAAAAACAGGCAGGAAACTAGCCACCGGGATGCATGAACAACAACTAACCAGAAAGAAAGACATGACCCACTCTCACTAGATCCTTACATACGGATGAGGAGGTATATCATTTAGACTGGGTCTGTGCATCCATCTAGGACAAGCCAAACAGAGAAACGCACGAGAATTCCTCGAATCATGGCAATCCAACCGGAACTCTATCAACAAACACATGGATTTGATTCCATCTTACACTCTCTGAGGAAACGGACCAGGCATGAAATCACCAAGACTGGAAATGACATCACTGACTCAAGGAAACCTAAACACATGAATGGAGAGTGGGACATAACACTAGCATTTCACCGGAGTCTCACTGATAATGTTCACTAGGATAGTGATGAACCATCTGAAGATGAACTCTCCAAATCAGCGAGGAAACTGACATCCAGAAGAAATAAATGTCTCTCGTCCTTTCTTTAACTAAATCCTTCATTCCAGTTAACATTCTGACTATTTATAAGGTTATTGGTTTTCTTCTGCAAAGTAATGTAGTGTCGGTCTGATTGTGTATGCGAATGTGTGTGTGTGTGAGAGAGAGAGACAGAACAATCCTCTGTAATCTCTGAATTACTCCCCGTGCCATATGGAAAAGAGGTAAGGATTAGGATGGCAGTATAATTTAACATGTTGTAAAAATCTAGTTCAAGGTTGCTGGTTTCAGATTTTTGGATATTTGGGATTTGTTCCAGGACAGGTTGGACCTGTACAAAAAAGACAGATTGCATCTTAACTGGAGGAGCTACAACATCCTTTTGGGGAGCTTTGCTAGTGCATGTCGAATGGATTTAAACTAATAAACCAGGAGTTTAGTAACCAAAGCAGCGGGTCAGAAACTGAGTAAAAGGTCGAGATGAATAGCACATCAGGCATGGCCAGTCTAATGAACATGCTGAGGGAAGGAATCATATCAGTTCACAGTGTGAGTTGGAAGTTGGAATATATGATAGAGATGAGGCTCAGGTTTATCCGCGATTCACAAATGAGGATGGAGAGTGTGGGGGATGTGAGGGATTGACGTGTGAGAGATCAGGAAGACAGTGCACAAGAAAATATTAAATGGTAAATATTGAAGGGGTGGAGTGGAGTGGGGAATTTTGTGATAAATAACTGGCAGCAAAACACAGGAAAACTTGCTGTTTGTCAAAGTGAATACCTGGGAAGTAATTTATTATGCTTCAGAGAAATAGCACCCTCAAAGCTAGAAGTCTGCATTATATTGAAGAAAAATCTGTGTCCATGACATTGCTGTAACTGTTATAATGGTGGTAAACAGCTGGAAAAATGCTCGTGTTGTTGTTAGACAATGCATGCACTGAGCATGTGAATTACTCTGGATGTTCCCAGAGATGGCTTGGATGCTATAGGTGAAGAAAGGGCTGAAACTCCATGAGATGATTCTGGTGTGTAATCTCACCACGTACTGAGTCCAGACAAAGGAACAAACCAGCAACTGCCATTGTTTATTGCTTCAGAATATATCAGAGTATTCATGGCTGCCAATGCATAGAATCATGAAACAAATTAAAGCCCTATCACATCTGTGCCAGCAAGTGCACATCCAAAGGCTTTGTAAACGTTTGTCAGGTTACTTCCCTCAACAACCCTCCTAGACAATGCATTCCAGATTCATACCACCCTCTCAGTACGAAACACATTCCACAAATCCTCTCTCAAATCCCTGCCTTTCACTTCAAAAATGCGTTCCTTTGTTTTTGACCCTTTGACTAAGGGAAACAGCTTCTGTTTGTTCATCCTCTCCATACCCCTATACTCCAGTATACCTGCAGCAGGATCCCTCCTCAACCTTCCCTGCTGCAAAGAAAAAACGAGCAAATTTAGCCCTCCCCTTCATAGTTTGAGTACTCACTTTTCTTATTACTTCTGACGTGCATCATCCCATATTTATTAGTGTTAAATTTCATCGGCCATTGATCTGGCTATCTGAATAATCTATTTATATTCTCCTGATTGTGAGCCACTCAGCTCAGCTTTGTGTCATCCACAACATTGGTCAGCATTCCACTGCCACAACCCCTCACCATTTTCTACATGCTCACCTTCGTCATTTATGAATATCACAAACAAACCGTGATTTCCTTCCTGTTTCCCAGATGTTATTCAGAGGAGGATTTGAGAATTCCAGTCTCTGTTTTTCTTATTTTGGTCAATTTACAGAGTGATGTAGTTAACATCTTTTATGAGGAAGCCAGAAATAACATTTTTGACACAGAGTTGAATTCACCTTTCACACTTTGCATGTTTTATTCAAAAAGCTTGTAAATAATTTAGGATGAGCTGGGGTTTGGCATCTTGCGCTGGAACATTAACCTTTTGGAGGCACTGCAATAGCCAGATCTGGAGACATTTTTCATCTGCAGGATGGACACAGAATAATTCATTGTTTGTTTAAATCAGCTGGTGTGATGAGGATAAATACTAAATTAAATTCTATGTTATGGACAAACTGCAGGAGATCAAATCATATTCTCATGTCAACCTTTAATTGGAAGCAAATACATACTGAAAAGAAAAATCAAAAATGTTGAAACACCACAAAAGACAATAAAAAAAACCTCTGCACTTGATACAGAAAGATAGAGTACATGTATCATCTTAACAAGGATCAAGTGAAAGAAAAGAAAGAACATGAAATCTTTTCTTAATTTTCAATGGAAACCTGATCTCGATTTTCCTGAACAGTGATGTTTTCGCACCCAATCCCGCTTCCCCAAAAACAAGATTTTCCCTGTCACTATAACTTCATTCGTCATTCTTCCTCCTTCGTCCTACTCTTTCCTCACACTCCTACTTCACTTGCACTACCCCTTCTGCTGTTATATGCTCTTCCACTGATGATTTCCCTTTCCACCCTCCTTCTGTCACTCCCACTGTAATTTACACCAATTCCCCAATTACTACCACTTCATCTGACCATCGCATTCCCTTTTTGCTTTCCAACTGGGATGATGGGAACCGCTGGCTTCTGTTCTACTATTGATCATCAGCAAATGTTGAGATTGAGATGATCAATGTCCAATCGGAGCAGACAGTCGTGTGTGTTTGTCACTGTCTGATGCACCGTGAACAGGATGGTTTTGTTCCCCATGGTCCAGAGTGGAGTATCTTTTTGTCTCTGTGTCACAGTGCACAACCAAACAGCCTCACCACAAATAGGATGAACCTTCCCTCAAAATCAGAAGTCCATGCACCAGTTTTCCCTTAAACATTGTGAGTACAGTGTTCAAACAAGCCGTGTTTTACACTTTTGCTTTTTATTATTTTAACGTTTACCTCTTTTGAGGTGAGATCAGAGTAACTTCCCTTGCATAAAAGTAGTATTTGATTCATTTGGCCATCACGGACCCTGAGTAAACAGGGGTCAATGGGAATCGGAGGAAATTCTGCCCTGGTAATTTCCTCACTGAACGATGACACCTTCCCCAGAGTTTTTGAGAATGACAAATAAACTCTGCTCTTGCTAATACCTGCCAAAACCATGGATGACTTTGTCCTGTTGATAGCATCAACATTTATTATGTTTTCACAGTTTTGTCTAAAATCTCAGAAAAGTAAGACTTTGCTGATTGAGTGTCACTCCAATGAAATTAGGGCATTACAATAAGATTACGTTCATTTTCATTCAGTTACTTCCTGAGGACTAATCATGTGATTGCAGTGCCAGTGATATCAACATTTTATCTGTGCAAAAGCATCACATCTCATTGGCTCAAGGCTGCACCACTCCCCAATTCTATTTCTTTCTCCTGCTCATTCGCCATGCTCATCAGATATATGAGGCACACAGGATGCAATAACACAGAGATACCTATGACCCCTTGGAACCTGACTCCCCACCCGTGCCTTGCACTCTGACTGCATCACCTCCCCCAAATGCACCTCCTGTCGTACCTTCACCCTCCCTCCTACCCTTCCACACTCTGATGTTGAATGTTCTGTACTTAACAATGGTCTCAGCGTTATCCCGCTGTGTTACGACTTTAATAATTTTCGGGTACGGCATGACGTTGAACTTTTCTGCCACCATCTTCTCCTCGGCGCCCATTTCTTGTTCCCTGTTCCCTGTTCCACAGACTCTTCGAATAGCTCCAATACTCTTCCTCCACCTGGACCTCTCCTTCTGCTGTTTGCTTGAACTCAATTTGTTCATTGAGAATGTTCGATGTGATCTTGATTGTCTTAATTTATCTGCATCCCCTCACCCAATCCAACAAACCACCCTCTGAACAGGCTGAACGCCGTGTGCTTTGATCCAAACCTGACTTTGTTATTCGGCCTGTGCTGGTAAGGGTGATGCTGCTGTAGTCTGGTGGACTGACCTCGACATTTCAGAGACTGAGGGCCAGCTTTCAGTTATCTCCTCATATCACCTGCTGGACCCGACCATGACCCGACCCTGGCACATCAGGCCATTGTATCAACTATGATAATTGACCACATTTCATCTGGTCATTCACACCGTACTTGCCCCCACCTAACGGTCCCCAAGCTGATGGTCCTCTGATAGCAGAGCTCACTTCGATCTCCTCCTGAAAATCCACAAACAGAACTGCCCTGGCAGACCCATTGCTTCAGCCTACTCCTGCCACACAGAGGGGGTGCATGGATACACACGTGGGCTCCAGTCATACCTGTTTCTTCAAGGGGTACATAGACAATTCCCTGTTCCACTTCTATTCCTGACCGATCCACAACTCTTTCTCCAATGCATAGATTATATAATCGATTCTGCTTCTCTCTCTTGTCATGAATTTGAAAAAAAAACATCGATTTCACTTACAATTTACATCCCTCCCTCACTTGCACCTCGTCTTTATCTGATTCATCTCTTCCTTTCCTCGGCATCTCTGTTTCCATTTCTGTGGATCGACAGGCCACTAATATCCAGTATTAACCAACTGACTCCCACAGCTACCTGGAATATACACCCTCACAATCTGTTTCTTACTAATACTTCATTCCATTCCACCAATTTTTCTGTCTCCACCGCATTGCTTCTGATGATGTCAATTTCCAAAATATCCACCTTCTTCCTCAACTGAAAATTTCCCAGCACTGTTCTCGAGAGGGCCCTCAACCAGGTCTGACCTACCTCTTGCATTTCTATTTTCACCGTCTCTCTACCCTCCTGCGACAGCGAGAGAATTCCTCTTGTCCTAGTCTACCATCCCACCCGCATTCACATGAAGTGGATGCAGAGAAATTAAGACAACCAATGTCACATTGAACATTCTGAATGAACAGATTGAGTTCAAGCAAACATTTCCATTTCCCCCACCTCCAGCAAGATGCCATCTCCAGATACATATTTTCCTCCTCAAAATTGACTGCCTTCTGGAGGGACCAGGACACCCTGGTTCACACTTTATTCACTCCCATTACCCAGCCCTCACCCCCAACACAGGCTCACTTCACTTTCCCCTGCTGAAAGTGTAACACGTTCGCACTTCTGTCCTCCTTTCTCACTATCCAAGGGCCCAACCACACCGTACCGATGAAGCAGCACCTAACCAACATTTTCCATAATTAGTCTACTCGATTCGCTTCTCACAATGTGGTCTTCTCTACATTGGGGAAACTAACGGTAGCCTGGGTGACCTCTTCACTGAACATCCAAAGTGAACCTAGACAAATGACCCTGAGCTTCCAGTTGCCTGCCAGTTTAATACCACATCCTGTTCCCTGGCCAATATCTCTATGTCAGGCTTGCTGCAGTGTTCCAGGAAAAATCTGTGCAAACTGGAAGAACAACGCCTCATTTACCGTGTGAGGACCCTACAGCCCTTCAGACTCAAAATCAAGTTCAATTATTTTCGGCCCTGAACTCCCCAATGTCCTCGCCCCCAACCAATAATACACGAGGCCTAGTTCTCACATCGCCTTCCATTACACACCCTCTATGTTTTGCCACTAACAATCTCCATTAACAACTGTCCAGCCCCTTCTGCATATCAACCAACATTTTTCTAGCTACCATCAGTTCTGAGGAAGGGTCACTGAACCCGAAACGTTAACTGTGATTTCTCTTCCTGACCTACTGAGCTTTAGAAGCAACTTCTGTCTTTGTTTCAACATTTTCATGACAAGTACTCACAATCCAATACGTCATCAATATTTAGAGCCTTGTCAAACATAGGAACTTTTTAATTTTTCATTTAATGTCCATAACAAATTACTCGAGATCCCAGTGAGACAGGGGCTTTGCTGTTATCGTTCAGATCAGACAATTTGTCACAGTTCAGAAAGAAAAAGAAATCGAAAGAGCTGGAGCAAAACTCAACAAATCTGGCAGAATTTGAGCAGAGATGCACAGAATTAACCGTTGACTTTTCAGAAATTTCACACCATAATCAATACGTTAACTCTATTTCTCTCTGCAGATACTTCTTCATGTTTTTATTTCGTTTCTGCACCATTTTCCGTTTGTATCTCATGTTTGCATATCATTATATCTCATGTTTCTTGACAGGTCCATATGCTGACCTTGGTTATATTTGGACACTGTGGTCCTATTACAGTTGGTGTGTCTGTGACACGTGTATTCAGGCCGAAATCTGTTTCTTCTATAAGATTCAAAGAGAAAAAATACATATTTCTGAATATCCTGTAAATCTCAGAAAACCATTTTGATTTAAAACACTTTTCATTGCAACTAACTTCATGATATAATAAGAATCGATTTTTGTTGATGGAACAGTCTGTGTCCTTTATTGATCAAGCTTGTCTCCACCCCCGCACCCCCGCCCCCTCCACTCCATAGGCTTTCAATATATAGCACAGAATTATTACAGGAAAGGTTGCAGAAACTCAACCCATTGTCTCTTCCAGCTTAGAATGAGCTGTCTCTCTTTACTGTCATTCTGTATACTGGCAACTGAAAGCATTCTATTCGTGTGACATGGTAACTGCTCTGCGAGTATAAGTACAGTGTTCCTTCCATAAGCCGATATGGTGTAAAGTGAAGAAGCATTCATTTGTATGGGAAAAAATTCGGCAATCTTCGTAAAAGATTTGGATTTATTTTGATTAGCAAAAACATTTCCTAATGTAGGTCATTTGGAAAGGGAAGCGGGGAAAAGCGAACTTTTGAAAAGCAGGGGATACCTGTATTTACATGGGCATGTCATCAGCGAACTTGCAGCTGGCGTTGTTTGGAATTTGGCAACACAGCCGTGTGTGCACAGGGAGTACAGTAGGGGGCTGAGGACACAACCGAAGTGTGTACAGGGAGTACAATAGGGGGCTGAGGACACAGCCGAAGTGTGGGCAGGGAGTACAATAGGGGGCTGAGGACACAGCCGTGTGTGGGCAGGGAGTACAGTAGGGGGCTGAGGACACAGCCGTATGTGTACAGGGAGTACAGTAGGGGGCTGAGGACGCATCCTTGGGGTATCCAGTGTTGAGTGTGATTGTGGTCGAGGTGCAGATACCTCTCTTCAAAGATTGTGATCTGTGGGTCTGAAACCGGGGGATCCGGTTGCAGAGGGTGGAGCCGCGAGTAAGGTCACGGAATTTTGAGATCAGTCTGGAGGGGATGATGATGTTGAAGGTGGGGCTCTTGTCAGTGAGCAGGAGTCTGGTGTAAGTGTCCTTGTTGTCTCGATGTCCCAGGGATGAGTGCAGGGATCGGGGTATGGCATCCGTTCTGGACCTGTTAAATCAGAAGGCAAATTATAAGGGATCAGGTCAGGCTGGGAGACTGGAGGTGATGTGGGCCATAACCAGCCTTTCAAATCACTACATGTTTATTGAGGTCAGAGCCACTGGGCGGTCGTCATTAAGGCACGTTCCATGTGCTTTCTCACTTACGAGGATGATGGTGGTCTTCTCGAAGCGGGTTGGGACTTCGGGTTGTAAGAGGGAGAAGCTGTAGTTGTCTATGAATACCTCTACCAGTTGGTCCTCATTGCCTATGAGTACACAGCAGGGAACATCGTCTAGGTCTGTCGCTTCCCTTGCCTTGACTCTCAGGAAGACTGACCATGTCTGCAGCGGTGACAGCGGGCACAGATACATCCGGGGCTGTCGGGGCAGGTTTCAGCCTGGCAGTCACACAGTCATTCATCATAGACATTCCTTCCCCCACCTCCCACCATTGTCATCAACACACAGTTTGTCCAGACAGAATGCCATCAATAGACTGGGATTGTGCGCCATAATGAAGTAAACTCACCACAAAACGGGGCAGGGTGTGCTTCTACTGAGAGTCAGTGGAGCAGGTAGTGAAGACTTTGCAGGTGTAATTACACTCAAGCCATTGCTTTTACATGAATGGAGTCAAGCACCTTGAGTGTTGTGCCTTGTAGATCGTGGACAGTCCTTAGGGAGCCAGGAAATGTATTATATATGGACAAATTGGACAAAGGAGCTGAGGGCAGTTTTGCTAAGTTTGAAGATGATGCAGCGATGGTTTGCTGGGAAGATGATATTGAGGAAGTGGGGAGGGTGCAGAAAGACTTGGACAGTTTTGGCCTGTGGGAAAACATGTGGCTGATGGAACACACAATGGAATCGTATGAGATTATGCACTTTGATAGGCGGAATAGAGGCAGACTCTATGTTCTAATAGGATCCATTCAATCTGAAGCGCAAAAGAATTTTGAAGCACTCGTCCTCCTTTATGGTTAATGTGCAGGTTCCGTTGGCAGTTACGAAAGCAAATGCAATGTTTACGTTCATTTCAAGAGAACAAGAATACAAGAGAGGAGACATACTGTTGAGAATATAATGGGCAATGGTCAGACAGCATTTGGCATATTGTAAACTGCTGAGGGATGACGGCTTGTCATATGAGCGGCAGTGTGTGTACTCGATGGAACTTAGAAGAATGGCGGGGGGGGATCTGATTGAAACTGATCGATTACTGCAAAGATTCATACAGTCAGTGTGTAGAACATATTTCCACTAGACAGAGAGACAATGCTAAACCAGCACAGTGCAGAATTGTAAGTCTCTGATCTGCTCTTGTAATTATAAGTTGATTTGACTTCACGTTCTGGTCAATGGTAACCCCTGTGATAGAGACGGCGGGAGGATTCAGTGCAGCCAGTAGTCCATAAATCTGTTGAATGTAAGCTACTATCTGTGAGTCTTACCTGGCGGGAGTACATTGTCTCTATTATGATTGTCATTTGTAATCTTGTAATTTTGAAGGATTGAGCCTGTTACACCAGTATTGTTGATTTTAACTAAAAAGGTGCAATTTATCACAGCACTCAGCAACAATATGTCATCGAATACGGAACACCTTTCCAATAACAGAAAAAGTCTAAAATATTCACTATTAGAAACACTGTTTTCCTGTTCGTGTTCAAATCAGATAATCTGTCCCATCAAGATGCTCGACTTGGAAATATTTATTTAAAAAAAATATTTTTTGGATGTGGGCATCACTGGATGGGCCCAGCATTTCTTGCCCGTCCCGAGTTGCCCTTGAGAAGGTGGTGGTGAGCTACCTTCTCGAACTGGTTCAATCTACGTGCTGTGCGTTGGCCCACTATTGATTAAGAAGGGAATTCTAGTGTTTTGAACCAGCAACAGGGTAGGAACTGCTATATATTTTCAAATCAGGATGTTGACTGGTTTGGAGGGGAATTTGAAGTTGGTGGTGTTCTCAAAAGTCGACTGCCCTTGTCAGTCTACATGGAAGTGTTCGTGAAATTGGAAGGAGTTCTCTGAGGATTTTTGTGGAATTTCTGCATTGTGTCGAGTAGATAGTACGCACTGCTGTTCCTGAGCGACCGTGGTGAATGGAGTAAATGGTTGTGGATGTGGTGCAAATCAAATCGGCTGTTTTGTCCTGGATGGTGTCAAGCTTCTTTAGTGTTGTTGGGGCTGCACTCAGTCAGGCAAGTGAGGATTATTACATCTCATTCCTGACTTGTGTCTTGTAAATGTTGGACAGGCTTTGGGAAGTCAGAAGGTGAGTTAATCGCACAGTATTCCTAGCCTCTGATCTACTCTTATCTGTGACGAGTCCAGTTGAGTTTATGTCAATAATACGCCCCGGGATTTTGACAGTGGGGAAATTTAGTGGGGATAATGCTGCTGAAAAACAAATTGTTATGTTTTTTCTTGTTCGTGATGGTCATTGACTGAATTTGTGTGGCACGAATGTTACTTGCAACTTGTCAGCCCAAGCCTGGATAATCCCCACTCCCGACCTTATGATGGAAGGAAGGTCATTGTTGAAGCTGCTGAAGATGTTTGGACCTCGAACATTATCCTAAGGGACTACTGCAGAGATGTTCTGGAGCTGAGATGACTGACCTCCAACAACAATGACGATCTTCCTATCTGTCAGGTATGACTCAAATAATGCAGTGTTGGCCTGAGATACCGTTTTTGCTTGGGGTCCTTGATGCCACATTTGGCAGAATGCAGCCTTGATGTCAAGGCCCGGAATTCAGTTCCTTTTTCTATGTTTGAACCAAGGCTGTGATGAGGTCAGGAGTTGAGTGACCCTGGTGGAACACAAAATGGGCGTCCCTGAGCAGGTGCTGCTTGATAACACTGTTGATGACACCTTGCATCACTTTACTGATGATGGAGAGTAGACCGATGAGGCGGTATTGGGTCGGGTCCTGCGTTTTATGTACAGAACAGAACTTGAGCAGTTTTCCCCATTGTCTGTTTGTAACTGTACTGGAACAGCTTGTCTAGGGAAGCGGGAAGTTCTGGAGTACAAGTCTTCAGGACTATTGTCGGCATGTTATCAGGGTTATAGCCTTTGCAGTATCCAGTACCTTTAACCGTATCTTGATATCAGTCAATCGAATTTGCTGAAGACTGCAATCTGTAATGATGGGGACCACGGGAGGAGGCCGGAATGGATCATCCACTCAAAACTTCTGACTGAAGATTGCTGCGAAAGCTTCAGCCTTAACTTTTGCACTGATGTTCTGGGATCTTCCATCATTGAGGATGGGGATAGTTGTGGAGACTCCTACTCCAGTGAGTTGTTTGATCATCCACCACCATCCATGATCAGATTAGGAGCTTAAATCTGATGCATTCATTGTGGGATAGCTCAGTTCTGTCTGTCCCTTGCTGTTTATATTATTTGGCACGCAAGTATTTCTGTTTGGAAGCTTCAGCAGATTAACATTTTATCTTTGTATATTCCTGGTTCTGCTCGGAGCATGCCCTCCTGCACTCTCCATTGAACCAGAGTAGATCCTCTGCCTTGATGGTAATGGTTGAGTGGGGGGATATGATGGGTCGTGACATTACAGTTTGTGCTGGAGGACAGTGCTGCTGCTATTAATGATCCACAGTGTCTTATGGATGCTAGTCTTGAGTTGCTAGATCTCTTCAAAATCTGAGCCATTTCGCATTGTGATAGTGCCACACACCACAATAGAATTTATTCTGAACGTGACCGCGAGACTTTTACCGATACTGTCATGGACAGATACGTCTGCAGTTGGTAGATTGGTAAGGATGACGTCATGTTTGATTTTTTTTCCCCTCCTGTTCTTTCCCTCACCACCTGCTACAGACCCAATCTAGTAGCTATATCCTTTAGGACCCGACCAGCGTGATCAATAGTACTGCTGCCAATGCATTCTTGGTGGTCGACCTTGAAATCTCCCGGCCAGAATACACTTTGTGTCCTTGCCTCAGTCAGTGCTTTCTCCTAATGTTGTTTAACATGGAGGAGCACTGATTCAGGCGAGGAATGACGTCACGTGGTAATCAGTAAGAGAATTCTTTGTCCATGTTTAATCTGAAGCTATGGGACTTCATTAGGTCTGGAGTCAATTCTGGAGACTCCCAGAGCTGCCCACTCTGCTGGATTGGTCCTGCCTTTGGGGCAGGAAATATCCAGGGATGGTGATGGTGGTGCTGGGTTATTTTTGTAAGGTATGATTCCGTGAGTATGACTATGTCAGGCTGTTGCTTGAATAGCCTGTAAGGCAGTTTTCCCAATTTTGGCACTGCCCCTTAGATGATAGTCAGGAAGACTTTGGAGGTTCTGCAGTGATGTTTCTAATGTTGACTTTTCCAATGCACAGTTTGATGCCAGGTGGTCCAGTCGGTTTCCTTTCTTTGAACCTTTGTAACCATTGGTACAAGTGAATGACTCACTGGACCATTTCAGGGAGCGATTGGGAGTCAATGACGTTCTTTGGGTCTGGATTTGCATGTCAGCCAGACCAGGTGAGGATAGAAGATTCCTTCATTGAAGGATATTAATGATCCAGATGGATTTTTCTAAAAATCGGCAAAGATTTTATTCTCATAGGTAAATTCATAATTCCAGGGATATTTTAAAATTACTGAATGGAATTTCCACCATCTGCAGTGGAGGGATTTGAACCTGGTTCCAAAGAACAGGAGCTGATTGATCTGGATTGATAATCTATTGGTAACACCATGAGGTCTACTTGGAACCACATGTTGTACTCAACTGCTTTTTCTGTGTTGTCCTGTGTTTCATTCATTGATTATGTTATTCTGGAATCTCATCCATCATTAAATCCTGATTGAAATACACAGTCATGAACGTTGTCTCGACTGCTTGAATTTCATTCAATCTGTTTGGTTTGAACACACATTTCAAGGCAGCTGCACATCAGAAAAGAACAGGAAGTAAGAATGGCTGAATGTGCACTGTACCTGTCACCGGACCAGCATGTCTGGGTATGTCAGTTAGTCTGAAACTCGCGTAGGATAAAAGATCGGCAGGACGTCAAGGGTCGAAGGGTCTGCAATGTGCTGTACTGTTCTGTCTTTTATGTTACACCCAGCCTGTGGATTCCTATCAATTGTTGAATGTGTGAGGGAGTGATATGTGTAAGATCGGAAGCTGGGGAGGGGCGTTAGCCCAAAACTTCCAGTTATGTTATGCATTGTCCCATTCACCTGAATGCCAGTCTGTGTGGTGTCCTACATCAGGCAGCCTCCGCCAAGTTCAGTTATTAACGTGATTCTTGACTTGTCATTTGCTGCTCTTTCTTCAGATACAATCTGTTGGGTGACCCATGTATTAATCAGATGTTTGCTAAGTTGAGTGAATTAGGCAAAAATAAGACATTCAACTGAATAGGATTATTCAACTGAACTATAATCTCTGAAAATAATTAGGTTGATTCTATATTTATATATCAAAAATATGAATTCCTGACAAGATTTTCAACACAACAATAAAAAATGTACATTTTATTTTGTATGGAACAAACAACATGGATGTAACTCTTTTGGCGATCAGAATTACACACACAATGTCAGGATTCAAAATAATGCATTGTCACTCCAACATTTTGAATGTGGTTGGCTTCTGAATGATTACATGTGTAGTGTGAGCAAACGATTGAACAATCAAATAGAATGAGCGTTCTTTTTCATTTATACATATTCAATCACTTTAATTTCTCAATGAAATGTACAAGCTTCAGCTGTTTTCCAGCGAATTAGAAATGTCTATAATTCGACTTGCACTGTGAATATTTAACTAAATAAATGATTTGTGTTATCAATTTTTAGTAAACAATAATTTGAAAACGTTAAATTTTTATAAAAAATATTATTTAATTTGAAATGCAGACAGTGAAAAAAAACGATAAACATATTATCGTGTGAGTGAAAAGTCAGACCTTTTCAAAGAGACTTGTGCCAAAGCAATGACAGATTTGTTTTCGTAATTGGAATTCAACATTTAAAATATTCATGTTCTGAGCAATAATCAGTCTATATAATGAAGATGGTCTTGCAATACTTGCATTTTAAATGCTTATGTTGCACTAAATAATCAGATATGCGCGAGCATTTACAATGGAAAATAATCGTATACTGACTTTTATTCACATCAGACACATGATAGAGTGTGTGCATCGGCTCCAGGAATGTCTCCAAAGCCCCTCCCATTTGCTAGCCTTATCTCTGCAGCCTGTTAAATTCATATTTCCAAATACATATCCAGATCTCTTTTTGATCTTCATCCACAACTCTCCCAGGCAGTCCATTCCAAATCCTAACAACACTCATAATAAAGAAGTTTTTCCTTATCTCAAACCTAGTTCTTTTGTTAACAGTCTTGGAATGAGAACTCCTTGATGCTCTAATGCCAACTAACGGAAACAGAGATTTCCTGTTTTACTCTACAACTTTATTTCATACTTTTGAGCACCGCAATAAGTTCACATATTTGTCTGTTCTCCTCCACGAAGAATAACCCTTTCAGGAACTGTAACAAGCACTACATTGGAAAAACAGGCAGAAAACTAGCCACCTGGATACATAAACATTAGCTATCCAGAAAAAAAAGACATGACCCACTATCACTGGTATCCTTACATACAGATGAGGAAGTACACCATTTCGACTGGGTCCATCTAAGACAAATCAAACAGAAACACGCACGAGAATTCCTAGAAGCAGAGCATTCCAACCGGAACTCTATCAACGAACACATCGATTTTGATTCCGTCTAACACTCTCTGAGAAAAAGAACCGGACATAAAATCACCAATACTGGAAATTATATCACTGACTCATGGAAACCGAAACACATAAATAGCAAGTGGGACATAACACCAGCACTTCACCAGAGGCTCACTGATAATGGTCCCTAGTACAGTGATGAACCATCTGAAAATGTACTCTCCAGCTCAGCGAGCAAACTGACATCCAGAAGAAGCGCATTTTCTCTCATCCTCCCATAAACTAAATCCTTCATTCCAGTTATCATTCCCATTATTTTAAGGTTGTTTGTATTCTTAGTATTGCAAAGTAATTTGGTGTCTGTCTGTCTTCTGAATGTGTGTGCTTTTTTTCGGGGGGTGGATGCGAGAGAGAGAGAGGGCGAGAGTACAGACGGAGAGTGGCAGAGACAGAGAGAGAAAACAATCCTCTATAATCTCTGGATTACTTCCCGTGCCATGTGGAAAAGAGGGATGGATGAAGAAGGCAGTATAGCTTAACACGTTGGTAACAAGCTCGTTCAAGGGTGGGGATTTCAGATTGTTGGATCATTGCGATCTCTTCCAAGACAGGCGAGGACCTATACAAAGAATACAGGTTATATCTTAACTGGATGAGCACCAACATCCTTGTCGGGAGGTGTGCTCGTGCAAGTCAGATGGATTTGACTAAACCAGGAGAGGGAGAACCAAAGCAGCAGAGCAGGAACTGAGCAGAAGGTCGAGGTGAATAGGACATCAGGCACGGCCAGTCTAATGACCATGCTGAGAGAAGGAATCAAATCAGTCCAAAATGTGAGTTGGGAGTTGGAATAAATTATAGAGATTCGGCGCAAGTTTTTCAGGGATTAATAAATAGGGATGGAGATTGTGGGGGATGTGAGGGAGTGAGGTGTCTGAGAGCAGAGAGACAGTGCACAAGAAAATGATAAAGTGGAAAGAGGGTGGGGTGGGGAATTCTGTGAGAAACCACTGGCAGAAAAAAAACACAAGAAAACTTGCTGTTTGTCAAAGGTAATACCTGGGAAATAATTTATTATGGTTCAGCGAAATAACATCCTTATTGCTAGAGGTGTTTATTATAATGGAGGAAAAGCTGTGTTCAAATTATGGCTGTAACTATAATAATGGTGGCAAACAGCTAGAATAGTGTCAGTGCTGTTGTTGGCCAATGCTTGCACAGAGCATGTGAATTACTCTGGATGTTCCCAGAGATGGCTGGGCTGACTTTGGTTGAGTAAGTGCTGAAGCTGCATGAGATGCTGCTGCTATGTAAAACCGAAACTTACTGAGTACCATCAAAGGAACAAAGCAGCAAATGCCATTGCTTATTGTTTCAGAATATACCAGAGTGTTCATAGCTGCCACTACAAAGAATCATGCAATGAAAAACAGGCCTATCACATCTGTGCCAACAATTGCACATCCAAAGGCTTTTTAAACGTTTTTAAGGTTACTTCCCTCAACCACCTTCCTAGACAACGCATACGAGCAAATTTAGCCCTCCTCTTTCAAACTCACTTTTGAGTACTTACTTGTCTTGTTACTTCTGACTTGCATCTTCCCAATTTATCGGTGTTAAATTTCATCAGGCCATTGATCTGGCTAACTGAATAATTTGTTTGTATCCTCCTGTGGCCTAACACTTCCCTCCTGACTGTGATCCACCCAGCCCATCTTTGTGTCATCCACAACATTGATCATCATTTCACTGCTCCTCACCTCCACATTCTCACAATCGTCATTTCTGAATATCCCAAACAAGCCGTGATTTCCTTCCTGTTCTCCAGATGTTATTCAGAGGATTATTTGACAATTCCAGTTTCTTGCTTTCCCTATTTTGGTGAATTTATGACTGATGTAATTAACACATTTTATGAGGGAGCCACGAATAGCATTTTCGACACAGAGTTGAATTCACTTTTTACACTCCGCCCCTCTGCATGTTTTATTTATAAACCTTGTAAATAAATTAGGATAAACTGGGTTTGGCATCTTGCGCTGGAACAATAGAAAGAAGAAAGAATTCAAAAGAGCTGGAGCGAAACTCAGTAGATCTGGCAACATCTGAGCAGAGATGCAAAAAATTAACCTTTGATTCTAATAGTACTTTTCAGAACAGTGTCACATCATATGACATATGTCAATTCTGTTGTTCTCTGCAGATACTTCCTCATCTTTCTGGTTCTCCATCAATTTCTGTTTATATTTCATGTTTCCATTATCTCTATATTTCATGTTTCTTGACAGGTCTACACATTGAACTTGGTAATATTTGGGCAATGTGGTCATTTCTCGTTCTCTTACAGTTCGTATTCCTGTGACACCTGCATTACAACCGAAATCTGCTTCTTCTTTAAGATAGAAAGTAAAAACAATTCTGAACATCCTATAAATCTCAGGAGATCTATTTTTTAAAATATATTTTAGAGGCAGCTGAACTTCATGAAATAATAGGGATAGATTATTGATGATGGAACATTCTGTGTCCTTCATTGAACAAGCTTGTCTCCCCACTCTACAAATGCTTTCAATGCATAACATAGAATTATTACAACAAAGGTGGTGAAAGCTTAGCCCATTGTCTCTTCCAGTTTGGAATGAGCGATATCTCTAATATTATTCTCCTGTATTGTCTCCATAGCCCTGCACATTTTGTTATTACTATCTGTTTTTAATTGTAAGCATCCTGCAAGATATGAACAATATGATCAACCTCAAACAAAAACAGACGTTGGAGGGAACGCTCAGCAGGTCTGCCAGTAGCTATGAAGGGAAATCAATGTTAATGCTTCAGGTGCGGTGACCCTACTCAATCTGTATTCCCAATGATTAAATGGGGTGAATATAAAATATCAAATATCCTTGTTGTGAACTATATTTACTTCTATCTTGCGTTAAGAGTGTTGATGACATGTGGAATATCATTGTCCTCCCCATGCAGTCTCCACAGCCACTGCCCCCATTCCGCCCTATCTCCCAGCCAAACCTGACTCATTAATTCAAAAGTCTTAATGACTTTTGGTTTTGGACTGAGGAGAAAAAGCGTAAAAATTACTGCTTTATAGCAAATAAAACAGCATTAAAATGTTTGTCCATTTGTATAAATTAATTACTCAAGCATATTATGAATGAAAGGTCCAACGTTTCTTTATTAGAGCAGGGAGAGGAACATTCAGAGAAGTCCACACTTCCCGTCTATGCGCAGAGCAACTGTACCCAGTGACAGTGTGTTGGCTGGCGTTTCTTCCCCTGGAGGAGAGATCAGCACAGTAACAACGTCCTGATTGTGTTTCTTTTTTTGTGGAGGGGCGGAGATTCGGGGTAAGATGGTGACAGCATTGCAAACGTACAACCGAGCAGAATCATCTAGCCTGCGAAAAGAAAACATCCATCATTCTCCCACACAACTGACTTCACGAGAGCAATTAGTGATGGGAGATGTGACCAATAGCCAGCGATGTCAGCATCCAGTCCAGTCCAGTTATATTGTGAACTGAATGTGCTGTATTGAAAGCTAGAACTGTTTGCTCAGTGACTGTGATTGATGTCAGTCTTCATGCTTGTAACTGTGTCACTGGAGGGTTTCCCTCTCCTATTGGTGAGGGGCTTTACTTCGTGTCGGAGCAGATGCATCAGCTCCAACAGTAACAGAGATAAGCAGCTGCACAGACGTGGAGAGGACAGATCTGAATCTGAGAATAATGGACTGGATAATTAAAGCAATGGAGAGGAGGCTTTCCTTGGGACTTTTCAAAATTTTTCTCTTCTTGGGAATTTCTACCATATCGCATATTAGCAGTACTGATTATTATTTTGTGCGGGGCGGAGGGTGTGTTACTAACCTATTCTCGCTATTGTTGGTGTTTTCTACCTCTGTCCATTCATTAATCCCATAAACAACTTTGAACTTCATTGCAATTGCTGTTATCTATATTTGTCAAAGAAAGGAACTATTATCTTCAATTTAAATTGTCTCCATTCATCTGAAATGCAGACCACTCCCTTACACACATCTGAGGACAAAACTGTGGACAACCGCAAGATCCCTTTTGGCCCTGAACTGATTTATGTATCTTGTTCTCTCTGTCACGAACCCTGTCCACTACCAGCTCATAATATCCCCAGTCTCCATCTCTGCGTCAGTGCTGTGCCTGAACAAACCATTGTCTGCACGTTGGTAATATTCAGACTTTATGTTTCAAGCCCTCATCTCGCCACTTTTCCAGTTACAAGTATTTCAATCACAAAATGTTCTTGTCTCGGACGTTACTTCATGATTAGGACAATGTATCAGAGTAAGAATGTCGCTTGATGTAATTCAGGAGCAACGCTTATTAAACGAAAGACATTGTTTCATGCGACTTTTTCAAGTTTACCACAGCTGATGGCAGAACTTCAATAAAAATGATAAGAATTGGAATAAAAGTGAATTTCAAGAAAAACAACCATAAAACCCAGATTTTGTCTGAAAATCTTGCTGTTTCACTGATGACTTTAAAGAAGTCGAATGTTACTACCTGGTCTGGGTTAAGTGTGACTTCAGACCCATATCAATGTGCTTGCTTTTATATTGGCTTGTGGAATGGCCTCACAATCAGGACAATTAGTGATTGTCTGCCCTGGCAGAGATGCCGACTTCCCATGGAATAACAAATTTGAAGCTTAAAACAAATAAAAGAAGATGCTGGAGATCTGAAATTGCATAAGAAATGCAAAGCAAAGAACAGAAAGCGCTGGGAGCTTTCCTGAACTGAAACCAGTTGGAAAATAGTGTGAATAATGATGGGGACAGGGAAGTCTGCTTTGAAAGGGAGGAGGAGTGAGCTAAATCGATAGAGAAAGAGAGAGATAGAAGAAAAAGAACAAACGAAGGGAATGATGATCAGCTGGGATGGAAATAAAATGTGAGATCCACCTCATTTATTTTTGACTTTTCCCATCTTCCTGAATATCTTGCCCATGCCAGTACATGGAAACCCCGCTTTTCAAAAATTCGCTTTTTGCCACTTCCCTTTCCGAAAAACTTCCATTACGTCCTGTTTTCGCTAACCAAAAGAAATCCGAAGAGGATTTTCACTTCTACCATGAAAGATGATTTTTTCCCACATAAATTAATGCTGCTTTGCTTTATGCCATATCAGTTTATGAAAGGTTTTGTAGGAATACTCTACCTTCAGACACCGAGGGAATCCTGTATATATTTATGACCGCGTTTAAAGTGATTTGATCCCACTTGTCCGTCTTCGCTGAGTGTCATCATCTTCTTAAATTTATTAATGTGAAATAGGTATCGATGGCTGGGCCAGCATTAGTTCACTCATTTGATTGCCCTTGAGAAGACCTTGAGCCTCAATGGCACGTACACAGAGTGAGGCTCTCAAGGTGACAGCTGCACAGGAGGTGTGCAAAGCAAGATCGACTTTCGCAAGATTAATATTATATGAAAAGTTAGAGACGTCAATTCGTCAGGGTAATTAAGGTAAGAAAGAAGATGTTCCTGAACATGCTGGTCCATGTTTTCAAGTCTCTGTATCTTCTCCCTTTTGGAAGAGGTTATAGGAGATCATTAACGGTTTTGGAGATATATTTAATGTTGCCCGCCTTTGGCTCACAATGAGAAGTATAAATGGATGGAAGGTTGACTTCCATGATAGTCTGGGCTGTGCACACAACCGTCTGTAGTTTCTTCTGGTCCTGGGAAGAGCTGTTACCATCACACTATTATGCACATGAATAGAATGCTTTCAGTTGTCAGTATGCAGAGTGTGGGAGAAGGCCGTTCCAAAATATTGAGATGTAGCAATTCGCTGTTAAATGGATATCCAAGTTCTGGTTGCTGTTTTGACAACAATTGAAATTTAACCAATGTTGCCAACATCCAACCAAAGAGCCATCACATGCTTCAAAACAATAGAGAAGCCATCACCATCACAACGAGGGAGAACTAGACAGACACGTATAAGGAGAAAGAGAACACAATGAGGGAAACAGAATAACAGTCAGTAAAACAGAGAAAGGAAACAAAACAAGAAACAAACAGTCACATGGACAGGGAGAAGGGGAGATAGTAAGTTCAGGGAAAGAAATAGAAGACAGAGAAAAGGAAAATACAAGGAAACAGACAGTGTGAGAGAAATAGTGAGATACAAAGCACACAATGAGCTGGGGATGGGGTCACAGTGAGCTGGGGTGGGGAATGGGAGGTGCTGGTGGTGAGGACCAGAGAGAGCTTGGAGTGAGCTGGGGAGAGGAAGATGAGGATTTACTTTGACCTGTACCAAAGTGTACAGGCTGATCATAGTAAGCAAGGATGTGCAGAACAATGGCTGTAAATCATGTCTGAGACGCATGTATGTTACGCTGCTCAGTGCATGCGCTAGGCGAGATCAACATGAACCAGATCAGTATTACCTGAGATTAGAAAGTACATTCATCAGTCTAATAACAGTCAAGAAGAAACTTTTAATGAACCAGCTGCTCAGTGTTTTCAAGCTACCATATCTTTTAGCCTGATGGAAGAGGATGTAGGAGACCATTACTGGGATGTGATGGGTCTTTGATAATGTTAGAACAAAACATTCCAGCACAGAAACAGGCTATTCGGTGGTCCTAGCCTGCGCCGATCCAAATCATCTCTCTAAACCTGTCGCCTATTTTCTAAGGATCTGTATCCATTTGTTTCCTGCCCATTCATGTATCTTTCCAGAAACATCTTAAGTGGAACCACTGGTCACAGTTCTCCATTTTGAGAAACTCCCTACCCCTACTATTCTCTGCCTCCTGTTGCCCAGCCCGTTCTTTCTCCACGTAGCTCGTGCACCATGTGACTTTCACTTTCTCCATAATCCGACCGAGGGGAAACATACCAAACGCCTTCCTGAAGTCCATGTACATGACATCCACAGTATCTCCCTCATCAATCAACATTGTCACTTCCTCAAAGAATTCTATTGAGTTGTTAAGACATGACCTTCTCTGCACAAAACCATGTTGTCCATCACGGATAAGACTATTTTCATCCAAATGAGAGTAGATCTTATCCCTCAGTATCTTCTCTGGCAGATTCCCTACCACTGACATCAGTCTCACCAGTCTATAATTGACTGGATTATCCCTACTACCTTTCTTAAACAAGGGGTTTAACAATTTTCCAGTCTTCCACGACCTCAGCCGTATTCAAGGATGCTACAAAGATATCTGTTAATGCCCCAGATATTTCCTGTCTCCCTTCCCTCAGAAATCTGGGGTAGATGTTGGCAGCCTTTCTGCGGCAACGAGCCATGTAAATGGAATCAATGGTTGGGATGTTAGAGTCCGTGTTGGTCAGAGCTGTGCACCCAACCTTCTGTAGTTTCTAACAATCCTGAGTAGAGCAGTTGCTGTACCAGGCTGTTATCCACCGGGACAATACGCTCTCAATCGTGCATCTGTAGATGTAGCACATGCTGATTTTCCTGTATCACCTCAGGAAGGAGAGGTAATGTTGAACCTTCCTGACCGTCGGACCGATGTGAGAAGTTCAGGACAGGTTGTCAGTTATCATCACTCCGAGAGAATTGATGCTCTGCACTCCCTCAAACGGTTGATGTAGATGGGGTGTGTTCCCCTCCTTTCTTCATAAAGTCAGTGATCAGTCCTTTACGTTTGCTGGATTAGAGAGAGAGGTCATTATCAATACACCATGCCACCAAGCTCTCTATTGCCTTTCTAGATTCTGACGCGTTGTTGTTTAATATCCGTACTGCTATAGTGATGTCATCAGCGAACTTGTAGCTGGCGTTCTTTGGAATTTGGAAACTCAGCCGTGGCTGTACAGGGAGTACATAGGGCGCTGAGGACACAGCCGTGGGTGCACAAAGAGGACATTAGGGGGCTGCAGAAACGACCGTGGGTTTACAAAGAGTACAATAGTTGGGTTAGGGCACAGCCATGGGTGTACAGGGTGGATAGTGGGGGCTGTGGACACAGCCGTCGGTGTACCTGGAGTACCATAAGGGGCTGAGGGGCCTGACGTGGGAGTACATGGAATACAGTAAGGGGCTGAGGGCACAGACGTGGGTGTGCATGGAGGACAGTGAGGGGCTGAGGACACAGCCGTGGGTGCACAGGGGATACAGTAGGGGGTTGAGGGCACATCCGTGGGTGTACAGGGCGTACAGTAAGGTTCTGAGGGCACAGCCATGGCTGTATAGGGAGGACAGTAGTGGGCTGAGGGTACAGCCGTGGGTGTACAGGGAGTATTGACGGGTGATGAGAACACATCCTTCAGCAGCTCTAGTGTTCATTGTTATTGTGGAGGAGGTGGTTTTTAACCTATCTTCACGATTTTGGGTCAGACATCTGAGGAGCCAGTTGCAGAGGATGGAACCGAGACCAAGTTTGCGGAGTTTTTGATTAGTCTGTAAGGGATAATGATTTTGAATGTGGAGCTTTCGTCAATGAGCAGGAGTCTGGTGTAAGTGTCCTTGTTGTCCAGATCTTCCAGTGATGCGTGCAGTATCGGATATGGCATCTGGTGTGCACCCGTTACATCAGTCGGCAAATTATGGTGCAGCAAGTCTGGCTGGGAGGCTGGAGTTGGTATAGGCCATAACCAACCTGTCCAAGCACTTCATGATTATTGAGGTCAGAGCCACTGGATGGTCGTCTATAAGGGCATGTTCCATGTGCTTTCTCACGAAGATGATGATAGCCTTCTTGAATCAGATTGGGACTTTGGCTTCTGGAGGGAGAGGCTGAAGTTGTATGTGAATACCTCTGCTAGTTGGTACAAACAGGATCTGAATGCTCAGCCAGGAACACTGTCCAGGCCCATCACTTTCTTTGATTTGACTCACTGAAAAGCTGACATTGCCTGCAGTGGTGACAACAGACACAGGTACATGTGGGGGTTTCGCGGCCTGTGTCAGCCCACAGTGACAGTCACACAGTCATTTATGATCGACATCCCCTCCCCCCCACCTCCCTCTGTCGTCTTCAACACAAAATGACATTCATTGGTGTGAGCGCCATACAGTCAGCATTGAGACAGATTGCCATTAATAGACTGGGATCGTGCGCCATCAAGTTCTGTGTCATCATAATGCGGCAAATTCATAATAAAATAGTGAGCAGGGTGTCAGTGCCAGTGGTGCAAGGAGTGAAGGTATTGCAGGTGTAATTCCAGTCATTCTGCTTTAACCTAAATGGAGTCAAGCATCTTGAGTGTTGTGCCTTTTCAATGGTGGATAGTCTTTAGGTAGTCAAGAAGTACCATTGACGTGAACCATCTGACCTGGTGACAGTTTTACTAGGTTTGCAGATGATACAATGATGATTGGATGGGCAGGTGATATTGAGGAAGTGGGGAGGCTGCAGGAAGACTTGGACAGTTTAGGACACTGGGAAAACACATGGCTGATGGAACACAATATGGGAACATGTGAGATTATGCACTTCTGTAGGCGGAATACAGGCAGACACTATGTTCTAAAAGGCGTCATGAAATCTGAAGCACAAAAGGAGTTTGGAGTCATTGTCTTCTCTTACGGTTAATACGCAGGTGCAGTTGGCAGTTAGGAAAGCAAATGCAATGTTAACATTCATTTCAAGAGAGTGAGAATACAAGGGCAGAGACAGACTGCTGAGAATGTAATGGGCTATGGACAGACGGGATTTGGAGTATCATAAGCTGTTCCGGGGAAGGATCAACGGGTGTTGGACATGAACTATCCTGGGAATGATGGCTTGTCGTATGAGCGGCGGTTGAGGGCTCTATGTCTGTACTCAATGGAATTTAGAAGAATGGAGGGGGGGGGGAGTGAGCAACTGATTGAAACTGAGCGATTACTGCAAAGATTGATACAGTTAGAGTATAGAAGATATTGCCACAAGTCTTAGAGACTATGACAAAATGAGACAGTTTCAGAGTGAAGAGATAGGCTGAATGGCCTAAATCTATTGCTATATAGCATGCCTGTATTGTCATTCAGTCTATTATTCATTGCAGAATTGTAAGTCTCAGACCTGCTCTTGTAACCGTTGTATCTGTATTTTGATTTGAATTCACCTTCTGGTCAATGGTAACCCCTGTAATATGGACGGTGGGAGGATTCAGTGTTAAGCAGTAGCGCAGTAAGATGTGAAATATAAGCTGCTATCTGTGAGTCTCATCTGGCGGGAGTACATTGTCTCAATGATGATTGTCATTTACAGTCAGTTATTTTTGAATGATCGATCCAGTTACACTAATATTGCTTTTAATAAAACAGGTGCAATTTAGCACAGCACTCAGCAACAATATGCCATGAAACACTGAACACCTTTCTAATAACAGAAAGGTAGAAAATGTTCAGTACCAGAAACACTGCTTTCCTGTTCATGTTCCAATCAGAAAACCTGTTACATCGAGGTGTTCAACTTGGAACTTTTTAAACTTATTTTTTTGGTTATGGGAATCGCTCAGTGGGCCCACCATTTCTTTTCCGTCCCTAGTTACCCTCTTGAAAAGGTGGTGCTGAGTTGCCTTCTTATACCGCTGCAGTCCACCTGCTGTGAGTTGATCCACAATGCTACGAGGGAGGGAATTCCAGGGTTTTGACCCAGCAACAGTGAAAGAATGGTGATATATTTCCAACTCAGGATGTTGACTGGTTTGGAAGTGAGTTTGAAGGTGGTGGTCTTCCCCAAAGCCTGCTGCCGTTGTCATTCAAGATGGAAGTGATTGTAGGATTGAAAGGGGCTGTCTTGTAGATAATACATACTGCTGCTACTGAGCATAGGTGGTGAAGGGAGTGAATGCTTGTGGATGTGGTGCCAATCAATTGGGCTGTTTTGTCCTGGATGTTGTCAAGCTTCTTCAGTGTTGTTGTGGCTGCACTCATTCAGGCAATTGGGGAGTATTCTATCTCACTCCTGACTTGTGTCTTGTAGATGGTGAGCATTTTTGGGAAGACAAGAGGTGAGTTAAACGCACAATATTCCTAGCCTTTGATCTGCTCTTATATTTATGTGATGAGTCTAGTTGAGTTTCCGGTCATTGGTAACCTGAAGTGTATTGATAGTGTGGTGGGGAGGGGAATTTAGTGACAAATATGCTGCTGAATACCAAGTGGTTATATTATTTCTTATTGGTGATAGCCATTGTCTGGAATTTGTGTGGTGCCAGTGTTACTTGTCACTTATTAGCCCAAGCCTGGATATTGTCCAGATCCTGTTGCCTTTAGGCATGGACTGCTTCCATAACTGAGCATTTGCAAATGGTGCTGAACATTGTGCAGTCATCGTCGAATATCCCCACTTCTGACCTTATGATGGAGAGAAGGCCATTGATGAAGCAACAGAAGGTATTTAGACTTAGGTTTCATCCGGAGGGCAACTGAAGATATTGCCTAGTATGGTGACGAAACATCTGAAAATGACCATTCCAGCTCATGGAGCAAACCTACGTCCACATTATCCTGAGGGACTACTGCAGAGATATTCTAGAAGAGTGATGACTGACCTCCAACAACAATAACCGTTTTCCTATCTGTCAGGTATAACTCCAATAATGAAATACTGGCTGTAAATATCCTTTTTGCTTGGGTTCCTTGATGCCACGTTTGAAAGAATGCAGCCTTGATTTTCAAGTGCTGGAATTCAGTTCCTTTTTCTATGTTTGAACAAAGACTGTGGTGAGGTCAGGAGCTGAGTGGCCCCGGTGGAACCCAAACTGGGCGTCACTGAGCAGGTTATTGCTGAGCAGGTGCTGCTTGATAGCACTGTTGGTGAGTCCTTCCATCACTTTATTGATGATGGAGAGTAGACTGATGAGGCAGTATTTGGCTGGTTTGAATTTGTCCTGAGTTTTATGTACAGAACATACTTGAGCAGTTTTTTTCTCATTGTTTCACTCTCTATTGCACTAGGGTTAATCCTCTGGTTTGATGGTAATGATTGAGTGGTTTATATGCTGCACCATGAGATCACAGATTGTGCTGGGGTATTGTTCTTCTGCTGTTGTTGGACCACAGAATCTTATGGATACTCAGTCTTGAGCTGCTAGATCTGTTTGAAGTCTGTGCCATTGAGCATGGTGATAGTGCCACATAACACTATAGTGTTTATTCTCAATGTGACCGTGAGACTTTGTCTCCTCAACGACAGTGTGGTGGTCAGTTTTACCGATGCTGTCATGGACAGATGCATCTGCAGTTGGTAGATTGGTAAGGCTGAGGTCAGGTATGTTTTTTTTCCCTCTCGTTCATTCCCTTTACCTTTTGCAGACCCAATCAAGTAGATATGTCCTTTAGGATTCCACCAGCGTGATCGGTAGCGCTGCTGCCAAGCCACTCTCGGTGGTTGACTTTGAAATTCCTCAGTGAGAATAGACTTTGTGCCCTTTTCACAGTCAGTGCTTTCTCCAAGTGTTGTTCAACATGGAGGAGTACTGATCCAGCTGAGGAATGACGTTACATGTTAATCAGTAAGTATGCTTTGCCCACGTTTAATCTAAAGCCATGGGAATTCATTGGGTTTGGTGTTAATTTTGGTGACTCGCAGAGCAACTACCTCCAGAATGTATTGCATTGAGCTGCCCCCTCTGCTGGATTGGTCCTGACCTTGGTCCAGGACATATCCAGTCATGGTGATGGTGGTTTCTGGGGTATTTCTATCAGTTATCATTTCATGAGCATGACTGTGTCAGGCTGTTGCTTGACTAGTCTGTAAGGCAGTTGTTCCAATATTGGCACTGGCCCTCAGGTGTTAGTAAGGAGGAGTTTGCAGGTCCGACAGTGATGTTTCCAACTGACTTTTTCGGTGGTCCGATCGATAACTGTTGGTCCACCTGGTTTCATTTCTTTGAGATTTTGTAGCGATTGGTATAACTGAATGACACGCTTGTCCATTTCATAGCGCGACTGAGAGTCATCACATTGCTTTGGGTCTGGAGTGAGGATGCAAGATTACTTCATTGGAGGATATTAGTAAGCCAAATAGTTTTTCTTTTCTGACAATCGGCAAAAAATTTATTCTCATCGGTAGATTCTTAATTCCAGCTTTTTAAAGGATTATTGAGGTGAATTTCCACCTTCTGCAGTGACGGGTTTCGAACCTGGGTCCACACAACAAGAGCTGATTTTCGGGATTGATAATCTAGCGATAATACCATGAGGCCTACTTGGTGCCACATGTTGTATTCATGTGCTATTTCTTGTGTTGCCCTGTTTTTCTTTCATTGCTTAGGTTTTTCTAGAATGTCATCCTTCATTAAATCCTAATTGAAATCCACCGTCATGAACGTCTTCGGGACTGCTCGATTTCATTCAGTCTATTTTGTTTGCACAGACATTTCAAGGCAGCTGTACATCAGAGAAGAACAGGAAGAGATAATGGGTGATTGTGCACTGTACCTGTCACCGCACCAGCTTATCTGACCAGGCACCTAAAGTATTTATTGTGGATCAGAGAACTGCCGAATTATTATAACACCGATGGAGGTCAGTCAACCCATCGTGGGGTCACAAGCTCTTCATCTGCACAACTAGAGATAGAGAGAGCGTGTGGAGATAGATGGCGTGAAAGAGAAATAAACCGGGGAACAGAAAGTGAATGGAGATAAACTGAGAGAGGATAGAAAGTGGAGCGACTGACTGAGTGGGAGAGGAAGAGGTGTTAGATGAGACTGAATTCAGACAGATCAAAAAGCAGCATGAGGGTAGATAAATACGGATAGACAGAAGTTGGAAGTTTTATTTAGAAATTCCTCTGAACTGCAATCCATTTGTCTGGGTGCCATGCCCTGTGACCACTCTGCTGATACTGGCTGTCGTCCCAGATCATTGTTTTCCAATAATATCACAGAGCGATGTTACGAACAGCTAAACAGAACACAAAAGACCGTAGATTAGTTATATGGCGAAGGTGGATTCTTAAAAAATAAACTGTGCCATGAGCAGCAGGAAATGATAATCCCACCCAACACTCCCACCCCACCTCCAGATACTGTGTGAGTGACTGGACCAGAGAATCTCAGTGAGGGGGATCACTGACAGAAAGGAAATCAACATCTCCGCTGTGGATCATATAATGATTGATACAGTTTGCACACCACTTTTCCAGTTTTCACATCTACAATTCAATATATATAACTCAATATCAAGAGTGAATTTTAACAAACTTATCTCTTTATACTTTGCATATTTTGTTCTGTATAGAAAATCATTTTGTCCCTGTATTTTGCATTGCATAAATACATTTCATTAGTTTTGTCTCTCCTAATTTCTCACTGTAGATGTATCCTTGAATCTGTTCTTCATATGAGTTATAAAGTGTAACGTTCCAATACTGATAACTAGGGAACAGTAATGTTCCTCTTCCCAGTTTGAACAGCCATGTCCCCCAGTCCTCTCCATCTTTTCCCCAATGTCATAATCACAATGCAATTGAAGTCAGTAAATGACACTTCATCACAGTTGCTTAACATTGAAAACATCAACACCCACGCTTACCCTCTCTGATTCTGGAATAATCTGAATTGTATTTGTCTCGTACAATTCTCTGTTAACATATGCATGCCGTTTGATTGTTATAAACCCACATTGTCTTCGGCACATGTTGCCATCAGATCACGGATGGAAGATGTACTCTCAATGTTTTAGTGATTTTTCAATGACTGATCAGTAATTATCGGATTTATTTCTCCATTTATGAGCAGAGAAGCATGTTTATGTTCAGTTAAACCTCTGGCATTACCTGTATATCCAAGGCAGACTGAATGATTGTACACAAATAATATGTCATCTCCAACATTCCATCCTTCAGTCACACTCACATCTCACATCCAGAATGCATGTGTTCAAAGTTATTTTGAATTTTAGTAAAACAGTATCACACTGAGAGAGGTTAGCTAGAGCTGTTTGTTCTGCGATTCTGCGATTCTGCGATTGCGAGTCTCCATGGATCCTATGGGTCCCCAGAGAGTTTCAGTCTTCTATCAATAATGGAATGTGTTCAATGTGTAATCCCATGGTATGAGCGGGAGCATCATCCACACCAGTAACAGGGATCAGCAGCTTCAAGGAGAGAGGGAAGAGAGAATCAGAATCTGGAAAGAGTATACTGGAGTGTTCCAACAATGGGTCAAGATCTGAGAACATTCAAATGTAAATTTCCAACAATGGACAGGAGTTTATCCTCGGGTCTTTTCTGGCTTTCCCAGCCTTGGATAACATTAGCATCGCGGGTTGAAGATATGCTGATGGTTATTCAAGCTGGTTACTATCCTATCCTTGCGATCGTTGGTGTTCCTGCTAAGTCACTCGAGCTGTCTAGTGAAACGGTCTGAACTGAATTGATGGCCATGATATGTAAATTTTGGATAGGTGCAAGTCAATGTTTTCAGTTCCAATCAAAGATTCCATTCCTTACATATTACAACTAGCAAATGAGTATTTAAAAATTACGCACCAATATGTGAGGATCAAACAAACTGTTCTCCTTGATTCATTTTCTCCTGCACAAGTTTACATTTCCATATCCTCCCCACTCACCATTTCTGTCCAGTCCCACCAACATGACATCCCAGTCTCCTCCTCAGCCTCAGTACAATTCCTGAATAAACTATCATTTGTGCCTTTGTTAATCTCCGCATACAGCTCTATCAAGCCCAGTCTTACCATGTGTCCATTGCAAAATAATTGCACTTGAGATGTTTAAATTGTTCTCTGCACAGAATTAGAAAGATGGGAAGACGGTGTATGGTGGTTACGTCACTGGCTCATAATCTACAGCCACAAAATAATAATCTGTTCATATCGGCTTGCCTCATGCCCATTAGTGAAGGCAATGGGTCATCCTTCTCTGGTGAGGTCTCTGTGTGACTGCAAACCCACAGCACTGCGTTTTAATCTTTACTGTCCTGTGGAACAGCTCACCAGCCACTCAGTTCAAGGTCAACATAACATGCTGACCTGACCAGGGCTGAATACATCCCGTGAGGGCAGATGAAAAGGAAAGATATCCCCCTTCCTCTGCCTGTATCCCATATTCCTGCAGCTGAAGTACATTCAGGTAGGTGGCCACTCACACTTTTAGACGTATTCTTTATGATAGAGTCTGTCTCCGAGAGTGTTTTCCATCTCGATAGGCACCTCTGGTGCTAGCTTTATTGATGCTGACCTACAGATGTAAGGATGGTTTAAAATCCACGTCAGTGGCTGTACATTGTAAATGAATGGTATCCTGTGTCAAATATAGGAAATGGAGCCAGCTAAGTGAGGGAAAGGTGTTATTGTGATCAATTGTGAGAGCGTTGTTGAGGCAGGGTTTGGGGTATTATGGACAGATTTTATCTCCTTTATATGGAGTGGTCTCCTTACCACAGAGAGAATGAACAAGAGTCCCACCGGATTAATCCCTGGGATGATGGCACCATGACGAGTGAGTAAAGGTTGATCTGTAGCGCTGTGAGATAATAAGAGGTGATTGCACTGAACCTTGAGGGGGATGGACAATCACTCCTTATATTCGAAACAGACAATGAGAAGGCGATAAATTCCGTGATTGTTGATTCATTCAGGATGCATGCTTCTGGATAGTTTAAAGGCCTCTGAGGATGTTACACCTACCCACCCCAACCCCACTCCCCACGGCGATTGACAGAGACAGAGAGGTCCAGGTTTTAAATAAAGACTCCCCACATTAATACAGTGCAGTTAGTGTGTGATTCTGCACTGAATGTCAAATTATCCACCATCCTGATAGCAGCCAAAATATCTTTATTCAAAAACAGTCAACTATTTTTGGCCCTGGTGAGACCACACCTGGAGTACTGTGTGTAATTCTGGTCTCCAAATTTGAGGAAAGACATTCTAGATATTGAGGGAATGCAGCGTAGGTTGACGAGGTCAATTCTGGAATGGCGGGATTACCTTACACTAAAATCCTGGAGCGACTGGGCTTGTATACCCTTGAGTTTAGAAGTCAGAGAGAGGATCTGATTGAGACATATAAGATTATTAGAGGATTGGATACTCTGGCGGCAGGAAACATGTTTCCATTGATGAGTGAGTGCCGAACCAGAGGACACAGCTTAAAAATACGGGGTAGGCCATTTAGGACAGAGATGAGGAGAAACTTCTTCAACCAAAGAGTAGTGACTGTGTGGAATGCTCTGCCCCAGAGGGCAGCGGAGGCCCAGTCTCTGGATTCATTTAAGAAAGAGTTGGATAGAGCTCTCAAGGATAGTGGAATCAAGGGTTATGGAGATAAGGCAGGAACAGGATACTGGTTAAGGATGATCAGCCATGATCATATTGAATGGTGGTGCAGGCTCGAAGTGCAGAATGGCCTACTCCTGCACCTATTGTCTATTGTCTATTTCCACCAGCTTCTGACCTTCATGAAGAACACGAATCCATATTCTCAGTGATGCAAAAAGACTCCTTAAAGTTTAAACCATAATACTATAAGACATAGGGGCCGAAACTAGGCCAGTTAGCCCATCGAGTCTGCTCCGCCATTTGGTCATCGCTGATAAGTTTCTCAAACCCATTCTCCGACCTTCTCCCCGTAACCCTTGATCCCCTGGATAATCTGAAAACCTATCCCCGTCTCACATATACACAATAACCTGGCCCCACAGCCTTCTCTGCAAATAAATTTCAAAGCTTCACCATTCCCTGGTTAAAGAAGTTTCTCCTTAGCAATATCCTAAAAGATGTTCCCTTTAAGCTTAGGCTGTGTCCTTGGGTCCTGGTCTCTCCTACCAATGGAAACATCTTATGCACATCCACTCTGTTCAGGTCTTTCAGTATTCTGTATGTTTCAATTACATTTCCACTCTTCCTTCTAAACTTTATCAAGTATAGACACAAAGACTCAAACATTCGCCATACAACAAACTTTTCACTCCTATGACTATTCCCGTGAAAATCTTCTGAACACGCTCCAGGGGCAGTCCACCTTTCCTGAGATATGGGGCTCAACAGTGCGCTCCACACTCCAAATGTAGTCTGACCAAAACTGTATACAGCCTGTACTTATATTTAATTCCTCCCGTAATAAATGCCATCAATAATAAGTGCAATTTCCCTCTTAACTACTGCCTTAACCTACAAGCTTAACGTAAGATAACCCTGCACTAGAACTCACAAGTCCCTTTGCACTTCACAGTTCTGAATTTTCTCCCCATTTAGAAAATGGCCTCGATTCTTCGTGACAAAGTGCATGACCTCACACTTTGTGACGTTGGAATCCATCTGCCAACACTTTTACCGGGTCAATTCCTTCTTCAGCTTCTCTATGCGACCAGTCCATCTGCCTCTCTTTGTATCGTCTGCACACTTAGTCAGAGTTCCCTCATTTCGATCATCTATATTGTTAACGTAACAAGTAAAAAGTTACGATTCCAACACTGAGCCTTGTGGATCACTTCTTGCCACCGGCTGCCATTCTGAGAAGGACCATTTTATCCCCACTCTCTGCTTTCTGTCAGACAGGCAAGTTCCTATTCATGCCTCTACCTTGCTTCTAACACCACGGACCCTTATCATACTCAATCATCTCCTGTGTGACACCTTGTCAAAGGCCTTCTTGGCGTCCAGGTGGATAACATCCATTGGCTGTACTTGATTAAGCCTGTTCATTTCTTCTTCAAAGATTTCCAACAAATTTGTCAGGCATGACCTTCCCTTGATGGAACCATGCTGACTTTGCCCTATTTTACCAAACACTTCCATGTATTCAGAAATCTAATCCTTTACAATGGATTCCAGGATCTTACCCACGACAGAGGTTAAGCTATTCATTGCGGTTTTAAAAGTAATTTTTCCTTACTCCCTGCTATAGCTGACTTCCCTCATCAGTCATGGTTACCTCATTCTCCATGTACTCTGCCTCATTTTACTCAGCGTAAATCTCTGCTGCATCCCAAATTACTCAAAAAGTCTCCTGCCATTGCTGCTCCACTGTCTCTCCTGCTGAGCCCTTCTACCAGTCAATTCTACCAAGCTCCTCTCTCATGTCTCTGTAGTTGCCTTTATTCAGCTTTAATACCGTTACTTCTGAATATAACTTCTCCAACTGAAATTGCAGAGTAAATTCAATCATATTACGATAATGCCTCCTATGATTTTCTTCACCTTAAACCCCTCATCTCATCTGCCTGCACAAGCTGCTCCAAAAAGCTATCTCATAGACATTCCACAAATTCGTTTTCTTGCAAACCACCATCAATCTGAATTCGCAGCCTACCTCCGTAATGAAATCCCACATGATCACTATAACTTTGTATTTCCTACACATCTTTCTATTTCCTGGTGTATCTTGCACCCCAGCTCCTGAGTACTGTTTGGAGGCCTGAACAGAACTCCGACTAGTTGTTTTTAACCTTTTTGATTCCTCAATTCTACCGACACAGATTCTACACCATTTTACCTTACATCATTTCTTATTATTGATTTAATTGCATTTCTTACTAATAAGACAGCCCCATCCCCTCTGCCCTTCTGCCTATCTTTTTGATAGGATGCATATCCTTGAATATTCAGCTCCCAATCCTGATCCTCTTGCAACAACATCTCCGTGATGGCGATCTGCCAATTTGTGTATGAACCACAAGCTTATTTACCTTACTCCTTATACTGCATGCATTCCGATATAACAGTTCAGCCCTGTAGTAACCATCCCTCTTCTCATCGTCATTTGTTTGTCCTGACTGTTTGAAGTTTGATTGCTAACACTTTCCATACTCTGCGTCTGTGCTGAAAATTTGAATAACTTAGAGTTTTAGAGTCATCGAGGTGTACAGAATGGAAACAGACCGTTCGGTCCAATCTGTCCATGCCAATCAGATATTGCTAATCCAGTCCAACCTGCCAGTACCCGGTCCATATAACTCCAAACCTTTTCTCTTCATATACCCATCTAAATGCATCTTAAACGTTGCAATTGTACCAGCCTCCATCACATCCTCTGACAGCTTATGCCATACACGTACCACCCTCTGCGTGAAAACGTTGACCCTTAGGTCTCTTTTATATCTTTCCCCTCTCACCCTAAACCTGTGCCCTCTAATTCTGGACTCCCTGACCCCAGGGAAAAGACTTTGTCTATTTATCATATCCATGCCCCTCATATTTTTGTAAATCTCTAAAAGGTCACTCCTCAGCCTCCGACACTCCAGGGAAAGCAGCCTGAGCCTGCTCAGCCTCTCCCCATAGCTCAAATCCTCCAAACATGGCAACATCCTTGTAATTTTTTTTTCTGAACTCTTTCAAGTTTCACAACATCTTTCTGATACGAAGGAGATCAAAATTGCATGCAATATTCCAACAGTGGCCGAACCAATGTCCTGTACAACCGCAACATGACCTCCCAACTCCTGTACTCAATACTGTGACCAACAAAGGAAATCATACCAAACGCCTTCTTCTTGAGATCTGCAGTCTTACCCGCTCCTTTAATTCGGGTTTTATAATTTTCCCTATAACTGACACCACCCCACCCCCATTTAGCTTAATGCCCAGTCTACAGCCCTATTTATGCGATTTGCTTGGACTCTGGTCCCAACACGGTTCAGATGAAGACCGTCCGATCAGAACAGTGCGCTCCTTCCCCAGTGTCTGGTATCAATGTCCCATGATACAAACCCATTTCTCCCACACCAAACTTTGAACCACGCGTTTTCCTGCTGATCCTGTGCTAATTAGCTCATTGCTCAGGCCGTAATCCAGAGATTATTTCCTTTTTGATTCTGTTTTCTGAATTTAGCTCCGAGCTCTTCGTATCCCTTAGCAGAACCTCTGCCCTAGTTTTATCTCTGTCGTTGGTACCGACACAGACCATGACCAATGGATCTTTACCCTCACACTCGAAGTTCCCCTGCAGCCCAGATGAGATATCCCTTACCCAAACACCAGTCGGTAACGCCGCATTCAGGACTCTCAATCCAGGTCACAGAGAACAGTGTCTATACCGCTAACTATACTATCCCCAGTTACATTAAAATTTCTATTCTCTTGCCCCACTTGAAAGCTTTCCTCAACTTGGTGCTGTGGCCAATCAGATCATCCTCCCTGTAGTCCCCATCCTGTCCACACAGGGAACAAAACTCTTGAACCTATTAGACACGGACAGGGGCTGAGGCTACAGCAATTCTACGTCCTGGATCCCTTTATCTGCCTCACTCATAGATAATCTCTCTGCTTTCTAACCACTGGTTGAATTGGAGTCAGTTGATGTAAGGAGTGTAACTGTCTCTTGAATCACAGCATCCAGGGAACTCTCCCCCTCCCTGATGTCTCGCAATGTTTGAAGCTCAAACTCTAGCTCACCGACTCAGAACCAGAGTTGTTCTTGCATGCGACATTTACTCCAGACATGGTCACTGGGAACCACAGTGGGGTCGACCACTCCCACATCATGTAGAAACAACACATCACCCGACCCTCCATCCTTATTTTATTTATCTACTATTGAATTGTTCCTCTGCAATTTTATTTGTTTATGTACATCTGCTTATGCAAGTTGTAACCAATAAATTAAAATGACTCAATTTAACACAGATTCAAAGTTAACACACTGCCTATTAGCAAATGAGATCACATCCTCCCTTTGTCAAACCTGCTCATTACCTTCTGATAGAATTCTGACAGACCTGTCAGCGGGACCACTCCTTGATGAAGCCATGCTGACTCAGCCCTATTTTACCATAAACCTCCAAGTACTCTGCAATCTCATTGCTAGCAATGCATTCTAAATACCTAATAACGGCCGATGCCAGGCTATACTACCCTATGATTTCCTGTATTTTGCCTTTCTTCCTTCTTACAGAGAGATTTTAAAATATCAATTTTTCAGTTCTCTGGGACTCTGTCTGATAATAGTTATTCCTGAACAGTCACGATCAATGGTTTCACAATCTCCTCCGCTAATTCCTTCAGAACTTTAGCTGTTATCCTTCCAGTCTGTGTGATTTATCCATTTTCAAACATTGCAGCTTCCCCAGTACCTTCTCCTTAGCGCTGATCACTACATCCATTCCTCACCCTTGACTCGCTTTCAGTTCTGGAATGTACATAGGATCTACCATTGTGAGGATTGACGGAAAGTACCTATTCAGGTCATTCTCCAATTCATTGTTTTCCATTTCTCTGCAGCCATCCTCAATTTCTGGTTGTCTAATGTTCACTCTCCCCTTTTATATATCTTAACAAAACTCCTGCAATCTCCTTTTCTAAAGCAAGCTAGCTTATATGTGTCATGTTCATTACTTTATTGCTTCTTGAATTGTCCTCTGCTGCTGTATAAAGGCTTCCCAATCTTAGGTCGGCTGCGTGTGAGCATTCCTGTTAACTAACTGTCGAAAATATACTAATGTAATTGTCCTAATTCTGTTGTCCATCATTGGATAGCGTGGTGATACAACACTTCTGCCTCACAGGGCCAGGGACTCGGGTTCAATTCCAATCTCTGGACCCTGTCTTTCTGGAGATTTTGCAATCTCTGCATTGGGAGAATTGCCTCTTTTCTCTCTCCACAGTATGTTTCTGTGTTTGTTTCAGGTTTCTGTCATCTACAGTATATTTGCTTGTGTTTGATGGAGAATTGCTGCAAATATGACGGGTTTATTGTAAAAGTCGCTCTTGTCGTCAGGCTCCCTGAGTGTTTGGGAATCTTGCGCAGCTACTTTTGTGAGCGCATGTCCCTGATTACCTACTCTGTCTCTCTCAGTCCCTGAGTCCATCCGTCACTGCATGCAGCCTTTCATTGAGCCACCCCGGGATTCCCCACACCCCATCGCCTGGCACTGGATGCTCCCTACGCAGTGAGCGCACAAAGACACTGGGCAATTCCTGACGCGCTAGGGATCCGGGGTAAAGCCCCAGCCATTAAAAGGAACAGGATAGCTAAAATCCAATTGAACAGCAAAGCAAAGTAAACAGGCTGACTGACAGCCATCTGTTATGACATTTTCAGGTCTTTTGGACTAATTTCTGTTTATCCTCACCCATGTACAAATAGATGCTCCATACATATATCTTGTCACACAGGTTTGGTGGAGGTGACAGATATCAGATCTTATAATCATTATGACTGATTCGTTGGGCTCCACGTTCCTGGTTAATGAGATTACACTTAAGTTTTTATTGTCAACTCTATCCATTTTAAAGTAAAGGTCTTGCTGGAGTTGTGCTGAAAGCATATTTGAATGTTGGGGAGACGAGATTATGCCACGTGCCAGTGAGGTTAGGAATAGGAAGGTATTAAAGTTAAAAACATGGCCAAAGAGCTGCTAAGGTAGGCAGCACTTCCAATATGTGGATCATTGGAATTCCCGGGTCTGTAGGATAGACACAGGAAGGACGGGATGCAGCTGAACTGGCAGCAAACTCAGATATGTGGGTCATTGGGAATCCTGGGTCAGTATGAAATACACAAGAAGGACGGGATGTATGTGAACTGGCAGCAATCTCCTGGCAGGCAGGTTTGCTATTGTCACACAGGAGGTTTTAAACTAGTGTGGTGGTGGGGGAGGGAGGGTGGAACCAGAGCAGCACGTCCACAAGCACAGTGACTGAAGAGCAGTTGGAGACTAATCCCAGTACAACTAAGACCAGCAACAAACTGGCAGAGGGGAGTGAACACAATGGGACAGGAAGTCTGAAGTATGCTGATTTTAATGTGAGCAGTGTTACAGGCAAGACAGATGAATATATATAACCATGATACAAATATTGCAGAGATTTGGTTGAGAGAGGGATCAGAAAACTATCAATCCAATGTGTCCAGAGCGAGTTGAAGAATGTGGCGTGAGAGGCGGGAGACGGTTGTTTGAAGCAAAATAATTACCCAAACGTTTATTGGAATTGGACAGTGTGGGATGCAATGTACAGATTGAAGGGACAAGGGAGGAAACAGAAATTGTCGGTTTGCAATATGTTCTGCTTTACTAACAGTCCTTTGTAATCTCCTGTTCCCAGAGAATAGACGAGGAGGAATTTACATCAGGGAAACTCAAACCAAATATTAGGTCAGGATCTGATGGAGTTTGGCTGAACTGTATTTATTTCAATGCAAGAATTGTTATGGGTAAGGATGATGAACTGGAATCCTGAATCCATACATGGGACTATGATGTTGCGGCTTGACAGAGATTTGGTTGAGAGAGGGAATGGACTAGCCGTTCAAAGTATCCAGGGTTTCATTGGTTTAGGCGAGATAGAGAAGAAGCTAAGAGAGGTGGACGAGTTGTTTTACTGATCAGGGAGAATGCTACATCTGCACGTGAACAGGACATACAAGAGGGAACATCCACTGCAGCAATATGGATCAAGCTCAAAAATGAGATGGATACAAGCACTGCGTTACTCTAATCTCTCCAACAGCCACGGAGGGATTGTGGAACTGATATGCATGTCGATTAAGGAAAAATGTATTAAAAACAGAGTGGTCATAGTGAGTGACTTTAATATCCCCAATAATGACAGGAAGTCCATTAGAGCAAGGGGTTTAGACGGGGCAAAATTTGTGAACTGCAGCAGTATGTGGATAGTCCAACGAGAGGAAGAACCATACTGGACCTCGTATTGGCTAATGAGCCTGGCCAGGTGACTGACCTTTCAGTGGGACATAATTTTAGAAACAGTGGTCACAGCTCCTTCAGATTTAAGATAGCCATGAACACGGATATGTCAGGACCTTATGGGAATCTACTGAATTGGCGGAAGGCAAATTACGTCAGCATCAGGCAGAGCTAGGACGTGTCAATTGGGAGGAGCTGCTATCAGGCAAATCCAATTTTGTAAGAGGGAACTGCTTGTTAAATCCTGACAGCAAAATCATCTCGTGAACGTTCTCCCAACTGCTCGACTTTCTATCTTTTTTTTGAACTGATATTTCAAGGCCGCTGCATATCAGACCACAGGTAGAGATAAAGGATGATTCTGCACTGTGTCCTTCGCAGTATCAGCTTGTCTCTCCAGGCACCTGAAGTCTTTATTGTGGATCAGAGAACTTCAGAATTGATAGAGCACTGAAGGAGCCCATTTAGCCCATTGTACACCGACGAGCTCTCCAACAGCACAATTTGTCAACAGAGAGAACAGAATGTGAGTGTGTCTGTGTGTGTGTGCGTGAGAGAGAGAAAAAGTAACAGTGAAAAAAGGAAGTGAAGAGAGATAAAAGGAATGGAGAGAAAATGGAGCGACAGAGTGAGTGAGAACAAGGGGTGTCAGACGAGTGTGAAGTTATATCATAAGACAGCATGAGGAGAAATACACAGAAATTTCATTTAGAAACTCCCACAGACTGCAAGCCCTTTGTCTGGTCCGTACCCTGTGAGCACTATGCTGTCATCCCAGATCATTTATCGGCAATAATATCACAGAGCCGAGTTGCTGACCCTGAACAGGATCCAAAAGAACAATAGATTAGTTCCAGGGAGAAGGTGAATTAATTTAAATATTCTGGGCCAACAGGAACTTGTAGTCCCTCTAGACACGGTGTGAGAGACAGGGCGAGAGATTCTCAATGAGGGGGATCACTGACAGGGCGGAGATCAGCATCTCAGCTGTGGTTCAAATCATGATTGATAAAGGTTGAAAACGTCGTCCGTGGTTTTTAAATTCACATTTCAATTCATATAACTCCACATCGTAAGTGTATTTTAACAATCTTGCATCTTTGTAGTTTTCATGTTTTGGTATGTATAAAAAAGCTAGTTTTTTTGGCCCTTTATTTTGTGTTGGGACCAGAGTCCGATTGAATCCTGACTAAGGCTGTAGACAGAGGTCTAAACTGATTAGGAGTTTGTGTGTGTGTTGGCAGGGTGGGGGGTCCGTTATAGGGTTTAATTAGAAAAGAGGACGTAAATGTACAGAGCTCAGGAGAAGTTATTAAAATCTCCAGCACAGACGCAAATAAGCCAGAGTGTATGGAAAGTGTAAGCAATTAGACGTCAAGCATTCCGGAAAAACAAATAACAATGAGAAGAGGAACCGTTAATACAAGATTGAAGGGGTTATATCTGAATGCACACAGTATAAGGAATAGAGTAAATGAGCTTGTGGCACAGATTGGAATTGGTAGGTATGACGTGATGGACATCACAGAGAAGTGGTTGCAAGGGGATCAGGATATTCAAGGACATATATCCTATCGAAAAGATCGGTAGCAGAGGGAGTGGGTTTACATTATTATTAAGAAATGAAATTAAATCAATAGTAAGAAAGGAACTAAAGTCAGATGTTGTAGAATCTGCATGGGTAGAATTGAGGAATCACAAAGATAAGACAACCACAGTTGGAGACTTGCACAGGCCTCCAAAGGGTAGTCAGGAGCTGGGGTACAAGATAAACCAGGATATAGAAAAGATCTATAGGAAAGACAAAGTTACAGTGATCGTAGGGGGATTTCAATATGCAAGTGGAATGGGAAACCAGGTTGGGAGTGGATCGCAAGAAAAGGAATTTGAGGAATGTCTATGGGATGGCTTTTTGGCGCATCATGTGGTGGAGCCCTCCCTGGAACAGATGACACTAGGTTTAATTACGCAGGCTAGATAAGGGAGCTTAAGGTGAAAGAAAACTTCAGAAGCGGTGATTAGAACATGGTTGAATTTATTCTGCAATTTGAGAGATAGAAAGTAGAATCAGAGTTAACAATATTTCAGCTGAATAAAGGTAACTGGAGAGGCACAAGGGAGTAACTGGGTAGAATTGACCGGGACAGGGGTCTAGCAGGAAAGACAGCGGACCAGTAATGGCAGAAAATTCCAAGATTAATTCAGGAGACACTGCAGAGATACATGCTGAGCAATAAAGGCATGGTACGGGTAGGATGATACTGGATTAGTGGTGCTGGAAGAGCACAGCAGTTCAGGCAGCATCCAACGAGCAGCGAAATCGACGTTTCGGGCAAAAGACCTTCTAACCATTAATACAAAGGAAACTTTAAGAGATTCTTTAGATATATAAAGTGCAAAAGAGAGGTAAAAGTGAACATGGACCACTGGAAAATGATGCTGGAGAGACGGTAGTGGGAAACAAAGAAATGGCTGAGGAACTTTATATCAGTCTTCACGGTGGAAGACACGAGTAATTTCTCAAGAATTGACGAGAGTGAGAGGGCAGTCCTGAATATGGTGGTCGTCACCAAGAAGAGCATGTTAGAAAACGGAATGGCCTGAATGTGGATAGCTCACCTGGACCAGATGGACTACTCCCCAGCCTTGTAAGGGAGATAGCTGAAGAGTTAGTGCAAGCGTAAGTGGTAATCTTTCAGGAATGACTAAAATCAGGAAACGGAAAAGTGGTTGTATAATTGCTAACATGACACCCCGTTTAATAAGGGAATTAGATAGAAGATGGAAAACTGCAGACTCATTTGCCTAACCTTGGTTGTGGGTAACATCCTGGAATCCATTGTGAAGGATGGGATTTCTGATACTTGGAGGTGTTTGGTAAAATAGGACAGAGTCAGCATGGTTTCATCAGGGGGAGATCAGTCCTGCCAAACCGGCTAGAAAACAATGAGGGAGTAATGAGCAGATTAGATCAAGGAGAACCAATAAATGTTATCCATCTGCACTCAAGAATCCTTTGACAAAGTGCCATGCATGACGCTATTGAGAAAGGTATGAGCCCATGGTATTAGAGGCAAAGTGCTTGCATGGATAGAAGTTTGGCTGCCTGAGAGAACGCATAGAGTGGGGATAAAAGTGCTCTTCTCTGGATGGCAACCAGTGGCAAGTGGTGTTCCACAAAACTCAGTGTTGGGACCACAACTTTTTACTTTTTGCATTCATTATCTATATGAAGGAACTGAGGGCATTCTGGCTAAGCTTTCAAATAGTGCAAAGCTAGACAGAGGGACAGGTAGCATTGAAGAGTTGGTTCAGCTGCAGGAGGGTGCTCTCGTGCATCTCCTCAAGTTCCCACACCTCCGCCCTTGCACTCCACCCTTCCAACGACAACAAATTAGAACCTCTCTGGTGTTCGCCTTCCATCCCACCAACCTCAGGATACAACGCATCATCCTCCACCATTTCTGCCACCAACAGTCAGACCCCAATACCAGAGATATACTTCGCTCCCTACCCCTATCATCATACTGCTGAGACCATTCCCTCACGACTCCCTCGTTAGGTCCACACGCCCCCACCAAGCCACCTTCCACTCCCAACACCATCCCTTGACACTGCAAGAGATATGAAACCTATGCCAACACCTCCCTCCTCACCTCCACCCAAGGCCCCAAAGGATCCTACCACATCAGGAAGAGAACATCCTGTGCATCTAAACACCTAATCTAGTCAGTCTATTGCTCCTGTCTCCTATACATTGGCGAGGCAGGATGTCAACTTACAGAATGGTTCAGGGAACACACGGAAACCCAACAACCCCACTTCCCTGTGGCCGAATACTTTAACTCTCCCTCCCACTCCGCCAAAGCCCTGCAAGATTTTGGCCTCCTCGACTGCCAAATTCTAGCCACCTGATTTCTGGAGGAAGAACGCATCATCTTCTGCCTTGGGACCCTCCAAACACACGGTATCAAGGACAATTTCACCAGTTTCCTTATCTCCCCTCGCTCCACCTTATCCCAGATCTAACCCTCCAACTCAGCACCGCCCTCTTGAACTGTCCTACCTGTCCATCTACCTTCCCAAGTATCAAATCCACCTTCCACTCTGATCTATCAGTATCATCACCCACCTTCATCTAGCTGTCGCCTTCCAAGCTACCTTTCTCCCAGCGCCAGCTCCCCCCCCCCCCCCCCATATATCTTTCTGCCCCCTTCCACCCACTCCACATTCCTGATGAAGGCTTTATGTCTGAAACGTCGAATCTCCTGCTCCTCGGATGATGCCTGACAGACTGTGCTTTTCTATGGCTACACTTTTTGACTCTGATCTCCAGCATCTGCGGTCCTCCCTTTCACCTGCTGAAGGACTTTAACAGGTTTGGAGAGTGAGCAAAGAAGTGTTAGATGCAGTACAATGTGGGAAAGTGTGGGAAAGCATTCTGCCAGGATGAATAGAGGCATGGACTATTTTCGAAATAGCGAGCAAATTCAGAAGTCTGAAGGGCAAAAAGACTAGGGGGTTTAGTCCAGAAGTCTTGAAAGGTAAACTTGCCGTTTGTCAGTAGTTAGAAAGGCAAATAATTATTTATTTCATGAAGGCTTAAATATAAAAGCAGGGATGTACTTCTAAGGCTCTACAAGGCTTTGGTCATGCCACATTTGGATTATTGTGCGCATTTTTGAGTCCCATATCTCAGGAAGGATGCACTGGTCCTGGTGTGTTTTCCAAAGAGATTCACGAGAATGGTGCCATGAAATAAAAGCTTATCATATAAAAAATATTTGAGGGCTCTGGGTCTGTATTTGGTAGAATTCAAAAGGATGTTAGGAGGTCTAATTGAAACTTACAGAATACTAAATGACCTGGGAGAGAGGGGATTTGGGGAAGATGTATCCAATGTAGGAGAGACTAGTAACCGAGGGGACAGTGGAAAAGGAAGATCTTCTCGAACAAAGATAAGGAGAAACCTCTTCAGCCCGACAGCGGTGATTCTATGGAATTCACAGATACAGAGGGCTGTCGAGTCCAGGTCAGTGAGTATATTTAGGAGTGAGACAGATAGGTTCTTGACTGTAAAGGGGATCAAGGGTTACAGGTAGAAAGTGTGAGAATGGGGTTCAGAAGCTTAACAGCCATCATGGAATGGCGGAGCAGGCTCAAATGGCCTAATGGCCAAATTTCTGCGCCAATGTCTTCTGGTTGTGTGGTTAATATTGGCTTTCCTCATTCCTCATTGGCAATGTACCCTTGAGTTTGATCTTCATATGATTTATGAAGAATAAAATTCCAATACTGATGGCTGGGAAATATCATGTTCCCTCCCTCCACTCTCAGCAGAAATACCACGATATCATAATCACACTGCAATTGAAATCCAGTGAAATTTACTTCAATACAGTTGATTGACATCGATAAAATAAACAGCAGGACCCTTATCTGCCCTCTGTGATCCTTGAATAACCATCTGAATTGTGTGTCACATCATATTCTCTGTTAACATATCCATGCCATTTGTCTGTTATCACTCATGTTGTCATAAGCAATTTTCTGTCAGATTATGGACTAGAAAAGTTCTCTACATATTTTACTGACATTATATTCACTGGTCAGTAGTTACAGACAGTATATTTTGATTTATAATCCGAGAAACTTGTTTAAATTCTGACAGTCCTTTGACATTACTGTCATATCTAAGGCAGATTGAATGATTACATACAATCAATCTACCATCTCAAATATTTCTTCCTGTTCACCCCCACACATATCCCATGCCAAATGTGTAATCTTTAAAAGTTCTTTTGAATTTTAATAAAATCATTATTGAATTCAAAGGGGTTAACTGGAGCTATTTGTGCAGTGACTGTGATTAATATCAATCTCAGTGGATCCTAATTATGGCAGTGGAGAGTTTCCATGGTTGAAATATAAATGGGCTCTGTTCAATGTGCTGTCACATAGCGAGAGTAGGAGCATCACTGACAGCACTAACAGGGATCAGCAGCTTGAGAGAGAGATGCGGGAGGAGAGATCAGAATCTGAGAACATGAGACAGGAACGTTACAATAATGATTCATAATCTGAGGCCCATGGATTGGAATGTTCCAACAATGGATCAGAATCAGAGAACATTTGACTGGAATGGTACAGCAATGTATCAGAATCTGAGAACATTAGACTGGAATATTCCATCAATGGACAGAAGTTTATCCTCGGGTCTTTACTGGCTTTCTTGGCCTCGTATATCATTAGCATCACGGATCCAGATTATCCTTTGGATTATTCAAGGTGGTTACTATCCCATCCTTGCGATAGTTGGTGTTCCTGGTACGTCATTATATTTATCTACTAAACTGGGTTGAACTCAATTTCTGCTCATGATATACAAATTGTGCAAAGTGCAAGTCAATGTCTTCAGTTCCAAACAAAAAATCCTTTCCTTATAAATTATAGCTATCAAACTTTTTATAAATTACTCACTGATAAGCGAGAAGGACACAGAATGTTCTCAAACTCCATAATCCATTTTGTCCTTCACGGATTTACATCTCCATGTCCTCCCCACTCACCAATCCTGTCCAAAACCACCATCATGATATCTCAGTCTCGTCTGCAGGCTCAGTGCAACTTCTGAATGAACCATGATTTTTGCCTTTGTTCAATCTGGATGCAACAGTTTCAAGTGCCTTCGAATCACATGTTCATCACTAAAGAATTGCTCTACAAGGATGTTTGACGTGTTCCCTGCACGTACAGGAAGACAGTTTATGGTAGTCAAGTCATTGACTCATAATCTAGAGCCACAGAATAATAGTCTGTTGATATCTCATGAAGGAAAGTGGTGGAATTTAAAAGCAGCCATTACCATTTGTTATAAAAGCCCATCTGCTTGCCTGAAGTCCTTTAGGTAAGTCAATGTGTCAACCTTCCCTAATCAGGTTTCCGTGTGACTTCAGTGATGAACATGTGGGTGTACTGCACCTTTAAAGTACCTGACAGCACCAAGTCTTCTGAAAAATAGATATGATTTAACATTTGGTAGAACAACTCGATTAGCTCATTGTCTTGAGACAAAAACAAATTCAGCCAAACAGTTCAAATTATACCCGAATTATGACCAACTTCCAATCAAGTGTGAATGTAATAGATTGATAATCTTAAAAGCCAGTGACACAATCCAATAGTTTGGAGGTATAAAACCGTGGAAAATTGAACAGTTGAGTGCAGAGCTGCCAAACTACCAGCATGCAAAGACTGCCTGAAAAATAGTTCCCTTAAAAGTATATTCATTGATTAGTAACTAGTGAAGCAGAATTCCCCAGAAGAAAAGAAGACAGGACTATGGAGAAGAACCAAAAGCTTCCTGCTTTTGAGATAAGAAGTTTTATTTTGTAAACCTTAATTATGAGTCTTATCTGACTCGTATTGTGGAGGGGGAAGGTCAAAGACAGGTTAGAGGAAGAAGTTGTAAATATTCGTTCGATTATTTTCTCTGTAAAACTTTAAGAAATAAAGTTGTTAATTTTTACTTTAAATAGCTCTTAGACTCTAGAATTATCACAGATTGCAGCATTGGATAAATCTTTTCTGTGTTGCTGGTTTTAATTAAGCAGGAGAATTTATCCTGAATTGTAACACTATAAACCCCAGTAAAATATGTTTTACTCTTTACTGTCTTGTGGAACAACTGAACCAGCCACTCAGTTTAAGATTGGTGTAACATGCTGCCCAGACCAGGGCTGCATACATCCTGTGAGAGAAGAACAAAAGTAAAGATAGCTCCCATCCTGTACCTGTTTCCCGTATTTGTACAGCTAATTTCTATTCAGGTAGGTGATCATTACATCTTTTAGGTGTATTCGATCTCATTGAAATGCACCCCGTGTGTGATGTACATTTCCATAGGCAACTCTGGTGCTGGTTTTATTGATGCTGACGTACAGATATAAGGAACTGATAAATTCCATGTCAGTCGTAGTGCATAGAGAAATAATGGTGTTTCATAACACAGGAAGGAAACGGCGATGTCTAAGTGAGAGAAAAGGATTATTGTGATCATCCCTGAGTGTGTTGAGGCAGTATTTGGGGTACTGTGGATAGACTTTCTCTCAAGTCTCACCAGACTAATCCCTGGGATGATGGCAACATGAACAGTGAGTGAAGCTCAGTGAGACAATAAGGTGATTGCATTCAACATTAAGGGGGATGCACAATCACTTATGATGTTCTAAACAGACACTGTTAAGGTGATAAATTCCATGGATATTTTTCCACTCGGGTTACATGGTTCTCGATAGTTTAAGAGCCTCTGAGAACGTTCCACCCAACCACACCCACACCCTATTTCGATTCAGAAACAGAGAGAGAGAGGTTCAGGCTTTTGAAATCAAAAACTCTCCCAACGTTAATACAGTTCAATTGGTGCGTGATCCTGCAATGAACGTCATGCCAGCCATAATCCCGACAGCAGCAGCAGTACCTTCATTATAAAAGAGTTAACTCTTCCCAGCAGCTTCTGACCTACATAGAGCACATGGGAGTGTCTTCTCGGAGATATAAGATGCCTACTTGAGACTTTACACAAAACATTTTGTTTCCCTTATCACTGCCAGCAAACCATGTTAAGCGAGCACACTTTCTACAAACAATGGAATCATGATTAACACCATGGAGCCCCCTATCAATGCAGCCTCGGCTTCATTGATTTGTCATGTTAGAGTATCAATGACGCCCTCCTGTTTCTGTATAACTATCTCGTGGGGCTGAATAGCCTTCTCCTGGTCTCATGGAACAGATTTAAGGGTTTGCTTGGGCTCTGCCTTTTCCTGTTTAACAGATCGATGTACTGACCAGACCCCTTCTCTTCATGTGGAATAGGCAGGTGGATTGAATGAGCTGTCCCTCTTCTTGTTCAGTAGTTTCAACGGGCTCAATGGCTTCCACATATCAGTGTGCAACCAGCCTGGGATGCTGATTGAGCTCCTCTATTAACTGTGGAAATGTGCAGTGTCTGGCAGCGCTGTTACATGAATGTTACCGACACTGTAACAGTACAAACGGAATACTGTCCAGGTCTTGCTGCACATGGACACAGCTTGGTTCAGGAACTGAGGGGGCACAAAATCTCTGAATATTGTGTGATCTTCAGTCATCATCCTTACTTCAGATCTTATGATGGGAAAGATATTGATATAGCAGTTGAAGATGTTTGTGCTGAGGAGGCTAACCTGAGGATCTCCTGCAGAGACATCCAAGAACTATTCGGACTGTTGGCCACCGACCACAAGCATCTTTCTTTGTGCTCTGAAAGACCCAGACAAGTGGGATGTTACACCTGATTTCCATTCAGCTCAAATAAGTGGGTGTTCCTGATGCCATCCTCAGTCAAATACTCACTTGATATCAGAGCCATACACTGTTTGCTGAGCCCCTGTGTTCACCTCTCGTTCATATCAATTAGGTGATGATATATGTGTAGGGAATGTTTTCCTCTCACAGCGGGTAATCAATGTCAGGAATTATCTGGGCTAGCGAGTTATGGGATCGACATCACTGAAAGTATTTAAGGAGGAGGTCGATGAATTTTTGACCTGTCAGATAGCTAAGGGATGTGTAGAATTGGGCATTAAAATGAGTTAATGCCAATAGTAGATCAGTCATGATGGTAGACAATGGCTTGACCGTCCGAATTTGCTGATCCGGTTCCTTATGTCCTCATATTATGTAATTACAAAGTCAATGGTTGTAATTTTCCTTAACGTTCTGTTATTTTGTGAGTCATCTCTGGGTGAGATATGAGGGTTGTATTCACAGTGAATCTGGGCCTGTATTATGACCAACAAATAAAGCACAATTTGCAGAAAGGAGACACTCTGCAAAGAGACCAGAGGCGTCCTTCGAACCCAGCCTGGATTTCCAAATAGCATTTTCCAACCCACACTAAACCGTGTGTGTGTGACAGTCTTGAGGGACTGAATGAGATGCTGTGTTACTGTGGATCAGGTATTTGGAGCAAGTGGCCTCCAAACGCTCCTTGCAGGAGCTGTGAGTGGTTGGATGGAACATAGGAACATAGGACTGAGCAGCAGTGCCATTAGACACTTTGTCACCGCTCCACCATGCACAAAGATTATGGGTCATGTGATTGTGATCTCCCCAGCACTTTTCTGTCTGTATACCATTTTCTACATTCACTTTTCTGTCAAATGTCAACAAATACAACTTTGAATAAATGTAAAAATCCAGGCACCTCAAACTTCTGAGGAGGGAATTTCCGCTTGGACAGCCCTTTGGCAGTTTCTCATTTGTGTTCCAGCCAATGTTGGAGGGTGACTGTTTCCTTTTCCGTCCCACTCCTCCACTGGTTACACCAATCTTAAGTGTAACCAGTTCAATGATGTGGCCAATGATATCGGTCTCAGAGTAGGTCATTTCCTGGAAAAGAAATGTAAGACACAGAACGTTGAACTCATATCAAATAGTAAAATGACAGAGTGCTCCAAATGTTATTCTGCCTTTGAAGTTATTCTGTTCAAATAAGCTACTGGTTGTGAGATTTCTTTCTGGAACAGTTGGATTTGGCTGAATTCCCTTTGTTTCGGGCATATGAGAGTTTCCAATGAATCCTCACCAGGAATCCATCACAAGTGGCAAAGATAACTCAGGGATTTTATAGACTGACACTTTGCTATCTGGTGGAACAAAGTAAGAGAAATGGATCAATTGGCTATTGCTTCTCAGGCAGGGAACAATTTTCTCCCTCTCTGTGTTGAAACATACAATAATGTCAACTGAACACCAAACTGGACCATGTGTGCTCTCCTGGAACATTCTCTGGAAAACCTGAATATGGATTATATGCAGGGACATCATTGCTCTTGTTGTACACAATTCCATTCAATCTCAAAAAATGTCCCCATTTTATAATTTGATGACATACTCACACGTGTCTGTGTAATTTGTAAATATTGGTAGGTGTCTTCATAGTATGTGTGTTAATATCAATGCATCTTTTTCTTCAAATATATTCTCTAGCTTTAGTCTCCCTGACAAGAGATAATATGCATCCAACTGATGCACTTTTCTGAAAGTCATGGTGGTTCAATACTATTTCTAGGCTAAGATCGGAACTGATTATCCCCCATAACCAAAGACCGGCATCACAGGAATGAGAAAAGGGAACTCTCTTTGAAAATTTCAAAAATAAGTATATCCTTTTATTTTCGTGTTAGGGGATCAAAACTGCACACAGTGCATCAGATGTGGTCTCAGCAATGCCCTGCACAGATGCAGTAAAACATTCGTGCAAATAAACTTTAACCTTTTGTCAAAAACAGCATCATTCCACTTACTTTACAAATCACTTGCTGCAGCTGCAGACTGATTTCACATGATTCATGTCCCAGAAGCATGGAAACCGCCTGTATCACAGAGTTCTGCAATCTCTCTCCATTTAAATTGATTATCATTATTTTATCCTTCATGCCAAAATAGACAATTTACCTTATGTTATTTCTACTGAAGGTTTGCACACTAACCTTCCCTGTCTATAATCATATTGCAGACTCATTATCTCAATTTAACGACACAATGAATGACCATCTAGTGGGTGTGTTCTAAACCCCAGGCCCTACAAAGTAGGGTCTCCCTCCCTCCCTCCTCCTCTAACCTAAATTAAGAGTCCACAGATTTGCAACAAAAAGAGGGTCTAAGGAAGTTTGGATTGAAGAGTGAGGCTTCAGCTCAGGTGTCTTGCACAAGGCGGTTGAGTGAAGTGATTACGCCACAGTTGAAGAGGGTGAAGACATGACTGCCAAGCTGGTTCAATGCGCTACGTGCTTGATGTGGGAGGTCAATGACTCTGGTGTGTCTGGCTCGCATATGTGTAGAAAGTGTGAGCACATTCATCTGTTGACCGAGCATATTGCAGCGCTGATGAAAGAACTCGAGGACCTTCGGCTCATCGAGAGAACGAGATCTTTCTGGACAAGCCCTTCAGTGAGGTTGTTACACCAATCATGCCAGAAGAGAGCAGAAGAGAGCAGACGATGAGGAAGGCAGAGAGGAGACAGGTGCAAGAGACCCCGGGAGGAGTACCTGTCAGGAATAAGTTGAAGCTTTTGGAAACAGTAGAGACTGATGACACTGTCATGTCGCAAGGCGGCCAGGTCTGTCAATCAAAAGTTGGCGCAGAGGCAGAGCGGAAGAGTCGGACATCGCACAGAGCCGTGGGAATAGGGGACTCCATCGTGAGAGGAACTGACAGGGGTTTTTGTGGCAGCAGGATGATGTGTTGTCTTCCTGGTGCCTTGGTGTGTGGCAGCAGAATTTAAGGATGGTGTGTTGTCTTCCTGGTGCCAGGGTGAAAGACATTGCGGACATAGTGCAGGAAATCCTCAAGGACGAGGGTGAAGAGCCAGAGGTGGTGGTACATGTCGGCACAAATGATGTCGGGAAGAAGAGGAGGAACATACTACAGCAGGACTTCGGAAGAAGGCTGAAAAGCAGGACGTCCAAGGCGGTTATCTCCAGTTTGCTTCCAGTTCCTAGGGCAGGGAGATAATGGACTTGAACGTGTGGTTGGGGAAGTGGTGCAGGAAGCAAGGATTTAAGTTCTTGGATCACTGGCGTATATTTTGTGGTAAGCATAAATTCTCCAAGAGAGACGGTTTGCACCTTAATAGGTTAGGGTCCAGCATTCTGGCAGGCAGGTTTTCTACTGCAACACTCAACCTTTCCGAGTTTTCTGCCTCATTGATACAGTTGTCTTTCTTGACTTCTCTTGTTCTAACTTTCCCTTCAATTTCCTTTTTAAACATCCAGTTTATACCCCCCCCCCCCACCCCCCCCCCACCCCCGCTACTTAGTTCAAATGTAGTGGTTTTCTTTAGATTAGATTAGATTACTTACAGTATGGAAACAGGCCCTTTGGTCCAACAAGTCCACACCACCCCGCCGAAGCGCAACCCACTCATACCCCTACATCTACCCCTTACCTAACACTAAGGGCAATTTAGCATTGCCAATTCACCTGACCTGCACATCTTTCGACTGGGGGAGGAAACCGGAGCACTCGGAGGAAACCCACGCAGACAAGGGGAGAACGTGCAAACTCCATACAGTCAGTCGCCTGAGGCAGGAATATGAACCCGGGTCTCTGGCGCTGTGAGGCAGTAGTGCTAACCACTGTGCCACCGTGCCGCCCACAAATTTATTTGCCAGGATTTGGTGTTGGAGAGACTGTTAGGTCAGAAGGTTGACAAGTCTCCGGGGCCTGATGGTCTCCATCCCAGGGTACTGAAGGAGGTGGCTCGGGAAATCGTGGATGCGTTGGTGACTATTTTCCAGAGTTTGATAGATTCGGGGTCGGTTCCTGAGGATTGGAGGGTGGCTAAAGTTATACCACTTTTTAAGAAAGGTGGGTGAGAGAAAGCAGGAATTTATAGACCAGTTAGTCTGACCTCAGTGGTGGGAAAGATGCTGGAGTCTATTATAAAGGATGAAATTATGGCGCATCTGGATAGTAGTAACAGGATAGGTCAGAGTCAGCAAGGGAAATCATGCTTGACTAATCTTCTTGAAATTTTTCAGCATGTCACTCTGAAGATGGACGAGGGAGATCTAGTAGATGTAGTATACCTGGACTTTCAGAAAGCTTTTGATAAAGTCCCACACAGGAGGTTAGTGAGTAAAATTAGGGCGCATGGAATTGGTGGCAAAGTACTAGATTGGATTAAAAATTTGTTGGCTGATAGGAAACAAAGGGTGGTGATAAACGGCTCCATTTCGGAATGACCAGTGGGGTACTGCAGGGATCCGTGCTGGGACCGGAACTTTTTACGATATATGTTAATGATAAGGAAGATGGTATCAGCAATAACATTAGCAAATTTGCTGATGATACAAAGCAGGGTGGCAGGGTGAAATGTGACGAGGATGTTGGGAGACTACAGGGTGACCTGGACAAGTAAGGTGAGTGGGCAGATGCATGGCAGATGCAGTTTAATGTGGATAAATGTATGGTTATCCGCTTTGGTGGCAAGAACAGGAAGGCGGATTACTACCTAATGGAATCAATTTAGGTAAAGGGGCAGGACAAAGAGCTCTGGGTGATCTTGTATAACAGTCAATAAAGGCAAGCATGCAGGTACAGCAGGGAGTGAAGAAGGCTAATAGCATGCTGGCCTTCATAACAAGAGGGATTGAGTATAGAAGCAAAGAGGTGCTTCTGCAGCTGTACATGGCCCTGGTGGGACCACACCCGGAGTACTGTGTGCAGTTCTGGTCTCCAAATTTGAGGAAAGACATGCTGGCTATTGAGGGAGTGCAGCGTAGGTTCATGAGGTCAATTCCTGGAATGGCGGGATTACCTTACACAGAAAGACTGAAGAGAGTGCGCTTGCATACCCTTGAGTTTAGAAGACTGAGAGGGGATCTGATTGAGACATATAAGTTTATGAATGGATTGGACACTCTGGCAGCAGGAAACATGTTTCTGCTGATGGGGGAGTGCCGAACTAGAGGACACAGCTTAAAAATACGTGGTAGACCATTTAGGACAGAGATGAGAAACTTCTTCACCCAGAGAGTGGTGGCTTTATGGAATGCTCTGCCCCAGAGGGCAGTGGAGGCCCAGCCTCTGGATTCATTTAAGAAACAGTTGTATAGAGCTCTCAAAGATACTGGAATCAAGGGTTATGGAGATAAGGCAGGAAGAGGATACTGATTAGGAATGATCAGCCATGATCATATAGAGTGGCGTTGCAGGCTCAAAGGGCTAAATGGCCTACTCCTGCACCTATTGTTTATTGTCTATTGTCATCTTGGTATACGAGCTAATTGAGCTCCAAGCCATTCCCTCCCCTTCCTCCAGATCATTGATACAGATTATTGATCATTGATGACCCCACAGTGATCTCTGAGGCACTCCATCAGTGAGAGCTTTGCAGCCTAAAATTAAACATTTCTCTCTACTCTCTATTTCCTGCTAGCGACATATTCCCTGTTCCTGTGTAGCCGCTCAGGCGGGTTGAATGGCCTCGTCCTGGGCTGTGTAATGTACTCAATGATCTGAATTACTTAATTCTATATTCCTGTGTAATTTCTTAGAGGGGCAGAATGGTCTCCTCCTGTCTCATTGTAACGATCCTGTCTGACGGATTGGGGTGGTCCCCTACCCAGTAACAGATCGAGGGATAGATTGACGGAACAACACCGTGATTAGGGGCAGCAGTATATCTCTGTAACAGCCTCGATGGTGGATTGAGGTAACAACACATGGGGAAGGGGCATCTGTATATCTCTGTAACGGCACCGTGAGACGGATTGAGGGAACAACACATTGGGTAGGGACAGCAGTATATCCCTGTAACAGCTTCGAGTGGTGGATTGAGGGAACAACATATTGGTTGGGGACAGCAGTATATCTCTATAACAGCATCGAGGGTGGATTGAGATAACAACACATTCAGAATGCTCATGGCTGGTCCAATTGTCTCTGATCATCCCTCTCCTGTCTGTTCCCGATAAACATTGACTCTCCTGTACAGCAAAGATCAGTCGCGCTCAGCCTAGAATATCCTCAATAACAGAGTCTTCCCTATTCCCTGAGCATGAGGATACCACAGACCGCACAGCACAAAATGGAAAGGGTCATCTTTATTTCATTGTCGGACCCATTACATTAAAACTGTGCTAATCTCACATCAAATCACCACCTCTTTTCATACCTAAGGATATAATAATTATGAATATCCATAAACCATTCTGCCCTCCAAACCTGTCCCACATTCCCATTGACTCTTTCCAGTCAAATATGTATCAAATCCAGCCTCTGCTGCAATCTCAGAAAGTGAATACTTGACAGCATAACACCACATGAGCATGAATAAAGGAGCAGAATGAGGCCATTCGGCCCATCAAGTCTGATATGCCATTCATAATTTCTTGCATGTACCCCAAACTCAATCTCCTGCCTTCTCCCTAGAATCCTTGATCCCGTTATAAACAAAAAAAAGGTCGATTTGTGTCTTAATGACACTAGTGCTTGTGTCTCTGTGTGTGTGTGCGTCCGTATGTGTGTGTCCATGAGCTTGTTTTTTTGTGTATTTGTGTGTCTACATCTGTGTACCTATGTGTCAGCCTCGGTGTTTCTATGTGTGTTTGTGTCTATTTGTGTGCAATTGTATATGTCTCTGTGTGTTGCAATGTGTGTGTATGCCCATCTCCTTATATTTGTTGTGAATGTTAGTATGTTGGGGTGTTTACCAATACATCTGTGCATTTCAGTGTCTGCATCTCTGTGCAGTGAGGTATCTGTTTTTGTTTGGGAGTGAATGGACTGACGTTGGAACTGACAGTAGGTTTAAAGTGAGAACTGAATGTTGCTCTTTACTCCGTTGATGGGAAGTGGATGTTTCAGAAGCTCCACATGAGCCATCTTGTTTCTGTCTAGCTCATGCCAGGTTCCTCCCCACATGGCGGGAGAAGGGGGTGTGAGGGAACAGATATCAGGCACAGCACCACCCGGCTTGGCCCTTTCTGTCCCATTCCAGACCGTTTCTCCTGGAACAGGAGAAAGGGAGAGAGGGAGGGAGAGTGGAAATGAGTGACCCTGCTGTTACTGCTGATGGATGTGGGGCTGGTGGGAATGATGAGGTGTCCGGAATGAGTCAGTCGACAGTTGTAAATCAATTTAGCATTGTTAATTTGTGGGTATTGTGTAGGTGACAGAGAAAGTGAGGAAGAAATTTGCTGAATTCAATAGTGAGTTTGGAAATGCCTGAGCCTTATTTGGAAATAGAGTGTGAGCCTTGTTCGGGGGTCAGTGCTATAACAGGTATACAGGGAGCGTGAATGAGCAGATAGAATATGGTGACCCTTATCCTGACAGAGCGGAGAAGGTTATTGACGCTTGGTCTGTATCACAAGGTGACCCTTCCGGAATGTCTTGTCCAAGTTTATCACCAATGACGCCACAGACCATGTCCCTCAGATTCCGTTTAAGGGGAGCTTAAAAATAACAAGTAGAAGCAAACATTGGTGTATTATATATCGAAACTAAAACTGTTGCAGAAATTCTGAGCGTCATATGCTCTGAAAATTAGACATGCAAATATCATGGATACAGCATTCTTATTGGATGGTCTCAAGCGGCATCTCAACTGCGTTAACTAAGTGACTGTGAAAAATAAATTCCCTAAATGTATATCAGGTGTGTTGAACAGTATGTATTGAACCAAACTAGAGATCAAGTTTTTTTCAGATTTGGGTGTTGTGTGGTCAGGAGTACTAATCAATGCCTTTGCTCTGAAGCAGCTTTGGAGGAGTAGTGACATTAATATGTTGTATTTTACACGGCGTCTGCATACAATATAGAATGTTTGTACATTTTAGTCAATGATGGAAGCAGGGAGCCGAGAGGGTCAAGTTTGTTCTAGTGAATTGGGAAAAATACAAAATAACATTCAGTGGGAGATAAGCAATGGTTGTTAGAGTCATAGAGTCCTACAGGTCCTTCGACTCAAACTGATCCATTCCAACCAATATGTCAATTCACACTAACCCCATGTCCCAGCCATTGCCCCGCATCCTTCGAGTCCTTTCTTATCCTGTATTTGTCAAAATGCATTTTAAATGTTGTGAATGTACCCACCTTAACTACTTCTGCTGGTAGCTCATTCCATATGCATATCACCCTGTGTGTAAAAAAGTTGCTTCTCAGGTCCCCTTTTATTCTTACCCCTCTGACCTTAAACTGATGCCCTCAAGTCCGTGATTGTCCTACCCCAGAAAGTAAAGACTGAGTGCGTTCATTCTCTCCATGCCTGTTATGACCTTATACCCTTCAATAAGATCCTCTCCCCAGTCACATACACGCAAAAGTAAAAAGTCCTAGCTTTTCCAACCTCTCCCTATAACTCACACCCTTGAGTCCTTGGCAACATCCTTGTAAATTTCTTCTGCACTCATTCCAGTTTAATAACATCATTACTAGAGCAAAGTAAACAAAACTGAACATAACGCTGAAAGCATGGCCTCATCAGTGCGGCGTATTCTACAGCATAGCTCGCCAAATTCGCTACTTAGTGCCCTGACTGATGAATGCCACTGTGCCAAAAGTCTTCTTCATTGCCTTGTCTACCTCTGAATCAACTTTCAAAGAACCATGTACCTGAATTCCAAGGTCCCTCTGTTCCACTACATTCCTTAAGGCCCAGTCATTAACCATAAAATTCCGATATTGATTTGAGTTTCTAAAATGGAAGAACTTACACTGATCTGCATTAAAATCCATTTCCCATTTCTCGGCCCACTTCCCCAGCTGATCAAGGGACTGCTGTAAGTTCAGAAATTTCTGATTACCTTTGTCATTCTCCATGTAACCGCCTATTTTATTGTCACCTTCAAACTTACAAACCATGCACGAACATTCTCAACTGATTTATAGATATATGTAATGTATAGTGGTGCCAGAATCGTCCCGATGCATTCTATTAGTCCCAGGCCTCCAGTCTCACAAGGATCCTTCCACTATTACTCTTTTCTTCCTACCATCAAGCCAATTTTGTATCCAATTTGGCAGGTCCTCCTCAATTTTCATGCAATCGAACCTTCCCGAGCAGCGCATCATGTGGAAGCTTATTGAAAGCCTTACTTGAATCCGTATAGACTACGCATACCACCCTGACCTCCTCAACGTTGCTGGTCACTTCGTCATAGAATTCGAACAGATTTGTGAGCTATGGTGTCCGATGCACAAAGCCGTGCTGACTTTGATGATAGACTTTTGCCCGAAACATTGATTTTCCTGTTCCTCGGATGCTGCTTGCTCTGCTGTGCTTTTCTAGCAACACTCTAATCTTGCTCAGAATCACATCCTGTCTTTCCTAATGCACGTATATCTTATCTCTCAGAACCTTTTCCAGTAAGTTACCTGCTACAGGTTTTAGGTTCAGTGGTCCATAGTTCCCAAGATTTTCTTTGTAGACCTTCTTGAGTAAGGGCACAGCATTCGCAACCCTCCAGTCCTCCAGGACCTCACATGTTGGCCAGCAATGATGCAACAATATCAGCCAGGGTTCCCGCAATTTCTTCTCTGTCCTCCGGCAGTGTTCCTGAATATATCTGGTGCGGACTAGGAGATTTATAGAAATAATGCAAAATCTGAATAATACGTCTAGTTATTTCAGGTATAAACACCAAAGAAAGGAAAAATGACACAATGATATTTAACATAACAAATTAGAAAACGTATTTATCATAGGAAGTGGCTTCGGAAGAATTTCAGTCATTGTGGAAACCTGAGAATTCTCACAAATTCACGATCTAGAAACAAGGCCATGAAATTGAGAAGTTAATCAAAAACAGAACACGAATGCTAACAAACAAGAACAAAAACACAGCATAAATCTAGAATCTGTATTTCAAAGGAAACAAAGTAAAAGCAAGGTCAAAAATGGAAATTGGTAATCGGGAGAGGAGAGTTTATTGTGAAAAACAGGGAAATTGCCAAGAAAATAACCAGTCACTCTGCATCTGTCTTCATGGAGGAAGATCCACAAAATCACCCAGTAATACCCAGTGATCATGTTGGGTTTGTGCAACTGAAGACATAAAGTCAACTTATATCAGTAACAAGGTGGTATTTGAGAATGTAACTGGTTTGAGCATTGCTAAGTCTGACAAACCTAATGTACTTCATATTAAAATGTCAGACATAAATCGGCAATAGAAATATGAATTGCACAGTCGATGACTGTGTTTTATTTTCCTGTGCATTCTGCAGAGGCTGGAAGCCATTGTGGATTAATGGAAGTTAGCAAACGTGGTCCAACCACTATAGATTAATGGAAGGAATCCAAGCATCTATAAAGGGAAGAAGACATAGTTTGGAGAACTGCCGAATAATTAACTTGACATCTGCAAGTTGGAAACTGTTGGAATCTATTATACAGCATGTGATACTAGATATTTAGGAATTAAGAGCAACAATGGAGAAAATCCGTCTGTATTTCTGACAGATGTCTAACTCGATGTGCTATTAGTTTTTAGACCCTATCAACCACCCTCTGAGAAAAGGAACAGGAAGTGACTTCACCACAGGAAATAGCATTACCAACACAAAGAAATCCAAACATATAAATGGAAAGCAGGAATTTTCAGCATTGTTTCGCATGAGGTCCACTGAAGATGTTAACTAGTAAGATAATGAAACGTCTGGAAACGTAGCGAGCAAACCTACATCCATTGTGTAAAGTTTTGGTGACCTAATCTGAGAAAGAATATACTGACCACAAAAAAGTGCAATGGACATTGTCCAGATTAATCCCTCAAATGGTGAGATTGCCTGATGAGGAAACTCGGCCTGTGTTCTTTAGAGTTTGAAAGAATGAGAGGAGGGTCACAATGAAACTTGGAAACTTCACAAAACATATGCCGAGTTGGAAATAAACAGGACATTTCCCTCGCAGTCAGTTCCACATTCAAGGCAAATAATTGCAGTTTAAGGGACAGACCATTTAAGACCACAATAATGAGGAAATTCTTCACTTTGTGAGAACTGCCTAAAACAGGGGCATAGAAACCTGCTGTTAGGGCAAGATTAGGGAGAATTCCCAGATATTCTGCAAATGTGTCAAGCGGAAAAGAATAATAAAGGAACAGGCCGGAGTCATTCGTGACGACCCAAGTTGCATCCAAATCACCTTACTGTTAGGAGACAGAGGGTAGTGGTTGAAGGCTGTTAGTGTGACTGAGACCGGTGTCCAAGAAGCGAGTGCCTCTGAATAATCCTGTTGGAATATAACCTGGTGTTGTGTCATCTTTCACCTGATTATTTGTGGTATTCATAAATGATGCAGCTGTGAATATAGACGGGGGTGGGGGTGGGGGGAGTGTGACAACTAAGTTTGTGTTTGATACAAAGTTTGGCCGGGTGGTTGGCAGTGAGGAGGAAGGTCTTATGTTGCAGGAAGATACAGATGGAATGGTCAGATGGGTGGATCAATGGCAGATGGAATGTAACCCTGATGAATATGAAATGATGCACTTTGGAAGAAGGAACTCGACAGGGGAGAACTCAATGAATGGCAGCACATGAAGAAGCTCAGAGGGTGCGTCTCCACAAATCCCTGAATGGGACTAAACTGGTTAATGCACAATTTGAGAAAGCATAGGACAGTAGATATAACCTTTATTCATCAAGGCATAGATTACAAGAGCTATGCGGAAGTTTGCTTTTGCCAAGATGGAATACTGATTGTAGTTCTGGGAGCCACATTACAGGAAGAATGCGATTGTAGTGGAGAAGGCTCAGAGGAGCTTCACCAGGATGTTCACTCGGATGGAGCATATGAGCTCTGGAGATAGGCTGGATAAGCTCGGGTTGTTTGGTTTGGAGTAGAGAAGGCTGAGTGGGCCGAGATTCAGACGGATAGGATTACGAGGGACATGGACAGGATGAATAGATAGCAGCTGTTCCTTTTAGTGAAAGGGCCAAGAAAAATGGAGCACATTATAAAGTGAAGGATTTGAGATGTGGAGAGGAATTGAGGATTGTTTTTCACTCAGAGTGTGCTGGGGTCAGGAATGCACTTCCTGAGAGAAGAATTGTCACTGCAACTTCACAATCATTAGAAAATACATGGTTAAGAACTTGAAATGCCATAAGATTCACAGCTACGGTCTTGTGTCGGAAAGTGGGGCTAATGTCGACCGTGCTGTATTGTTGATGGGACTTTGGGGAATGAGATCGATGTATACAATCAACATTGGACACAAGATCACTGTTGCAATCACCAGATTCTAGATCATGATATTTTATTTATTTATTTAACTTCCACCAGCTGCCCAGAGCATTATCCTGTATGGGATTAGCAATCCAGTGACATTTCCACAACAGCACCATGTCCACATAGGAACCCATCCAAAATCACACTGAGCGGGTTATTTCTGCACTGCTTGACAGCTCTGTCAAAATGAACTCCCACCAATGTGATTATCGTGAAGGCACTGAGGGAGTGTTTTATGGTCAGAATGTAATTATTAATCTATTAGGGGACAGGACATAGTGTAAGTAATTTTCCACATTGCCAGGGAGTTGTCAGATTTTGAGCTGGAATGGAAAAGCTTCCCCAGGGACACGGCTTGTTGTGCAGTACAAGTCTTCAGTAGCATTCCGGGTATGGTGTCAGGGCCCATTGCCTTTGTTGTATCTATGTGTCCAACTGTTTCTTCATGTCAAGTGCAGCGAATCGAATTCGTGGCATCTGTGATTCTGTGGCATCATGACGAGGGTGACGTGGATCATCGATTCAACACCTCTGGCTGAGGATGGTGCAGATACTACATCCTTGTCTTTTTCATTCATGTGCAGGGCTGTTCCATTACTTTAAATTGGGATATTTCTGGCGTCCTTTCCTCCAGTAAGTTGTTTAATAGTACACCGACATTTATGTCAGGATGTGGCAGGACTGCAGAGCTTAGATCTGATCTGTTGGTCTTAGGATCATTTCGTCCTCTCTATCAGATGTTCGTTCTACTCTTTGGAATGAAACCACTCAAGTGCGGTAGCTTTAATGGTTTGTCAACAGCTTAAGGTACACATGGTCCTGACCCTGGCATATTCACCCGCACACATCACTGAACCATCACTCGGCTTGGTGGTAATTGTAGACTGATGGAATATCCTGGGGAAAATGATACAGATTATGTTTGAATACAATCCTGCATTTATTGCTGCTGTTGTCAACAGCATCACGTGATAGCCCAGTTTGAGCTGCAACATCTGCAATTCAATTCTACTGACTGTCCCCCAGTTCACATCGAGATCCATTCACCCATCAGCCGTGAACTCAGTGACATCACCTGGTTTCTGATGCGGTAATACTTCCATTTTCCTACTCTCATTCTGCTGAGGGTCTCTCCTTGGTGTCATGTTTCCAAATTGTTACATTACTCAAACCCTTTAACATATTCATCTGAATCTTCTCCTTTATCTTAATGTCATCTTCTGCGGTTGAATTGAATGTGTTTCTCTCTGGTTTTCTCTCTGACCATGATGAAGAGCTCTGTAGTGTCAGTGATGTCAGCCATATGCAGTTTCAGAGCCAATGAATGTGTGCACTTTTCATTATCGTTCAGTTCCCAGGGTACGACGCTCCGTGTTGGACAGGGCGTTTGAGAACCTTTCACAAATTGGAGCTTGTTCAAAAATTGCTGAAGAAACAAAGCAGGTCTGCGGGCGTCTTTTGTCGTGAATGCAGAGTTAATCTTTCGGGTCAAGTGACCCTTTTACGAAGCTCTGAGTTTCTCCAGCAATTTTTTTGTGTTTTTAGTTCCAGTGTCCTGCTATATTTCATTAATTGAAAATTTGTGCTGAGCCTATTCGTTTCTGGAGAAACCCGGCAAGTCTGGCAGCATCTGCAGAGACAGAGAAACAGAGTTAGCCTTACAAGTCCGTGTGACTTGTTCAAAACTGAAAAAGGTTGGAAACTGAGCTTTTTAATCCCTTGCCGGAGATGGGGGATGCATGACTTGGAAAAGAGGACATGGCAAACATAAACGGGCTATTAGCAGTTGTGAACGAACAGATGATGCAAAATGGGTTTAATTTAAGATGTGAATGGGAGAAAGGGGTTCTCTGTAACTGAGTGTAAGATAAAGAAAGCACAACCACATAAGGTCACAGTGAGAACAGGAGAGAGTATGTTGAACATGTGGTATTATATAGATCTAGCAAGAGATAGGATTTCACTCTATAGATCATCACCTCCTTCACACTAAGGAATTCAGGTGCTTGACATCTTATTGGTACTAGTAAGAGTTTCATGCTGCCTTAGTTTTGTAACATAGAGCAAAGCTGACAGTATGAAGTTTGGGCTGTTTTCTTTACCTGTCATCTTTATCATTCGTTCAAATTTGAAGTGCTTATTGTTAAACATTTTATCTCGAAGTTAGTATCAGATGGATTGTAGGAGGTTGAGGGGTGACATTGCCGAAGTTTATAATGTCATGGGAGGCATGGACTGGGTGAATAGCCAAGGTCTTGTCTGCAGGATCGGGGAGTTCAAACATAGATGAATAGCTTTAAAGTGAAAAAGGGAAAACTTGAAAGGGACAAAGGGGCAACTTTATTTACACAGAGGGTGATGTAAGTATGGAATGAGCTGCCAGAGGAACAGTGGTAGATGCAAATACAGCTACAATATTTCAAAGACATTTGGACAAACATATGAATGAGAAACGTTTAGAGGCATATGGGCCAAGTGCAAGCAAATGAGACTAGTTTAGTTTAGAAAACCTGGCTAGCATGGACAATTTGGACCAAATCGTCTGTTTGTGCCCAATATGACTGTATGACAATGTGCCCAATCTAGAAAGCGAGGAAGATGTATGAAAAGATGTGATGTAATAAATTTGCAAGAAATATAAAAACAAGTATCACGAGCTTTTCCGTCTGTATAAAAAAAAGCTTAAAAATATGTTTGTAAGCTGAGGCAGAAGTGTAGTCAGGAAAGTACATTGAGGCCATATGGAGGGTGTAACTAGGGAACTGGCCACAGGGAACAGGCAAATAACTTACACGAGTATTTTAAATCGTTCCTCATGGGGAAAGTACTGTAAGCATTTAAATGGTATAAACAAAATGGTAATACGAGGGAATTTCTTGAACTGTCTGTAACAAACGTAACAAGGTTTTTAACTAACCGGTAAGAATAAGGGTAAGCAGGTCAGCAGTAATTCATAGTTAATTTCAAAAGAAGTGGTTACAGAGTGACGAGCAGCACTGTGTGAAATATTCCATAACTCTCTGGATTACAGGAGTGTTCCAGCGAAACTGGAGAACCTCCAGTGTGGCACTTGTCTTCAAGAAAGGAAAGAGACAGAAAGCAGGAGCCATTTATCCTAACCATTATTGCTGGGAATCTGCTTGAGTCTGCTATGAAGGGAGGAATCGCAGGGCATTTAGAAAAGCTTAATGCAGAGTTGGCATGGTTCTGTGAAAGGAAAACTATTTTTGTTCTGTAAAATCATGCACATTTTATTTAGGAGATCCCTGAGAATGTCAAGATTAGAGTCATGCTGGAAAAGCACAACAGGACAGGCAGCATCCAAGGAGCAGGAAAATCAATGTTTCGGGCAGGAGCCTTTCATCAGGAACTCCTGAGAATGTGACAAGCAGACTTGATAAAGGGAACTGGTCAACATGAGGCTTTCCAGAGATTTTTCACAAGGTATCACAAAATAAGCGTGCTGGCACAAGACAGAGGCTTTTCGTTTGATGGATAATATATTACCATAGGATGACAGTTAGTTAACACATAGAAATCGGAGAGTCAGGATTATTGGATCTTCATGATAAAGGTGTATCTGTTGGATTACCAAAAATATCAAGCCGATGGCATCAGTTATTTACAATCTATACTGACAGCCTGACGAAGGGAGCTGAGTGCAATATACCTCCCAGTTTGTAGATGACACTGGGAAAAAAAATGCAGGCTGTTATATAACGGAGAGGACTCCCAAAAAAAGAAGCACCACGATGGGATTGGAGTGTTCCTGTGCATGAAATGTAACGTCAGCATACTGATGTTCCAAGTAACTAGGTTGGTTCATGAGGCGGATTCCTGGGATTAAAGGGTTGATTTATTCAGTGTCTCTAAAATGGTGAGGCCACTATTCATTGTGGTTGAAATGAATGAGGGTGATATTACTGAAATGTACAAGATACAGAGGGGGCTTGACAATTAGATGCTGAGAAGGTGTTTTCCCTGAGTCTCGAACTCGAGGCAGTGACAGCTTTCAGGGTGACCTATGAGCCTCCCAGCTCACAGTAAGGTCTGCCAGACCCGGGGACTCACAAAGACCGTGCAGGTGATAAACCCAACAAGCAACAAGACAGAAACCCTTCTGGTACACAGAGTCTATTAGCATAAACAGTCTCTTCAGAATGCAGAATCCATTCCCAGAAACAGAGTCCAGTCCAGTGTACAGAGTGCATTGTCAGAGATAGAGTCTACAACCAAAGGCAGAGTCCACTCTCGAAGGCAGCAAATGCATACTCCACAGCATGCACACACATGGCTCAGTTTCCATAGAGGTCTGGTGTGTCCGGAGAGAACCAGGACCACGCATAAGAATACAGTTCATTGTAAAACGTGCAGTTAACTAACAAAAGATGGTCCACTCAACAGGCTGAGGCAGACGCAGCAAATGCTCACCTCCCAGCACACACACAGGTGTTCACCCTTTACAAAGGACTGCCTACCCAGAGAAACTGTAGGGGTTCTATGACAATGTCAACAAGTTTAGACTATGAAAACACCTAGTGGGTATCTAGTTGATCCACTCACCTCAAGGCTTTGTATGTTTCAATAAGATCAGTTCTCATTCCAAGAGTAACCTGTTAAAGTCTCCATGTTGTCAGCTTTTCATCCATGGAATAACTGAACCGAAACACCTCTGTACTGCTTCCAATGTTACTATATCCTTTCTCAGATAAGGATACAAAAATAAAACTAATCTCACACACCGATGAGTCTGTTTATTTTTGTTTACTCAGAATGTCGTGAGTCTTTGAAACACTCTTCCCTGCAGACCATTCGAGGCAGAAATATTGAATATTTTCGAGGCAAGGTTCACGAATCACAGATGACTCAAGGATTATCGTGGAGTCGGTAGCAATGTGCAGTGTTGGGGTAAAGGTACCGAATGATACGGCTCCAGAATATCCATGAATTAAACGAAATGATAATATCGATAAAGCTTTAAGGGGAAACAAGATGGCAGCGATCTGAAAGGTCTGCTTTGCTGGGTTCTGCATCACAGTAATGCTCTAAAGCACTCCACCACAGTCATTTACTTAAAATTCAACACTAAAAGAGCTACAGAATCCTTACTAATCCCGTTTTGTCAAGTGGAAATGACAAAACACGGGAAAGTATTGATTAAGCCCCAACACACGGAGCACCCGTCAGAAGCATTCAGCATGCCTGTGGCCGCACCTGTAACCCCCTCTGCTCGTTGGACGGACTCAGTTTCTCACCAGTCATCGAATTCACCAAGTAACGTGAAATGACTGAAACCATGATTGAAGAAAAGTTCAGCAGGAGGATGGAACCACTCTCAGCAGTGCTCCAAAAACATGAACAGCAACATGAAAGCCTTGGAAACAGAACTAATGAGGTTGAGCGCCAAACTGCAGGGGCAGAGACTGCGATCGATTCCTGTAAGAAGCGGATCCTCACCCTTGAAAAACAGGCCCGTATCTTAACTGAACAAGGTGACGACCTCGGTAACAGGGGAAGGATGAAGAATGTTCATATCATCGGTCTGCTGGACCGGACATAAGGTGATCAGCCAGTGAGTTTTTTGCGAGAACTGGTTGCCATGATTCCTTCACTTCGAAGCTGAACAGGGACGGGTGAAGAGTGAGACAGTTCATTCGGTTACGGTGCGCAGGTCAGGCTCAGACCAACGCCCTCACCCTGCCCTTGTGCGATTACATAGTAGCAGGGACAAACAAAGACTTATGGAAACTTCCAGAACACAGGGAAAAGACCCGACGAGGGCTCTAGGATTATGTTCTTCCAGGTCTTTTCAGCGTCAATGATTCATGAAAGAAAATATTTTGATGATATCAAGAGAAGTTTAAGGGAACTTGAGATTCAGCATTCCTGAATAAACTCAGCGGTGCTCCATATGTTTTCAATAGATCCACGTACTCTTCGATCTTTCAATATATCCACTGACTCTCCAGAGGATGCAAAAACTTTGTGGACATTTTAAAGTAGGCTGGATGCTTTAATGGAAAGCGATAATCTTGTTTCTGTTTTTCAAAAGAAAGTTTCTTGAATGTTTCTGGTATTAAGCAGTGTCAAATTATAGACGGGGATGGGTAGAGTACATGCTTTTAACTTTTTCATTAGTAATACTACTCGTTTTTCTCTTGAATGCCTACATAAGGACAGTTCAATCCCGATGTTTGTGATTGATTGCCCTGGATGCAGTATTGATAATGGGGCAGAAGATAAGTATTTGTGACGTGCAAATGCCCCCAGTGGGCGGGGAGTAAATGCCCCTCCTGAGTGCCATTGGCACTTTGTATCCTTTTTTTTGTTTTTGTATGCATTTAGTTTTGAAACGTTTTGAGAGCTTGTCATTTGTAGTAGCTTTAGTTTGTATATTTTTTTAAGCTCTATGATTCTGTTTTCTTTGCTGCTCAGCGATTTGTAATTCGAGTTGTTCCTCTCTGGAGTTCGAATATTGTTTCAGTCTGTAATGGCTAATGTCGTGCTTAAATGGTGTATCTGGAACATTAAGGGGAGCCATTCGCCAGTTAAGAGGGAAAAGGTACTTTTTCGTCTTAAAAAGGTGAGGGTGGATATTGTCCTATTGCAGGAGATGCACTTTGATGACAAGGAACATTTGATATTACAGCAAGGTGGGTTTGATCGGGTTTATTTCTCGTCTTTTTTTACTAGGAGTAGGGGAGAAACCAGACTGGTGAAGAAGAATCTTTCATTTAAATTGCTAGATTGTATTAGACACCCACAGGAGGATCATAAACCTCAAAGATATATGGAAAAGAAAGCGGTATTTTGAATGTTTATTGCCCCCTGGCTCACTGCCTTAAATTCCTGATAGATGCATTTTCCAAATTAAGTAATCTTTCTTCACAGCACAATATTGTAGGAGGAGATTTCAATTGTCTTTTGCACCCACGATGGACAGAATGCCCAAAGGCTCCCAGCACCATCTTTCCAATCGAAGCAATTAGTGGATTTTTGTGTGGAACTGGGGCTGGTGGATGTATGGAGGAAGATCCACCTCATAAGTAGGGATTTTACTTTCTTCTTCAACCCGCAGAAATGCCACACTAGTGTTGATCTCTTCCTCACCTTGCAGCAATCTTCAATTCAGTGGTGTTCTGTACAATTGCGAATATGACCATTTCTAACCATGCAACAGTAGACTTATTGATTAAGATTAAGGGCAATATAGCAGGTTCAAGACACTGGCGAGTGGTTCCCTTTATTCTTAAGGATAGTAAGTACATTGAGTATTTCTGTAATGAATTCAGATCTTTCTTAGCCATTAATTCAGATTCAACCAGTAACCCATCCATTATATGGAAAATTGCTAAGGCTTATGCCAAAGGAATAATTATTCTTTAGGATGCGGGAAGCTGGGGCAGGAACGCTTGCTCCAGGCACGGTTGAAGACAGCCGAGAGGGCATACTGTGATAGACCCTCGGTGGCTAGACTGCAGAGGATCACAACGCTTCGGTCTGCAGTGAATTCGATGCTCACACAGACAGCTAAGAAGGTACTTTCTTTTGCAAAACAAAGGCTTTTTGAGCACGGTGATACGCCGGGTAAGTATTTAGCCTATCTTGCGAGGGAAAACAGAGCCCCAAAGCCACTACCTCAATTAGGGAAGGTACTAGGACCCTTACCTGCAATCCCATAAAGATAAAAACAGCATTTTGGAGATTTTACTCCGAATTATATCAGACTGAGCATTATGTGGAAAAATGGATTAAGATGGAATCTTTCTTCAAGGACTTGGATCTTCCAGGGGTAACTCCCAAATAAGTGTCTTGCCTTAATGCACCATTGTCAGTGCAGGAGCGCATAAAGCAGCTTCCAGGCGGAAAGGCGCCCTGTCCTGACGGATATCCAAGTGAATTTTATGAGGGTTTATAAACCAATTGTCAGGGCCGATGCTTACAATTTTAGTCACTCTCACAGTCACGACTGCCTCCCACTATCCTTAAGAGAGGCTCGTATCTCTCTTATTCTTAAGAAAAGGAAGACACCAAAAGATTGTGCTTCTCGTAGGTCCATCTCACTTCTAAATATTGATTTCAAAATTCTGTCTGAGTCCCTTGCATTAAGCATGGAAACTATTTATCCTTCCATTGTCAAAGTGCACCACACCGGCTTATAAAAGGCTGTAGATATTCCAACAATGTTAGCAGATTGCTCAATATGATCCAAGCGTGTCAACAGCAAATAATACAGGTATTAATGTTCTCTTTAAATGCAGAGAAGTAATTTGCTTGGGTTGAGTGGCCGTATCTCTTCGATATGTTAGAATGTTTTGGTACAGGCAAAGTTTTTATCAAGTGGGTGAGGGTCCTTGAAAGTGATCCTCTGTGTGTGATCCTGTAAAATTAATATTTCTAAAGGCAGTCGACAATGTTAACCCCTTTCGCCAGTGTTGTTTAAGTTGGTGATTGAGCCACTGGCGAAGGCCATCTGCAGGGACCCCAACATATCTGCCCCAGAAGTGGGGTAGAAGTCACGAAAGTTTACATTGTTTACAGATGATGATCTTAAATTTTCGTTAAATCCCACAGTTTTGGTACCTTACCACATGGAATGCATCAGCTCGTTTGGTGCCTTTTCCGGCTATACCATTGATTTTATAAAGTCGGAGGCCATGTTTATGGGCGAACTGAGGGAAATAACTAATGCTGTGGGAGAATCCTGATTTCATTTTCAATGGTCCCAGGGGATAATGGGCATGTTTCCTATTTATGTATATTAGAACATAGAACATAGAACATAAAACAATACAGCACAGAACAGGCCCTTCAGCCCACGATGTTGTGTCGACCACTGATCCTCATTTATGCACCCTCAAATGTCTGTGACAGTATGCATGTCCAGTAGTCTCTTAAATGTCCCCAATGACCTTGCTTCCACAACTGCTGCTGGCAATGCCATCCATGCTGTCACAAACTCTCTGTGTAAAGAATCCGCCCCTGACATACCCTCTATACCTTCCTCCAATCAGCTTAAAACTATGAACCCTCGTGTTAGTAATTTCTGCCCTGAGAAATGGTCTCTGGCTAACGACTCTATCGATGCTTCTCATTATCTTGTATACCTCAATTAGGTCCCCTCTCCTCCTCCTTTTCTCTAATGAAAAAAGTCAGAGCTCAGTCAACCTCTCCTCATAAGATAAGCCCTCCAGTCCAGGCAGCATCCTGGTAAACCTCCTCTGAACCCTCTCCAAAGCATCCACATCTTTCCTATAATTGAGCTACCAGAATTGGACGCAGTATTCAATTGCAGTCTAACGAAGGTTTTATAGAGATGCAGCAAGATCTCACGACTCTTAAACTCAATACCCTTGTTAATGAAAGCCAAAACACCATATACTTTCTTAACAACGCTGTCCATTTGCGTGGCCATTTTAAGGGATCCATGTACCTGCACACCAAGATCCCTCTGTTCCTCCACACTGCCAAGAATCATATCCGTAATCCTGTACTCAGCTTTCAAATTCGACCTTCCAAAATGCATCACCTCGCATTTATCCAGGTTGAACTCCATCTGCCACCTCTCAGCCCATCTCTGCATCCTGTCAATGTCCCGCTGCAGCCTACAACAGCCCTCTATAATGTCAACAACACCTCCAACCTTTGTGTCGTCTGGTAACTTGCTGACCCATCCTTCAATCCCCTCATCCAAGTCATTAATAAAAATTACAAACAGTAGAGGCCGAAGGACAGAGCCCTGTGAAACACCACTCTCCACAGACTTCCAGGCAGAATATCTTCCTTCGACTACCACTTGCTGTCCTCTGTTGGCCAGCCAATTCTGCATCCAGACAGCTAAGTTCCCCTGTATCCCATTCCTCCTGACCTTCTGAATGAGCCTACCATGGGGAACCTTATCAAACACCTTGCTGAAATCCATATACACCACATCCGCAGCTCGACCCTCATCAACTTTTCTAGTCACATCCTCAAAGAATTCAATAAGGTTTGTGAGGCATGACCTGCCCATTACAAAGTCGTGTTGACTGCATTTAATCAAGCCATGCTCTTCCAGATGGCTATAAATCCTATTACTCAGAATCCTTTCTAACACCTTGCAGACGACAGACGTGAGACTTACTGGTCGGGGATTTCCCTATTTCCTTTCGTGAAGGGAGGAATTACATTTGCCTCTCTCCCGTCCTCAGGTCCGACTCCAGTGGAGAGCGAGGATGCAAAGATCTTCGAACGTGGCGAAGCAATTGCATTTCTCGTTTCCCAAAGCAGCCGAGGACAAATCTGGTCCGGGCTTGGCGACTTGTCAACGTTAATGTTTGACAAAATGTTAAGTAAATCAGCTTCCTATATCTCTATCATTTTCAGGATGCACACCTACTCTTCAAAGGTTTCGTTCACTACAAAGTTCATTTCTTTCGTAAAGACAGAAGCACAATAACTCATTTAGGGCTTCCCCTACCTCCTTAGACTCCACTCACAAATTCCCTATGCTATCCTTGATCGTCCCTACTCTTTCTTTGACCATTCTCTTAGTCTTCACATAAGTGTAAAATGCCTTTGTGTTCTCCCTAATCCGTTCTGCCAAGCCTTTCTCGTGCCCCCTCCTGGCTATCCTCAGATCATTTTTGATCTCCTTCCTCACCTGCCTGTAATCCTCTAGAGCTGAGCTTGACCCTAGCTTCCTCCACCTTATGTATGCTACCTTTTTCCTTTTGACGGGAAATCCACCGTTCTCGTCATCCAAGCTTCCTTTATCTTATCACTTCTTGAATTACTTAGTGGGACATGTTTATTCATCACTTGCAACATCTGCTCCTTAAACAGTCTCCACATGTCTATAGTGCCTGTACCATGGTACAATTGCTCCCAATCCATTCTTCCTAACTCATGTCTAATCGCATCATGATTTCCTCTTCCCCAATTAAATATCCTCCCATTTTGCCTAATCCTCTCCTTCTCCATAACTAAGTAGAATGTGAGGCAGTTGTGGTCACTATCACCAAAATGCTCTCCCACCACAAGATCTGATACCTGCCGCGGCTTGTTTCCGAGCACCAAGTCTAGAATGGCCTCTATCCTCGTCGGCCTGTCAACGCACTGAGTTAGGAAACCCTCCTGAATACACCTTACAAAAACAGCTCCATTCAAATCTTCTGCTCGAAGGAGGTTCCAATCAATAATGGGAAAGTAAAAGTCACCCATTACAACAACCCTACTACATCCAAACGTTTCCAAAATCTGCCGACCTATGCTTTCTTCCATCTCCCTGCTGCTATTGGGGGGGCTTGTAGTAAACCCCTAACGAGGTGCCTGCTCCTTAGCTGTTCCTAATTTCCACCCATACTGACTCGGTAGGCAGATATTCCTCGACAATGGAAGCTTCTGTAGCTGTGATACCCTCTCTGATTAGTAGTGCTACACTCCCTCCTCTTTTCCCCCCTCCCTATTCTTTTTAAATGCTCAAAACCATGGATCATCCGGCAACCATTCCTGCCCCTGAGAAACCCATGTCTCTGTTATAGTCACAACATCATAGCACCAGGTAATGATCCATGCTCTAAGTTCATCACTTTTATTCCTGATACTCATGGCGTTAAAGCAAACACACTTTAACTGATCCCTTGGTCCCTTCCCAGGAAAATCCTTCCCATCAGCTGGTCTACCTCTTGCTATTACCTCATCTGCATCAACTCTCACCTCTGGTATACAGCTCAGGTTCCCATCCCCGCCATACTAGTTAAAACCTCTCGAACTACTCGAGCCATCCTTCCACCCAGGACATTGGTCCCCTTCCAGTTCAGATGCAACCCGTCCTTCTTGTACAGGTCCCAACTTCCCCAGAAGGCATCCCAATTATCTACATATCTGAAGCCCTCGCTCCTACACCAGTTGCACAGCCACGTGATAAGCTGCACCCGCTCCCTGCTCCTTGCCTCGCTATCTCGTGGCACCGGTAGTAAACTAGAGAACACTACTCTGTTCGTCCTGCTTTGCAGCTTCCATCCTAACTCCCTGAAATCACTTTTTATATCCTCGATCCTTTTTCTGGATATATCATTAGTGCCAATATGTAACACAATTTCTGGCTTTACGCCCTCCCCTTTTAGAACCTTCTACACCCGATCGGAGACGTCCCAGACCCTGGCACCAGGGAGGCAACATACCTTCCGGGAATCCTGATCCTGACCACAAAATCTCCTGTCGATTCCCCTAACTATAGAGTCCCCTACCACGAGTACTTTTCTATTCTGCCCCTTCCCTTCTTTGCCACAGTGTCAGGCTCAGTGCCAGAGAACTAACTGCTATGGCTTTCCTCTGGAAGTTCATCCCCCTGGGAGTATCCAAAATGGTATACTTATTGCTGAGGGGATTGTCCACAGGGGATCTCTGAACTGTCTGTCTGTTCCCTTTCCTTCCCCCTAACTGTACCCCATCTATCATTTTCCTGGGCCTTAGGAGTGACCAATTCCCAGTAACTCCTCTTAATTACCCCCTCAGCCTCCCGAATGAGCCGTAGTTCATCCAGCTCCAGCTCCAATTCACTAACACGGTTTTGAAAGAGCTGGAGTCGGGTGCACTTCCCGCAGATGTTGCCAGCGGAGACGTGTTCCATGTCTCCCACCTGCCACATTCTGCAGGAGGAGCAAGCAACTGCCCTAGCATCTATACCCGACTTATCTCAACACCCACTCAGTACTAAAGTAGAAAGGTTAGTTCAAGTTGCTATAAAATTAATAACAAATTTATATTCAATAGAGGAACTTTAGAATGAGCGTTACCTTATTAACTAGGTTAGAGGAGGAGGGCGGGTGGCCACCTTGCTGATATATGTGGTGACTGCATTCCTTCCCGGCTGCCCCTCTGGTCCTCGTCACTTCCTCCGCTCTCCCGCTCCTTCTGTGAAAGGGAAAATACTGCTGTCCGCTACCGGTAAGTAATTTTTAGAAACTGCCTTACCTTAGCTGCAGTCTTCCGGGTTCATCTTACTCCGGTGATGCTCGCACTTAAAAAAAATCATTAATCCTTTCTTTGAACTTATATTTAATGTGGGATTTGTCCATTTATTTGACAAAATTAAACAAGACCTTCGAAAATGGGAGGCACTTCCAATATCCTGGCGAGGTTGGATAGCTCGTATTAACATGAATTCCCTCCCTTGTTTGCTATACTCCATGTGAATGCTTTTTTTGATGTTTCCCAGACAAATATTTAGGCGACTAAATGGATGATGTAGCTCTTTGATTTGTCACCATAAGCGACTCCTTATCAAGTTAACCAAATTACAACGACCCCACAATTTGTGGGGAGTAGATCTCCCGGATATTAAAAGCTATCAATTAAGCTCTTCTTCACACGATGTTAGTGAGGCCTCAGCGTCAATATGGTTAGATTTTGAAGCTTCTCAGGCAAAGTGCTCTCTTATTAGATTGCTATTCATAGACAAAATGAGGGCAGTTACGAAGTATTGTAATTTCCCCATAAGTATCAGTAATTTTAAAGTAGGGAGGGCAATGTGTCCGAGCGACTGCAATATAGCCAAACCTCATTTCTTACCCTAAAACGTGGTGTACCGTGTTTCTGACGGGGATACTGGATTCCATGTTTAGACTGTGGTCAACTCGTGGGTGTATCTTGCTTTTATGATTTATCTGAGGGAGAAACAAGGATGTCCTTTGATCAAATAAGTCGTAACTATAGACGGCCAAGTAGAGATCTCTTCTGTTTTCTTTTTATCAGATCAAAGATGTTATTCAAAAAAGAGCCACGCTTTTAACAGACCCGCACAGATCCGACACAGAGAAGAGGGTGCTTAGTGCTAAGAACACACTCTCTGTCAGTACCCTTTATCATTATTTGGAGTGTGGCCCTTCAGACGAGACGTTGTGCCTTTCTGAGGTCTGCAAAGAGAGTTGGGTTTTGAGATCTCTTCGCACAAAGGGGAGGATATTTGTGAAATTGCAAGAAGTATTTTGATCTGTAAGAAGACTCTTGCCATGTAGTTGAAGATTCTTCATAGTCTATCTGGCCCTAGATCCTCTCTCAAAATTCAAGATGGGAGTATGTCTTAAATACAGAATGACTATGGGCAGTCTTACTCATTGCTTGTTGGCCTTCCACCGGCGCTATAGGAGCGGTGTGTTCGCTGGGATGGAGAGGATCTTGGGGAATGAATTGGAGAAGGATCAGGTTTCCCTCTTCCTGGGCCTTCCCAATCTACGTTACTCAGGTGTGCATAGGAAAAAACGCTTTAATACCCTCACTCTCTGAGTTCAGAAAAAAAAAGTTCTGTTGTGTTGGGTGTTTGAAAACCCCCGGGGTCTATTGAGTTGTCGTAACCTCGTAATGGAGCATAGCCCTTTGGACTTTTTTAAAGGTATGTTGCACCATAAAATAGAGGATTTTTAAAAGACATGGAAGCCCTTTTTGAGTTACCAAGGTACAGGCTGTCTGCCACACTAATAAGGACTTGTATATAGCTATGACGAACTTGACCAATGAATCAAATGTCCAGAGAGGAAGAATTACGAGCAAATGAACGTGTATTAGTTCATGCTCTTGAAGTTTTTGAGCTATAGTTTTGTTACACTGAGTTCTACTATTCGTTATTTAATTTAATTTTGTTTTTCTTCGGTCCGTTGATTTACCTTGTTTTTCTTTATGTACATGCACATGGGTGTAATTGTGTTCAATTTGCATTTTTTTTTGAGTTCGGTACTTATTGGTTCATTGAAGCTTTAAAAAGATTTTCTCTGAATAAAAAATATTTTTGATAAAATTAAAATGTTAACATGGATAGAATAGAGTCCCAAAGGACCACATTTCTCATTAGTGGGACCACAAATTATGGTTTATCTTAAGGGTCATCACACCTCGGGTGACAGGACGATGTTGAGAGAGCGTCCCCTTCATAGCAACCTCTGTCTGTGTGGGGAATTGAACATGCGCTGTTGGCTTTCCTGTGTATCACAAGCCAGCCATCCAGCCAACAGATTGCGAGACTGTGTAACTGCTACGGACAGAAATAGCCAAAGTCAAAGTAAAATATAAACTTTGATAAGAAGGAAAAAAGGTACCAGTCAGATAACGGTCAAGATAATAGCTGAGGAAAAAAAAAACTTCGCTGGAAATTGTATTTTATAGCGAGACAGTTGATTGGATGCTATCTTTGTATGAATAAGTTTACCAAGTGAAATAACCAGAATTACTAGTTGTGATTAGATGTCGATAACTATAAAATATGAGTACATTTTTGATTGGTCTGTGTGAGGCATGCTAACCATTGTCTGAAAGTAAAACGCTGATGGAATGTATTTTTTGATGTTTGGTCCCCATGGGAAATGCCTCCCGAACACATGCTTGAAGAAACCCAAGGTAGGAAGTGCGTGAGTGTTGTCTGGTCAGTGACAGGAAACCAGGGGGCTGAAAATGATTGAAAGTTCCTGCAACGTGAAGCTCAGGAGACATTCAGATCACCCTCGATCTTATTAAATGGTACAGCACATTTGAAGGGCTGAATGGACTCATGATGGATTTTAGTTGCATGTGATTCAAAAAGAAACACTCTGTTCCTTCACCTAATATTTTACACACTGGGGCGCTACCATTTTCCTGAAACTGGGAATTATTTGGAATATTCCATAATCAGCATACTCCAGAGAATTCTACCATCTGTGGGGATATTACAAAGGCAAGAGACACAGAGAGAGAGGGGTGGCAGCTGCAAGCAGGAATGAGATTGGTGGAGTATGAGCCTTGTGAGGGTGTCGGTCCTGGAACAGACATACATTGAGTGTGAGGGACCAGAGAGCATAAAATGACCTTATCCTCGCAGAGTGGGGAATGTTATTGATCTTTGTCCTGTATTGCTGGACATTGCTACAGATCGCAGGTACTACACTGAGCTGGGTGGTGAGCTCAGATCATGCTCGGTGGGACTAGTGGTGTGGCCCACTCTGTGAAGAGATGTACGAACCCATCCACCAGGATATCTGTGACCCTGTTGACAAACTGTGGTGGAATTGATCCTTATCTGCTATGCTCTGGGTAAACTGTACATGGCAGCTCCAAACTGAGAAAAGCTCAATCGAATATCCATTGTCCTTTTAAAGAAGGCACCAGTGCAAGGGATAATGGAATGTCCAGGGGCATCCGGGCGATGGTGGGTACCTCCAGCCAAGATGGGTGAGAGAATGGGGCGAGCATTGAATGAGAGGGACACCATGGGGTAGAATGGGTAGTTAATGAGGTGAGTTCGATATGTTAGCACAAGGAAACTAGCTCGGCCTCGTGCAGACAATCCCCCTGTCACACTCAATGAAAATCACTCCAAGATAAATTATTGTTAGATTCAGTCCGACGAGTTGAAGACTCTGCTGACCCCATTCACAGTTACAGAGCTTCAGAACAAGTCCTCATCCAAAACTCTCCATCATCTGAACTCATTGCTATATTCCATTCACCATCACTCCTAGAAATACTAGCTTATTTTGCCGGATGCTATTGAAATGTCTATATCTCAGCATTCTGAAACCTGTGAAATCATCCTTCCAAGACATTGTTGCTCAATTTCACCCTTTATGTCTATACCCAAAACCGCTTTCATTTACGGTCATGCACAGAGACTGGCCATTCAGCCAAAACTGGTCCATACCAACCAAAATGTCTGTCCACATTAACCCCATTTCCCTGCACTTGGCCCATATCTTTCTCTGCCTTTTCAATTCTTATATTGTTCGAACAAAGTGCAGCGTGATTTTGTGATGTCAAGAAAGGCCTCAGGAAAGATATCACTGAATCTACCATTCATCTCACCCCAGCAATAAGATTACACAGAAACAATTTGACTGGAGGTTATAAACAGGATTTATTAGCAAACACTGGTGGGAGATGTGTATGAAAGTCAATACTGCAGGGAAAAAAATGTGTACGTTCTAAACAGGAAATTAGATATACAAGCGTTTGCAGGCAAATCTCAACGGGTCTGGTACTATTTGAAGGAAGAAAGTCGAAGGTTTGGCCCTCGAAGAGCACAGCGGGTCAGGGCGCATCCATGGAGCAGGAAGGTCTATGTGTCGGTATAAGCCCTTCATCACGAATTCATTTCAGAATTCACTCTTTCCTAATCCTCTGTAGGAAGAGAGTGAGTCAAATTTTTTAATTTGGGAATTCTTCATCAGAACAGCTTTTGTTTTCGACCTCCAGTATATGCAGCAGATCAGCAATTATCTTGCATGCTCCAGTATTAATGGACAACTTGGAAGAAGGGGAAGGGGTGAGGGCAGAAGAGCAGGCAATGCATCAGTCACAGCTTAAGTTCCTGTCCACCAGAATGTGAATTCTGGGGTGGAGGTAAAGGAAGGATTCTCGGCAAGCACTACACTGGAATTCGGCATTATTTGAACAGATGTGACAGATCCAGAGAAAGTGGGAGGATGCAGTTTCTCTCGCAGCTGGTCATTGAGTGGCACAGTGGCTAGCAATACTGGCTTACAGCACCAATGACCTGGGTTCGCTTCCCCCCTTTGGTGATACTATGTGCGTGTTTGCACCTTCTCCCTGTGTGTGCGTGAGTTTCCGCTGGGTGCTTGGTTTTCCTCTCACAGCCAAAAATGTCCAGATTAGATTCAGTGACTTCACTAAATTGCTCCGCAGTATCCAGGGATGTGCAGGTTTGGTGGATTGTCGATGGGAAATGTAGAGTTACCGGGGTAACCATAGAGTTCATTGGTCGGGATGTTATCTGGAGGGTCAGTGTGGACTCGGTGGGCCAAATGGCCTGGTTCCACACTGCAGGGCTTCTCTAATTTCTATGTAGCTGGCTGTTTGAAAACACTTCCCAGGAGTCTAACTATAAGCGCTAATACAATTTGCCTCAACAAAATGTTACATCTTCCGTTTGTCTGACATGAACTCCATCCGCCATTCCTCGGCCCTTTCGCCTATCTGATCAGCGTTCCGGTTTACTCTGAGTTAACCATCTGCACTGTCCACTACCTCACCAATTTTGGTGTTTTCTGCAAACTCACAATTCCTACTGTATTCACATCCAAATTATTTATATAAAATGACAAAATCCATTCGATCCTTGTGGTCCACTACTGGTCACAGAACTCTCGTCCAAAACTATATAACAGTTCACAAACATTTCCTTCGTCTACTATCCTTCGAGCCAATTACCCCCAACTCTCCCTGTATTCCTTTTGATCTCACTATGCTAACCAGTTTACCATGCGGAACCCTTTTGAATGCCTTACTAAAGTCTATATTCTATTCCACAGTTCTATTTCTGTGCCTTTGTCAATCTTATTCGTCACTTCTTCAAAACAATAAATCAAATCAGTGGGACATGCTTTTCCACACACAAAGTCATGTTGATTATCGCTAATCGGAATTTGCAATTCTAAACAAAATTAAATGCTGTCCCTCAGAATCCCCTCCAACAACTTACCCACCAATGACATCAGTCCCACTTGTCTACAGTTTCCTGGTTTTTCCTTACCAACTTTTCTTAAACAATGAAACAACCTTACATGTGACTGTCCATGATACAAATATCTCAGCCAGAGACAGAACAATTACTTCCCTAGCTTCCCAACAGATCTGGGGTCCATCTGATTAGTTCATGGATCATAGAACAGTGCAGCACAGGACAGGCCCTTGAGCTGTTGATGTTGTACCGGCAGTTTATCCTACTCTAAGGTCAGACTAACCTTCATGCCCTTCATTGTACTAAAATCCACGTGCCTAACCAAGAGTCACTTAAAAGGTCAGAGGGTATTATCCAACTTAATGCATTTTAAAACATCCAGCTCCTCATCTTCTGTAATATAGACAATATTCAAGATATCACTGTTCATTTCCCAAGTTCTCTACCTTCCATATCCTACTCCACAGTAAATACTGATGCAAAATATTTATTTAGTATCACACCGATCTCCTGTAGTTCCACACGTAGATCAACATTGCTGATCTTTAAGGGGTCCTGTTCTCTCCCTAGTTATTCTTTTGACCTTAATGTAGTTGTAGAATCTCTTTGGAATGTCCCTTACCCTATTTTCGAAAGATATCTTATGTCCCCATTTTGCCCTCCTGATTTCCCTCTTGAGCCCACATCCCTGGTACTCCACGATGGAGTCACTCGATCCCTACTGTCTGTACCAATCACATACTTCTGCCTTTTCTTGAACAGAGCCTCAATTCTGCTCGCCATTCAGCATTCCCTACACCTACCTGCCTTACATTGCTCAGAGGCAGGAACATTGTATCGCTAGACTCTGTAACTCATTTGTGAAGGCCTCCAACTTTCCCGCCAATAATTTCTCCAAAGCAGCTTTTCAAAGTGTCAAATAAAAAACGTTCAAAGTTGGCCTGAGTCAACTTACAACTTTAAAATTTACATTAGGAGTATTTTTGTCCGTAAGTATTTTACAACTGATAGTTACTGCATAACAGGCTCAAGAAGCAGAATGGCCTCCTCCTGTCCCTCTGTAACAGATTTGAGAGGCTAAATGGCCTCCCCCTGTCCCTTTGTAACAGGGGTGTGGGAACAGAATTACTTCCTCCTGTCCCTGCGCAGCAGTCCCGATGCTCTGAATGATGTCCTAAGGTTATGGAAGAATTTGACAACAGTGCACATAAAACCAAGAGCAACATTACACAAAGTAAATGGACAATAAATATATACACTGGTTTATTGACTTTGGAAATTACCCCACCAGTCACCTTATGCAGCGGGTCTGTTACTTTTTCACTGTCGCCTTTTATAAACAGTATGTAATATACACAGTCCTGCAGTATTCTGGCACTACTCCCACATGCACGGAAGAAACAATAAGAATATTGAAAGATTTATGGTCTATCCCTAAGCAACGCCCATCCATTCCACCCACACCGAATAAATGTTCACTTTTATTGGGATATGAAAAGTGATGTCAGGAAAGGGTTAACTGGACCTGTTTGTTCAGTGACTGTGATTAATGTTAGTCTCCATGGGTTGCAATTATCCCAGTGGACGGTTTCCATCTTTTAATGAAAAGTGGGCTCCATTCAATGTGTTATCGCACAGTATGGTCGGAGCATCACCAACAGTGTTAACAGGAATCAGCAGCTCCAGAGACCACGGGGGGAGAGATCAGAGTCTGAGCACAAGAGTCTGGAATGTTTCAACAATGAATAAGAATCTGAGAACATTAGACTGGAATGTTACAGCAATGGGTCACAATCTGCGAACATTAGACTGGAATGTCACAAGAATGGACAGGAGTTTATACAGGGATGTTTGGCTTCTTTCTGCAAATTATGATCGATGGTCATTATGGCGGCGGATCAAATATGCACTTTACATTATACAATATTTGTATTATCCAATCCTGGCTTCCGTTGGTGTACCTGGTAAGTCTCACTGTTCAGTTATTAATTCAATAAATCATGTTTGACAGTAATACTGTTCTTTCATTGACTCTACCCTCCTTGCCACTGTTATTGTTTCTTCTAAGACTCTAAATCCACATTATCACTTGACAAACCACTACTAAATTGTGAATTCACTCTCTCCCACCTTGCTTCTGGCAGTGTTACTCATGGGTTGCTATGTTGACTTGCTAAGTTTCAGGTGTGAACCATGATCCCTTGTATCACTGCACTTGCTATCTAATTATTGAAAGCATTGAGGTCACTATCTTCTGTTCTGGGTACAAACTACATTTCCTTCCTCTGACTCCATCTCATCCCCGACCAATATCTGAAGCTGAAATAGACAAATAACAACAGTGGTGATCCCTTTGGACATGAACCAATTCCTGACACTATACCCTGACCATTCCTAATTATAACTACTGATCAATCCAGAATCTACTTCACTGGCTCATCCCATCTGCTACTTCAACCATGAGCTGTGAAATACAGTCTTAAAGGTGGCATTCGCCTGTTGCTGACACTCACAGCTGCAAACCTGCAGAAACAACTCTGAGTCAATACTCCACAGCTCATATCTGATATCACACAGAACTCCCCATCCATCCATCATTCCTGTGCATACTGATCTATAATGCTATTGGGTCTGGCAATGCCTTTATTTAATATTCTCAAGAACGTCATTAACAGCTGCCCATGAACTATCTCTCTCTGTCCATTATACCAAGCCCTTACAGTTGTTCACATTTAAACTGATTTCCTCATGTGTGCTCTCTCTTAGACAATAATTTTCACATCTAACACTGCCCAAGAACCACACACAAACGCAAACATAAAACCCCTTGTCTTGAACTGATGCATGAAGATACAGAGACATTAATTTGTGGGAGCCCATTTACTGTCACTCGCAGTATGGGCGGCAAATTGCCCCGTGTTAGTCATTTACGCAGTGCAAATGTAGCAGCAATATACCGGCAAAGTATTGCAATACTGCCATGCTGGGCAGATAGTCCACCTTACTGAGCAATACACTAACATATTCTGCACAGCTCCCCATGCTGGCCAGATCGTCCATCTTACCGAACAATACACTAGCATAGTGTGCACAAATCCCCATGCTGGGCAGATAGTCCACCTTACTGAGCAATACACTAGCAGAGTCTGTACAGTTCCCCATGTGGCCAGATATTCCACCTTACCGAGCAATACGCTGGCACAGTCTGCATAGCTCTCTACGCTGGGTTGTCTACTTGTCCCAGTGTATAGATTCTGCGTTTGTTCTGTGAGGCAAATTAAGAATTTAGTGAATAAATTTGGTCAGCTGCTCTGGCAATGCCTTTATTCAATGTTCTAATTTTTGTGACCTGACCAGCCAAGGTCTCACTGCTCCAGATAGACCCACTCCCTTGTTTTTTCACATATTTCAACGACATGCTCTGGTTTTGTCTTAATTGTCCGTTTCTATCTTTAACGTGAATGTCTCTGTCCTTCTTTATCTTCCTCTGGCCTTGGTTTTTGGTTGTGTATTGTATCGAATACTGGCATTATAAAGTTCAGAAATAATATAATGGTGTGTGTCAGGCTGTTGTTCACTTCCCGCTGTGTCCCATCTGGTCCTCCATGGACAGGGGAGGGAGTGCTGGGCTGTTGTTCACTCTCTGGTGTGTCCCTTAAGGTGCTTCATGAAGAGGTGCGTGTGTGTGCAGGGCAGCCGTTCACTTCCCGGTGTGTCCCACGTTGTCCTCCATGTTGGACAGCGGTGTGTGTGCTGGGCTGTTGTTCACTTGCTGGTGTGTCCCATGTGGTGCTTCATGGACAGGGGGTTGTGTTTCGGGTTATTGCTCACTTCCAGGTGTGTCCCAAGTTGTGCTTCATGTTGGACAGGGAGTTTCAGCATCTTTGACTCATGTTTTTAAAATTTGGTCTGTGCCTGTCTACTGAACGCCTGTGTTTGTCCCTCTCAGCTGATCACGTGGTCAGAAACACGAGGAGGATCCTGAAGTATAATTATAAATGAGTAGATATCTCACTTTTAGTGGAGGGAAGCCGGATTGTCTCCTGTTATTGAAAAGTTAGTGGAGGGGCTGGGGATCATTTGCTGGAGGCTGTGCTGTGAGCTACCTCAGACATTCAGGGAGACCAGAGGATTTAGTGACCCAACTCTGGATGGAGCATGGGGACTGTAGTTACAGCATCAGTGTCTGTAACATGAACAACAAATGGAGCAGAAGCTGCAGAGCATGGAAGCTCTGAAACCACGGACTGGGTGTGTGTGGGGAAAGGGATCTGCCAAATCTGTCTGTGTCTTAACGTGAACACAGACTCTCACTCTCATCCTTAAACACACACACACACACACTCTCTTTCGCTCACACACATGGAAACAAACATACACATCCTCTCTTTTTCACTCGCACGCCACCCTCCCCCCCCCCACCCCAAACACACACACACACACTCCGCATCTCTCGCACAGACACACCTATAAATCTGGGGGTCTAATTTTCGTTTGCAGATTTGTATTTGTGGATAGATTGTATTTTGTTCAAAACAACATTCAATTTGTACGCAGCCAATCATTGTGGCATTTTTAAAGTCCTGTTTGGGAAATAAAACCAGGATGACTCCAGGGTAAAAGAAGTCGGACTCCACACAAGACCTTCCATGTTTGGGCAGGGAAGGTCACATCTCAGCAAACATAATAGAATTCTTAAGGAATGACAAAGTTGATAGTGCGGAAAGGGATTTGGATATCATTTGCATGGACTTCAGTAAGGCGTTTGATGAGATAGACTGATGGAGAAGGTGAAGTCGCAGGGGTCCATGGTGTACTAGTTAGATGGATTAGAGAACTGGCTGGGCAACAGTAGCCAGAGAGTAGTAATGGAAGGGAGTTTCTCAAAATGGAAAATTGTTCTGTGTGGTGTTTCACAGGGATCCGTGCTGGGACCACTGTTCGTTGTGATATACTTACATGATCTGAAGGAAGATAAAGGTGGTCTGATTAGCAAGGTTGCAGATGAAACTAAGATTGGTAGAGTAAACAGAAAGTTGAGGGGACTGTCAGAGAACACAGCTGAATGTAGATAGATTGGAGAGTTGGGTGGAGAAATGGCAGATGTGAGTTGATGCATTTTGGAAGATCCAATTTGAGAACATATTATACATTAACTGGAAAAAACCCTGGGGAAAAGTGATGTACAGAGAGATCTGGGTGTTCAGGTCCATTGTTCGCTGAAAGTGGCAGGTCGATAGAATGATCAAGAAGGCATACAGCATAGTTCCTTCATGCATTCTAACAATTTAAGAAGTGGAGAACCACAGACCAGTTAAGTCATCACCAACAGGAGGGGGTCTGTCGGAATCTGGCGAAAAGCGTCTGTTGATACTTGAAAGGAAAATGAAATCAAGATCAAATGTGGGAAAGCGAATGTGTGGATACGAGAATTTATTGTAGAGAACAGAAAAGTGACAAGGAAACGAAACAGTTACATTGCATCTGTCTTCAAAGAGGAAGATCCAGAAAATCTCCCAGAAATACCAAGTCACCACGGGACCTTTGTAACTAAAGACTAAAATAATTTAAATACAGTTACGAGGTAGTATTTGGAAACAGCACTGGGATGAGGATTGATCAGTCTGACAGACCAGATATAATTCAAACTGAAATTTCAGAGAAAACAGCAATACACATGTTGATTGCAATAGGGACCACTGTATTTCTCTGTATTCACTTTGGTAGGTTATAAATGCATTCAAATGATTTACAAAGGGAAGAAGTGAGAGAGTGGAGGACTCCAGGCCAGTTAGTTGTTATCCACAATAGGGAATCTGTTGCAACCTATTGTAACGAAGATCTTATTGGACACTGAGAAAGTAATAGCAACTTTCAAGTGAATTGTTCTTCATTTATGAAAGGGAAGTTATAATTTACAAAATTTTTCTTGAAGATATCTCTTGTATTTGTAAATAATGGCGAATCAGTGAATACGGTACAGTCAGATATTCAAGAGGAGTTTTAATCAGCAAACACAGTAAGTTAGCAGAAAACATTAAAGCAAAGTGTATTGGGAGGAACATATGCAAACGGTGGAAGGTAAGCTTTAGAGAAACTATTGGAGAACATAGGTGGTGGTAGAAGTTTGTTTGTGTGACTGCAGACCGGTGTACTCTGGTGTGCCACAGGTTTCAGTGCTGTGTCCCTTTAAACGCTTTCATTTAAACGGAATCAGAATACAGACGATGAAGAATCAACTAGACTCAAAGTGTTAGCTTGATCTCTCTTTACAGATGCTGTATGACTCACTGAGATCTCTAGCATGTGTTGGTTTCAGTGCAGATTCTGCTTCTGCAGTGATTTGCTCCTATTAGAAGTAAAGAAATTCTGCACGAGTAACACAGAGAGTTGGGGAGACTGTACCTATACAATTTTGATGTCGTGATCTAAGTAAAATATACTGATCACATATACTGAATGGGCTTTCTCCAGATTAATCCCTCAGATGGCACAATGGTCTGCTTAGGTGACTTGGTCTAGGATCAAGGCGGAAATTTGTGCGTGAAACTGAAGATGCTGATTTATTGTTATATGGGAACTTCACGTCTGTTTTACTTTGGAAAAGAAGGAGGCGGGTACTGAATTCAAGAAGATGGACTGGGAAGCTCTTTTGCAGATTGATATAACATGTGAGCATGGATTGATGTATTGGCTGGTATAAAATTGGACCAATGCCCATGTCCAGCTCAGTTACATCTCAGGCTGCTGTTGGAGACAAGGGATGAAAGGCGCTGATGCAAATGTTTAAACAGAATCTGGTCACAGGTGAGGTTTCTAAGGACGGGAGAACACACTTTATAGGAAGGGTTGTAGAGGTAGACCAGGGAACTATACACCAGTGTGTTTCAGATCAGTGTTAAAGAAAGTTTTGCACAAAATACGTGGTGGTAGAAGGCTGTTTATGTGACTGGAAACCGGTGTCCCCTGGTGAACCACAGTGATCAGTGCTGTGTCCCTTATTAAATGTGGTATTCATAAATGGTGCAGGTGTGAATGTAGAGGGGGGATTGGGAGTGTGATAGTAAGTTTGATACAAAGATTGACCAGGTGATTGGCAGTGAGGAGGAAGGTCTTATGTTACAGTAAGATACAGATGGAATGGTCAGATGAGTGGATCAATGGCAGATGGAATGTAACTGTGACAACTGAGGTGATGCACTTTGGAAGAAGGAACAAAATGGGGAATACACAATGAATTGTAGCACACAAGAAAGCTCATAGGGAGCTTTTTCACACATTGTTGAGTGTGATGCGGGAGAATAAAAGGTTACATAAGAAGTCAATGGAAGCAGTAGGTATAACCTTTACTCATCGAGGCATAGATTACAAGATCAATGTAGCACTTTGGTGAGGCCAATATGGAATACTGTGTGGAGTTCTGGGAGCCACATTACAGGAAGTATGTGATTATTCTGGAGCGGGTGCAGAGATTCACCTGGATGTTTCCAATGGTGGAGCATATCAGCTATGGAAAGAGGCTGGATAAGGTCGGATTGTTTAGTTTGAATGAGAGAAGGCTGAGGGGGCCGTGATTCAGAAGGATAAGATTACGAGGGATGTGGACAGGGTAGATAGACAGCAGCTGTTCCATTTAGTCAAAGGGCCAAGAACAGGGGAGCACACTTTTAAAGGGAAGGATTTGAGATTTAGAGATGAATCAGGGATTGTTTTTCACCCAGAAGGTCATGGTACCTGGAATGCACTTCCTAATGGGGGCAGTTATCATGGGTCACCTCACACCATTCATGGCTACGGGACTGATGTAGGAAATTTGGAATAATATAGATCGTGCTGTATTTTTGATGGTACAGAGTCTATACTTCTGTGATTGTATGGCTGTGGAAGGTCAATCATTCAACATCTTAAGACAGAAACTAATGGGTTTTGGAAGAATATATTAACGAGCATGAAATGTAAAATCTTCTCAATGTACAATATACCAAGGTGACATGTTGGAGAAGATATTTGTAGCTTCCTTACTGTCCAAAACCAACGAATAGAGAACAGGAAAATGGCAGACTATGAAGCATCTACTTCAGTTCTGCCTTTATGATAGGATTTTTAAAAAAATGCTTCCAATCAATTCCAGGTCTACTGAGAAAGAAAAGAAATACAATCAAATCACTAAATAAGCAGTTTTGGAGAAATTATTTGCACTGAAATCTGATAAATCCCCATGGAATGATAATCTATATCTCTGATTCTGAAAGGAGGTGGCCATGGGAATGATGGATACTTTGCTTGCCGTCTTCCAAATTCCAGATGATTGAATTGACAGATTTGAGAGCAGCAAATGAAACCCCAATATTTCTAAAGGAGGCAGGGAGACACAGAGAATTACAGTCTGCTTAGCACCAAAGAAGCAGTCAGGACAATACAAGAGTCTATTAGACAGAATGCTTTGCTGGGAACTTTGAGAATTATGTTAATTTGCAAGTAATGAACATGGATCAAATTATTAATGGCAAATCATATTTAAGAATTCGACTGCGAAATAAATTATTGCGAATCAATATATGCAGTGAATTTGAATTTTAAGAAACATTTTTGATGACGTCCCAAGTGTAGTGTTGTGACAATGCTACTCCTTTAACAAGGTTATGCTGTCCTTGTTTTTTTTTCATAGCAGTCTGAAAAGTAACGAATCCAAAGAGTCTGGGTTTGACTACTTGGGAGTGCTTTCAAGTCTAAAATTAAAATACGTACAATGAGGAGTGAGCTATGCTAGATCTGGTCCTGTGCAATGAGACAGGAATAATTAATGACCTCATAGTTAGGAATCAACTTGGCAGGAATGATCACAGTATGGTTGAATTTTAAACACAGATGGAGTCAAGACAAAATTCAATACCAGGGTCCTGTGCTTAAACGAAGGAGACTACAACAGAATGGAGGAAGGACTTGGCAAAAGTCAACTGGAAACAACTACTTTATGGTGAGAGTTGACGAGCAGTGGAGGATTTTCAAAGTAGTTTTTCAAAGTCCTAGGCAAACGTATATTCAGTGAAAAGGAAAGACTGTAAGAAAAGGGGACGTCTGCCGTGGGTGTCTAAGCAAATACGCAAGGCTTTCAAATTGAAAGAGATGGAATGCAAAGTGGCCAAGAACAGCAGGAACCTAGAAGATTGGGAAAAGATTAAAGGTCAAGAGAAAGCCACGAAAAGAGCTATAAAGAAAAGTAGGATAGAACACGAGAAAAAAAAATCTAGCACAGTATATGAAGACAGATAGCAGATGATTCCCGAAATATATAAAATGAAAATAAGTGGCTAACTTCAATGTTGGTCCTTGAGAGGATAAGAAGGAGTATTTAGTTATAGGATATGATGAAATGGCTGAGGCATTAAACAGGTATTTTGTATCAGTCTTCATAGTGAACGGCACTAATAACATGCCAGTGATCGACGAAGAGATGAAGAGTCTAGATTAGAGTGCTGTTGGTAAAGCACAGCAGTTCAGGCAGCATCTGAGGAGCAGAATCATCGACGTTTCAAGCAAACGCCTTTCATCAGGAATGTTCTGAACTGTTGTGCTTTACCATCTCCACTCTAGAATCTGGTTTCCAGCATCTGCAGTCCTTGCTATTACCAAAGAGATGAAGGTAGGTGAGGACTTGTGAACAATCATTATTACAGAGGAGGTAGCGTTGGGCAAGCTAATGGAGTAATGGAGCTAAGGTTAGACCAATCCCCTGGCCCTGATGTAATGTATCCCAGGGTACTAAAAAGATAGCGGGAGAAATAACAAGTGCACTTGTGGTAATTTTCTAAAATTTGCTGAACTCTGGGGCAGTCCCAGCAGATTGAAAAGCAGCAAATGGGTCGCCATTGTTTAAAAAGGCAGGTGGATAAAAGTTGGGGAATTATAAACCAGTTAACTTAATCTGTGTCGTGGGGAAGATGCTTTGACTGTATTATCAAGGAAGAAATAGCAAGGTATTTTGATAGAAAACGGCCCATTGCACAGATGCAGCAACGATGCATGAAGGGCAGATCATGCTTAACAAGGCTTTTGGAAATCTACGAAGACATTACGAGCAAGATAGACAACGAGGCCGCAGTGGATGGCGTGTATCTATGTTTCAAAAAGGCTTTGACAGGGTGCCACATAGTAGACTGCTGCATAAGATAAAGATGGATGGCGTTACGTCTGAAGTATTAACATGGATAAAAGATTGGTTGACTAACGGGAAGCAAAGAGTGGGTATAAATGAGTGCTATCCTGGCTGGCAATCAGTGCTGAGTGGTGTGCCTCAGGGATCAATGTTGGGGTTGCAATTATTCCCAATTTATATAGATGATGTGGAGTTGGAAGCATGCATAGTTGGTCAACACTTGCAGATGGCACGAAGATGAGCGGTAGAGCAAAGTGTACAGAGTACGGTGAAACTTTGCAGAGGAAAATAATCACATTGCATGAATTGGTAAAGGTCTGGCAGATGGAATACAATGTTAATAAATATGAAGTAATCTTTTTTGTTAGGAATACCAGTAAAAGGGATTATTACTTGAATTGTAAAAAGATGCAGCATGCTGCTGTGCAGAGGGGCCTGGGTGTCCTTGTGCATGAATCACAGAAGGTTGACCTGAAGGTACATCATGTAATTAGGTAAGTAAATGGTATTTTGTTCTTCATTACGAAAGGGGTTGAATTTAAAAGCAGGGAGGTTATGTTGCAGCTGTACAGGGTGCTGGTGAGGTCATACCTGGAGTATTGTAAGCAGTTCTGGCCTCCTTCCTTGCAAAGCGATGTACTGGAAGTGGAGGTGGTGCAGGGGAGATTCACTCTGGTGAATCTGGAGTTGAGGGGGTTGTCTTATGAGCAGAGACAGAATAGATCAGCATTATATTCATTGGAATTTATAAGAATGAGTGGAGGATCTTATAGAGACATAAAAATTATTATGAAGGGAAGAGGTAAGAAAAAAGTAGAGAGGATGGTTCCACTGGCAGGTGAAGCTAGGACAAGATGGAATAACCTCAATATTAGAGGGAGCAGATTTAGGATTGAATTGAGAAAGAACCTCTTCACCAGAGGCTTGTAATTCTATGGAATTCCCTGCCCAGTGAAGTAGTTGACGCTACTTCAGTAAATGTTTTTCCAGCTGAGATAGATATGTTTTGAACAATGAAGTAAATTACGGATACAGTGAGAGTGCGGGTAAGTGGATATGGGTCCACGAGTCGATCAGCTTTGATGTTACAGAATGGCTGAGCAGGTTAGAAGGACAAGGTGGCCTACTCCTGCTCCTAGTCCTTCTGTTCTTATGAAAGGGGAGTGCTCAGTTCTCCCAGCGCAGACCCTCTGCTTTGATTTCTTTGGACTGATTTCTCACAGACTGGCTGTTTACTGAAAGCAGGCAGCCAGTTGTGAAGCTAGCAGGCCTAAGTAGAAGGTTCATGCTGATCCCCCCTCTCTCTGATATCTCTCCTGGAAGAACCTGGGTTTGATGTTTCCTTTCAAACTTTCCATGGGGTGTTTATGGCGATTGTTTCAAGTACTTCGAACAACACCAAGGATTATTTAGATACAGATTACTTACATTGTGGAAACAGGCCCTTTGGCCCAACAAGTCCACACCGACCCCCTAAAGAGAAACCGATCCAGATCCATTTTGCCTACATTTACCCCTTCACCTAACACTACGTGCAATTTAGCATGGCCAATTCAGCTAACCGGCGCATTTTTGGACTGTACGAGGAAACCGGAGCACCCGGAGGAAATCCACACAGACACAGGGAGAATGTGCAAACTCCACACAGACAGTTGGCTGAGGCGGGAATTGAGCCCGGGTCCCTGGTGCTGTGAGGCAGCAGTGCTAACCACTGTGCCACGGTCCCACCCAATAGCTTTCAACTATTTGCAGATTCTCACTTGAGAAGTGGAGTGCTACTGAAGACCAGAAAGCTTCACCTGGAAGATTAGTTGAGTAGCCAACTTTTAATAATTTTTAATATTTATTTATAAAACTTTAAAATGACAAAAGCTGGGAATAGTCACTTTAGTTCTACTTACTGTGGAACTAGTGGCATGGATATGGCTTCTAATTGGATGTCTCTTGGTATTGTCATCCCTCATCATGTAACACAGTAATGCCCTACATTTTTGTAGGCTGGATTGAAAGTCAGTTCTTGGTCTTCCCATGAACCCACTTCTTATGAATTTAATTTGCTAACATAATTAAGATAGGAGAATCTGTTAGGTTTTCGGATAGATTGTTTTTCTACACCCTATTCTCTTCTGTTTGTGTTTCATTCCGTAACCTTGAAAATAAATTCGGTTTTATTTAAAACTAAGTGGCTTGACCAGCTGCGTCACTCCTGCTTAAGGCAACAAGCAAAGTTTGAGTCTGCACTACTTCCTTAAAATGACTCGAGGTGGTCTGTCCTGGCCCATAACAGTTGTGCAACAGTGAGATATAATATACTGGCATGGGTTGAGAATGGTAGAGAGCTGAAAGAAAAAGTAAGTCAGAATAAGCAGCTCGTGTTTTTGGAGTGGAAAACAATTACGAGCAGGATGATCCTGGAATTGATGTTTGGCATCCATCTATTCATCTGCTCGAGGGTACTAAATGTAATGTTTCAAAATCTGCTGATGGTACCAAACTGAGAATTGATTGGATGAGGCGGATGTAAAGAAGTTCAAGGTAATTGAGACATGTGGAGGGAATGGGCAAATACGTGGCAGATAAACAGCAATGTGGATGGACGTAACATTGAAAATTTTAGTTCGAAAAATTAACTATCAGGCGAGCATTTCAAAAGGAATTGATGTGAAAATTTTGATCTGTGAAGATACTAACGTGCATACTTTTGTTGACTTCTTCAGCGAACTCTGAGGTCCATTCACGGCAGTGAAGTCTGAAATCAGACATCAATACTGGGATTGGCACTGGCACGATGCACAATGTACATAGATCCACCAAGTGGGTATATGTAACATTGAAAAGGATCTGGTTCTCCCTATACACAAGTCACTGAAAGCATTATTGGAGCAACTGAAAGCAGTGAGGAAGGTAAACGATGTGTTGACCTTCATTTCTGGGGAATTTGAGTCCAGGAATAAGGGTATCTTATTACAGCTGTACATGAGCTTGGTGAGACCCCATCTCGAACATTGTGCAGTATCGTGTGCAGTTTTGGTCTCCTTACCTAATAAAGGACAAACCTGACATTGAGGGAGAGCAGCAAAGAATGACCAGACTGATCTCTCGAATGGCAAACTTGTTGTGGCGGCAGAGTTTGGGGCGACTGAGTCTGTATTCCATGTGGCTTAGGAAAATGAGTGGAGATCTCAGTGAGATATATAATACTCTGACAGAGCGAGATATATTGGAAATAGGGATGATAATTCACCTGGCTGGGACGTCTAAAACAAGTGGCCACAGTATTAGGTACGGTCAGGGCACTCTGCATTGAGATGAGAATAAATGTCTGAACTCACAGACTGGTGAATCTGGGAATTCTATGCGACACAAGCCTGTGGAAGCCAAGGCACTGAATTTCGTAAAGTATTTCTTGACACTAAAGGGACAAGGTTGCAGCAGAGGTTTGGTGTGGGGAGAAAGGATCAACCATCGTTATATTGAATGGGAAAGCAAAATTGATGGAGCAAAGTTCCTAATTCATATTTTTCCAATAATTAATCATTTCAAATGATATACAGTATGCAGTGTTTGGGAAAAATAAAATTGAAGAGATGTTAGACCAAAAACTAGAATGGGGGAGGCTCAATGTGTTGAATGACCTACTCCTTCCCCAATGTTTCTGTGCAGTCTGTGGGAAAACTCTGTAAATGTGTCACAAGCTCTCAGCTGTTAGGAAAGAGGCATCTGCTGGATCAACAGGACTGTGTTTCCCATTACCTTTTCTCATACCGAGACTGGTGCTGGGTGTTCTGTCCAATTTTATCCATTAAGGGCTCGGAACAGTTTGATGCAACAGAATATCTTGCTTGGCATTTTAGAGACCGTTGAAGAGTTTGCCACATGTCTGTCGTCTGGAGGCACTTTTAGGCCAGAACAGAAAAGCAGGGGAGATTCACTGCCTGAAAGTACATTGGGAAGGCAATTGGTGTTTACAATCGTCATTGGCTTCAAGGTCACTGTTACTGACAGCAGATTTTAGATTTCGATATTTTATTAGTTGTTTTTAACTTCCATCAGCTGCCAGAGCATTAGCCTGGTCGGGATTGGTAATCCAGTGACATTTCCACAACATCACCATCTCGACATGGGGACCAATCGGAAACCACACTGAGCAGATAATTTCTGTGCTGCTTGACAGCTCTGTCAAAAATAACTCACACAAATTTGTCGATCGTGATGGGACTGAGGGGGTGCTAAATGGTCAGATTGTAATTATTCTTCTCTTAAGAGACTGGACATAGTTGAGGAATTTTCCACGTTGCCAGGGAGATGCAGAGTTGGAGCTGGAATGAAACAGCTTCCCCAGGGACACGGCTTGTTGTGCAGCACAAATCTTCACGCCTATTGCAGGAATGGTGTCAGGCCCCATTGCCTTTTTCATACCTACTGTGTTCAGCTGTTTCTTCATGTCACATGCAGCAAATCGAATTGGTTGGGCATCATCTAAGGAACACTTCTGGCTGAGGATGGTGCAGACATTGCATACTGTCTTTTACACTGATGTGCAGCAAAGTTACATTCTTTTGGGGAATGGCAAAGCAAGAAACTAGTGGTATTGAGCTGTTAGTCTAGCGACCCAGGCAATGCTCATGTGAACTGAGTTCGAATACTGCCACAGCAAATGGTGGAATTCAAATCCAATAAATATTTGGAATTAAGAGTCTAATGATGATAATGAAACAGTTGCTGATTGTGTGAGAAACCCATCTTGTTCACAGATGCCCTTTCGGGAAGGAAACTGCCATTCATTCCTGCTCTGGCCTACATGTACCTCCAGACCCACAGTAATGTGTTTGAACTTTTAACTACCTTCCGGGCAATACAAGATGACCTATCCAGTGACACACTAATCCCATTGAATAATTTAAAAAAAAATATTTGTGGAGTCCTCTTCGCTTGTCAGTTATTTCATAGTTCAACTCCATTTCTAACTGGCTGTGGCAAGACTGCAGAGCTTCGATCTGATCTGTTTGCTTTGTAAACATTTCGTCCTCTCTATCAGATGTTAGTCCTGTTGTTTGCAATGTAAGTGAGTAGTCAAGTGTGGTAGCTTTAAATGGGTTGACATCAGTTTTAGGTCCACACGGCTCTGACCCTGGTATGTTCACCTACACTCGTGACGGAAACATCATTCAGTTTAATGGGAATAATGGACTGAGGAATTATCCTGGGCAAAAAGTTACAGATTGTGACTCAGTACAATTCTCCTTCTGTCCAACTGTGATCTACACTATTACATGAATTCCCGGGTTTGAGCTGCAACTTCTGCAATGCAATTCTGCTGTCTGTCGCCCAATTCATACTGCGACCCATTGACCCGTACCCCGTGAGCTACTCTGGTTTCTGATCTGGTAGCAATTCCATTTTCATATTCTCATTCCTCTGAGCGTTTCTTTATTGTGTCACACCTCTTACTTGTCATGTTTTTCAAAACTCCAAACATGTTCAGTGAGGTAGCACCAAGGCTCAGTGTTTAGTGCTGCTGCCTCACAGTGCTAGGGACCCAGGTTTGATTCCATCGTCTAGCGATTGTCTTTATGGAGCTGGCGCATTCTCCCTGTGGGATCCTTCTGAGTGCTTTGGTTCACTCCCACAAACCAAAAATTTGCAGGTTAGGTGCATTAGTCAGGGGTAAATATAGGATAAGAAAATGGGTGTGCTTGATTTACTCTTCAGAGGATCGGTGTGGACTTGTTGGGCTGAAGGACCAGTTCCACAGTGTAGCGATTCTAAATCTAACATTCATCTGAATGTTTTCCCTTGCAGTTATGCCACTTTCGCTTTAAATTGAACGTGCTTCACTCTGCTTCTCTCCATGACTTTCATTAAGAACTCTGTAGTGTCAATGATTCCAGTCGTATGTAGTTTCAGAAACAAGACATTTGTGCATCTTGTGTTATTTTACACTTCCCAGTGTACGGCAATCCAAGTGGGTCAGGACATTTGAGCAGCTTTGACATACATCTTAGAAAATGTTCAAAACCAGAAATTTCAGAAGAAACTCAGCAGGTCTGGCAGCATCTGCGCAGACAGAGAAACAGAGAGAGCGTTTCAAGTCCAGCGTGACCCTTGTACAGAACTGAAAAGGGCTCCTTAATGCCTTGGCAAAAGCGGACGAGCGATGATAGGAAACAGAGCATGTGGAGGTGCAATGGCACAGAGGAATGGGCTTTTAATTGCGCTGAAAAAGAAACAGATATAAAATTGGTGTAAATTAAAGTGTAGATGGCAGACATGGGTTGTCTCTATTGAGTGCAGGATAAACAAGACACAGATGAGATCATTGGGAGGCCAGGAAGTAGAATACCTGAAAAATGGAGGACAGCCATAATGGAGTCAGGCTGTGAATTTGGAATTGTGTATTAACTCCTGCAGGCTGTAATACATCAAAGTGTAACGTGAGGTGTCACTCGAGCTTGGGTGGTGTTTCATTGGAACATTTCAGCAGCTCAGGAATGAAATCTTAGGATGAGAGCAAGGTCGGTTATTGAAATGTGAAGCAATGAGAGGCTCAGGGTTATTCATACAGAGTGAAAGTGGTCTTCGAGCAATTCTCTGTTTGGTCTTCCCAATATAAAGGAGACAGCATTGTGAGCAGCAATGACAGGAGACCGGATTGATAGAGTGAAAATGAAATGCTCCTTCACCTGGAAGGTGTGTTTGGGGTCTTGGTCAGTGGGGATGGATGAGGTGAATGGGCATGTGTTGCAGCTTCTGTAATTGCATGGGAAGGTGTCATGGGGAGTTGGGAAATGTTCGGGATGATGGAGGGTGTTACAGAAGAAATGGTCCCTATGAAATGCTGTCAGTGGTCGCGAGAGAAGATGTGTTTGATAGTGCTGTCCCATTGGAGATGGTGGAATGGTGGAAGAGGATTCTGTGAATGTGGATTCTAGTACAGTAGAAGTGAGGACGAGGGGAGATCTATCATTGTTCTGGTAAGGAAGGGTCGGAGTGAGGACAGAAGCGCGGGAGATGTGATAGTCACAGCTGAAGGCCCTGTTCATCGGAATTAGCGGACTTCTGATTTGAAGGAAAAGGAGGTCACATCAGTGGCAGTTCACTGGAATGTGGCGTCATCAAACATAAACAATAGAGACGGAGAAACTGGGAGAATGGAGTCAGCCTTCGCTGATCATGTGTTCAGCTACATGCAGTAGTCCTCCCTGAATGACTGAAAAGAACCAGACATCTAAATTAAGGCTTTCTGTCTCACATCTGATCTGAAGCGGGATGTGGAAGTAGACCCAGAGGAAGGTCAGTGGGTATACCTGGGCAGACATTCAAGCAGATATCCAATAACGCTCAGAAATTATTGTTTCTGTTCAAAAAGAAGGACTCGATTAGAAGATGTACCACCCATGGGTTGACAACGATACTATGATGAGCATTAGTGTAGGGCCAGATTTAGGATGTTTATTTCAGGGATCAGAAGCAGATGCGGGGCATGACTTTCAACTGTGCTTCCTGCATGCCCCCCCCCCGCTCCCAGAAACCCCTGTCACTGCTGCTCCATCCTCTTCACTGCTCCTCTCCTTTCCTCATTCCAGGTTCTCCATCTCAAATTACAGAGCACATTCTCTCACATTATGGTCCCTCCCCACTTCACCTGAAACTCGTTGATCCAGTCTACTTTCCCTGCACTAGCATCAATCTGCGTTTTGTGCTGCCACCTTGACTCTGGTCTCAGTATGGCTCGGCCTCACCATTCATGCTGTTTTACACCTCCCATTCACATCTCACTCTGGAAAGTTTCATTGTTGGAGTAAACCGTATTGAAAACACCATTCTCCCTTTGCACTGAATTCACATTGTGATCCCAAATCCAAAAAGTACACCCAGCCTTCATCTCAGTCTGCTAAAGGTGCATGCTGACCGTACGGTATAAGTATTCTTTTTTTTAACATAGAACTGGCCAAAGATACGTTTTCACTGTTGAGATCATTGCCCCCTTTAAACAAAGGAATTTGTTTGCTTGACGTCTTATTCACACGAGTAAGAGTTGCAAGCTGCCTCAGTATTGTAACATGCAGAAAAACAAATCACATTATGAAGTTTGGGCAGAGTGTTGCTTACCTGTTATTTTTAATACTGTGACAAATTTGCAGTGGTTATCTTTAAATGCTTGCTCTTGAAGCTCGAATCAGATGGAGTGTTGAAGGGTGACATTCAATATGTTTTAATATCATGGGAGGCATGGATAGGGAGAATAGCCAAGGTGTTTTTGAGAGGATAGGAGAGTCCAAACGTAGATGACGTAGCTTTAAGGTTAAAAGGAGGAAATTTAAAAGGGACAAATGGACAACATTTTCACACAGAGGGCAATTTGCTTATGGAGTGAGCTGCCAGAGGAAGATGCAAGTGCAGCTACAACAGTTCAAAGACATTTGGACAAACATATAAATGGGAAATATTCAGAAGCATGTGGGCCAAATGCAAGCAGATGAGACTAGTTTAGTTTGGAAAACCTGGTGTGCATGGACAAGTTGGACCAAAGGGTTTGTTTGTGCACGTTATGACTGTATGAATCAAAGGAAGCAAGGAAAAAGGGAAGAAAGATATGATGTAAGAAAACTGGCAAGAAATATAAAAGCAAGCAGTGCAAGCTTTAATGTGTATATAAAGAAAGTTCAAGATGAATGTATGCCCTTTGGTAGAAATGAAGTCAGGAAAATATATTGAGGATGTTTGGAGGGTATGCCTAGAGGGAACAGACAGATAATTTACACCAGAATTTTATATCATTCCTCACATTAGAAGGCATTGTAAGTATTTCAATGATATAATCAAAATAGCAAGAGGAGCGAAGTTCTTGAACTGCCTCTAACAAAAGGAACAAGGCTTTTTAATAAACAGATAAGAGTAAGGGTACGCAGGTCAGCAGTAATCCACGGTTGGTTTTAAAAGCGGCGGTTACAGAGTGACTGGTGTTACTGTGAGAAATATTTCATAACTCTTTGGATTGCAGAAATGTTCCAGTGAAACTGGAGACCCTTCAATGTGGCGCCTGTTTTCAAGAAAACAGTGAGACTGAAAGCATTAACCATTTAGCCTCAATATTATTGTTGGGAATCTGCTAGATCTATTATTAAGGAAGGAATTGCAGGACATTTAGAAAAAGCTTCATGCAAAGTCAACATAGTTTTGTGAAAGGCGATCTATATTTTGCCTGTAAAATCATGCAAAGTTTTTTTTCTGGAGATCCCTGAGAATGTAACAAGCGGACATGATAAAGGGGATCTGGTAGACACGAGGCTTTCTCAAGATCTTCCATAAGGTTTCACGAAATAAAACTTGTTACACAAGACAGAAGCTCATAATTTGTCAGCTATTAGCATGGGATGACGGTTGGTTAACACATAGAAATCGGACTGTCAGGGTTAATGGATCTTCCTGATGAAACCTATCTGCTGGAGTATCACAAATATCAGTCCAATGCAAGATTTAGTTACAATCCATACTGAAAGCCGGAGCTGAGTGCAATATATATCCGCGTTTGAGGATGACACTGAGAACCAAAAGGCAGGCTGTTACTTAATGGAGAGGACACCCACAAAAGGATCAGTGCAAAGGGATGGGATTGTTTTTGTGTCTGAAACATAATGTCAGCATACTGATGCAGCAAATAACTAGGTTGGTTCATTAGGCGGGTTCCTGGAATGAAAGGGTTGAATTATTGAGTACAGCTAAAATGGTGAGGCGTTTATTCATTGTCGTTGAAATGAATGTGGATCATATTACTGAAATGGACAAGATGAAGAGGGGGCTTGACAAGGTAGCTTTCGAGAATGTGGATCAATTCCAGGGCAGAGAGTCGAACTTAGGGTTGTAGATACAGAATAAGGGATATCGATTTCAAACTGAGATACAAAGAAACGTCTTCTTTCAGAAGGTAGTGAATGCCTAGAATTCCCTAACCCGGAGGTTGTGGAGACTGGGTCACTGAATGTATTTACAGACTGGCTGGATTGGGTTTTGACATATCAGCGAGTTGAGCGATACAAGGGGTTAGAAGGAAAGTGAAGTTGAGCCCTGAAGTTGATCAGCCATGTTCTTATTAAACGACAGTACAGGTTTGAGGGGCCGAATAGCCTGCTTCTGTTTCTATTTCGTACGTTCTTATGTTATTCTTCTGGAAAGTAGTTGGTTATTTTCCTGAAAATGGTGTTATACAATGTTGCATTCAGGGAGAGCAGAGGATTTCTTTGAGCTAACACTGGTAGAGGGCTGTATTCACAGCGAATCTGGGTCAGTAACATGACCCACATCTGGAGCAGAAGTTTGAGACGTGAAGCCTGAAAAGAGGGATTGGGGTGCGGGTCAATTCCTTGCTCAGCCTGGATTTTCCAATTACATTTCCCAAACTACATCTAACCATCGGGGTGGCCTCGATCTGCCCCTGTGTAGCAGGTCCGAAGGGCTGAATGGAACATCAGAACATAAGGCTGAGGGACACGAGTGGGACATTCGGCCCTTTGACACTACTCCACCAGTTGATAAGGTCGTGGCTCATCTCATTGTGGTCCCAGCTGCACTTTTCTCTCCAAGCTCCATTATCCCTGAATCAACTTTCTATGGAAAATCAGATGAAGCCAACCTCGATATAATATAAAGCTTCAGTCATCCCATACTTCTGGGAAGGAGAATTCCTACGTGAATAAATTCCCACTTTGTGAATTTCTTCTCACTCCGGTTCAGACTGAGGTTGGAGGGTGTCACTGTTTCCTTTTCTAGTCCCACTCCTTCTCTACTCACATCACATTTTAAATGTGACCGGGTTGGTGATATGGCCGATGATAAAAGTCTTAGACTGGGTCAGGTTCAGTGATAAGAACAAGTCAAGCAGATTTCTTTAGTCAGGCACAAGTAACTAATATAACTAACGGAGGAGCATGGTAGATCTGTGTTTCACACTGCTGCCTCACATCACAAAGGAGCTGGGTTCAATTCCAACCTCGGGGTCCTGTATGTGGAGTTTGAACATTCTCCCGTGTCTGTGTGGGTTTGTTCTCAATCTTCCAGTTTCCTTCCACAGTCCAAACATATGCAGCCGAGAGTGGATTGGCCATGCTAATTTGCCCATAGTGCCCAGGGATGTGTATGTTAGGTGAGTTAGTCTATGGAAATGCAGGGTTTCATGGATAGGATGGGGGGCAGATCTGGCTGTGATGCTGTTTGGTGGGTCAGTGTGGATTTGATGGGCAGAATGCCCTGCCTTCACTCGGTTGAGGTTCTATAACAATGGCAAAAAGTTTGGACTACACAAATACCCAGTGGATATCTACCTGATACATTCTGTTGAAGGTCTTGTATGTTTCAGTAAGACCACCTCTCTTTCTATGACTAACTATAATATAAGGCCTTCATCCTTGGAATACATGAAGTGAAACATCTCTGAACTGCTTCCAATGTAATTATATCCAATCTCAGGGAAGTAGACAAAAAAAAACCTCACAACCCATGTGAGGCTGTTTTTTTTTTGTTTTCTCAGTGCTATGAGTTTTTGGAACTCTCTTCCCGGCAGACCATTGGAGGCAGAGATATTGAATATTTTTGAGGCACAGACAGAAGGTTCATAAGTAACAACAGAGTGAAGGATTATCAGGGAATGGGCTGGAATGTGCAGCATGGAGAAATGTTGACAGTGGTACAAAATGACACTACTTCATAACATCTGGCAAAACGAAATGGTAATCTAGAAAACATTTTAAAATGCTAACAGTGATAGAACAGAGTTCCAAGGACCAGAGAGCTGCTCTGTCATTAGAGAGAGACCACTTGTGGTCGTTTAAGCTGAGGGTCACCACACCTCGGGTGATAGGTTGAGGGTGAGACAGTGTCCCCATCATGGTAACCTCTGTCACTGTGGTGAATTGAACCAGCGCTGTTGGCCTCCATCTTCATCGCAAACCAGCCGTCCAGCCAACTGAGTGGGAGACAGTGTAACTGTTACAGATAGAAACAATCACAGGCAAATGGCAAGAAAAACTTTCATAACAAGGAAAAAGGTACAATTCAGATAACAGTCAAAATAATGACTGCGGGTAAAAACGTCATCTGCTAGAAATTGTATTTTATGATGAGACAAGTATTTCAAAGCCGTCGTTAGATGAATACGATAAGGTGAGACAAATGAAATAACCAGAATTACTAATTGTGATTAGACATCGATAACCATAAAATGAGTGTAGACTTTTGATCGCTCTGTGTAAAATGTGCTTACCATTACATAGATGGAGAAAGCTGATGGAATATATTGTTGGGAGAGTGCGTCCCCTTGGGAAATGCCCTCGAGCAGGCGCTTGAAGAAAACCGGGTTAAAAGTGCCTGAGTGTTGTCTGCTCAGTGACAGGAACCCAGGGAGTTGAATGACTGAAAGTTCATGTAACATGGAACTGAGAAAAGCATCAGATCAGCCACAATCTTTTTAAATGCTGGAATATGTTTGAAGAGCTGAATAGCCTCGTGGTGGATTTGAATTGCATGCGATTTTAAAACTGTACAACTTTGTGTCTTCCCCTACTGTGTTACATCCTGGAACATTGACATTTTTCTGAAAATGGGAATTATTTGGAACACTCATTTGAACATTCCAAAATCAACATTCTTCAAAATATTCTATCAACACATGGGAGTATTTCAAAGGCGAGAGAGAGAGAAGGCTTTGCATGCAGTAGCGAGAGTTGTGGACCATAAATCGTGTTTGCGTGTCGGTGCTATAACCCATATACAGTATGGGAGCAGGGCGAATACGGTGCCCTTATCCTGACAGAGTGGGGAAGGTTATTGAAGCTTGTCCTGTATTGCTGAACACATTTCTTCAGACCGCAGATACTGCACTGAGCTGGTTGGTGAGCTCAGGCCATGCTTGATGGGATTACGGTGTGGCTCCCTCAGGGAAAAAAAATATATTAGCACTTCCACCAGGACCTCCATGCCCCTGTCAACAAACCGCGGTGTAATTGACCATATCTGCCATGCTCAGGGTAAACTGTGCAGGGCAGCTCCAAACGAAGAGAGCTCAATCGTGTGTCCATTATGTTTTAAAGATGGCACCGTTGGCAGGGATCTCGGACTATTGGGGCATCCGGACTGGCATTGAATGACAGGGACACCATGGGGTGGCTGGGTAGTTAATGAGGTGAGTTCGATATGATAGTATCAGGAAACTAGCTCAGCCTATTGCAGACAGCCCATCTGTCACACTCAGTGAAAATCACACAAAGATAAATTATTGTTATATTCAGCCCAATGAGTCCTGACTCTGCTGTACCCACTTTCAGTTACAGGGCTGCAGACCAAATGCTTATTCAAAACTCTCCATCATCTGAACTCACACCAATATCCGGTTCACCCATTAACCCTGGGAATACTGGCTCATGTTACAGGGTACTGTCGAAATAACTTCATATCAGCATGCTGAAACGTTTGATCCTCAATGAAATATTCTCTCAATCTCCCTCTCTCTTTTTCCCAAAATTCTTTTGTTTGTTGTTATTTAAACTGATTTCCCCAACATCTCTCTCTGGCAGTGATTTTCACACCCACAGCACCGGTTGTCATGGCACAATGGAGATATGGAGCTGTAAATGGATGGGAGCTGCACATCCTTTCATTTCCAGTATGGGCTGCAAGTTTCCCCGCACTGGGCAGTGATCTAACACAGTGTTACTGAACAATGCACTAGGGTGGTGTGCACAGTTCTACATGTTCGGAGGGTAACTGCTCACGGTTTACAGACCAATTCACTGCTTGTCACTGTACAGCTACCCATGCTGAACAGAAGTCTCTTTATAATTCAAGACACTAGCGTGGGTGCATATAACCCAATGCTGGACAGACCGTTTCATCTGGGTTACTGAATCAATGCCCGGTGTGTCTGTGCTGGTCCCATGTTGGACAGATAGCCAGTGGCCTGGTGAGACTTACGCAGTATTCCATCCTGGAGAGATGCGGGGTTGTACTGGGCCTCCTCTGCACAGTGCTCCATCCAGGAAGATTGCTGAGTTGTCCTGAGCCTGGTCTGCACAGTGCTCCATCCTAGACAAATTGCTGGGTTGTCCTGATCTAGGTCTGTACAATGCTCAATCCTGGACAGATTGCTGTGTTGAACTAAGCCTGGTCTGCACAGTGCTCCGTGCTGAAGAGGTATCTCATCTAGGTTTATACGTGTCTGGGCTGGATCTGTGAAGTGGATTGAGTATCCAGTATAATTCGTTATCGAGCTATCACTCCTTCAGCTCGGCGCAGTCCGCTGTTAAACCCCGTACTTCTGCAACATGTTGTCCATTAAGTAATTAACCAATTAAAACGTGAATGTATGTCCTTCTTGCGATGCACATGAATAGACGTACGTGGAAATATATGATGAAGGTCGTGTCAACCCGAAAGTTTTCTTATTTTAAAGGTAAGTATGAGGTGCTCTGTCTCAGATGCAATTCGCTTGGTCAAAATACTCGACATTCAGCAAAATAAAATATGTTCAAACACCGTTCAAAGTTTGTGCGAAGATTTGTAGCTCGGGTGCTCGTTGTTGTGGTTCTGTTCGCCAAGCTGGCAATTTCTGGTGCAGACGTTTCGTCCCCTGTCGAGGTGACATCCTCAGTGCTTGGGAGCCTCTTGTGAAGCGCTTCTGTGATCTATCCTCCGGCATTTATTGTGGTTTGAATCTCCCGCTTCTGGTTGTCAGTTCCAGTTGCAACAACCCAAAGGACTAGCCACACTACCAAACATCAAGAGCATTTCCGAACTGACAGCCAGACTACTGCGACCACTAGGACTCATAACAACACACAAACGAAAAGCCACACTCAAACAACAACTCACCAGGACAAAGGACCCGATACCCAGCACGAGTAAAAGCAATGTAGTGTACAAAATCCCTTGCAAGGACTGCACAAAACACTACATAGGTCAAACAGGAAGACAGATAATGATCTGTGTCCATGAACACCAACTAGCCACGAAAGACTCGACCAGTCATAGACAGTCTCGGGAACCCAGCAATTCCTACCCTGGCAAAACACAGTAGAATCATCGATCTTGTGAAGAGAAAGCATCATCTCTCTCCGTCACCTCGAATTTTACAATTGGAGATGTGCCATTCACCCAATAGTCAGCGATGTCAATACCCCACCCAGACTAAGTATTATTGTGATCTATACGGGATGCAGTGAAATGAGTTACCTGGAGCTGTTTGTTCAGTGACTATGATTGATGTCAGTCTCCATGGACCCTAACTGTGTCACTGGAGAGTTTACCGCTTCCATAATTAAGGGACTTCTTTGAACCTGTTGTCCCGTCGTATCAGGTCGTGATACGACGATCCCGTCGTGATCCTCAACACGATAGGGATAGCATCTCCAGAGAGAGCGAGAAGAAGTGAATCAGAACAATAGACTGAAATGTTCCAGCAATGGATCCGAATCTGAGAATATTACATTGAAATATCACTACAGTGAACAGAAGTTTATCTTTGGGTCTTTACTGACTTTCTCAGGATTGGCCATCGTTAGAGTTGCGTATCGAAGCCATACTGAGGATTATTCAAGCTGGTTACTAACCCATCCTGGCTATTATTGGTGTTCCTGGTAAGTTTATCCCTGTCAATTCTATAAACTATGGTGAATATCATTGCTAATTTTGTTACTTATATTTCACAAAGACTTAGAGTATTTTATTCAGTTTCAGTCACAAACTCCACTTCCTTTAAATTAATTTCAGACTCTTCACTCATAAACATCTCAGAAGGAACATGACTGTTCACAACCTCAATCTGACCTTTGCCCTGAACTGTTTTATGTCTCGATATTCTTTCTGTCATCAAACCTGCCCACACCCAACTCGATAATATCCCTCGTCTCGACCTCTGCCTCAATGCTGTTGCTGAATTAAACATCATCTAGCCCTTTATTAACTTCAAAATGTATGGCTCCCGTTGTATTCTGACCTCTCTACCAGTGACAAATATTTTGACCACAAACTAGTTGCCGTCACTATAGGTACGTCACAACAGGTACTCTGTATGAGGTTCATAATGTCACTGCACGTGTAATTCAGCGGCAAAGGTGATGACTCTAAAGGCATTGTTTGAAATTCTACCACAGCCGATGACTGAACTGAAAGTCGAGTGACAAAACTTGGAATGAAATTTCACTGATGGAAAAAATAAACAATCAGGATTTCTTTTATTATTCCACTGATAGCCTTTGGTAAAGAAACTTAACATTATTGCCCGGTCTGGACTAAGGGCGACTTAAGTTCCACAACAAAATAGTTGTCTCCATGTGGTCTTGACAAATGGCCTCACAGTCAAGGGTAATTAGGATGGACAACACATGCTGCCCTTGCCAGTGATGCTGACATAACATGAAACAACAACATTAAAGGTGAAAGAAACCAAGGAACTGTGGATAATGGAGATCTGAAATAAAATTCTCCAGTGTCCAGAGAGAGAAAGAGAGAAAAAAAATGAAAACAAAAAGATTGCTGATGATGGACTGGAAGGGAAATAGAATGACAAGTTATTCTATCATTCCTTTCTTTCCCATATTCCCAAATATCACGTCCATTTAGGTATGTCCCTGATTAAAGTGAGTTATGTTCGCTCCGTCTCTCTTCTCTGAGTGTGATGATCTATTCCATTGCCAATACTGGTGCTGCCCTGACTGTTGCTGAGATACAGAAGAAGGAAACGTTCCAGAGTCAGCTGCTTCTTTGGAGAGAGGAACTGTTACTGTGGGGCTTTCCAGAGATGCAACGGCTTTTTCAGCCAGGAAGAAAAACTAAGGAGAGGGAGGCATTTTCAACACTGAATGGGTGCACCATGTGTGTGGGGCATTGACTTGCTGCTGTCATTAGAAAGTCAGTGGAGTTTCTGTGAATGGTGTTCTCAGGTTTGTTTTGTCAGCTGCTGAGTTCATTCAGGGAGACCCAAGGGTCTGGTGACCGCACTCTGGACACTGCATTTACAGAGTGTCTGGGCCCATGGTAAACAAATGGAGCAAAGACTACACAGAAGGGAAGCTCTGGAAACAATGAGGACTTTCCTTCCTGGCATTTCCAGGAACATTTGTCTAAGCTGGACCCATTCAGGTGTAAAGTATGAAAACAGTTTGTTTCAAAAATGAGGTGCTCACTGAGATGTGTCCCTCCTTCAGTATAACCTGTAGCCTCACACCAGGGACAGGACTGTGCTGGCTCTCACATGAATTTAACTGTTTTAATTCTTGAACTTTCCAGGCAGGAGTGGGAAAGGTATCCACCATCTCTTAAGTGTAGTCCTCCGACGTATCACAAGCTGACAGAAGCCACCTGCCTGCTGAGAGGAATGCATTGATTCCATCTCATCAGAGGAACGTACAGAAATCAACTTCCAGAAATACTAGAGAGAAGGGGGACTGGTGAAAACGAGGAAATGCAGGAAATTAGAATTAATGAAGGGTATCCTTTTGGGAATCTAATTGAACTGAAGTTTCATAAGTTGCTGCATCTGATCAGTTACATCCCAGAGTATTGAGGAGATGAAAACAGAGCTAGTGAAAAAATTACTGATTATTCTTCAGGGCTAGTTAGATACTGGAAAGGATCCTGCAGACTGGAAAACAACTATTAAACATAAATATTTAAAACAGGACGGAGAGGGAAAACATAAAACGAAATAGCTTGATGTTAGCTGTGAGAAAATAAAAAATCATTGGAACCTTTTATAAGGAACGTGACAACTAGACACTTGGAAAATAATGATATGATTTGGTAGAATCGGCAAAGATTCAGGAAAGGGAAATGGTCGTCGATAAACCTTTTTGTGGAGATTGTGCATTGTGCCATCGACAATTGAGAACCAATGGGAGTGGACTACTTGAGTTTTTAGAAGACGCTTGACCTGATTGAATACAGGTGAGTGGGGAATGTGAGAGTCCATGCGTATGTCGGGGAGGAATATATACCATATGGATTAAACATTGGTAATGGAAATATGAGAAGAATACTGTTTTTCTCTGGACTGAAGGATTGATGGATGGCAGCAGGATCAGTGTTTGGGCAATAGCTGTTTACAAGGTATTAAAATGATTCAGATGTGAACAACAAATATCATCATGTACATTTATATCTATTAAATGGTGAGAGATTGGGAAGTGCTATTGTTGAAAAGGGCCTGGACGTCCTTGGTCACAATTCGCAAACAGAATTCTTATGGGGCAGGAAGTAAGTGATATGTGGCTGTTCATGCAAAATAATTGAAACAGCAGAGTTAGAACATCTTTCCCATTGGTCGTGTTTTGTTGAGAGAGTATTTGTTGGGTCTGCTTTATAGATAATGATCTCCTTGTCACTGAGACAGCACCAAGGAGTTTTACCAGATTAAACCCTGGCATGATGAGTGAGTGACCACGCAGAGTGAGTGCAGTGACTATGTGCTTCATGTGTAGGGCCCTGAGAAAATAAAAAGCTGAAACTTGATGATTATGAACGGACATTCATTCTGTCCCAAACAGCTGAATAGGGTGAAAACTCCATCCTTTTCATTGGATGATTGATTCCCGATAGTTTACATACATCTGCAGAGCCCCATGTCGATTGAGAGAGAGCTACAGGCTCTGAATGAACTCGGGCCACTTGAATGCACAGTTAGTGTTTGACATTGCATTGAATGTCACTTTGTGCACAAAGCTGTCAGCAGCTAATATAACTTCATTTTGAAAGAGTTAGTCATTCCCCACCAGCTTCTGACCCCCATGGAGACATGGGTCTGCCTTCTTGGAGATTGAAAGCAATTATTTGGAAAATACTTTAAAAAGGTTGGCTTCATTTCGAATGCCAGAAAACCATGTTGAAGGAACACTTATGTACTATGAGTAATTAAATCATGTGGATCAATTTGGAGCAGTCTATCTGTGCAGCCCCTGCTCCTTTTGTTTGCAGCGTTAAAACATCTCTGACCCTTTCCTGTTCCTGTGTTCGTGGCTTGAGAAGCTGAATGACCTCTTCCTGTTCCTTTTTAATGGCACTGGGAGTAAAATGGTCTCTTTCTGATCCTTTGTAAGTGGGTGTGGGAGTGAGCAGATTCCTTCTTTTCCTGTTTTATAGGCAGGAGGGACTGAATGGGCTATCCCTCTTTTTGCTCAGTAGTTTTGATGGGCTGAATGGCTTTCTCATTTTCTTGTGAAACCAGATTGAAGTGCTCAATGTGCTCCTCGTTTTACTGTGGAAATGTACAGTGCTGTAACATGAATGTTACCCAGATTTTAATAGCACAACCTTGAATGTTGTCCAGGTCTACTTGCACATGGACACAGACTGCTTCAAGAGCTGAAGAGGGACAACTTGTTCTAAACATTATGTAAACGTCAGTGAATATCCCCACTTCTGCTCAGTTTTGACTCAATGGGCTGAATGGCCTCCTTCCAAACTGCAGGATTCCCCGCTGACAAACAGAAGATGCCTGGGCTGAGGGAGCTACCTTGTGGATCTCCTGCAGACATGCCCCATGGCCGAGATGATTGATGCCCACCAATGATAATCATCCTCCCTTGTGCCGTGAATGGCTCCAAACAGTGGAGAGGTCACAATCGATTCTCATTCAGTGTGATTTTCCTCAGGCTCCTTTATCTCATCCTCAGTCAAATACTGCCTTGAGTTCAGGGCCTGTCTCTCGTAATTGAGCCTCTGTGTTCCCTCTATTGCTCATATCAATAGGTCATGATGTAGAAGTAGAGAATGTTTTCTTCAAACAGAGGTTAGTGAATGTCAGGAATTCTCTTACACTGAGAATTCGGGGAGCTAGATCACTGAAAGGGACCGGTGGTGTACCGCAGGGAGCGGATCTCGGACCCCTACTCTTTATTATTTCTATAAATGATTTGGATGCGGGTGTGGAATAGTGGTTAGCAAGTTTGCCAATGACACAAAGGTTTTTGGAGTGGTACAGAATGTGCAGGGCTTTTGTCGGTTGCAACGGGACATTGATAGGATGCAGAGCTGGGCTGAGAAGTGGCAGATGGAACTCAAACTGGAACAGTGTGAAGTGAGTCCCACTGCAAGCTCTAATGTGAATGCAGAATACATGGTTAAAGACAGAATTCTTGGCAGTGTGGAGGAACAACGGGACCTTGAGGTCCGTGTCCACAGATACCTTAAATATGCTCCCCAAGTTGATGGTGAGGTTAAGAAGGCATACGGTGTGTTGGCTTTCATTAGCAGGGATTTTGAGATGAAGACCGTGAGGTTATGCTGAAGTTATATAGAACCCTTGATAGACCACACTTGGAATATTGTGTTCTGTTATGCTCACCCCATTGTAGGATGGATGTGGAAGCTTTAGACCAGAAATTTACCAAGATGCTGCCTGGACTGGAGGGCAAGTTTTATGCAGAAAGCTTGAGCGAGCAAGGGCTTTTCTCATTGGAGGAAAGAAAGATGACAGCTGACTTGATAGAGGTGTGCAAGATGATGAGAGGCATAGACAGAGTGAATAGCTAGCGAGCAGGGCAGAAATATCTATCATAAAGGGTCATAATTTTAGGGTAATTGGAGAAAGGTTTAGGGGAGATATCAGAGGTAGGTTCTTTAGACAGAGAGTGGTGGGTGTGTGGAATGCACTGCCAACAATGGAAGTAGAGTCAATTACTTGAGGGAAACTTAAGAGAATCTTGGATAGGCATATGGAAGAATGTGAACGGAAGCATGTAGGATAGTCTGATCACAGAGTAGGATAAACGGGTGGTACAACATCGAGAGTCGAATGTCCTGTACTGTGTTCTACTGTTCTTTATTCTGTGTTCTGTGGAAGTGCTCATAGAGGTTGGAGACGGATTTTGATGTATCAGAGAGGTGAGGGCTATGAAGCCATGATCTTAGTGAAAGGCAAGGCAGGCTTGGGAGGTGAACGACCGGCCTTTGTTTCTGATATTCTCACAGTCTGTTATTGGAAAATTAGATTAGATTAGATTAGATTAGATTAGATTAGATTAGATAAAATGAGATTACTTACAGGAAGGTACCTTGAAGGTCTGTTATGGGATGTTGCAGTCAAGGAGCCCAGAGGACTTTGTGAGCCATCTCTGGGTGAGGTATGGGGGCTGTATTCACAGTGAATCTGGGTCTACCAACAAATCGAGCACAAGTTGCAGGGAGAGGAAGCTCTGTAAAGAGAAATGACGGACCGCTTTCATATCCAGCCTGGGATTTCCAATTACATTTTCCAAATCTCCCAAACCGTGTGTGACAGTCATGAGGGAGTGAATGTTCTCCTCTGTTTCTGTGCACCAGGTGATAGCAGGAAGTGGCCTCCAACTGCTCAGATCCAGCAGGATTGAGGGTCTAAATGTAACACAGAAACATGGGACTGACCAGTAGGAGTGGGTCATGAGATACTTTGAGCCTTCTCCACCAGGCACTAAGATTGTGGCTGATTAGGTTTGGTCTCAGGCCCACTTTCCTGTCTGTATCCCATTAGCCATGACGCAGTCTCTGTGAAATCTTTAACTCACTCAGCTGTGAATACTTGCAATCAGAGAGGCACCACAAACTTCTGGGGAAGAGAATTCCCATTCAAAAGCCCTTTTAACATTTTTCCTCATCACTGTGATAGAATAGGAGAGTCATACAGCATGGAAACACATCCTTTTGGCCAAATTCTCCAAGCCGATGAGGCATCCTAACCTGACCTAGTCCCAATGCCAGCATTTGGTCCATATCCCTCTGAACCATTTCTATTTATGGATCTATCCAGATATATTTTAAACGTGTAATTGTACCCGCTTTCACCACAGCACTTTCCGTGCACCCACCAGTCTCTGCATGAAAACGTTTCCCCTCAGGTTCCATCTAAATCTTTCCCCTGTCATCTTCAATCTCTTCCGTCTAGTTCTGGAAGTCCCTGCACTGGGAAAAAAAGATGTTTGCCATTGAGACTATAAATGGCCCTCAGGATTTTCTAAGCCTCTGTCATGTCACTATTCAAACTCCAACAGTCCAGGGGGAAAAGCCCCAACCTGTTCATCCTCTCCCGCAGCTCAATTCCTCAGGTTCCAGAAAATCCTTGTAAATTTTTTCTGCACCCTCTAAAGCTTAGCAAGATCCATCCTTTAGCAGTGCCAACTGAATTGTATGCAGTATTCTTAAAGTGGCCTCACCAACGTCCTGTAGAAGCGTAATATGCTACTCCAACTCCTATACTCAATGTTCTGACTGAACATTAAAACTCTGTCTACCTGCTACTCCACTTTCAAGGAACTATGATCCTGCATCCGTAAGTCTCTTTGTTTAGCAACATTCCCCAGGGTACACCCTGCTTTAACTTTCCAAAATGCAAAACCTCACAAATGTCTGCATGAAATTCTATCTGCCAGTCCTTGGCCCTTTGTTTGTCAAGGGTGCCGTTGTGCCCTGAAATAATCATCACTGTCCACTGCCCCTTTTTTTTATGTTACCTGTAAACCTACTAACCATACCTCCGATAATCACATACAAGTTGTGTATATACATGATAAAAAGCACTGAGCTCAGCACTGATTCTTTCAGCACACTCCGGCCCACAGGCCTACAGTCTGGAAAACAACGCATTACCTTCAAACCAATTTTGTATACAATTGGTTAGCCTTTCCTGAATTTCATATGACCTAACCTTAGTATTCTGTCTACGATGAGGAACCTTATTAAATGCCTTGCTGAAGTCTGTGTGAACAATGTATACCACAGTGCCTTCCTCAATCTTTTTCGTCACTTTTTCAAAATACCAATCACATTAATGAAACATGATTTCCATCGTACAAAGCCATGTTGACTATTCCTAATAAGTCCTCATGTTTCTAAATGCATGTAAATCCTATCCATCAGAATTCCCTCCAACAATCTCCTCCACACTGGCATTAGGCCGACTGAGTCGATAATTTCTTGTGTTTTGAATCGATGTCCCCTTTTCTAGTCCCACTCGTCCACGAGCCACAAACAAAAATTATAACTAGATTGGTGATCTGGCCAATGATATAGTTCTCAGAGTGTGTCAGGGTCAGTGTTAGGAACAAGTCAGACAGATTTCTTTAATCTGTTAAAACAACACGTATATGACCAAAGCAAAGTTGCTCAAACTATGATGGAAAGAAGAATGACGAGTGGATATTGCAAATATGTTCATTGGTATTTCCCTTTGAAAAATACTACAGAACACACACACACACACACACACACACACACAACTGAAAAGGAAATGCTCTGCAAAGTTATCTTGAAAGAACGTTGTCCAAGTATTATTCGAACTCATGACGGAAGGAACAATGAGAGGTTGACCCAAATGCTATTCTACTTATTGAGTCATCAAATCCTACAGCATGGAGAGAGGCCCTTTGGCCCAAACTGGTCCATGCTGACACAAATATCCATCCACATCAACCTTTTTTCCTAGCACATGTCACTTGTTGTCCTTTCCTGTCCATGTAATTGTCCAAATACCGTTTAAATAATGTTAATATAAATGCTTCAACCCCTTCCGCTGGCAGCTCATTCCCTTTGTGTACCACTCTCTGTGTAAAACAGTTTCCATCAGTTTCCCTTTTATTCCTTCCCAACTCACCTTAAATTGATGCTCTCAAATCCTCAATTCCCCAACTCTGGGAAAAAAGGTTCAGTCCATTCACCCTATCCATGCCTCTCATAATCTTGTACACTTCTATAAAATCCCCCTAAATCTCCTACGGTCTAAAGAAAAAAAAGTTCTCGCTTGTCCAACCTCTTCCTATAATTCAAACTATTGAGTCCTGGCAACATCTTTGTAAATTCCGTCTGCACACATTTCAATTTAAAAACATCCTACTGATCGCAACGTGACCAAAACTGAACACAACACTACAAGTGCAGTCTCACCGACATCCTGTATAACTGCAACATAACTTACCAACTTCTCTCCTCCATGTCCTGACCGTTGACTGCCAGTGAGCCAAAAGCCTTTTTCACTGCCCATGTCTCCCTGGTACTCCACTTTCAGAGAACGGTGGACCTGAACTTCATGGTCCCTCTGCTCAACGACACTGCTTAAGGCCTTACCATTCACCATGAATCTCCTACATTGATTTAAGTTTGCAAAAAAGATTCCTCAGCCCATTTCTCCAGCTGATCAAGATCCTGCTGCAATTTCGGATAAGCTTCCTCACTGTCCACAATACCACCAATTTTAGTGCCACCTTCAAATTTACTAATCATGCCTTATACATTCTGAAGAATATCATTGAAATAGATAATAAACAACAATGGTCCCAGGACTGATCACTGAGGCATTTCATGTGTTACAGGCCTCCAGTCGGAGAGCATCCTTCCACTATAACCCTCTGTTTACTACCATCAAGCCAATTGTGCAGACAATTTGTCAGCTCCCTCTGGATTCCATGCGATTCTAACCTTCCAGACCAACCTATCAAGAGTAATCTTGTCAAAGGCCTTACTGAAAACCATACAAACTATGTCTACTGCGCTACCCTCATCAACATTCCTGGTCGCTTCATCAAAGAACTCAAACAAATTTGTGAGGCATGATCTCCCACTCACAAAGTCATGCAATCCTTCCAGTATAAAAACAACTATTAATAATAATTATTAAAATAAATAACAACAAGCAATAATAAATAATAGTAAGAAGACATTTTCAATGGACAATAAATTATCCATAGTTTGTGGCATTGGAACCTGCATCATTGGTGAAGGGCAGAATAGATTTTGTGGAGAGAGTGAGGACTGCAGATGCTGGAGATCAGAGCTGAAAACGTGTTGCTGGAAAAGCGCAGCAGGTCAGGCATCATCCAAGGAGCAGGAGAATCGACCTTTCGGGCATGAGCCCTTCTTCAGGGAGGGGTTCAGGATGATACCTGAAGAAGGGCTCATGCCCAAAACGTCGATTCTCCTGCTCCTTGGATGCTGCCTGACCTGCTGCGCTTTTCCAGCAACACAGAATCGATTTTGTACCTGTGTCATTGAACTGCGTTGAAAAAAAGCAAGGGTGGCATTGTGACTCTGTGGTTAGCACTGCTTCCTCATAGTGTCACAGATCCGCATTTGATTTCAGCCTCGGGTGACTCTCCTTTGGAGTTTGCACATTCTCCCTGTGTTCGCATGGCTTTCCTCTGGGAGCTTCATTTTCCTAACACAATCCAAAGATGGAGAAAGTGAGGACTGCAGATGCTGGAGATCAGAGCTGAAAATGTGTTGCTGGAAAAGCACAGCAGGTCAGGCAGCATCCAAGGAACAGGAGAATCGACGTTTCGGGCATCAGAAGGACTGATGGCACAACATTTACTACACTTCAATATTCTGGAACCTAACCTGCGACTAACGATGATACAAAAATATCACGCAGGTCCACATAGTTTCTTCTGTAGCCTCTTGCAGTATTCTTGGATGCATCTGTTTAGGACCAGGAGATTTATCCACCTTCATACATTCTAATACATCCAACACGTCCTCTCCTGTGAAATTGACTAACCCCAAGATATCACCACGACCTTTGTTAACCTCCCAAGTCTTCATGTATTTCTCCACAGTAAAGACAGAGGAGAAATTTTCATTGAGAATCTCACACATCTCCTATGGTTGTAGACATGCATGTCCACTTTGGGACCTTGAGGGGTCATATTCTCATGTAGTTATTCATTTAACTTTAATATACTTAAAGAACCTCTTTGGATTCACCCTAATCTTCTCAGACAATGCTGTCGTGTGCGCCCTTTTCGCCCTTCTGATTTCCTTCTTCGGTAAACTCCTGTATTCCCTGTACAACGCCAGGGATTCCCTTGATCCCAGCTGCATGGATCTCAGCCACACCTCCTTTTTGCCTGTCAAAGCCTCAATATCTCCTGACATCCAGGGTTCCCTCTTCCTGCCAATCTTGCCTTTTACGCTTACAGGGACATATAGACCTTGAACTCCAGCCATTTCACTTTTCAAGGTCCCTTCGCCTGCAAGCAAACTCCTCCAAACAACCCATACTAGCTCCTCTCTAATTCCATCAACATTCGCTTTCCCCCAATTTAGAAATTGATCTCACAGGCCAGTTTTGTCCTTCTCCATAAGTATTTTAAATCTATGGTCACTGGTCCCAGCGTGCTCCCCCACTGTCACCTCAGTCACCTGTCCTGCCCGATTTCTTCGAGTAGGTCAAGTTTTACCCCTTCCTGAATTGCATCCTCGACATACTGCTTGAGAAAACGTTTCTGAACACACTTAATAGATACACTCCATCTCAGACCTTAATTCTATGTAATTCTCAGTCAATGTTAGGAAAATTAAAATCTACGACTATGGCAATCCTATTGGCCCTGCAAGTCTCCCCAATCTCTCTACATATTTTAATTATTCTAATTCCCTTTTACTATTAGGGGGCCTATCGTACAACCCAAATAATATCATCAACCCTTTTTTTATTTCTTAGCTTCCCCCAAAATTCCTCACTGGATGATCCATCAGTTATTTTATCTCTGATTACTGCTGTGGTACTCGCCTTAATCAAAAATGATACCCCCACACCTCCTGCCACCATCTCTGTCTCGCATAAAGCACCTGTACCTTGGTACATTAAGCTGCCAGTCCTGTCCCTCCCTTAGCCATGTTTCTGTAATGGCTATAATATCGCAGTCCCCACGTCCCTCTCCACGCACTGAGTTCATCGGTCTTACCTGTCAGCCATCTTACATTGAGATAGATGCAATTTGATCGAACAGGCATTCCTTGCTCCCTGTCGTGTTCCTGCCTAACCTATCTCAGCACTTTACTGTTTGTGATAACGGTATCTCCTTCCAGCCTCGCACTTGTATCCCTGCTGTTGAGGATCCCACGCCGTCCCCCACGCCAGCCAATCTAGTTGAAACCCTCCCTTGTAGCACCAGCAAACCTGCCAGCCAGGATATTAGTCCCCTTCCAATTCAGGTACAACACGTCCTTCCTGAACATGTCACCTCTGCCCCACAAAAGATCCGAGTGATCTAAAACTCTGAATCCCTCCTCCTGGACCAATTATTTAGCCACGCATTCCTATGCCATGTCCGCCTGTTCTTACCCGTACTAGCACGGAACACTGGAAGTAAACCGGATAATACCACTGTCGTGGTCCTGACTTTTACCCTTTTTCCTTGCTCTCTATAATCACTCTGCATGACCTCATCACTACTTCTATCTGTATCATTTGTACCAATGTGCACAATGACTTCTGGCTGCTCCCCCACCCCGGTGAGACGTTCTGCAGCCACTCTGAGACATCCTGGACCCTGGCACGGAGAAGGCTATACATCATCTTGGATTCCCATTTGCAGCCATAGAATCTCTTGTCTGATCCCCTCACATATCGAGTCTGAATAATCACTTCTGAAGGTATTCGTCTCGCGTAACCTTCTGACAATGGTATTTCTTCATGAAACAGTTGGATTTGGCTGAATGACTTTGCTTCAGGCAGTGGGGAGATTCCAATGAATCATCGTCAGGAATCCCCCATGAGTGGAAAAGACGACGAGGCTTTTTTTTCACTTCCAAACATTGCTGTTTTGAGCGGCAGGGAAACAGAAAAGGAGCAATAGAGTGTTCGTTCATAGATCAGCTACATTTTTCTATCTGTAAGTTTAATCAGTAACGTTATCAGGTCCCAAACGGGACCATGTGAGCTCTCCTTGAATATTGTCCGAACTATATGATTCCATCACATTCTCGACTCCAGGTCAGTGCATTATTGCTGTTGTCATACACCGAATCATTTAATTAACAATAAATGGCCCTACTTGTTTTAAAGATGTGTTAATATGTGCCTGCATAATATAAACATAAGCGTTTGATGACTTCACAATATTAGTGTTAAGATGAATATGTTTTATTCTTAAACAAATACAGAAATTGCAGTAAAAGCTCAGCCCGTCTGGCATCAGATGTGAAGAGAAATCAGAGTTCAATTTTTCGGTCCAATGACTTTTCCTTTGATCCTGACTTATTCTTAAATTATTTCCCCAATTTTATTCTCCCACATAAGAAGATATATCCATCCGGTATTCACCAACTACACTCTTCTCAAGATGTTATATGGTCAATAAAACATCTCTGATTCTCAATTTGAACTGTTCCTTCTTCGTAACATAATCCCTTCATCCCAAGAATGAGTAAAGAGAAAAATCTTTGAAACGTTTCGAAAGCAATTTTGTTTTTATCAGTTAAGGCAATTAAATCGAAACATAATACATCAGATGTGATCTCAGCAATGCCCTGTACTGGTGCAAAAAACATTGCTAAGATTAAACACAACACCCCTTACATGAAACAGAATAATTCCATATACTTCCAAATCACCAGCTGCATCTTCAGAGTAATTTGGTGTGATTCATGTACTAAGACACACAGATCCCTCTGAACCACTCTGTTCTGCATTCTCCTTGCATTTAAATAATTTTCTGCTGTTTTGTCTTTTCCCCAAAACAGAAAATTCCCATCACAGAAATGTTGTACGTTTTTTCTGCTGAAGGTTTGCTCAAAACTGTCCTCTGTCTGTATGCCATTGTTTGATGCTCTGCCCCTCCCCTGTCTCTATCCCATTGCAAATGCTCTGCCCTTCCCCTGTCTGTATCCCATTGCTGACTCTCTGCTCTCCCCTGTCTGTATCTCATTGGAGACGCTCTGTCTCCATTTGACATCTTATTGATTGACTATCCTGATGTATGAGCAAACTGAGATCCATCCTCTCCATCCAACTCATTGGTGTGGATTGTAATTTGTTGATGACCTCACACAGTTCCCTGAAGAATTCCACTAGTTACAGCTTTCCAAACACAAAATGAATAATGATCTCTACTCTGTATTTCCTGAGGCTGCCAAGGCACCCCTGCTCCTGCGTAACAGCCTGGAATGGTTATATGGCATCCTCCTGTGCTGTGAAATTTAATGAAATGATTTGAATACTTCATTCTATTCCTGCCTAACCCCATAGAGGTGCATTATGGCCTGATCCTGCTGTATTATCACGATGCCGACTGGCTGAATGGTATCTTTCTCTCCCTCTGTAACAGCCTTGGGGGTGAATTGACAGAGCAACGAATGAGGTAGGAGCAGCAGTTGGCCATTCGCCCCCTCCAACTTGCTGCTCAGTTTAGAAACACCATGGCTGGTCTGATTGTAACTGAATACCGCTTTCCCGTCAGTTCCCAAAAACATTGACCCTCCAGTCCATCAATAGTCAGTCAAGATCAACCTTGAATATTCTCAATGACCCAGACTTCACTGTTCCCGGGGGATGAGAACGCCACAGATCGCATAATCCAAAGGAGAAAGGAGCAACGTTATCTCAAATGGAAATGGGAGAACCCTTTCATTTTAAAATGTGTTAACCTCACAGCAAGTCATCTACTCTTTTCAGGAACAAGGGCACAGCAAATAGGAACAAACATATACCATTCAGCCCCTCAAACGTATCCCACAGTCCCATTGACTGTTCAGTCAAGTATTTATCAAACTTAGCTTCTACTGCACCCTTGGAAAATAATCATGACACCTTAAGGCCACAGAGCATAAGAAATTGGATATAGGCCATTTGGCCCATCAAGTCTACTTTGCTATTTGATTCTGTCAGGTGTGTTTCTCAACACATCTTTCCCGCCTTCTCACTGTAACTCTCGATCGTTGTTTTAATCTAACCTTTGTCTTAAAGACATAGTTGCATCGGTGTCTCTGTATGTGTGTGTGATTGCGTGTGTGTTTCTGTGTATATCTGTTTAATGGCAGGAGACAGGCTGGTGGTGGATGGTTGGTTTTTGAAATGGAATCCTGTGAGCAGCGATGATCCAGAGGCAAAATTGTTGGGTCCTCTTTTGTTTGTCATTTATATAAATGATTTAGATGAGAGTTATAGAAGGCATATTTCAAAAATTTGCGGATGACATCAAGTTTTAGTGTACAGTGGACAGTGTTTGTATATTGGTGAACAACTAAAGATTACAAAGAGACCCTCATTAATTAAATCAATGATTCATAGAGATGTACAATAGGGAAACAGACCCTTCAACTCTTTCATGCCATCCGATTATTCAAAATTAATCCACTCCCATTTGCCAGCATTTGGCCCATATCTCAATAATCATAAAGCCATTTAAATGTTGTAATTGTTCCAGCCTCCACCAGTTTCTCTGGCAGTTTATTCCACACAAGCACCATCCTCTGCAGGAAAAAAAAGTTGTTCTTCATTGTCTTTCAAATATTTCTCTTCCCACCTTCAACCTATGCCTTCTAGTTTTAGACTCTCCTACCTTGGGGGGAAGGAACCTTGACCACTCACCCGATCCATGCCCTTCATAATTTGATAAGCCTCTAGAAAGTGTAAATGTGACTCCAATCAAGACGGTTGGCTGCGCTTTCAGTCCTCCTGGGTCTATAGTCTCAACTTCAGTAGCCGTACCTCTTCCTGCTCCATCAAGGCATGATTCCAAAAAAGTTTAATCAACTTATTCAGATATATTATGGAACAGCTCTGTGGTATTTGAAACTAGAATTTTTGGCGCAGTGATAGGGACAATACCGTCATTCAGCATTAAATCCTAAAGCTGCAACATGATGCGCCTGTGTGTTTGTTCATCATCCCGTTGTAACATGCTGTGACACAACTCCACAGGACATGAATGCACTCCACCTTCTCCAGAGATAGGGGCACTATCAGACATTCATGGACTGGAATCGAATCCAGAGCTCCGGCGCAGAAACTTGGGCACTATCCATTAAACAAGGCCTAAATCATGCCCAGATTTCGGGTCATATATGAAGTGTATGGATTTATTATATTCTGGTTAACATTACCAAATTATACAGGGGACATTTCTAATTGAGAAAAAGTACAAGTTATCAACCTCAACTAAAGGATGTTGAGTGCATTCGCTATGCCATTGAGATAATCAATGAACATCTTCAATTGCCTTGGCTATGATTTCCGGTTTAAATGTCTTTTACCAGTAGTCTGCTATATTAGGGAAAGAAACCTGCAGACACACTCTGCACTATGAAGGATCTCGAGTAGATATCAATACTGAACACCAGAGAGGAGAAAGGAGCACAATTTTGGGCCCAAAACACTGGTCACTATTTCAAATCTCTATCATGTGGCTTCCCTCCTCCTAAAATCATTCATTGATACAAGGCAACTGTTTCCTTTCCAGCTTTTTCATACCGACTCCTCCCTCTGCCTGCACAAGGCAAACCAAGCTCTGGGTCTTTGGGAAACTCAAGGCTGGTGTTTGTAGGCCATCTGGAGAGGGGATTGTCGTTTTAATCCGAAGGGGGAGTGTGAGGGGGCAGTAATATAACTCACTGGGCTGGTGTGTGGCAGATGGAGTTTAACATGGATGCATGTGAGGCATTGCATTCTGAAAAAACAAACAAGGGGAGAGCTTAGACAATTAATGGTGGGCTTTGGCACTTATATAGACAAGAGGGACCCAGGGGCGCAGGTATAATTCTTTGAAGTTGGTGGCGTAGGGTGTTTAAGGTTACTTCATTGCTCATATATTTGTGGTTAGAAGTTGGGAAGTCATGCTGAGATTGTGCAGGATATTGATGCAGCCCCTTCTGAAGTACTGTCTGCAGTTCTGTCATAGGAAGGAGATTATTAAGCTGGAGATGGTTGAGAAGAGATTACCAGGATGTTACCAGTAACACCTCATCTTCTGCCTCGGAGGCTACAAACACACGGCATGAACATTGGATTCACTGGTTTACAAATCTCCCCTGGCCAACCCAGATCCCAGATCCAACCCCCGGACTCACATCTGTCCTCTCGAGGAGACTTAATATCCATCTTCCTTCCCACCATCTGCTCCACACTCCCCACCGATCTATCACTATCACCTCCTACCTTCACTCACCTCTCACTGATCTTTCCCACAGCATCAGCCCATCGCCCATTTTCTCTGAGCCCCTTCTCCCTCCACAGTCCTGAAGAAAGGTCCTGCCTGAAACGTCGACTCTCTTGCTCCTCGGGTGTTGCCTGGCTTACTGTGCATTTTCCTCTGCCATGTTTTACCTGCACTGAATTATCCAATATCTGCAGTCTCCATTATCTCTTAGGTACAATTCTCTTTTAACATAGCCATATCACAGTCTGCAAATAACCGCACGTAGTCTTACGGATATTATCTTCTCAGATCATGGACGATAAAAGTTCTCTCAATGTCTTCCTGATATTGCAGTGCCTGATCAGTAGATAGAGAACTTATGTTTCAATTTATAAATGGAGAAGCATGCTTATATTCTGATAAATCTCTGGCATTGCTCCCATATCCAAGGCAGATTGAATGCTTACACATGATTGATCTACCAGACCCAACATTTGTTCCCTCAGTCACCCCTACATATCCCATCCAGAATATGTAAATTTTAATCATAATTTTGAATTTTAATAATAAGTATTTAATTGAAATGGGTTAACGGGAGGTATTTGTTCAGCGACTGTGATTGATGTCATCTCCGTGCATCCTAAATGTGTCACTGGAGGGCTTTCCTCTTCTGTTAATTAGGGACTCGGTTCAATGTGTTATCCCATAGTATCAGCGGAGCATCAGCGACAGCACTAACAGGGATCAGCAGACCCAGAGAGAGGGGGAGGAGAATTCAGAATCTGAGAACATTAGATTGGAATGTTCCAACAATGGATCAGAATCTGAGAACATTAGACTGGAATGTTCCACAATGGATCAGAATCTGAGAACATTCGACTGAAATGTTCCAGCAACTGACAGGAGTTTATCCAAGGGTCTTTACCGTCACTCTCGGCCTTGGATCTCATTTGTTTTGCGGATCTATGATGTCCTGATGGTGATTCAAGTTGGGTACTATCCCATCCTCGCTAAGTTGGTGTTCCTGGTAATTCATTCAATCTGTTCATTAAGCCAGGTTGGACATATTGCTGCACATATTATTTAAGATTTAGAAAGGTGGATGTCAAAATTTTCAATTCCAACGAAATATTCCATTCCTCACAAATTGTATCTAGCAAATTAGTCATGACAAATTACTCACCAAATTGTGAGGAGAACCAGACTATTCTGAAACTCCATAATCCTTCCAGCCCTGCACAGATCTGCATTTCTATATCCTCCCACTCACTAATCCTGTCCAATACCACCATCATGATATCCGCGACTCCTCCTCTGCCTCAGTGCATCTTCTGAATAAACCATCAATTGTGCCTTTGTTAAATCTGGAAACAATTTATCAAGTCCCTTGTAACCACATGTCAATTACAGAATAATTGCTCTTAAGTATGTTGAACTTGTTTACTGCACAGATTCTGTCAGACGGGCACACACTGCATGCTGCTTAAATCATTGACACATAATCGAGAGGCACAGAATAATAATCTGGTGATATCTCATGAACGAAATTGATGTAATTGAACTGAAAATGTCATCATTTGTGAGAAAAGGCCCATCTGCTTGCTCCATGTCTTTCAGAGAAGCCAATGCGTTATCCTTCCCCAGTCATGTCTGGGCAAACCCACAGCAATATGTTTTACTCTTGACTGTCCTGTGGAACAGCTGAACCAGTCACTCAGTTCAAGCTCAGCATAACATACTGGCCTTGTCAGGACTGCACACATCCCGTGACAGAAGAACAAAAGTAAAGTTAGCTCCCTTCCTCTGCCTGTTTTCCTTATTCCTACACTTCATTTCCATTCAGGTAGGTGTCCATTCCTATTTCAAGTGCAATCTTTCTGACTGAGTCTCTCCCCAAGAGTGATGTTCATCTCCACGGGCACCTCTGGTACTGGCTCTACTGATGCTGACAGACAGATGTAAGGAACTTTTAAATTCCACAACAGTGGCAGTGCATAGAGAAGGAATGGGTTTTTATGTCACTAGAAAGATACGAAGACCAATAAGTGAGGGAAATGAATTATTGTGATCATCACTGAGAGTGTAGTTGAGGCAGTATTTACGGTATTATGGACAGATGTTTCTCCTTTAAAAGGAATTATCTCATTGCAACAGAGGCTGTGTAAAGGAATTTCACGAGACTAATCCCTTGGCTGATGGTAAAAGACGAGGGAGTGAAGGTTAATCTGTAGCACTGCCAGACAATAAGAGGTCATTGCATTGAAACTTGATGGTGATGGACAATCACTCCTTATATTCTACACAGACACTGAGAAGGTGATAATTTCCAAGGTTTGTATTTTTTATTTCACTCGGGATGCATGATTCTGGATATATAATTGCCTCTGAGGATAAATTCTTCAGTCATATCCAGCCTTGATATCAGGGTCAATCCCTCTTACCTAAGCAGGTCAGTTAAACACTTTTGTTAATGTTAATATGTGATGGTGTCTGTGTGGAAAGTGTTTTCCTCTCATAGAGGGTAGTGAATGTTAGGAATTCTCAGGTTTAGAAAGTTAGGGGAGCAATATCACTCCAAGTATTTAAAAAGGAGGTAGATGGATTTTTGATCTGTCATAGAGCTGAGGGGTGTGAAGAATTGCGCATTAAAGAAGAGTTAATGCCAACAGTAGTTCAGCCATGATAGCATACAATGGTGTGAGCATCCAAATTACTACTCCTCTTTTTATGTTCTCATATTCTTTCTTTGGAAAGTTAATGGTTTTAATTTTCCTGGAAATGTTGTTATTGAATGTTGAGGACAATGAGAGAAAAGAATTCTGTGAGCCATCTCTGAGAGAGGTATGGGCGGGATATTCACATGAACCTGGGTCTACAACAAATGAAACACCATTTGCAGAGAGGAGACACTTTTTTAAGAGGTGGGAGACCACTTTCATACACCGCTTGGATTTCCCATCACATTTTCCAACCTACAGAAAAACACACAGTGTTGAGGGACTGAATGATATCCTGTAATACTGTGAACCAGGTATTTGGAGCAAGTGGTCTCCATCTGCTCCTATACAAGTGGTTTGAAGGACTGATTCTAACATAGGAACAGAGAACCGAGGAGCAGGAGTGGGTCATTAGACACTTTGTCATTGCTCGACTGGATAATAAGATCATGGCTGATCTGATTGTGGTCTGCGCAGCACTTTTCAGTCTGTCCACAATTTTCCTCCATTCACCTGTCTGTCAAATGTTGCAAAACACAACTTTGAATAAATGCAAGCATCCCGGCACAATACTAGGAAACTGCACAAAGTAAAAGTACACAGGCAGAACAATTCTGGAAGGCAACAGGCATTTATCTATCAGTCTTGTTTCCATCCAATTAATTCCGCAGTTTATCATTTTAGATTTGTTCATGTAATGTGGGTGTTGTTGATAGGCCAACATTTATGGACCATGTCTAATTACGCTGAAAATGGTGGTGTTGAGCTGCCATCTTGAGCTAAAACATCTGGGGAAAAGAATTCCCATTTGAACAGCCCATGTTAATTTCTCATTTCTGCTCCAACAAATTTTGGAGGGGTCGTTGTGTCCTTTTCCAGCCCCACTTCTCCACTGGTTACAACAGTTTTGAAGTGTCTCTAGCCCAGTGTCTCGAAAAATGTGAGACACAGTCACACACGTACAGACACATACACAATCGCACATGTCTGAAGACGAAAAAGAATAGGAAAAGATTTCCAGAGTTTCATAGTAGTTGAACTCATTTCAAATGGAAAAGGGATAATGCGTCCCAACTGATATTCTGTCTCCGAGTTATTCAACTCAAACAAGCTGCTGGTATGGGACTTCTTCCTGGAACAGTTGGATTTAGCAGAATTTCCTTTCCTTCAATCACTGGAGCGATTCCCGTGAATGCTCAACAGGAATGCTCCAAGTTTGTTAAAGATGACTCACAGATTTTTTACTCTCACATTTTCCTGCCAGAAGGGACAAAGTGAGAGAGAGGGGACAACAAACTGCGGCTTACGACCATAAGATCATCGGATATAGGAACAGAATTCGGCCATTCAGCCCATTGAGTCTGATCCACTATTCAATTATGGCTGACAAGTTTCTCAAAATCATTGTCCTGCATTCTCCCTGTAATCCTTGATCCCTTTGATACTCAAGAAGCTAACTACCTCTATCTTAAATATACACAATGACCTGACCTCCACTGCCTTCTGTGAAAATGAATTCCATAGATTCTCCACTCTCTGGCTGAAGACATTTCCCCTTACCTCCATTCTTCAAGGATCTCCCTTTTACTGTAAGGTTGTATCCTTGGGTCCGAGAGTCTCCTACCAATGGAAGTCTTAGCAACATCCGTACTGTCCAGGCCATTTCGTATTCTGTATGTTTCAATTAGATCCCGCCCCATCCCTCTGAACTCCATCAAGAACAGACCCAGAGTCCTCAAACGTTCTCATATGTTAACCGTTTCATTCCTGAGACCATTCCCACGTACCTCCTGTGAAGCCATTTCAAGGTCAGCACATCCTTCTTGAGATATGAGGCTCAGAACAGCGCACACTACTCCAAATATGGTCTGACAAGAGCCTTATAGAGCCTCAGAAGTACGTCCATGCTTTTGTATTCAAATCCTTTCCAAATAAATTCCATCACTCCATTTGCTTTCCTAACTACTGTCTCAACCTGCAGGTTTACATTGAGAGAATCCTGGAGTAGAACTCCCAAGTCCCTTTGCACTTCAGACAACTGAATTTTCTCGGTAGTCCATGTTTTTATTCTTCCTAACAAAGTGCATGTTGCCACAATTTCCCACTTTGACTCCATCTGCCATTACTTTGCTCATAATGCTAACCTATCCAAATCCTTCGTGAGCCTCCCTGCCTCTTTGGCGTTACCTGACCCTATACCTGTCTTTGTATCATCTTCAAACGTAGATAGAAAGCCTTCCGATCCTTCATCTGGATCGTTAATATATAAAATGAAAAGTTGTGGTCCCAACACTGAGCATTATGGAACACCACTTGTCACCGACTGTCAACCTGAGAGGGACATGTTTATCGACACTCTTTGCTTCCTGCCAGACAGACAAACTTCTATCTGTGCTAGCACCTTGCCTCTAACACCATGGACCCCTGCCTTATTCAGTAGCCTCCTGTCAGCACATTGTCAAAGATCTTCTGGAAGTCCTGGTGGATGAAATCCATTGGTTCTCCTTGTCCTAACCCCCTAAGCTGATTGTTAAATCCTCAAGGTTTTCTAGCAGATTTTACAGGCATGACCTCCCCTTGATGAAACCATGCGAAGTTTGCCCTACTTTTCCATCCACATCCAACTATTCAGAAATCTCATCCATCACAATGGATTCCAGGATCTTACGTACAGCCAAGTTTAGATTAGTCAGTCTGTAATCTTCCGTTTTTTGCTTTAATTTTAAACAGGGGTATCACGTTAGCGAGTTTTCAGTCCTCTGGGAATCTCCCTGATACGAGAGATTCCTGAAAGATCACCACCAACGCCTCCCCTGTCTCATCAGCTGTCTGCCTTAGAAATCTGGAGTGGAGTCCATCTGGCCCAGGTGATTTACTTACTTTCAAGACATTCAGTTTTCCCAACACCTTCTCCTAGGTGATGGCCACCATACTCAGGTCTGTCCACTAAGTCTTTTCAATGTTTGGGATATTGCTCGTGTTTTCAACCGTGAAGACTGACACAAAGTAATTTTTCATCTCCTCAGCCATTTCCTTGTTCCACATTACTATCTCTCCTGTGTCAATTTCTATCGATCAGATGCCCATTTTTGCCTCTCGTTTGCCCTTTATGTATCGAAAGAAGCTCTTACAGTCTTTCTTTACATGACTGGCTTACTTACCCTCATATTTAACTTTCTCACTCATTATTGTTTTCTCTCTGTTGGTCTTTGCAAGTGTTACGATATGGGGGTGAACTCCTCTGTTAATTAAACCAAACACCCAGGAGAGCTCACCGCACCTCACAATTTATTAGAATATGAGTGACAGAGAATTCCCAAATTCCACTATTTAAAGAAAATAGCGCCAATTTATTTTTCACTGTAAAAGTGAACATTACACCACAACTTTAACCAACCCACCCCCCACAACTGCCCCCAAATCTCTAACATTATGATGTTTCAATAAGACACTTATGAAGATTACATCAACTTAATATCAAAACCACACAGCCACTGCCGTCCTCTGTGTTGTTACTCTCCTGGCTGCTGAATTCCCTGGGTCGTCGTATTTCTGTTTACTGTGAATAGGATTCATATGAAAAAATATACATGATTAGTGAGTATTTCCTAATATCTTACGGAGCAAGATGGTTGATCCCCAGGCTTCTTCTGTCTCGAAGGCATCTGCTTTCTCCCTAATTTTCAAAATGTTCGCATTTTTATGTCCCCAGCATCAAATTGTCTCACTGGTTCAATGTTGGCAAAACAATAAATTCAATCTCAATTTGCTTTCAGTGACAGAGAGAGTGAAGGAAAGAGAGTGTTGCATGCAAAGGTGAGAGTAGTGTAGCAAGAGCCTTGTTCGGGAGTAGGTGCTGTAACAGATATACAGAGAGTGTGAGGGAGTAGAGAGAATAGGGAGACATTTTGCCCAGGCCGAATGGGGAAGGTTATTTTTGCATGTGCATAGATCTGCATTTCTTCAGATCATCTCAGCATCGGGGTGTACCTCCCCAATGTCTTGTCAACGTCTATCACTAATAACACCACACGCCACATCCCTCAGGTTTTTCGGAATCAGTTTGTATGGAACTTGCAAACAAGGAGGAATACACATTGGTGCCTTATTTATCTAAACCAAAACTGTTGTGCAACTTTGTGCATCCGATTCTCTGGAAATTAGATATGCAAATATAGTGGGTGCTGCAGTAATATTGGATGATCTAAAGTTGCATCTAAACTGCGTTAACTAAATGATTGCTAATGCTGTGAAAAATACATTTCATAAGTGTATATGAGTTAGGCTGAAGAGTGTGTTGTGAACCAAAGTAGAGAGCAGGTTATTTCGGGCGTGGTGTTGTGTGGTCAGAAGGAGTAATTACTTACCGTGCTCTGAGGCAGCTATTGGGCAATCGTGACATTAATATGTTGTATTTTACATGGGGCCTGCAAGCAATATAGAATTTTTGAACATTTTATCATGTTCAAATATCATGGAAACCCGAAGGCTAGAGGGTCAAGTGAATTGGAAAAATACAATATGACATTTAGTGTGAGACAAACATTGGCTGTTAGTGATAGAAATACTGTAAAGTCTGAAAGATACGTACATATCACTAAGTTACAAACACCAGCGAAAGGGAACGTGACTCATTAATGGTTTACGTAAGAAATTAATGATTGCATTAAATCAAAGGAAGCAGCTTCAGAAGAATTACAGATATTGTGGAAACCTGAACATTTTGAGAGATTTACTTTTCTGAAAATAAGGAAGGAGAAAGTGTTAAGGAAATGAAAAAGAACATGAATACACACAAACAGGAAACACAAAGTCTGCTAACATCTACGATTCATGTACCAAAGTTTATGGATTAGTGTATAATCCAAAGTAAGGCCAAATGTGGAAATTTTTAAGGTATAGGAGAATTTATTGTTGGGAACAAGGAAATGGCAGAGAAACTAACCAGCTACTTTGCATCTGCCTTCATGGAGAAAGCGCCAGGAAACCTCCGTGTAAAGTGATCACATGGGACTTGTGGAACTAAAGACATAAAGTCCATTCATATCAGCAACAAGGTAGTACTTGAAAATTGAGCTAGATTGATCATTGCCCGAAACGTCGATTTCGCTGCTCATTGGATGCTGCCTGAACTGCTGTGCTCTTCCAGCATCACTAATCCAGTATTTGGTTTTCAGCATCTGCAGTCATTGTTTTTACCTTGTTGATTTTAACCCTACTGCGAATCCTCTTGCAAGGATGCCTGCCTTGAAGAAGTTTTCCTCCTCTCTCTACAAGAATCTCAGGGAGTCCCTCTCCCACTGCAACTCCCAGGTCATTTCCTCTGCTCTGAAGCTCTTAACATCCAGCTCAGTAACTGTCTCCTTGACTTGTCCGGACTTGTCCGACCTGCCTATCTTCTTTTCCACCTATCCACTCCACCCTATCCTCCTTGACCTATCACCTTCATCTCCTCCCCCACTCACCCATTGTACTCTATGCTACACTCTCCACACCCCCACCCTCCTCTAGCTTATCTCTCCACGCTTCAGGCTCACTGCCTTTATTCCTGATGAAGTGCTTTTGCCCAAAACGTCGATTTCGCTGCTCGTTGGATACTGCCTGAACTGTTGTGCTCTTCCAGCACCACTAATCCAGTCCCTAATTTCGATACTCAGTGCTCTAACTGATGAAGGCCAGTGAGTCAAAAGCCTTTTTCAGTGCCTTGTCTACCTCGGACTCCACTTACAGAAAACGGTGTACCTGAATTCCAACGTCACTCTGTTGCACTGCAATCCTTAAGGCCCTGCCAGTCACCATGAAACTCCTGCCTTGATTTGACTTTCTAAAATGCAAGAACTTACACTTATCTGAATTAAATTCCATTTGTCATTTCTCGGCCCACTTCCCCACCTGATCAAGGTACTGCTGTAATTTCTGAAATTTCTGATAATCTTCCTCACTGTCCACGATGCCACCTATTTTAGTGTCACCTTGAAACTTACAAATCATGCCTGTACATTCTCATCTAAATCATAGATATATGTAATATATGAATATATGGTCGCAGCACCGACCCCTGAGGCATTCCACTCTCACAGGCCTCCAGTCCGACAAGCATCCTGCCACGATTACTCTCTTCCTCCTATCATCAATCCAATTTTCGACCTAATTTGCCAGCTCCCCCTCAATTCCATATGATCTAACCTTCCAGAGCAGCGTACCATGGGGAACCTTATTGAAGGCCTTACTGTAATCCATATAGAGTATATATACAACCATGCCCTTGCCAAAGTTACTGGTCACTTCATCAAAGCAGTCTAACAAATGTGTGAGCCATAATCCCCCATTCACAAGGCCCTGTTTTTCCAAATGCATGTATATCTTCTCCCTCAGAATCTTCTCAAGTAACTTACCTGCTACAGATTTTAGGTTTACTGGTCTATAGTTCCCCGTTTGTTCTTTGTAGCCCTTCTTGAATAAGGGCACATCATTCACTACCTTCCAGTCCTCCAGGACTTCACCCGTTGGCTACCGCTGATGCAAAAGTACCAACCAGGGCCCCCGATATTTCTTTCCTGTCCTCCTGCAGTGTTCCTGAATATATCTGGTCAGTACCAGGAGATTTATAGAAATACTACAAAGTCTGAAAAATATCTTTATTTATTTCAGGTAAAACACCCAAGCGTGAGAAAGTGGGTTAATAATGATTAGCATAATAAATTAAAGATTACATGAATCACAGGAAGTGACTTCAGAAGAATTCCAGACATTGTGGAATCCTGAGAATTCTCAGAAATTTACGATCCAGAAAAGCAGGGCCATGAAACGGGTAAGGAAATCAAAAAGCGACCATCATGCAAACAAACAGGAACTCAAAGACTGCATAAATCTATGTTCTATATTTCAAAGGAAAGAGAGAAGTATAGTCAAATGTGGAAATCTGCAATCAAGCGATACGAGCTTATTATGGATAACAGGGAAATGGCCAAGCAAATAACCAGTTACCTCGCATCTGTCTTCATGGAGGAAGATCCAGAAAATCACCCAAAATTACAACGTCATTATATAGGACTTATTGATCAAAAGACATAAAGTCAATTTATATCAGTAACAAGGCTCTACTTGAACATGCAACTGGATTGGGCATTGTTAACCATGACAAACCAGATGTAGTTCATACCAGAATCTTCAGAAATAAACCACTAATAGAAGTATTAGTTGCACTGTCGATGACTGTGTTCTATTACCCAATGCATTCTGCATAGTCTGGAAGCCGTTGTAGATAAATGGACATTAGTAAACATAATCCAAGCACTATAGATGTACGGTAGTGATCCAAGCATCTGCAAATGGAAGAAGAGATAGTGTGGTGTACTGCAGACCAATTAACTTTAAATTTGTGGGGAAACTGTTGGAGTCAATCATATAGGATGTGATATTCGTTATTTAGAAATTAACAGCAACATTGGAGAGGATCGGTATGCATTTCTGAGAGGGAAATCATACTTGACAAACTTTGGAATTGTTTGAAGTTGATTCTTACAGCATAGATAATGGGGAACCAGTACAATTGGCATATTTTAGATTATCAGAAGGCTTTCTATAAGAACTCACACAATGAGTTCATAAATGCAATGAATGCGAAAGGTATTTGGAGGAATATATGCAAGCGGTAAGTTAAAGTTTGGATTGCCTTGCTTTAAGGGAGTCAGAATATAGATGTAAAGACATTTTGAAGCAGTTTAACAGCGTGTTGGTGAGTACTGTACCTGGAATATTGAGTACAGTTTTGGTCACCAAATTTGAGAAAGAATATACTGACCACAGAGGAAGTTCAATGGACATTCTCCAGATTAATCCCTCAATTGGCGAGATTGCGTGATAATGAAACTCGGCCTGTGTTCTCTAGAGTTTCAAAGAATTAGAGATGGGTCACTGTGAAATGCATAAAATTCACAAAACACGTGACAAGTAGGAAATTATCAGGATGTTTCTCCGGCTGCCTAATCCACATTCAAGGGAAATAATGGCAGGATAAAGGATAGACCATTTAAGACTGCAATAAGGAGGAAATTCTGCACGCGTAGGGGACGAACGAACACAGGGGCATGGAAACCTGCTGGCAGGGCAAGATTAGGGAGAATTCCCAGATATTCTACAAGTGTGTCCAGCGGAACAGAATAACCAGGGAACAGGTAGGTCTCATTAGTGACTTGCCAAATTGCATCCAAATGAAGTTTAGTGGTAGGAGACACAAGGTGGTGGTTGACTGCTTGTGTGATTGGAGGCCAGTGTCCAATGGTATATCACAGGGATCAGTGCTGTATCTCTTCTTGTTTGTGATTCGGAGGTGCTGATGTTGGACTAGGTGAACAATGCTGTAAATCTCATAACACCAGGTTAAAGTCCAACAAGTTTATTCAGCGGCACTAGCTTTCGAAGTGCTGCTTCTTCATCAAAGCGCACAATCACCTGATGAAGAAGTAGCGCTTCGAAAGCTAGTGCCTCCGAACAAACCTGTTGGTCTCTAACCTGATGTTGTATAATTTTCAACTTTAATATTTGTGGTAATCATAAATGATGTCGCTGTGAATATGGATGAGGGGTGGGGAGTGTGAGAAGTAAGTTTGTGTTTGAGACACAGATTGGCTGTTCGCTGGCATTGAGGAAGAAGGCCTTAAATTCGGGGAAGATACAGATGGAATGGTCATCTGGAAAGATCAATGGCAGATGGAATGTAATCCTAATAAATATGAGGCGATACACTTTGGAAGAAGGAACCAGACAGGAGAGGACAAATGAATGGCAGCACACCAGAAAGGTCAGAGGGTGCTTCTCCACATATCCCTGAATGTGAGTGGACAGGTTCATACACAATTTGGGAAAGGATAAGGGACTGTAAACATTGAGGCGCAGATTATAAGAGCTATGCAGAACTTTGGTGAGGCCAAGATGGAATACTCTGTACAGTTCGGGGGACCATATTACAGGAAGGATGTGACTGCATGGGAGGGTTTGCAGAGGGATTCACCAGAATGTTCCCTGGGATGGAGCATATTAGCTGTGGAGAGAGGCTGGATAAGCTTGGGTTGTTTAGTTTGGAGGAGAGGAGGCTGAGGGGGACGTGATTCTGAAGGATAGGATTACGAGGAGCAAGGACAGGGTGGATGGACAGCAGTTGTTCCTTTTAATCAATGTGGCACACTTTTAAAGTGAAGGGTTTGCGGTTTAGTGAGGATTTGAGGATTGCTTTTCAGCCAGTGTGTATTGGGGTCTGAAGTACACTTCTTGAGAGGGGAGATATCATGGCAAAGTCAAAATTATTAGAAAATACACGGTCGTGCACTTGAAATGCCTTAAGATTCACGGCTAGGCGTATTGTGTCGGAAAGTGGGCCTTATGTAGACCCTGCTGTATTTCTGATAGTACAGAGTCTTTGCTTCTGTGATTGTATGGCTGTAGAAGGCCAATCAGTGAATACCTAAAAATAGGATTTGATAGGTTTCTGAAGAATATCTTAACAAAGTTTATAAGACAGAAATTGTTATACTTTCGGAAAATATGTTAATGGCAAAATTAAGAGAAAAAATGTGCAGCTTTCTTACAGTTTGATGTCAGATAATTGAGGACCGGGTAATGGTAGAACTATGGAACAAAAGTTTCAGTTATGCCTTCACAGAGGAAAACAAAATAAAAAAGAAAACTTCCTAGGGATGTTTAGTCTTGTTAGAAAAAGGGAAGAGAATGAAATTAGCAACTAAACAGTTTAGAGAAAGTATCGGAATGAAATTAATGTACATAGACAAAGTCAACAGAGATTTATGAAATGGGAATCATATTTGAGAAAGTGGCTTTTAGCAACATTATGGAGAAGGTGTCAATGTAATATGAAGGGAATCTCAGAAAGGTTTTTGATAATGCCGCAAGCCTATTGTGCGAATTCGAATCCTGAGGGACTCGGTCTAATGTATGGTCATGGTTTAGAATGGGAGAGCTGGCAGGAAACAGAGCGCAGGAATAAAACAACATATTTTTTTAAATGGAAGTCTAGGAGGATACGGCAAGGATCGTGTCTTGGGCCCCAGCTATTCCCAATACACATCATATATTTGGTTGACGGGCTCAAATGCAATATTCCCAAGACTGCTGACAGCACTAAACGATATCAGCATGTGAGTTGTGAGGAAGATGTTAAAAAACTCCAAAGTGACTGAGACAAGTGAAATTACTGGGAAAATACGTGGCAGATGGAGAGTAATGGCAGAGATGAGATGTTGTGTACTTTGATGGGAACAATAGAATGGCAGCCTCTCATTTGAAAAGGGAATGTTTGAAACATGTTGTTCTATAAAGGATCTTAAGCTGCATTTTCGTTTATTTCTGTGCAGCCCTCTGAGTTTACGTGACAGTGAGTCTGAAGCCAGATGTCAGTACTGGGAATGTCATTGACACGCTGACCAGTGTATATAGACCCAGCAAGTGGGGAGCTGTAACATTGAAAAGAATCTGGATCACCTTGTACACCAGTCACTAAAGCAATATTGTAGGAGCAGTCAGCATTTAGACAGATAAATGATATATTCACCTTCATTTCAGGGGAATTGAGTGCAGGAGTAAGAGTATCCTACTGCAGCTGTACAGGGCCTTGGTGAGACCCCATCTCGAACATTGTACAGTATTGTGTGCAGTTTTGGTCTCCTTACCCAATAAAGGACAAACCTGACATTTAGGGAGAGTAGGGAAGGATGACCAGACTGATCTCTGGGATGACAGGCTTGTTGTGAGAACAGAGTTTTGGGCGACTGGACCTGTTTTCCATGGGATTTAGGAAAATGAGTGGTGATCAGGGTGAAATATATAAAACTCTGACAGGGCGAGACAGATTGGAAGTTGGCTTGGACGCCTGAAACAAGGGGCCACAGCATTAAGTACAGACGGGCCACTTTGCATTGAGATGAGAATATATGTCTTCACTCAGAGACTGGCGAACCAGGAGTACTCTCTCCCAGCTCGGGCTGTGGAAACCTTGGCACTGAATATAAATAAGGATTTCTGGAAATTAAAAGGATAGCGGAGTATCGTGTGAAGATAGATCAGCTATTAGTCCAGGTTGTTCTCCAATAACTCAGTCGCTGTGTTCCTGTGCAACACCGTGTTGTGCAAAATCGTGCAATATTAATAATGGGGCCTATGGGAAAAAGAGGGTAAGGGGCGAACCCCCAAAATATTAGTAAAGCCAAAAATTTAATTTAGTCTAACGCACATACTAGCAAAGTCTAAATAAATCTTTAAGTCCCATATTGTAATAAAACAGTGCTGTAAATGTAACACTTTCAAAATGCAGGTCACTGACTACAGCAGTGTACCTTTCACCACACCCTTCACCAGAAAGCGCGTGAGGCTGACTGATCACGTGATGCCGATGGGGAAATTCCAGTTCTCCTCAAGATTCTCCCCACAGTTTGAAATAAAGTTCTTTCTAAATGGATACTACAATTCCCCGTTTCAGGCTCATTTTCAAGGCTTCCAGAGCGGATTACATTCCTGTTTTAGCTGAACACATTGTTGTACATTTTGCAGACAGAGGATCCTGAGGCTGGGTTTTGCTGTTCAGTTGGTTCCCGGCAAGGAATTGCGTCACAATGAACGGGAGTTCACTTTATGGAAAAAGGTTCATGAATTACATTGCAACCAAATTGTATTTAATCAACACGTGTTATCTGAGAACTGCCTGTATATTGAATGGAGGTGCAAAATTGATGGGCTGAAGGGTCTACAGCAGTTCTCACTTTATATTTCACAATGTTTAATCATGTTAAGGGATATGAATATTGTATGGGTAAAACTGCATTAAGGAGATGTTCGACCATTAACTTGCACAGAGAAAGCCCGATGTGTTGTGTGACGTACTCATTTCCCGACGTTCCTGTACAGTTTGTGGGAAAGCTCAGTAACTGTTGTCACAAACCGTCAGACGTTAGGAAGGAGGTTTCTGCAGGGTCAACAGGACTATGTTTCCCGTTCCCTTTTCCGACATCAAAGTTGGAGCCAGGTGTTCTCTCCGGGTATATCCTTTAAGAGTTCGGAGCAGTTGATATAATGAGTGCCTTGCTTGGCCGTTTCAGGGAGTATTGAAGAGTTTATCACATGTCTGTGCGTCTGGAGTCACCTTTAGTCCAGACCAGGAAAGCACGGGGGATTCACTTCCTGAAAGTACATTGGGGAAGGAAATCGATGTTTACAATCAACATTGGACACAAGATCACTATTACTGACACCAGATTTTAGATCTTGGTATGTTAATAATTGTTTTTATCTTCCACCAGCTGCCCAAGCATGAGCCTGGTCTGTATTAGTAATCCAATGACAATTCCACAACAGCACCATCTCCACATGGAGACCTATCTGAAACCACACTGAGCAGGTTATTTCTGTGCTACTTGACAGCTCTGTCATATAGAACTCCCACCAATTTGACTGTCGTGATGGGATTGATGGGGTGGTAATTGGTCAGATTGTATTTATTCCCTTCTTAGGAAACTGGACATAGCTGAGTAATTTTCCACATTGCCAGGGAGATGTCCGAGTTGGAGCTGGAATGAAACAGCTTCCCCAGTGACACGGCTTATTGTGCAGCACATGTCTTCAGTCCCATGGCAGGAATGGGTTCAGGGCCCATTGCCTTTGTTGTATCCAATGTGTTCAGCGGTTTCTTCATGTCACGTGCAGCGAATCGAAATGGTTGAAGACTGCCATCTGTGATTCTGTGGGCATCATGATAGGGTAAGTTGGAACATCCACTCAACACGTCTGGCTGAGGACAGTGCAGACACCACAGACTTGACTTTTAGACTGATGTACAGGACTGTTCCATTATTTAGGATGGGGATATTTGTGGAGTCCTCTCCTCCAGTCATTTGTTTAATGGCCCATCGACATTTATGCTTGGATTTGGCAGGATGACAGTGCTTCGATCTGATTTGTTACTCGTGGTATAATTTCTGCCTCTGTACAAGATGTTAGTTCTGCTGTTTCCAGAGTAACCAGCCAATTGCGGTAGCTTTAATGGGTTGTCATCAGGTAAAGGAACACATGGTACTGACCCTGGCATGTTCACCCACACTTGTCACTGAACTATAGATCAGCTTGAGGGTAATGGTGGACTGAGGGATTATCCTGAGGGAAAGGTTACAGATTGTCACTGAATACAATTCTGCTTCTGCTGTTGCTGCTGTGACCTACAGCATCAGATGATAACCCAGTTTAATCTGCAATATCTACAATTCAATTCTACTGACTGTCCCCCAGTTAACACCAAGCCCCATTCACACAACAGCCCTGTATTCAGTGACCTACTCTGGTTTCTGATGCGGTAACACTTCCATTTTCATATTCTCATTCTGCTGAAATTCTTTCCATGGTGTCACGCCTCCAATTTGTTACTTTAACTCAATCAATTTAAGGTACGAATCTAAATCTTTTCCTTTCAGTAATGCCATCTTCTGTATTTGAAGTGAATGTGTTTCTTTCTATTTTTCTCCCTGACCATAATTCAGAGCACTGCAGTGTCAGCGATGCCAGCATTATGCAGTTCCAGAGTCAAGGAACTTGTCACCATGCGTTATCGTTCAGTTCTCAGTGTACGGCACTCAATGTTCGACAGGATGTTGGGCATCTTTCACAATCATCATTGGAAATTGTTCAAAACAGAAATTGCCGATGATGTTGCAGCATCTTCTGGAATGAATGCAGATATAAACTTGCAGGTGCATTGAAACATCTACAAAGCTCTCTGTTTCTCCAGCAATTTTTGGTATTTTTATTTCCAGTATCGATCGTTATTTTTTAATTGAAAATTTGACAGGGAAACAGAATTAATGTTTCAAGTCTAGTGTGACATTTCTTCATAACTCAAAATGATTGGAAAATATGCTTTAAATCCCTAGCCAGAGTTGGGGAATGGGTGACAGGGGAAAGAGGGTGTGGAAAAAGATAACAGAAGATTCTGTGAAACTGGTTTAAATTAAGATGCGATGGGGAAAGGGATTCTCTCTATTGAGTGCAAGATAAGGAAGACACAAGCACAGAAGATCATTGGGAGGCCAGGTGGGGGAATGTTGACTATATGGTATTATATAGATCTGGCCATAGTTACGTTTTCATTGTCGAGATCATCATCCCCGTTAGACAAATAAATTCAGGTGCGTGACTTGTTATTGGCACTAAATAAGCGTTTCATGCTGCTTCAGTATTGTAATATGGAGAAAAACAAATAATAGTATGAAGTTTTGGCTGTGTATTGTTTTACTGTCATGCTTAATATAGTTTCAAATTTGCAGCACTTGTCTTTAAATGCTTGTTCTTGAAGTTAGTATCAGATGGAGTGTAGAAGGTTGTGGGCTGACATATTAGAAGTTTATGAAATCATGAGAGGTATGGATCGGGTGAATACCCAAGGGCTTTTCCACAGGAGGGGAGAGTTCAACCATTGGAGGCATAGGTTTAAGGTGAAAGGGGGAAGATTTAAAAGGGACGCAGTGGCAGTGTTTTTATACAGAGCAGTACGGGTATAGAATGAGCTTTCAGAGGAAGAGTGGTAGATGCCAATATAGCTATAACATTTAAAACTCATTTGGACAAACATACGAATGGGAAACATTTAGAGGCCTTTTGGTCAAATGAAAGCAGATGGGGCTAGTTTCGTTTGGAAAACCTGGCCAGGAAGTACATTAAGAAAAGCTTCACGCAGTGTCAGTGAGGGTTTGTGAAAGGGAAATTATATTTTGCCCTGTAAGATCATGCAAAGATTTATGGAGATGCCTGGAAATATAACAAGCGGACTTGATAAAGGGGATCTGGTAGGCAAGAGGCTTTTCAGAGATTTTCCGCAGGGTATGACAAAATAAAAGATCTTACTCAAGCCGGAAGCTCGTAGGATGACGGATAATGCATTAACATGCGATGATGACTGGTTAACACATAGAAATCGGTCAGTCAGGATTAATGGATCTTTATGATAAAGGTGTATCTGCTAGATCTCCACACATATCAGTCCGATGGCATCAGTTATTGCAATCTATACGGACAGCCTGAAGGAGGGAGCTGAGTGCAATATACATCCGAGTTTGTGGAAGACACTGAGAACCGAAAGGCTGGCTGTTATTTAATGGAGAGGACTTACAAAAAAAGGAGGAGTACAAAGTGATTGGAGTCTTCCTGAGTATGAAGCATAACGTTAGCATGCTGATGCAGCAAGTAATGCGGTTGGATCATTAACTGGCTTCCAGATATGAAAGGGTTGGGTTATTCAGAATCTCTATAATGGTGAGGTGATTATTCATTGGAGTTTAAATGAATGAAGAGGGATACTGCTGAAATATATAAGATACAGAGCGGGCTTGAGAAGGGAGATGTTGAGAAGTTGCTCCCATTCCTGGGCAGAATGCTGAACTCGAGGATAAAGATACCGAATAAGGAACATCGATTTCAATCTAAGATGCAAAGTGATGCCTTCTCTCAGAAGGTAGTGAATATCTGGAATTACTTAACCCAGAGAAGTGTGGAGAGATACAGGAGTCGGCAAGAAATTGGAGTTGAGCCCTGGAGTAGGTCAGCCATGTTCTTATTTTATGACAGGGCAAGCTTGAGGGGGCGAATGACCTACTTCGGTTCCTATTTATTGATTTCACATGTTACGCTATTGGAAACTAACAGGTTATTTTCCTGGAAGTCGTGTTGCACAATGTTGCATTCAGGGACAGCAGATGATTTGTTTAGGTTAACCGTAGTTGGGGTGTGGGGGCTGTATACCCAGCGTATCTAGGTCTGTAACATGACCAACATCTGGAGCAGATGTTACAGAGAGGGGAAACCTGGAAAGAGAGCTTGGGGGTGGGGGTCGGTTCCTGACTCAGCCTGGATTTTCCAAGTAGTTTTCCAAAAGTACACCTTACCATCGGAGTGGCCTCGATGTGCCTCTGTGAGCAGGTCTGAAGGGTTGAACATAACATCAGAACATGGGACTGAGGCACATGAGTGGGCCATTCTTCCCCTTGACACTACTCCACCAGTAAATAAGGTTGTGGTTCATCTCATTGTGTTCCCAGCTGCACTTTGCTCCCGATGCACTATTATCCCTGATTCACCTGTTTGTGGAAAATCATTTTATATTATATCGAAGCCAGCCTCGATATAATATAAAGATTCAGCCACCCGAAACTTCTGGGAAAGAGAATTCCCACTGGAATAAATTCCCACTTGGTGAATTTCTCCAAATTCCTGCTCTGACTGAGGTTGGAGGGTGTCACTGTTTCATTTTTATCGCACTCTTCCACTGCTCCGAACAAATTTAAAATGTAGCTTAAAAATGTATTGCTGGAAAAGCGCAGCAGGTCAGGCAGCATCAAAGGAGCAGGAGAATCCACGCTGCGGGCATATGCCCTTCTTCAGCAAAGAGGAGGGTGTGCCAAGCAGGCTAAGATAAAAGGTAGGGAGAAGGGACTTGGGGGAGGGGCTTTGGGAATACGATAGGTGAAAGGAGGTTAAAGTGAAGGTGATAGGCCAGAGAAGGGTGGGGGCGGAGAGGTCAGGAAGAAGATTGCAGCTCAAGAAGGCGGTACTGAGTCTGAGGGATGTGAGAAAAGTTGGGGAGAGGGGAAATGAAGAAGCTGGAGGAATCTGCATTCATCCCTTGTGGTTGGAAAGTTCCTAGGTAGAAGATGAGGCGCTCTTCCTCCAGGCGTCGTGTTGCTACGGTCTTGCGATGGAGGACGCCAAGGACCTGCATGTCTTTGGCGGAGTGCGAGGGGGAGTTAAAGTGTTCAGCAACGGGGCGGTCGGGTTGGTTGGTGCGGGTGTCAAAGCGGTGTTCTCTGAAACGTTCTTCAAGTAGGCGGCCTGTCTCCCCAATGTATAGGAGGCCACATCGGATGCACTGGATGAAGTAAATGATGAATGTGGAGGTGTAGGTGAATTTCTGACGGATATAGAAGGATCTCTTGGGGCCTTTGAGGGAAGTGAGGGGAGAGGTATCGGCGCATGTTTTGCATTTCTTGCGGTTGCAGGGGAAGGTGCCAGGAGCGGAGGCTGGGTTGGTGGGGGGTGTGGACCTGACGAGGGAGTTGCGTAGGGACTGGTCGTTCCGGAACGATGATAGGGGTGGGGAAGTAAATATATCCTTGGTGGTGGGGTCCGTTTGGAGGTGGCGGAAATGATGAAGGATGATACGATGTATCTGGATGCTGGTGGGGTGGTAGGTGAGGACCAGTGCGGTTCTGTCCTTCTGGCTATTGGAGGGGTGGGATTCACGGGCGGAGGAGTGGGAAGTGGATGAGATGCGGTGGAGAGCATCGTCAACCACGTCTAAGGTGAAATAGCGGTTTTTGAAGAAGGAGGCCATCTGGGTTGTTCGGTATTGGAATTGTTCTCCCTGGGACGAAGGAATTAGGAACATGCGATGGCATTGTTACAGGGGGCAGGGTGGGAAGAGGTGTAATCTAGGTGTAATCTAGGTAGCTGTGGGAGTCGGTCCGTTTATAGTAAATGTCCATGCTGAGTCGGTCGTCTGAGATAGAAATGGGGAGGTCTAGGAAGGGGAGGGAGGAGTCTGAGACGGTCCAGTTAAATTTGAGGTCGGGGTGGAAGGTGTTAGAAAAGTGGATGAACTATTCTCCTAGTAAACTTTAAATGTAACCAGGTTGGTGTTGTGGCCGATCATAAAGTTCTCAGACTGCGTCAGGTTCAGTGACAGGAACAAGTCAGGCAGATTTCTTTAGTCAGCCACAAATATCTAATGGAACTGAAGGATGTGCATGGTGGATATCTTGTTAGCACTGCTACCTCCCATCATTAAGGAGCTGCTTTCAATATAACCTCAGGCGACGCTCTGTGTGGATTTTGAGCATTCTCTCTTCAGTTTTCTGTGTGGCTTTCCTCCAATGCTCCAATTTCCTCCAACAGTCCAAAGATCCGCAGCTTAGAGTGGATTGGCTTTGCTAAATTGCCCATCATGCCCAGGGATGTGTAGGTTAGGTAAGTTAGTCATGGGAAATGCAGGGTTACTTGGATAGGGTAGGGGGGCAGGTCCGGTGGATGCTGTTTGGCGGGTTAGTGTAGAGTTCATGGATGGGATGTCCTGCTTACACACTGTAGAGATTCTGTGAAAATGACAAGAAATTTAGACTATACCCAGTGGGTGTCTATCTGATCCACTCGCATCTAGGTCTTGTATGTTTCAATAAGATCATCTCTCTTTCCAAGGGTGACCTGTTAAATCCTTCATAATATAAGGTACTCATTCCTGGAATGCGTGAAGTGAAACATCGCCGAACTGCTTCTAACGTAATTATATTCTTTCTCAGAGAAGGAGACAAAGAAAAAATAATCTCACACTCAGATCTTGAGTTTTATTTTTTTTCTCAGTGATGTGGTTCTTTGTAACTCTCTTCCCCATAGAGCATTGGATGCAGAGATATTGAATAATTTTGAGGAACAGGCAGAAGGTTCATAAATAACAACGGTATCGAGGATTATCAGGGATTGGCAGTATTATGCGGTATGGGGGTAAATGTAGACAGTGGTACCAAATGACACTGCTCCAGAACATCCAGGAATATAATTCAAAACGAAATGGTAATATCGATAAAATGTTAAGGGGGAAGCCCAGATGGTGGCGATCTGGAAGGTCTGTTTAACTGGGGTCTGCATCACAGCACAGGTAAAGTGGTTCTCTAACCCACCCCATACCAGCCAGTTACTTAACATTCAACACTAAAAAGAGCGATAGATTCTTTACTAATCCCGTTTCGTCAAGTGGAAATGACAAAACATGGGAAAGGATCGAGCAAGTCACAACGCACGGTGCACCCGTCAGAAGCATCGAGCATGGCTGAGGCTGTAGCTGTAACCTACTCTGCTCGTTCCACGGAACCAGTTACTCACCAGGCCTTGCTCACTGAGTTCACCAACTTAAGTGAAATGATTGAAGGCATGACTGAACAGAAGTTCAGCTGTGGCTAGAACCGCTCTCAGACGTTCTCCAAAAACATGAGCAGCAACTAGACAGCCTTGGAAACAGAACATACAATGTGAAGTGCCGAACTGCATTGACAGAGACTGCGATCAATTCCTCTCGGGAGAGGATCCTCCCCCTTGAAATACAGGTCCATACCTTAACTGAACAAGATGACCACCTTGAGAACAGGGACAGCACGAAGAATGTTCACATCGTCGATCTGCTGGGCCAGATGGCAGGTGGTCAGCTTTGATCTGGCTGCTGTGATTCCTTCACTTCGAAGCTGAAGTTCATTGGGTTACGGCACGGTGATTAGACTCAGAGCAACACCTTTGCCCTGTCCTTGTGCGGTTACATAGTTACAGGGATAAACAAAGACTGATGGAAGCTCAGTGTGGTTACCGATGGCTTTAATTCACAAGAGCTCCAGGATTATGTTCTTTTATGACTTTTCAGCATCGGTGATTCAGGAAAGAAAATCTTTTGATGATATCAAGAGAAAAGTAAGGGAACTCGGGATTCAGTATTCCTTAAGGTTCCCAGCGGTCCTCTATATTGCTTTGAATGGGTCAATGAACTCGTCTGATTCTCCAGAGAAAGCGAAAACTTTGTGGATATTTTAAAGAAAGCTGGATGTTTAGATAATCATGTTTCTCCCTTAAAGAAATTTTGTTGGATTTTTCTGGTATTAACCAGTGTTAAATTATAGTCGGGGATGGGTAGAGTGCACACTTTTAACTTCTTCATTCGTATTACTACTTGTTTTTTCTTTCTTTGCTTGTGTCGGAGGTGTGGCTCAAGTTGGAGGGAGTTACAAAGGGAGTTGTGATGACAAACTGCTGACCTAAGGGCAGTTGAAGCCTGGTTTTTGTTATTAATTGCCCTGAATGTCATATTGGTAGCGGGGAGAAGATAAAGTTTTGGGATATGTAAGCGCCCCCAACGGGCGGGGTAAATTTCCATATAAAGTATCATTGGCAGTTGGGATTTTGTTTCGTTCGTTGTTTTTTTTATGTGTTTAGCTTTGGAAAATTTTGCGAGCTTGTTAGTTGTAGTAGTAATAGTTTGTATCGTTTTTAGGGTCGCTGAGTGTTTTATCATTAATGCTCAGCGATGTGTAATTCGATGTGAAACTCTCTCGAATTCAAATGTTCCTGCAATGTGTGATGGATTATTATGTGGTTAAATGGTGTACCTGAAACATTAAGGGCAGTGATCTGCCAGTCAAGAGGAAAAATGTAATTTCTCGTCTTAAAATCAAAGAGGGTGGATGTTGCCTATGGCAGGAGATGCACCGTGATGACAAGGAACATTTGATGTTACAGCAGGGCAGCTTTGATCGGGTTTATTTCGCGTCTTTTAATACTACGAGTAGGGGAAAAGTCAGAATGGATAGTAAGAATCTTCCATTTAAATCACTAGATTGTATTAAACACTCATGGAAGGATCGTAATCCTCAAAGCCTTGAACTATGGGAATTAATACAGTGTTTTGAATTGCCACCAAGTGCACCCGCTTAAAATCCTGGTAGATGCATTTCCCAAATTAAGTTATCTTGCATCGTGGCATATTATTGTCGAGGATATTTCAACTGTCTTATGCACCCCACGGTGGACAGAATGTCCCCAATACCCTCGTTATAATGTACGAAATTAGTGGATTTGTGTACAGAATCAGAGCTGGTGGATGTCTGGAGGCAGTTCTACTTCACAAGTAGAGATTTTATTTTCTTCTTGAACCCGCATAAATAGCACACGAGGGTTGATCTCTTCCCCATCCCTGAAACAATCTTAGGTTTGCTGGCATCCTGCACAATTGGGAATATTACCCCAACATACCTGCCCCAGAGGTGGTATAGAAGCCACATAAGATTATGTTGTTTGTAGATGAAGGTCTTATATTTTTGTCAAATCCCGCAATTTCGGCAGCTCACGTGATGCAATGCATTAATTCGCTCGTCGCCTTTTGGGGCTTTAAGATTAATTTTACAAAGTTGGAGGCCATGCCTATGGGAGGCCTTGGGGAAATACCAGATTTTGAGGGTAAATCCTGTTTTCCTTTTAAATGGACGGGGGTGGCTGGGGGGAGGGAGGTTTCTCTATTTCAGTATATTCATTACATCCATTTTTGATCATTTATTTAACATTAACTATGTCCATTTGTTTGAAAAATTAAACAAGACCTTCAAAGAAGGGAGGCACCTCCAATATCCTGGCTAGGTCAGATAGCTGTTCTTAAAAAGAATGTTCTTCCTCATTTACTGTAACCCGTGTGAAAGCTTCCTTTGATGTTTCCCAGACAGACATTTAGGAAATTTTATGGCTGGTTAACTCTTTCATTTGGCACCATAAGCGACGCTCTATCAAGCTAACCAAATTTTAACTACCCCACATTGTGGGGAGTAGATCTCCCAGATTAAAAGCTATGAATTCAGGTCCTTTTTATCCTATGTTAGTGCCTGGGCCGCTGAGGACTCGGCGTTAATAGGATTAGATATTGAACCCTCTCAGACTAAGTGAATCCTTATTGGTCTGCTGGTCTTAGACAACATGAGAATATTTATGGAGTATTGTCATAACCCAATAATTATCAATACTTTTAAAGCATGAATGACAATGCGTCAGATTGAGGGCAATACAGTCAAAACCATGTTTCTTACCCCGGTAAAATTGGTATACCGGGTTGTCATCCTGGGATGATGGATTCCAGGTTTAAACTGTGGGCAGCAAGGGGTGTGTCTTACTTGAGTGATTTAGAATTAGTATAATCCTTACAGTGTGGATAAAAGCCCTTGGGCCCAGCAAGTCCACTTTGACCTTTTGAAGAGTAGCCCACCCAGACCCATTCCCGTACCATCCTATATCTCCCCTGACTAATGACCCAACCTACTCATCACTGAATACTGTGGGTGAGTTATCAATAATCAATTCATCTAATCAACATATCTTTGGACTGTGGGAGGAAACCCACACAGACAGGCCTAGAATATGTTAACTCCACACAGCCAGGCACCCAATGCCGGAACCAAATTCAGAACCCTGCTGCTGTGAGGCAGCAATGCTCACTACTGAGGCACCTCGTGCTATTTGAGGGAGAAACAATGATGTCATTTGATCAAATAACTCGTACGTATGGACTGGCTAGTAGAGACCTCTTCTCTTTCTTTTCCAGATCAGAGATTTGATTTTAAAAACCACACTTTTACCAGACTCTTACAGATCAGATAGATGGAAGAGGGTGCTTATTGCTTAGAATACCCTCTCCCACAGTACCCTTTATCATTAGTTGGAGAGGGTCCCCTCAGACAAGACTGTGCTGCTTTGTGATGTCTGCGAGAGAGAGTTGGGGGTTCAGAACACTTCGGAGCAATGGGAAGATATTTGTGAAAATGCTCGAAGAATTTCATCTGTAATAGGACCCTTTCCATTGGAAATTGGAAGTTGGAAATTCTTCATAGGGCCTATCTGACCATAAATTATCTCCCAAAATTCAAAATGGGATTATCTTCAGCATGTCCGAAATGCAGAATGACTACAGGCACTCTTACTCATTGCATGTGGTCCTGCTGCAGGCTTCGTATATATTGGAGCACTGTGTTAGGTGTGAGAGAGTGGGTCGAGGGGACTGAATTGGAGATGGACCTGGTTTCTCTTTTCCTGAGCCTGACCAGGGTACTTTACACAGATGCACAAGTGAAAAAATATCCTTAGTTTCTGTGCTAGGAAAAGCATTCTGTTGTGTTGGATGTCTGAATCACCCCCCCCCCCCCAAACCCCCAACCCCCTCCCCCCACCCCCGCCCGGGTCTGTTGGGTCGTCGTAAGCTCTTCATGGATAATATCCATTTGGCCTTTCTCACCAGCATGGTGCACCAAAAACAGAGATTTATATCAGACCATGGCAGACCTTTTTGAATTACCGTGATACAGGCTTATCTGCCACTCTCAGAAGGGCTTTTATACAGCCATGACGATATTATCTAATGAATCTTATATCCAAAGAGGAAGAATAATGAACATAAAAAGGGATATCAGCTAATGCTCCTGAAGAACGATAGCTATTATTTTGTTACACTGAGCAGTATTATTTATTCATTATTTACTGTTTATTTTTGTGTTTCTTCTGTCCATTTAGTGTTTTTAACTTGTTTTGTATGTACATGCACATGGGTGCAATTTTGATCAGTTGCTTGAGTTGTGTTGTTATTGGTTTATTATAATATTAAAATTCTCTTTTTCAATAAAGATATTTTTTAAAAGTATTAAAATGCTAACATTGATCGAATAGAGTCCCAAAGAACTCTCATTAGACAGTCCACTCATGGTGGTTTATGCTGAGGGTCACCACATCTCGGGTGATGGGGTGAGGTTGAGAGAGCGTCCCCTTCTTGGTAACCTCTGTCAGTGTGAGGAACTGACCCTGCGCTGTTGGCCTCCCTCGCCATCACAAACGTGCCGTCCAGCCAACTGAGTGGGAGACTGTGTAACTGTTACACACAGAAACAGTCACAGACAAAGGGCAAGAGAAACACTCATAACAAGGAAAGTGGTACAGTTCAGATAACGGATATAACATTTATGGAGTATTGTCATAACCCAATAATTATCAATACTGTTAAAGCATGAATGACAATGCGTCAGACTGAGGGCAATACAGTTAAAACCATGTTTCTTACCCCTATAATTGGTATACCGGGTTGTCATCCTGGGATAATGGATTCCAGGTTTAAACTGTGGGCAGCAAGGGGTGTGTCTTACTTTAGTGATTTCGAATTAGTAAAATCCTTACAGTGTGGTAAAAGCCCTTGGGCCCAGCAAGGGTAAAAACATTTTCTGCTCGAAATTGCATTTTATAACAAGACGTGTTTAGAAGTTGTTTTTGGTTTAATATCATTATGGCGAGTCAACTGAAATAACCAGAATTACACAGTGTGATTGGATATCCATAACCATACAATAAAAGTATATTTATGTTTGGTCAGTGTAAAGCATGCTGACTGTTGCATGAAAGTATACAGGTGATGGAATATACTGTTAGGAGAGTGCGTTCCATCGGAAATGCCCTCAAACAGGCGCTTGAAGAAAATTGGGGGAAAAGTGCCTGAGTGCCGTCTGGACAGTGACAGGAACGCAGAGGGTTGAATGACTGAAAGCTCCTGTATCTGAGAAAAGCATCAGATCAGCTGGGAACTTATTAAATGCTAGAGCACATTTGAAGGGCTGAATGGCCTCAACATGGTTTGAAATATGTGTGATTTGGAAAACGTACATCTCTACACCTTCCTCTTATGTGGTTACACACTGGGGCACTGCCAATTTTCCTGAAACTGGGCATTATTTAGAACACTATCTGGAACATTCCATATTCGGTGTTCTCCAGAATATTCTCTAACTGTGTGAGGGGTATTGCAAAGGCGAGAGAGAGAGAGAGCGAAGCTATTGCATGCGGCAGTGAGAGTGGTGGAGCATGAGCCTTGGTCGTGCTATAACAGATATACAGTGAGTGTGAGGGAGTAGAGAGACCAATTATCCTGACAGAGCGGGGAAGGTTATTGATGCTTGTCCTGTTTTGCTGGACATTTCTTCAGGCCGCAGATGCTACACTGAATTTGGTGGTGAGCACAGACCATGCTCGGTGGGTCTGGTGGTATGGCCCCCTCTGGGAAGGCAATGGCCCCGCTCTCCACTAGCCCATCCACTATGCACACCATGCACCGTCAACAAACTATCTGCCATGATCGGGGTAAACTGTACAGGGCAGCTCCAATCTGAGAAAGCTCAGCCGTGTGCCCCTTGGCCTTTTAAAGATGGCACCAGTGACAGGGAACACGGAATATCTAGGGAAACCCTGGCGACTGTGAGTACCTCCAATCATGATGGGTGAGAGAATCGGGCTGGCATTCAATGAGAGGTGGGTGGGGTGGGTGGAATTTAATGAGGTGAGTTCGATAGGATAGCATCAGGAAACTAGCTCAGCTTTGTACAGACAATCCCTCTGTCACACTCAATGAAAATGACACTGAGACAAATTACTGTTTTATACAGTTCAATGAGCCGAAGACTCTGCTGTCCTCACTCCCAGTTACAAAGTTGCAGAACAAATGCTCATTCAAAACTCCCCATCGCCTGAACTCACAGCATTATTCCATTCACTCATAATTCTTCATAATACTGACCCGTGTTGCATGATACTATCGAAATGTCTTCATATCAGCATTCTAAAACCTGTGAACATATCTTTCCATAACATTTTTTCTCAGTCTGTCCCTCTCTGTCTCTATCCTGAAACACACGTATTTACTGCATGGAAACAGGCCCTTCGGCCCAGCTGGTAGATGCCGACCAAACTGTGCATCCACACTCACCCCATTTCCCTGCCCTTGCTCCTTTCCTATCCATGTATTTATCCAAATACCTTTTTATTGTTGTTATTGTACCCCCCTCAACCACTTCCACTGGCAGCTCAGTCCAAAAGCAAAGCACAGTCTGTGTAAAAACGTTGACCCTCAGATTCCTTTTTTATTTTTGTCCTCTCCAAACATTGACAGATGTCCTCTAGTCCTTGGTTTCCCAACCTTGCAAAAAAAAATTGAAATATTCACCCTATGCATGGTTCTCATGATTTTATAAGAGGTACACTTCTATATAATCCCCCTCAGTTTTCTACGCTGTAAAGAAATATGTTCTAACCTGTCCAACTTCTCCCTATAACGCAGACGCTTTAGCCCAGGAAACATCTTTGTAAATTTCTTGTACATTCTTTCTCGTTCAATAATATCCTTTCTAGGGCAAGGTGAACAAAACTGAGCACAACACTCCAACTGCAGCCTTACCAATATCCTGTACAACGGCAACAGAACTTCCCAACTTCTATACTCAATGCCCTGATGTAGGCCAGTGTGCCAACAACCTTCTTCACTGTCCTGTATTTCTGCGACTCAAATTCAGACAACCATGCACCTGATTTCCAACATCCTTTTGATCCACTACACTCCTTAAGGCCCTCTCATTCACCATTAAACTACCACCTGAATTTGACTTTCCAAAATGAAAGATGTTGCATTTATCTATATTAAACTCCATTTGCTATTTCTCAGCCCACTTCCCGAGCTGATCAAGGTAGTGCTGCAATTTCTGATAATGTTCCTCACTGTAAACAATACTTCCTAATTTAGTGCCATCTGCAAACTTACTAACCTGCATTGTGCACTCTCGTCTAAATCATTGATCTAGATAACACACAGCAATGGAGACAGTACCGACCCCTGAGGCACTCCTCTCGTAACAGGCCTCCAGTCAAACAAGCATACCTCCACCATAGCCATTTGCTTTATAATGTCAAACCAATTGCGTCGCCAAATTGCCAGCTTACCTTAGAGTCTGTGCGATCTAACCTTCTAGAGCGGCCTTTCATGTGGAATCTTACTAAAGGCCTCACTGAAATCCATACAGATTATGTTGACCGCCCTGCCCTCGACATCTTCCCTAGTCCCTTCCTCAAAAAACCCTAATAAAATTTGGAAGGCATGATCCGCCATGCACAAAGCTATGCTGACTGCTCCAAGTCAAACGCTGTCTTTCGAAATGCATGCATATCTTGTACCTCAGAACCTTCTCAAGTAGTTTACCGCAAACAGATGTGAAGCTTACTGGTCTGTATTTCCCAGGCATTTATTTGCACCCCTTCTTGAAGAAGGGCACTATATATTTGTTACCGCCCAGTCTTCCGGGACCTTGGCCACTGTCTTCTCTCACCTCTTGCAGTGCTCTTGGATATATCTGGTCAGGACCAAGAGATTTATCTGACTTTGTGCATTCTAATATGTCCAGCAGCACCTCTACTGTGATTTCGACAGTACCAAGATATGACAATTAACCTCCCAAAGGTCACAGGACTTCATGTCTTTCTTCATGGTAAACACAGAAGGGAAATTGAGGTCCTCAACCATCTCTTGTAGTTTTACACATGCGTGCCTATTTTGGTTTTTAAGGCATCCTATTCTCTCTCTCGTTGTTCTTTTTCTTTACTATAGTGAATTTGCGTTCACCCTAATCGTCCCAGCCAAGGCTATCTCATATTCCCTTTTCGCCTTCCTGATTTCCTTCTTCAGGAAACTCCAGTATCCCCTGTGTACCTCTGGAGATTCCCTTAATTCCAGCTGCCTGTACCTGAGCCACGCCTCCTTTTTTGCTGGCTAGAGCCTCAATATCTCTTGTCATCCAGGGTTTTCTCTTCCAGCCTCACTTTCCCTTCTCCCTCACAGGAACGTGTAAATCTTGAACTCGAGCTATCTCACTTTTACAGCCCTCCCTCGTGCCCAATATCCTTTTACCTGAAAACAAACTACTCCAATTAACCCTTGCAATCCTCTGTCTAATTCCAACATAATATGCCTTGCCCCAATTTAGAACTTGAATCTGTGGACCAATTTTATCCCACCCATAACTATTTTAAAATTAATACAACGCCAGTCACTTTTCCCAAAATACTCCCCCACATTCCCACCGTCACCTATCCATCCCTATTTCACAACAGTAGGTCGAGTTTGTTCCTTCCCGTGTAGGACCCATTATATACTGCTTGGGAAACTTTCTTGAACAAACTTAAGAAATTACGTTCCATTGAAGGTCTTAACCATCTGGATGTCCCAGTCTATGTTAGGAAAATTTAAATCACCTATTATGACAATCCTAACGCTCCTGCTACTCTCACCAGTTTCCCTGCATATTTGTTCCTCTAATTCCCATTGATGATTTGGAGGCTTATAGTGCAACTACTATAACATCACGAACCCCCTCTTACTTCCTTGTACCATTCACAGAACCTCATCGGATAATATCTCAGTTATTTCATCTTTAGATACTTGTGGGATACTCACCTTAATCAGAACTATTGGTGTTTCAACTGTTTCCATTTACATCTCTCCCTTGCAATGATTTTCACATCCGCATCAAAACTTTTCAAGGTACAGTGGAGATATGGCGCTGTAACTGGATGAGAGCTGCACAGCCTGTCACTTCCAGCAAGTTTCCCCACACTGGGCAGTGATCTAACACAGTGTTACCGCAAACTGGAACAACCTGTGTTTATATATGAATAAACCAGTGAGGTCTGCACATCTCCCCACGCTGGAAATTTATCCCAGGAATATAGATCAAGTATTGGTGTGGGCTGCACAGAGTTCCATTTTGGTTATTGTTGGGTTGCATTCAGCAGTACGCTAGCCAATACTACACAGTGCTCCATCCCGAATGTATTATGGATGGGCTGTTTATGTGAGTTTGATTGAGAATGTGAGAGTACTAAACATCTGGCAATACCTTTATTTTGTGTTTTCATTCTTGTGATTGGATCCTTCAAATCCTGACTCATCCTTAGACCCGACCCTCTGGATGAGTGATGGTGACTGTTGTGAAAGCATCTGGGTCTGCAACATGACCAACAAATAGAGCAGAGGCTGCAGAGAGTACAGTCTCCGTAAAATGGAATGAGGAAATCACAGTCTGATCAGCCGTGGTCTTCGTGAATGGTGGGGCAGGATTGAATGGACCACTAATGCAACTTGTTCATGTATTTATGTTTGTTCCAAGCAAACTCCTCTTTTCTCCCAATGTCCCATACTGGTGGGAAGTGAGGCACCTCCTCCTGTTCCTGCGTAACAGGATCCTAGGGCCTCACTAGCCTACAGATTTTCCTGTGGCTCAGTTTAGAACAGTTGTGTGACGGCCTCCTGTGCCTGTTCCTGTTCCCGTGTCCCAGTCTCAAGCAGTTGAGTGACTCCCTCCTGTTCCTGTGTCCCAGCCTCGAGCAGTTGAATGACTGCCTCCTGTTCCTATGTCCCAGCCTCGAGCAGTTAAATGACTGCCTCCTGTTCCTGTGTCCCAGTCTCGAGCAGTTGAGTGACTCCCTCCTGTTCCTGTGTCCCAGTCTCGAGCAGTTGAATGACTCCCTCTTGTTCCTGTGTCCCAGTCTCGAGCAGTTGAATGACTCCCTCCTGTTCCTGTGTCCCAGCCTCGAGCAGTTGAATGACTCCCTCCTGTTCCTGTGTCCCAGCCTCGAGCAGTTGAATGACTGCCTCCTGTTCCTGTGTCCCAGCCTCGCGCAGTTGAATGACTGCTTCCTGATCCCAAGTCTGTGAAAATGGATATCCTCCTCCTGTTCCTGTGTAACAGGCTCCAATGGCTCTGTGCTCACCTCCTGCTCCTGTGGAATGGAATTGAGGGACTGAATAGCCTCTTCACATTCCTTACAGCTTCTGTGGACGAAAAGCAATTCTCCTGATTCTGTAAATCACCATTAAAATCTGAATGATGTATTTTTGTATTTTGCTCTCAGTAATTGAGCAAACAATCTGACTGACAGAATTCAGAAGCTGAGTAGCCTCCTCCTGTTCCTGTGTTACACACTGAAAAGGCAACAGAGTCTCAGAGATGTACAGTACAGAAAACGATGCTTCAGTCCGGTCATCTATGCCAACCAAATATCCTAAATAAATCTCGTTCCCCTTGCCAGCATTTGGCCCATTTCCATCTAAACATCTCTCATGCATGTATCCATCCAAATGCCTTTTAAATTGAGTAACTGTACCTGCTTCCACCACCTCTTTTGTCTGTTCAATCCATACACACAGCAGTTTCTGTGTGAAAATGTTGTCCCTCATGTCCCTTTTTAAATCTTTCTCCTCTCACCTTAAAACTTTGTCTTCTAATTTTGGACTCGCCTATCCTGGGAAAAGACGTTGACTTTTTGCCTTATCTATTCCCCTCATGATTTTATAAACCTCTTTAAGGTCACCCGTCAGCCTCAACACCTGACAGTAGCCCCAGCCTATCCAAACTCTCCCTGCAGTTCTAACTCTCCAACACCTGCAACATTCTTTTAAATCTCTTCTGTACCCTTTCAAGTTTGACAACATCTTTCCGACAGCAGGGAGACTGGAATTAAAGGCAATATTACAAAAGTGACCAAACCAATGTCCTGTACAGATGCAACGCGTCGTGAAAATGTTTAGACACAAAGCACGCACCAATAAAGGGAAGATCACCAAGTGCCTTCTTCACTGCGCTGTCTACCTGTGACAGCACTTTCCAGGAACGGAGAACCTGAATCACAAGGTGACACAGTAGCTCAGTGACTAGCATTGCTGCTTCAGAGCGCAGCGATCTGGGTTTAATTCCATCCTTGAATGACTGCCTGTGTGGAGGTTGCACATTCTCCCCGTGTCTGCGTGAGTTTCCTCCGGATGTTATGTTTTCCTCCGACAGTATAAAGATATACAGATAAGGGTAGATTGGCCATGCTAAATTGAGTAAAGTTCCCAGGGATGTGCAGGCTAGGTGGATTAGCCATGGAAAATGCAGGCTGAGCGGGATAGGGTAGGGCTTTGTCCAGTGGGATACTGTTTAGAGGGTCGGTATGGCCTCGATGGGCCGAGAAGCCTGTTTCCTCACTGTAGGGATTCGATAACTTCTATGGAGTTCTCCTTGATTGGCAGCTTTCGACAGGACCCTACCTATATGTCTTGCCTTGATATGTCTGGCCAAAATGCAACAGCTCACATTTATCTAAAATAAACTCCATCTGCCATTCCTCGGTTCACCGAAACAAAGTCCCATTGTGGTCTGAGAGATCATTCATCACTGTCGACTACACCACCAAATTTGTTATCATCTACAAACTTACTGACCATACTTCATATCCTCAAATGTAAATGATTCGTATAAGTGACAAAAGGCAGTGGACCCACTATTGATCTTTGCAAGCAGTGCCACTGGTCACAGGTCTTCAAGTTTAATGAACAAATGTCCACTGTCACAGGGATCCAAGTTTAATGAACAAATGTCCACTGTCACACCCTGTCTCCAATATTCAAGAAAAGTTTGGACCTAAATGGCGAGTTCTCCCTGGATCCCAGGCAGTCTAACCTTGCTAACCAGTCGACCATATAGAATATTTTGGTTTTCTTACTGAATTCCAGAAAGACAACATCCACTGTCCTGCCTTCATTAATCATCTTCATCACTTCCTCAAAAAAATTCACTAAGTCAGTGAGACGTAATCTCAATTGTACAAAGCCCTCTTCAGTCCGTGTTTTTCCAAATACATATCGATCCTTTTCCTCGAAATCCCATCCAACAATTTAATCACCATTGACGTCATGCTCACCAATCTAGAGTTACATGTTTTTTTTCTTTACTTTCTTAAATAATGACACTATGTTAGCAGCCCTTCAGTCTTTTGACACCTCACCCGTGAAAATCAATGTTACCAATATATCAGCAAAATGCAAAAGCAATCTATTTCCTAGCTTCCCACAAACATGTGAGATACAACTGATCACCTCCTTGTAATATAGACACTTTTCAAGGTATCATTGCATATTTCTTCATTCTCTCACTCTTGTAACCTCCTCCACAGTAAATACTGAGGAGAAATGTTTGTTTAGTATCCCTCAAATCTGTTGTGGTTCCATAAATAGGTAGCCTTACTGATCTTTAAGGGACCCTATTCTCTGCCTAGTTAATCTTTTGCCATTAACGGATTTGTAGAATTTCTTTAATGCCTCATTAACCCAATTTCTAAAGCCATCTATTGTCCACATTTTTCTGGCCCGATTTCCCGATTGACGATACACTTGCTGCCCTTATACACCTCTCAGGATTCACTTTATCTCAGCTCTGTTTACCTGACATATCCCTCCTTCCTTACCTTGACCAGAGCATCAATAAATAGCTATCCAGCACTCCCTGCACTCATCAGCATTGCCCTTCTCACTAATGGCAACACGTTGTCTCCAGAATCTCTGAAACCAAGTTTCAGCCTTGCATTTACCAACCATCCGTTTACCTGTGAATAGGGTATCCCAATCAGCCTTTCACAGGGCACGCCTAACATTTTCAAAATTGGCCTCATTCAAAGTTAGAACTTTAATGTTTACATCAGGTCTTTCCTATTCCACAACTAATTTAAAACTAAAATTTATGTGTAACAGACTTGAAAGTTAAATAAACACTTTCTGTGCCTCTATAACGGGCTCGAGAGACTGAATAGGCTCCTCCTGTCCCTCTGTAATACACTGGAATTGCTATCCCTCTGTAATAGACCCAAGAGGCTGAATGGCCCCCTCCAGTTCTTCTATAACACAGTCGAGAGGCTGCATGGCCTCCCCCTGTCCCTGTGTAACAGATCCGAGACACAGCAACCTGTGGATTACGAGCAGCCAGTAAGCTGTATCTAATAGAGACCCATTCCTTCTCAGTTACAGAAACACAAACAATGCAATGTTATCCAGGTGCCCTCTCAGTGACACCTCATACAGCTGCAACGACAAATCTCTTTGTTTTGAATGATTCTGTGCCAATATTCCAACTTTCCACCTTTTCAAGTAGCAACAGGTTTATATAGGCTGAATGGCCTTCTCCTATCCCTCTGTCAGGGGCCCATAGGGACAGAATTGCTTTTGCCTGTTCCTGAGCAGCAGACTCAATGCTCTGTCTCAAGGTTATGAAATGATTTGACAACAGGGCATTAAAACCAGGAGTAGCCTCACACTGGTCAATAAGTACCGTACTTTGTTTCAGGTATCTCATTACTTGCCCACTCGACATTTTTTTTTACGCAGCAGATCTGTTATTTTATTACTGCCTCCTTTCATAAACAGAGTGGAACATATATAGACTGCTGCAGTGTTCTGTTAATACCCTCATGTACAAGGGGAAAACAATTAAAAATATTGAAAGATTTATGGTCCATCCCTCAGCAACCTTATCCATCCCGTCCAAAACCAGTAAATGAAAAGTGATGTATTGAATTGGTTAATTGAGTCTACTTGTTCAGTGACTGCAATTAATGCCAATCTCCATGGATTCTAATTATCCCAGTGGAGGGTTTCCATCTTTTAATGATAAATGGGCTCCATTCAATGTGTCAACCCATAACATGAGCGGGGCCATCACCGACAGCACTGACAGGGATCAGCAGATCCAGATAGAGGGGGAAGAGAGATCAGAACCTGAGAACATTAGACAGGAATATTCCAACAATATACAGGAGCTTATCTGATTATGTTTGGTATCTTTCTGCATTTGATTGGATGTCATTATCTTTGCGGATCTATTACGCTCTTCTCATTATTCAATACTTTTATTATCCCTTCCTGGCTATCGTTGGTGTTCCTGGTGAGTGTCACGGTCCAGATTTTGTTTTCTATAAACCAGTTATGACTGTATTATTGTTATTTCATATAGTCTACACTTCCTGCCACTATTATTGTTCCAATCCAATCCAATCTCTCAATCCAGATATTCACTCTACAGACCACTGCTAACTGAATCAATGAAGGAGTTCAATTACTGTCTCGCTCTCTGCTTTGGCAGTGTTACTCACGGGTCTCTATGTTGAACTATTCAGTTTCAGGGGAGAACCACGATGCATTGTATCATTGCCTTCACTGTTAAGAGCATGGAGGTCACTGTCTACTCTTCCGGTTACAAACTCCACTTCCTTCCACTTTTTCCATCCCATTCCTGGCCAATATCTGCAGCTGAAGCAGACAAGTCACAACTGTGGGAGATCCATTTGACTATGAGCTGATTCTTGACACCATTCCCTGATCATTTCTAACTTAAACTTCTCACCACGCTAAAATTTATCTCACTGGTTAATTCCATCTGCTGTTTGAACCTTGAGCTATGAAATACAGTCTCAATGAAGCCAATAATCTGCTGCTGACACTCGCGGCTTCAAACCTGCTGAAGCAAACCTCATTCGACCTCACACCAAACTCCCATCCATCTGTCATTCATGTGCACGCCGATGTATATTGCTATTGTGTCTGGCAATGCCTTTATTTGAACATTTTCAAACACTTTATCTCATCTGTCCATGAAACTTCCCTCATTCTCTCTACTGATTAACAAAAAGCCTGCCAGTTGTTCGTATTTAAAATTGTTTCCACCATGTGCGTTCCTTCTCAAACAATGAGTTTTGCATTCAACCACGCCAATCGCACGCGCACACACACACTCTCTCTCAGTCTCTGATGAACACACACACACATACACGCGCGCGCAGAGAGAGCAAACCTTCCCATTGTAGGCAGTAATCTGATGCGAGTATAGTTAGCATATGATAGTAAAGTTTGCAATACTCTCATGCTGTGCAGATAGTGCAGTTTACTGAGCAACACACTAGCATGGTCTACACAGCTCTCCATGCTGGGCTGTCATCTTGTCCCAGTTTATGTTGTTTGTGGTGTTCTGTGAAGCAGATCGAGAATTTGATGTAACAAACCATTTCAGCTGATCTGACAATGCCTTTATTCAATGTTCTCATTCTTGTAATTTTACTCACGAAGATCTCACTTTTCCAATGAGTCGCACTGCCCTGATGTTTTCCACATATTTCCACAACATCTTTTCAGTTAATTAACTGTCTGTTTCTGATTTAATGTGGATCTCTCTGTCCCTTTTTATCTTTCCCTGGCCTTGGGTTTTGTCTCCCTAGTGTATCGAGTGCTGGCATTGTGTAGCTCAGAAAGAATGAAATGGGGTGTGTCAAGCTGTTGTTCGCTTCCTGGTATGTCCCATGTGATGGTTCATGGACAGGTGTGTTTCAGAAGTTATGAGAAACATCTTTGTAACTTGGTCTGTACCTGTGGCTGTCCCTCTCAGGTGACCTTGCGATCAGTAACACGAGGAAGCCCACTGAGTAAAGGACCAGGCATATAAATTGCCTGAAAATGCAGTCACTTTTTAATAAAAGGTTATTTTCTCCATTTTTTTAGTAAGAGGTCTTAAAGGCAAAACTTCCGACTGAAAACGGCTCAGGTAATTAACTTATGGGGCTTTTAGAGTTTTTAAATAAAAATCAGTAACATTGGCCAGCCTGCACAGACCAGGATTTCTAGTTTTTTTTTAATTGTAGCTGTAACAATCACCAGGTGCTTGGGGTCCCAGAAGGGTTGTAAGTTTCAATAAATTATCCGTAGATGCTATTCTCTCTGGAAACTCACTTGATGCTGTTTCCTCCTGGATTGGAGAACTGTATGCAAGAATGCATGCCTGAATGGTCATTTTTGCCAAGGGATGTCTTTATGGTATGTTGATATATTGGAACAGTTCATTAGTAGAAGGTACTGTATACATTATTCGGTTAAGATTGCCAACAGAAAAATTATTCTAAATTCATCTTCATTTCTAATTGGATTTTCATTAGGTGTTTAAGTATATTGTGTTTTGCTTAATGGTGAGTGGTTGGAATAGTTTGACATCTGGAACATCCAACTCACATCTACCTTTAAAATAAGGAAAGGTTGGCATCCAACCTACCCTCTTAAACTAGTTTGAGTCAGTCTGGTTGGTCTATAGGAAACTGGGGACTCTTGTCCGGTTCTAAACCGATAATACCAAATTGGGTTTAGAATTTGCAAACAGGCCATTCTCCCCAACCAGTCCACACCGATCCTCCGAGGAGTAACATACCCAGACCCATTCCTCTACCCTATTATTACACATTTACCCGACGAAGGCAACTAACCCACACATACCTGAAAACTATGAACAATTTAGTATGGCCAATACACCTGACATGCACATCTTTGGATTGTGGCAGGAAACCAAATCATCCAAAATAAGCTTACACAGACACTGGAGAGTATTGCACCAGGAGGCTATTGGGTTCAAAGGTCGCGTATGGTAGTTGATAGTGTCTTTTTTCTGAATTTGGTTGGTTTAAACAGTATTTTGTGTAAAAATATTCAGTCCTTAAGAGTTGTCTGGGTGTGGAAAAGTGAAGTTGGGGGTTTTACAAAAGGTAATGATGGTAAAGCTTTCGGAATTGACAGACAACCTGGAGTTGGGGTTGCGATTGTCTGTGAGAAAATGAGAGATAATTACAGCTTTATATCGGCAATTACATTTAGTGGAACCGCCATCAGACTCTTTGGAAATGGCTGGAATTCAATTTCAAATGATGGTCTTTGAACCTGAGAAGGAATTGAAAGAGTTTGCATTATGATGAAAAGTAGAAATAAAAGAAAGGGAAACGAAGAAGAAAGAGAGAAATGGACAGAAGAAAAGCAGAGATTTTCAACTTAAAAAGTTAGTAATTAGAGACGAAAGTTGATATAGAAGGCGGAGATGAAGGTAGAATGTCGGTGGGATGAGGAGGATAGTGCGGTTGAGCAACCCTATTGTAACCAATGGCCTAACGAGGTTCTGTTTAAATACATCCAGGCATTCTCTAAATTTGATGAGAAGGATGGGGAAGCCTTTTGAATTTCATTTGAGAAAGTGGCTAAACAAATGCAGACACCAGTGACTATGTGGATTTATTTGATCCAAAGCTGATAGGTATTTGCATCCCTATCAGAAGAGGTATCTGGCCAGTATGGAGTGGTGAAGAAAGCCATCTGAAGTGCATATGAGCTTGGGCCAGACACTGACACACAGCGTTACAGGAATCTAAAAGAGTGTCCCCGGTTAAACGCACATTGAGTTTGAAAGGATCAAACAAAGTAATTTTGAAAGGTGGTAAGGGTATTAAAAACAGAGCAAACCTATGACACTCTTCGAAAGATTCTTATTTTGGAGAAGTTCAACAATTCACTTCCTGCAGTCGTGAAAACTCGTGTGGAAGAGCAGAGTTAAAACGGCAAGATTAGAAGCTGAAATGGCTGATGATGATGATTGAGTTCAGAAATCAAAGTTTGGTTTCTGTGAGAGATGGAGAAGAATGTGCGAGGTCTTGTTAAGGTTTACTGGCAGAGGCCAGGAGTAGCAGGTAAAGAGGTTAGAGCATTAAGAGGTACAGAAGCATGTAATTATTTTATGCTGAGACATGAGGAGCTATGTCATTCAAAAGGACTATTGGAGTGATTAGAAGCGCTCCATTATGTAACGTGTGATTGGCGTGTCCACTGAAAACTCAACAGATTTATTCCACAATGGGGAAGGAGGCCTTGAGCTTGGTGTTGGCGTTGCAACATTTCAGATTTACATTGCCAATAACATACCTGAGACAAATCTTTATCACTGATCATAACCCCTTAAAGTTTTTGGAGAAGTTTAGGGAGAAAAATACCAGTCTGTTTCGATTGAGCTTATTATTGCTGCCATTCAGTTTGAAACAATACAGGCGACAGGGCGATAAAACCTAAGTGTGGAGACTTGGATGAAGAAAGACAAAGGCATTCTGTGGCATGAGTAAAATGACTGAAATCGAAATTAGATGTGAATATTTGTATGCTCAGAGTCAATGTAATATATATGCATTTCAGTCTACTAATATAGGAAGATTAGGAGGTCTAAAATGAATCCACCTTTGTGTATTGATAGATTATTTTATTAGAGATGGAGTTGTGAGGATACTATCACTGTAAAAAGGTTATTTTCTCTTGGGTTTTTTTAAGAGAGGTGTTAAAGGCAGAGGTGCAGAACTGCTGTCTGAAAACAGTTTAAATAAATAACTGAGATTTTAGGTTTCATTAAAACGGTGGTAACAATGGAAGGGCAGTGACCAGCTCTCCCAGACCAGATTTCCTCATTTTACTTTTAGCTGCAGCATTCAGAAGCTGCTGGGGATCCCAGAAGTGTTGGAAGTTTCAATACATGATCCCCAGCTGCTTTTCTTTCTGAGATCTCTGTTGATGTTGTTTCCCCCTGGATTGGAAAACTGCTGTAAGGATCTGTATTTGAATATATCTTTGTGGCAAGTGGTGTAAACCAAGAATGTACGGTATCTATTGTTTGTGTAAGTGTTCCAACGTATAAGCTATCCCAAAACGTTCTTTTCTTTGATTGTATTTTAACTAAAGCATTTGAATAGATTATATTTTGCTTAATGTCGAGTGGTTTGACTAGTCACCACATATCTGGAACACACACTTCACATCTATATTTAAAATAAGGAAAGGTTTGGGTCTAAACGGCCTTCTGGAAATATTTTGAGGGAATCTGGTCTGGTCGAAAACACTTGGAACAAGGGGCTTCTGGCTGGCTTCTGCAATTGAAAATTTAGTGGAGGGGCAGGGGATGTTTTGCTGGAGGTTGTGCTGTAAGTTGCCTCAGACATTCAGGGAGATCTGAGGATTTGTTGACTCAACTCTGGATGGAGCACGGGGACTGCAGCTGCAGCATCTGAGCCTGCAACATGAACAACAAATGGAGCAGAGGCTGCAGAGAGGGGAGGCTCTGAAATCACACAGTGAGTGTTTGTGGGGAAAGGGATCTGCTGTATCCACCCCGGATTTTCCAGGAACAATTTCCAAAACTCCACTTAACCCAGGATCAAAGTATGAGGGGAACCTGACTGAACAAGGAGCTGGTCACAGAGCGGTGTCACCTCCTTCAACACGCCCTGCAGCTTCACACCAGGGGGAGGATGGTGCTGCCAGTGGCTGTTAGGGTCACTGTTTCATTCAGCTTCTATGATCCAGAACTTTCCACGCAGGACTAGGTGACATATCCATCATCTCCCAGTATCTCAACATCAATGTTACCATTCGGTGATGGAGGATATATATGGTGGATGAGGTAAATAGATTGTTTCTCCCTCAGCAGGGAGCTGCCGGTTGTATCTGTACTGGATAGTGGGATTCCCGATGGTGTCCATGGCATCTGCAGAGTATCCATGTCAATGCGGAGATGTAGAGGAACTGAAGGAGCTCTCTCTCTCTCTCCATTAATGTCACAGTGTGCCTATCACAGTACATCATGTCGGTGAATACCCACTGTCCTGGCAGCAGTCATGGTCTCTTCATTCAGAAGCAGTCAGCCATTCCCATCGTCATCGGGTCTCCACGTAGAAAGGAATGAATATATCTTGGATAAAAGCCGTGCCCTTGATGCACGTTTCAAAACACCATCCCCACCACCAATCAACCAGATCACAGTATTCCCTGTGTACGGAGAGCAATGGGGTCACTTGGGGTGTCTGGGAGTAGACGATCAGGGATGGAGCAAAACCTCCCCTGTCTGAACGGATCTGAGTGAACCCCGCAGTACACAGTTTCATTAAGTCCTGTAATCCTTCTCCATTTCAGTAACATATTGTTTTCTATTATTCCTGTAAATGAAATGACAGGTTATATCATGTTAAATTCCACCTGCGAAACTATTATCTATTGCCTTTACATTTCTGAATCTATTTGCAGACTCTCCACCCTCTCTTGATAATTTATTTTCTTGCTTACCACAGCAATATCACCAAACTCAGCATCTGTATATCTGTTCCGTCCACCTGATCATTAACATAGATTGTAAATAGTTGAGAATCCAGCACTTGTCAATATGTGACCCTACTGGTTACGTTCTGTCTAACTGATTGAGACTGATTTATCCTGAGTGCCTGCTTCGTGTATGATACCCAGTCCTCCCCCATTCCAGTGAAACACTGTCGAAGGGTTGAAAAATAACAAGGAGCATCTGTGAGGAATCCAATCCCTCGATGACACTGATGTCAACACGGCCTCTGTTCTACTTTCCTGCCATCTCTCCATCCTAAAACTCTAGTCCCTTTTTGTAGATTGCGCCACATGAAAAAAAAATCCACTCCATATCTAAACATTCAATTACTTTAAGAATGTTACAGACCTCAATGAGATCTCCTTTCATTCTTATAAACTCGAGAGTATAGGCCTAAACTGTTCAATTACTCTTCATAAGGCAAACACTTCAAATACAGAATAAATCTAATGCAGCTCTTCTGAATTGCCTCCAATGGAAATACCTCATTCTGCAGGACACCCAAACTATACTCCAGTTGCATCCTCATTAATGCCTTGCATAGCTACACCAACACTCCCTACCTTTCTACTCTATCCTTTTATAAATAAACACTGAAATTATGCTTGCATTTCTCATTACTTGCAGTACCCGCAGGCAGGTTTTCTGTGATATGCAAGCAGACACCCAAATCCCTCTGCACCTAAGCACTTTGAACTTTCTCTCCAGTTAGTTAATAATTTGTCTTTCTATTATACTGGCCAACTTGAATAGCCCCATATTTATTCCCTTTAATTTTCCTTGCTAAATATTGGCCTATTCACGCAACCTATCCATATAGTTTTAAAATCTCTTGCATCATCATTCCAAAGTAATTTCCCACCGATGTGAGAGTCATCTGAAAATGTGGCATTGTATTTTCTCTCCCGTCAACCGAATACAGTAATCCAATCAATGCAAATGGTTGAGGCATGAGTGCTGAAATCAATGGCACGCACAAATTGCATTTGCCAAAATAAAATGACACATTTATGCCATCTGTCTCCATTTTGTTGGTTAACCAATCCTCCATCCAAGCGAATAAATTACTCCTAAACCCATGTTGTCTGATGTTACTACTTACTCTTTTGAGAAGCGACACATCCAATGCCTTCAGGAATACCAGATATGTTCCATCTCCCACGATCCACCTTTTTTGTGACATCTTCAAATAACTCAAGCAAACCCTTCAAACTTGATTGTCCTTTGTAAAACCATGTTGACTCTGATGGATTGTGGTTTAACTTTGCAAATGTCCTGAACAATGGACTCTAACCATTTGCCTTAAATTACAATGATTTATTGTTACACTTTAGTCCCTGATGTATACCATTATTATAAGTTCTTCCCTGAAGAAAGCCTTTACGTTTTCTTTGAATTCCTATTTAATGGGCAAACGTTTTTAAGAGATCTGCTCCAGTTGCTGTGTAAGAGTCATGTGTGGCTGAATGGACTCACCATCCTGCTGGTGTACAAACTCGATGGGTTGACGTCTTTCTGGTGTTCCCATGTTGTCGTCTCCAAGGTCAGAATGATCTGCACCTGTTGATCCTTTTGAGGATTGCGAGATTATGGAATCTTACTGTTGATCTCTAACATTTTGCTGGGCTGATGGGTCTTCTCATACTTCTCCATGGAAATATTAAATGGTCTCCTCATGTATCCGGGAGATGGTTCCGAGGGATTGATTGGTCTTATCTTGTTCCCATACAACAGACACGTGTCGAAATTACTTCTTCCTTTCTCATTAAAGAACTCTCAGATAGTTTTTATCCTTATCCAATTCCCTTGCAATAGGCTCGGTGGGTCTGAATGGCCTCCTGTTATCCCAGTGTAACAATGTCCAGTCATTGTGTGACCTCTTCCAGTTCCTATGTTACAGACTTGAGGAGTCTGAATGGACTGATCCTGTTGCTGTTTAACAGGATACTGGTGCAGCATGGCCTCCTGTTACAGGGTTGAATGACTGATTGGCCTCCTTCTGTAAATGTATATCAGGCTCCAGGGGCTGAATAGCCTCATCCTGTTTTGGTGTAACAGGGTCGAAGGCTTGAATATCCTCCTGTTGTTACTGTGTAACACACTGGAGAACGGAATGGTTCCTCCACCATCTGTGTAATTCGCTTCACTCGTTGACTACATCTGTCATCTATGTTGAAATAAGGTCATCCTTATTTTTTGTAAACTCCAATGGCTACTGGGTCAACCTGATCATCCTTTCGTTATAAGCTAGCACCTTCATTGCAGGAATCAGTTGAGGGAACCATCTCTGAGCTGCTTCCAATATAACAACATCATTTCTTCACTGAAGAGATTAAATCTGTACACACTACTCCAGATGTGATCTCACTAAGACCCTGTACAGTAGCAGCAACATTTTACCAGCCTGCTGTAAGGTTCCCACCCAGGTTAGAGCTGTCTCAGCTCTCTGGGGGAATATAGAGCGTTGTTGGAAAATCATTGTCCTTCTCTACTCCATCAGCATAACGGGAGATCTGGAGAAATTAAAGTTTGTGAAGTTCATAAATGATGTGGCGAAATGATCTCTGCCATTAATCTCTCCAGAGCCCACATCTTTCAGATTCCACAGAATCTAGTAAGGTGGAGTGCAAAAACAGCAAGGAGGAGCAAACACTGATGGGAGTTATATATCAAAGTGAAAGCTGCAATACAAATGCTGGACATGTTATAAAACAGGAAATGAGATATATACATTTGTGGGTACTGTAGTAATAATATACTGCTTACATTATAGCTAAACTGTATTACCCCAATTGAATGCTAATGCTGGGAAAATGGATTTCATGACCGCGTGTGAGATGGTTTACATGAACATTATGTTGAGCACTGAGCTCGAGATCAGGTTATTTAGGAATTGGTGTTGAGTGATCAGAAGAGCTAATTGAAAATTTTGCTGGAAAGGACATTTTGGGAACAGTGACCACAATGTATTGGTTTTCATTTATGCGGTTTGAGTAAACGACAGTTTTTGTTGTATTTGAAGTAACCATTTGAAACCTGAGTCGTGCAGACCATGAAGGTGTGAGGAGAAAGTGGGGACGACAGATGCTGAAGATCAGAGTCAAAGAGTGTGGTGCTGGAAAAGCACAGTCAGGCAGCATACTAAGAGCAGATAAATCGATGTTTCGGGCATAAGCCTTTCATCAGAAATGAAGCTTATGGGCCAAGGGGGCTGAGAGATAAATGAGAAGAGGGTGCAGCAGGGGGGGAGGTAGCTGGGATTACGATAGGTAGATGAAGGTGGGGTTGAAAGTGATAGGTGATGAAGGGAGACAGAACGCCTCATCTACTGCATCCATTAAAGACAATGTGGTCTTCTCTTCATTGGCGAGGCAGGAGGTCAACTTGTAGATCATTTCAGGGAACATCTCTGGGACAACCACATTGAATGACACCATCGCCTAGTGGCTGAGCACTTTAACTCCCCTTCCCACTCTGCCAAGGACATAAGAGTTCTGGGCCTGCTCCATCGCCAAACCCGAGCCACCAGACGTCTGGAGTAAGAAAGCCTCCTCTTCTGCCTTGGGACCCTCCAACCACAGGGCCTCATAGTTGATTTCCCCATTTCCCCCTTTCCCCAAATCCCACCTTATCCTCCTCCAACCTTTCAAGTCAGCACCGCCCTTTTGAATGTTCCTATGTGTCCACCTTCCTCCCTATCAATCTGGGCCACCCTCCACTCCGACTATCACTTTCAATCCCACCTTTATCTACCTATTAGATGAAAGGAGGCAGCTTAGAAAAATGCCAAGTGTTGCAGTAAGACAGTGGTTTCAGAGAAATGTAGGACCCAGCAAAGAATGACCAAACTCAGAAAGAGAAAAAGCATGCAAACGGAAGAAAAACATGAAGACAGCTAAAAAGCGTCTATCAATGTATGAAAAAAATAAGAACAAGGTCAAATGTCTAACAGTTGGTGTGCGTTCAGGATAATTTATTGCAGATTGCAGAGTGATCGCAGGGAAAAGAAACAGTGTCTTTGTGTCTATCTCCATGGAAGAATGTCCAGAAACTCTCCCAGAAATACCAAGTGACCATGGGACTTGTGTAAGTAACGTCTAAGACCATTCTTATCAGTGATGAGGCCATCTCTGAAAAGAAATCTGGATTGAGTATCTATTAATCTGACAGACTAGATGTACTTGATACAAGAATTTCAGAGCAAGCAGCAATAGACTGTTGATTGCAACGCGGATTTTCACTTTATTTTCCGACACATTCCCGAAAGGCATTTTGCCAATCTGGATAAGGAAAAGGTTATGAATATTATCCAACAGTTTAAGAAAGGATGAATTTGGAGAATGGTAAACTACAGACCAGTTAACTTGTCATCCGCAGTCAAATATCTCTTGTACTCAATTACAAAGAACATGCTACTAGATATTTAGAAGGTAAAAACACAACTGGGGAGTGTGAGAATGTACCGATGAACGGAAAACCCGAAGGGGCAACCTTTTTTTTGGAATGGTTTGAAGATGATTCTTGTGGACATAGGCAATGAAGAACCAATGGATAATGTATAGTTGCATATTCATGAGCTTTTTTAATGAACTCATACACTGAGCTCATAAGAAAAGTTAAACCGAGAGGTATTAGGAAGAACATATGCAAATGGGAAAGTAAAAATTAGGTTTACATTTATGTGAATGTAATTGGAAGATACAAGATGTCGTGCACCAGTTGCAACTAGCGTTGGTGAGACTAAACGTAGACTATTGTGTATCGCTCGGAGTCCCAATCTAAGAATGAATATACTGACTACAGAGGAACTTCAAAAGGTATTCTCCAAATTAACCCCTAAGTTGGCAAGATTGTCTGACGGGGTAACTCAGCCTGTAATCTCGAGTTTCGAAACATGAGAGGTGATCGTCGTGAATCTTAGAAACATTGAAAGGACTTAGTTAAAGAGGGACATGAGGAAGTACAAATAGGCAAGATCTGGGAGAATCCCACGATTTTGTACACGGACAAGTCGAACAGAATAATCAGCAAACAGTTAGTGTCCATTAAAAAACCAAAGGGGCAATCTGTGTGTCAAGTTGGAGAACATTGATGGATCGTAACAGGAGACCTTCACATCTATTTTACTTGGGAGAAGTAGGTACAGAGTTCAAGAAGATGGACTGGACAACTCTGAACAGATTGATGTAAAATACGAGCAGGGATTTGAGGCTTTGTTCCGTACAAATTTGGACAAATCTCCATGTCTGAAAGAGTTGTATCACAGGCGGCTGTTGGGGGTCAAGGGAGGAATGACCCTGATTGAATATTTTAAATAGAATCTGACCATAGCGGAGGTGCCAGGGAACTGGAGGACTGCTCATACGATTCACAGTAAGAGTGGGAGAAACAGTCTAGGTGACTATAGATGAGCGAGTATTAGATCACTGTTAAGGAAACTACTGGATAAAATAGGGAAGGAGAAAATCGAACTCCAATCAGTCACAAGGTTTGATCAGGGATAATTATCATGACTTTATCAGACGGGAGTCGCATCTAATGGATTTTTTTGAATTAGTTTGAGGAGGTCGATTGTTTAGTTTTGTAGGAAGGCCTTTGACAAATTTCCAGCTGGGATACTGAGAAATAATGTAAAACCTCACAATATGAAGGATACCTTGACAGGTTACAAAGAGAATTGTCTTAGTGGCAGCAGGCAGAGGGTGGTGGGAGAAGGCTGTTTGAGCGACTGGAGACCAGTGTCCCCTGGTGTACCACAGGGATCAGTGCTGTGTCCCTTATTGTTTGTGTTATTCATAAAAAAAACAGATGTGAATGTGGAGGGGGCGAGGTGGAGAGTGGAGGAGGTGTCATAAGTAACTGTATGTTTAACATAAAGATTGACCGGATGGTTCGCAGTGAGGAGGAAGGCATTAAGTTACAGGAAGATGCAGATGATTGGTCAGATGGGCAAATCAATGGCAGATGGAATGTAACCCTGATAAATATGAGGTGATGCACTTTGCGAGAAGGAACCAGGCAGGGGAGGACTCAATGAATGGCAGCACACTGGGAAACTCAGTGTGTGCTTCTCCACACATCCCTGAATGTGACTGGACAGGTTAATGGACTAGTTAAGAATTGGACCTTGGGTGTAGCATTTCCTAATCAGGAGTAGATGATAAGAGCAATACAGGGTTTTGGTTCGGCCAAAATGGAGTACTGTATGTAGCTCTGGGAGCCACATTCCAGGAAGGATGTGATTGTACTGGAGGGGGTTGCAGAGGTGATTCACCAGGATGTTACCTGGGATGGAGCATATCAGCTCTGGAGAGAGGCTGGCTAAGCTTGGGTTGTTTACTTTAGAGCAGAGAAGGCTGAGGGGGCCGTGTTTCAGGAGGATAAGATTATGAGGGACATGGACAGGGTGGATAGACAGCAGCTGTTCCTTTTAGTCAGAGGGTCAAGAACAAATGAGCACACTTTTAAAGTGAAAAGTTTGAGGTTCAGAGAGGATTTAAATATTTTTTCACCTCGAGGATGTGGGGTTCTGGGATTACTTCCTGAGAAGGGGGATTATCACGGGTAACCTCACAATCATTAAAAAGTACTTGGACGAGCACGTTGAAGTGTTATAACATTCCAGGCTATGGGCCTGGTGTAGGAAAGTGGGACTAATATAGATTGTGCTGTATTTCTGTTGGCACAGAGTCTATGCTCCTGTGAGTGTTTGGTGTGGAAGGTCAATTATTGAGCAGTCTAAGGCAGGAATTGATGGCTTTCTGAAGAGTATATTCACAAGGGTTAAAAGAGTGAACTGTAATAGCTTGTTAAATTATGTCAATGTGAGAAATATGAGAAAAAAAGTGCAGTTTCCCTACAGTTTGAAACCAGAGAATAGAGAATGGGAAATAGGGAAATGGCAGAACTATGAAGCCACTACTTCATTTCTGTCTTCACAAAACTTTCAAACAATACAAGGAAAACCAAGTCTGGTGTAGGAAAATGATAGAGTACATTGGACATAGAACATAGTAAGTAAATGGTTGAGGAGAAATTATTGTGGCTGAAAGTAATGGTCATAGGCAACACTGACGTAGATTTATGAAATGGGAATTATGTTTGAGAAACAGAATGGGAGACAAATGAAAGAGAAGCAATGGATGTAAAACATGTGGACTTTTAGAAAGACTTTGGTAAAGCTCCAAGCCCAATTTGCAAAATCAAATCTGAGTGGATTGGGGGCTAATATATGGCTGTTTCCAGAATGGAACAGCTGGCAGGAAACGGTGAATAGAAATAAACAGACTCGTCAAGCAACAGCCTGACATTGTCTGTAAGGTATGATTCTGTGAGTGTAACTGCATCGCAGACACCCCAATATGTACCCCGAATATCTCCTGTCTCATCAGCAGGACGGACACAGCAGAAGTGGCGGCACAGTGGGATACAGTTGGAAGGGAATTGCTCTTGGAGTCCTCAACAGTGACTCCGTATCCCATGAAGTCTCATGGCATTACTTTGCACATGGGAAAGGAAACCTCCTGAAATTACCATGTACCAGCCTCTCTGAACTGATGAATCATTACTCCTCCATGCAGACCAACACTTGGAGGAAGCACTGAGGTTAGCACGGACGCAGGATCTACTCTGGATGGGAGATTTCAATGTTCACCACCAAGAGTATCTCAGCGACAGCATTGCTGATCGAGCTGGCCAGGCCCCAAAGGATATAACTGCTCGACTGGTTCTGCAGCAGGTGGGGAAAGAACCAACAAGAGGAAAATACATACTTGAACACAGCCTTACTAATCTGCCAATTACAGAAGTATCTGTCCATGACATTATCGGTAAAAGAGACCACCGCATAGTCATTGTGGAGATAAAATCACACCTGCACATTGAGAATACCCTCCACCATTTTGGGTGGTACTGTCACGTTGCTAAATAGGGCAGACTTCGAACAGATCTTGCAGCTCAAATCTAGATGTCCATAAGGTGTCGTGAGTCATCAATAGCAGCCAAGTTGTACTCCCGCATAACCTCATGACCTCCCGCATATCCCCCTCGCAACAATTGCCATCAATCTAGAGGATCAACATTGGTTCAGTGGAGTGTGTAGTATGGCAGGAGCTGCACCAGGCATACCTGATAATGAGGTGTCAGCCTGGTGAAGCCACCAATCAGGACTACTTCTGTGCCAAACAGCATAAGAAGTAAGTGATAGACACAGCTAAGTGATCCCACAAGCAAAGGAACAGATCTAAGCTGTGCAGTCCTTCCACATCTAGCCGAGAAACGTTGGGGACAATTAAACAATTCACTGGAGGAAGAGATTCCACAAATAACCCCTTCCTCCATGATGGAAGAGCCCAGCACTTCAGTGTATAAGATCAGGCTGATGCATTTACAACAATCTTCAGTCAGAAGTGCTGAGTGGATGATCCATTTCAGCCTCCTCCAGTGGTCCTCAACAACTCAGTTACCAGTCATCAACCAATTCGATTCAGTCCACTCGATATTCAGAAACGATTGCAGATACTGGATACTCCAGAAGGTGCATAATCTGACACCATTATGTCAATAGTACTGACAACTTGTGCTCCATTACTTGCCACTCCCCTAGCCAAACTATTTCAATACAGTTACAACAATGGCTTTTCCTGATTACATGGAAAATTACCCCAAGTAATCATTGCCCCTGTATGTAAAAAGCAGAACAAATCCAATCCAGCCAATTGCCACCCCATCAGTCTCCTCTCAATCATCAGTAAAGTGGTGGAAGGTCTCAGTGTCTTTCAGCAGCAACCTGCTCAGCAATACCCTGGTCAATGACGCCCAGTTTGGGCTCCACCAGGGCCACTCAGCTCCTGATCTCATTACCATGGTTCAAACATGGACAAAAGAGCTGAATTCCAGAGGTGGGGTGAGAGCGATAGCCCTTTAAAACGAGGCTGCATTCGACTATGTGTGGCATCAAGGGGCCTTAGCAACACTGGAATCAATGGGTATCAGGGGCAAACTCCCCGCTGGTTAGAATCATACCTGACACGTAGGAAGATGGTCATGGTTGATGAAGGTCAGTCAACTCAGCTCCAAGTCTGTTGGAGTCCCTCGGGGAGTGACCGAAAACTTCTTCAGGGCTACTTCCCTCCATTTTAAGGTCAGCAGTGGGGATGTTCGCCAATGATTGTACAATATTCTGCAACATTTGTGGCTCCTCAGATACTGAAGTAGCCCATGTTCAAATGCGACAAGATCTTGACAGTATCTAGCCTGATAAGTGGCAAATAATATTAGGGCCACACGAATGCCAGACCATGACCATCACCAATAAAATATAATCTAACCTGCCCCTTGGCATTCAATGGTGTTACTATCACTGAATTACCCAGTGTCAAATTCCTGGTGGGTAATCATTGCTCAGAAACTTACTGGTCTCGCCACATGAACACAGTAACTATAAGAGCAGGTCAGAAGCTAGGAATACTGCGGCGAGTAACTCACATCCTGACTTCCAAACGTCGGTCCATCATCTACAATGCATAAGTCAGAGGTGTAATAGAAGACTCCCAATTTGTCTGGATGAGTGCAGCCCCAATAACACTCAAGAAGCTTTATACCATCCAGGACAAAGCAGCCAGTTTGACTGTCCCTTCATCCACAATGCTCCACCATCAACGCTCAGCAGCAGCAGCAGTGTTTTACTATCTACATGCTGCAATAAAATGATCCACCAAAGATCCTCAGAGACCATCTTCACAACTCCCATGTCTATCTAGAAGGACAAGGGCTACAGATGTATGGGAATACCATCATCTTCAGGTTCCCTCCAAGCCATTCACCATCCTGACTTGGAAATATATCACCGCTCCTTCACAGTCACTGGGTCAGAATCCTGGGATTCCCTCCCTCATGGCATTTGAGGTCAACCACAGCAGGTGGACTGCAGCGTTCAACAAGGCAGCTCACCACCACTTTCTCAAGGGCAACTAGGGACAAGCAATAAATGCTGGCCCAGCCAGTGACTCCAAGATTCACGAAATAAATAAATAGAAATTAACAGAGGAAGGTTGCTGATGTGTCGCAGGGATCGGTGCTTGGGGTCCAGCTGTTCACAATGCCCTTTAAACATTTGATTGCTGGAATCAGATACAATATATCCCAGCCTGCTGACAGCACTAACGGATGTGGGATTGTGAATGGGTGAGGAGGTTATAAAAAAGCACCGAGAAGACGAAGACAAGTGGAGTGAATGGGTAAATACATGACAGATGGATAACAATGTGGATAGAGGTGACGGTGTGCCCTTTGGTGGAAACGATAAATTGGCAGCCTACCATTTGAAAAGGATTGGTTGAAACATGTTGATCTACAAAGGGACGTATGCTCCTTTTTGTTGTTTCCTTCTGCATCAACCTTTGAGGTCCATGCAGTGCAGTGAGTTCAGTCACCAGAAGTTAATACTGTGCATGGCATTGGCACGCCGCACAGTGTACACGGACCCACCAAGTGGGGAGCTGCAACACTGAAAAGGATCGGCATCTCCTTGTACACCAGTCGCTGAAAGTAATATTGCAGAAACAGAAAGCAGTGAGGAAAATAAATGTGTGTGGATCTTCATTTCAGGGGGATGTGAGTCCAGGAGAAAAGGTGTCTTACTGCAGCTGTACAGGGCCTTGGTGAGATATCATCTTGAATATTGTGCAGTATTGTGTGCATGTTTTGGTCTCCTTACCCAATAAAGGACAAACCTGACATTGATGGAGAGCAGGGAAGGATGACCAGACTGATCTCTGGGATGACGGGCTTGTTGTGGGAGCAGGGTTTGGGGTGACTGGGCTAGTATTCCATGGGGTTGAGGAAAATGAGTAGAGATCTCAGTAAAATATACAAAACTCTGATAGGGTGAGACAGATTGGAAGCAGGGATGATAATTCCTCTGGCTGGGACTTGTAAAACAAGGGGCCACAGTATTATGTACAGGCAGTCACTTTGCATTGAGATGAGAATAAATGTCTGCTCTCACTGACTCGGGAACCTGGGGAATTCTCTCGCACCTGGAAACCGAGACACTGATGATAAATAAGGATTTAGAGACAGTAAAGGGATGGTGGGAGAGCAGCAGTACGGTATGGAAATGAAGGGCCAACCATCATTATATTGAATTGGTTAGCAAACTTGATGGACGAAAGGTACGACTGCACCGCCTATTTTATAGCTTCCCAAGGTTACTCACATTAACGCATATGTATATCGTGTGGGGTAAGTGCATTGAGGAGAGTTTCTCCATAAACTAGAATGAGGAGGCTAAATGTGTTTTCCATTCCCGATGTTTCTGTGCAGTCTGTGGGAAAGCTCTGTAAATGTTGTCACAAGCTCTCAGATGTTAGGAAGGAGGTTTCTGCAGAATCGACAGGACTGTGTTCCCATTCCCTTTTCCGACACTGATGCTGAGGCCGGGTGTTCTGTCCGGTTTCATCCTTTCAGACCTCGGAGTAGTTTGATTCGAACAGATCTGTTGGTCAAGTCTGGTTGCTATAATGAGTAAGCATCAAGTAAAGTTCACATGATTCTGACCCTGACATCTTCACCCACACTCGTCACTGAGCCATAGATGGTGTTGATGTCAATGACAGACTGAGGTGTTACCCTGGCAAAAAGTTTCAGGTTGTGGTTGAATGCAGATCTGCTTCTCCTGCTTCTGTGGTCTACAGCACTACGTGAATACGCAGTTTCGATCCACAATATCTGTAATGCAATTTTGCTGTCTGTTCCCCAATTCTCACTAAGACCCATTCACCCATCAGCCCTGCACTCAGTGACCTAACCTGGTTTCTGATGTGGAAGTACTTCCATTTTCATACTCTCATTTTGCTGAGGATCTGTCTCCCCGGGTCTTGCTTCCAATCTGACACATTCCGCAAAAGCATTCAACTGATCTTAATTCAAATATTTAATTCACCTAAATCTTTTTCATTGAGAAATACCAATCTTCTGTGTTTAAAGTGAATGTGTTTCCTCTGTTTCTTTACCTGACCATGATTAAGAGCTCTGTAGTGTCAGTCATGCCAGCCTTATGTAGTTTCAGAGCCAATGAATTCTCTGGATTCCCAATCATCTTCACCACATTGTATATTTTCTCTTTTGGTTTGATGCCTTATCACTCATGGCTGCCTTGTTCTCCCATGAGCATGTTTCAAGTTCTTTGGGTTGCATTTCTGGTATTATCTTCCGAATTTATCCCCAGAACCTCCTCCCATTGCTGCTCCATGGTCTTTCCTGCTCAGCTCCCCTGCCAATTAACTCTGGCCAGCTACGTCCGCATGTCTTTGCAGTTACATTGCTCAATTATAACCACATTACATCTTGATGAGAGCGTGAGATATAAACCGAAAGAAGGAGTTTTGGGAGACGGGACACGAAGACTAATTGGTGGATTTCTTAACTAGATACAAAGGGAGAACGAGAGAGAGGATAGAGATCTGGAGATGTGGAAAATGAGAAAGCTACATTATCGAAAGAAGTAGATGAACATCCCCCAATGTTTTGGCAATGCCTGTGTGCTGTGGTCCTTTGTACAGTGCATGTACAACAGAGTAATATGTTCAAATGCTGAGTCTGATGCCAGAATATTTATCTCCAATATTTTGACAGACACTAGCTTTGGAAAGAACTCACCAGACCAACATATTGAAGTCCCGTTAGAAAGGGGATTAAATGAAACAAGTTGGGACATCAGAATCAAGAATTTGGAGCACGCATCCTAGTAAGAATGAGAGATTAGAGTTGGGAATTCCAGAAAAGGAGGGTTCGTTGAGAGGATCAAATCATATTTTAATGTTTTATCAATTTTATACATCACATGCATCATTTTTCGTTAACTGTGTCTCCGTTGTTCATTTACAATGTGTTGTGCACATATGAAAAATGCGAATTATCTGCACACATACATTGATTAAACAGTGTATATAAAATCATTTTTCCACCATTGAAACTGTCCTGTTGTCGTGTTACGAGGATACATGAACACGAACTGGCCACCAAAAGACATGACGCACTATCACGATGTTCCATACATACAGACAAAGAAAGGCACAATTCTGACTGGGACAAAGCACACAAACATACTAAGACACGCAAGGACCTTCTTAGAGGAATGGTATTATAACCAGAAGTCCATCAATAAACGGATCAATTTAGATCCTGTCTACATTCTCTTGTTAAAATAACCGGAAATGACATCACCCACTTTAAGAAACGAAGACCTATAAATAGAGAGGCGGGACATACCACCAGCACTTCAGCAGATACTCTCACTGATGATGTCACCTAGTCATGGTGACAAAACTTCTGAAAACAAACCTTCACTCTCAGTGAGCTAACTTGCACACATATGAATTGTTATTTTTTGTTTATTAGTGGAATTTAGGAGTTCTCTGTCGCTCATGTTTTGACAGATTATGATGTGAGGTGAGCGTTTCTGGGTGTGTGGTTGTAATTAACAGAGGGGTTCGACATTGATGTCATAACAGTTTGGGGCCTTGCTGTGTGGCACTTGGACTGATCTGAACAGATTTGAGATACAACAGGTCCCAGCAAATTCCAACTCATTGCAATTAACGACTTTGATCTTCAAATAAAACCAGTCGGAAAAATCGTTTAATTTTGTTACTTGTGGTTGGTTAAATGAAAAGTGAGGGAAATAGCTTTTAACATTACTAAAGAGGTTCCCAAATTTTCCAAGGAAGTTTAGAAAGACAGAGGTAGGACATTTTTTAGAATTAGCAAATAGGTTGGAATTGGGTTTAACCAGGGAGAAAAGGGACGCTGAAATTGTAATGGAGTTGGTTAAGCACTTTGATGTATCAGAGAAATAGGCAACTGCAGTAGAGTTATAAAAACTTAAATTGCAAATGTGGCAACTGGAGTTAGAAGATAAATAAAGGGATGGAAACAGAGAGAGACAAAAGAGAAAGAGAGGAAAAAGAAAGAGAGAGGGGATATGAAATTCAGAAGTTGGGAATTAGACAAGAAATTTAAATTAACAGGATGGAGATGAAGGGAGAACGTAGGGATGTATACAACTAGTTTAGTAAGTTGCCATATTTCGGTGAGAAAATTGTCAAACCCTTTTTATTTCATTTGAAAAAAATAGCTCGTCAGATGACGTGTCCAGTGAACTTGTGGGTAATGCTAGTTCAGACTAAGCTGGTGGGCACAGCTGGTGAGGTATGTGCAGCGCTGTCAGATGAGGGATGAAGAGATTATCAAGATATTAAATTAGTTATTTTGATTGGTTATGAATTGGTACTAGAAGCATATAGACAGAAGTTCAGAAAAATAGAGACGGAACCAGGTCAGACTTATATTGAGTTTGAAAGAATTAACCACAGTCATTTTGACAGGTGGGTGCTGGCCTTAAAAATGGATAAGACCTGTGAGGCTTGAAGGGAGATTAATCTGCTGGAGAAGTTAAAAGACTCACTTCCAGACACAGTAAGAATTCATGTGAATGAATAGAAAGTTCAAGAAGTGAGAAGCACGGCAGAAATGGCAGGTAAATATGCACTGGGGCATGTGATGAAATTTAGCTTCTGGCAGGAATTTCATCCTGTGAGGGATAGAAATTGGGACAAGGGACGATCACACATTACAAAGCTCACAATAGTTCACTACAGGTGAAGAAAGAAGCCCAAGGGGGTTGAAAGGTGGTGAAAGGCCTCAGGTGCTCTCGCTGTAAGGGAGTGGAACACATAAAATTACAATGCTGGTGGTTAAAGAAGGGCACAGGGAAAAAGTTGTTTTCACTGCAGTAAGCTGGGCCACACCTTGCTGGGCGTTAAAGGAAGACACTTTGGGGAAAGATGCGGTAGAAGAGGCTAAGCCCAGTGGCATTAGTGAAACTGGTAAAGGAGAGCCCAAGTGGAGCCGAGGAGCTGCAGGAAATTGCACAGCCAAGGCAAGTGCTGGGTCTGGAGGCAGTGCCTGATCTCTCTAAAGAATTCACCTCTGTCGATAAAGTTTACTCAGAAAGAACAGGGGGAGAAGAACAAAAAGTTATAATTTTGTGAGATACGGGATCTGCTCAGTCTCTAATAGTTGAGAACTGAGGCGCCAGAAAAGCACAACAGATCATGCAGCATCCAAACAGCAGGACAATTGAATATCAGGCGGTAACCCATCGTCAGGAACATGGTGAGGGGACAAGGGGGCAGAAAGATAAATACGAGGGTAGTAGCTGAGCTGGTGGAAGGGTCACTGGGAAGGCAATAAGATGATGTAGGTAGAAGTGATAGTGATATGTCGGAGGGTGGGGTGAAATCGATAGGTGGAAAGGAAGATGTCTAGTTGGGCAGTCCAAGAGGGCAGTGCTAGGTTGAACAGTTGGATCTGGGAGAGGTTGGTGGAGGGGAGATTTGGAATTTGGTGAAGTCAACGTTGATGCGGAACAGTTTGAGGGTTCCAGCTGTCCTACCACCGATAGGAGTACTATCAACCTCCTATCCGACCTACCACCATCACACCCCACTTGCATCTACCTATCACCTTCCAAGCTCCCTTCCACCCAGATCCACCCCGACTCTCCCATTTATTTCTCAACCTCCTTACCCCTCCCTTACCTCCCGCTTTCCTGATGAAGGATTTATGTCTGAAACATCAACGCTCCTGCCCCTCGGATGCTGCCAACGTGCTTTGCCTTTCCAGCCCCACGCTTTTCAACTATTATCTCCAGCATCTGCAGCCTTCACTTTCTCTCACCCTCTAATAGTAAGAGATGAAAGTTTTATTCACTCTTTCTGGCATGTTAATCAAGAGCGTGTTAATTTGTGGAATGGGGACATAAATTAAGCATTCCCATGTGTAACATCAGGATGGAAGGCCAAATCAAGATTAGGGAAGTAACAGTGACAGTGAGTAACAGAGTGTCAGTTCCAGGAATACAGTTTGTTCTTGGGAACGATTTAGCAGGAGATGAGGAGGGATAGGCACCCCTTGTGGTGGAGAAGCCAAAGGAAGACTAGGGAATTGGGGAGTTAAAAGAAAATTACCCAGGAATTTTTCCAGACTGTGTAGTAACAAGATCCCACTGTCATAAGTTACAGCAAGAAGGAAAAACGAACGAAAAAGACAAAAGGTTTGATGCTCAGTGAACTGACCCCCTGTTTGATGTAAAGGTGCAGGAAAAACCTGAACAGGCAGAGGATCAGGCAGAGGGGTTTAGTCCAGGAAGGCTAATGGACTTACAACAGATATATACACACACATTCACACACACATACACATGCACACACACAGAAAAGGAATCAGAATATATTGTTGAACGGTATTAACTTAAAGATAGAATCATAAAATTAAAATGGAGACCCCTATAGGTTACTGCAGACGGGAAATGGGCCGAGGTGCACAAGATTGTGTTAACAGTAACGTACAGTTTTACGGGTAGCTCATAAACTAACTGCAGGCGGTCACCTAGGTGTACAGAAGACTCAGGCTAAGGTACAGAAGCATTTCCACTGGCCTGGAATGCACAAAGACGCTGTTAATTCTTCTTGTACATGACATACATCCCAAATGGTAGGTAAGTTACAGGCAGTTATAAAACCATCACCTTTCTTGCCAATTCCTGCATTCGAAGAACCTTGCACGTCGGTTATGATTAATTGTGTCGCTCCCCTTTCTAAAGTAAAAGTGGAAACCAATATTTGCTGACTATATTGGATGTGTCTAACAGATTTCCAGAGGCAATTCCATTATTGGAGTGTCAAGGCAAAAAGGGAGGTGGAGGAGTTGTTAGCTTTCTTTACTCGCTGTGGGCTGCCCAGAGAGATTCAGTCAGACCAAGGGTCTCACTTTACCGCTCAGCTGTTTAAGGAAGTCATGGATGACTTAGGCATACAGCACTTCAAATCAAGGGCGTCCCATCCTGAATCCCAGGAAGCCTTGGAAAGTTAGCATCAGACGCTGAAGACTATGTTAACAGCGTGCTGTCAGGGTTGGCCAAATGATTGGGATAAAGGTGCCCAATTAAATTGTTTGTCATTAGAGATGTCCCAAATAAATCTACTCACTTTACTTCTATTGAGTTAATATTCGTACATGAAGTAAGAGGTCCTTTGAAATTAATTAAACATAAATTGACAGGTCCGAAGTTGGAAATATCACACCTGGATTCTGTGTGTGAGGTGAAGGAGAGAGTAGACGGAGTACGTGAGTTTACTAAACAGTATCTGAAGAGCACAGCATAGAGTGAAGCAGGTGGCAGATAAAAACTCTGAAACTTTGAAGATTTACCGTGGGGATGACGTATTAGTATTGCTACCAGTGGTAGGAAATCATCTTCAAAGCCAGGTTTAGTGGCCCCATTCAAATTTTTAAAAATGTGGAGTCAGTTAAACTATCTAGTAAAGATACCAGAGATGACAAAAGACTTCATCGAGTATTTCATATGAATGAATAATGCACCAGCCACATTTAAGACTCAGAAACAGAGTTGTGGCCATATGAACAAATTGTGCACCTTATCTCTATGATATAGTGATCTTTAGCAAGTGATTGAAAGCTCACATGTTACAGCTGGCAGAGCATGCTGAACATTTACAAGATTCAAACTTTGTAATAAACTTAAAGAAAACAGAATTCGCGAAGGCAGAGGAGACGTTCTTGGGACATTACATTGGACATTTAAGGTTGACCCCCATGGAACACAAAGACAAAGGGATTTGAGGAATTTCCACGACAATCCTCGAAGAAAAAGGTGCTTCGATTTTTGGAACTAAGTGGATTCTATCGGAAGGTTGTTCCAAACTTCAGCAGCGTATTGGCACCACTGATGGATTTACTAATGAAGAACACAGAATTGTGGTGGACAGAACCAATGCCAGGAGGTATTTGAGAATTTTAAAGCAGGATTAATCACCGCATCAGGTTTAGCTGCACCAAATATTCTGAAACCCTTTGAAAATTGTGTTTGATGCTCGGGATATAGGGGTCAGAGATGTATTGATACAGAAAGAGGATGATGGAATTGAATGGCTAATTGGCTACTTGTCGAAAAAACTCAATATCCACCAGAAAAAAAATACTAAATCTCCATTATTGAACAAGAATGATTAAGTTTCACACTGGCCTGACGATATTTTAATTTTTATGTGACAAACAAATTGTCGGAGATGGTTGTGGACAACGACAAATCTCTCGCATTTTTTCGAACATTTAAAGACCAGAATATGAGACTATTTAATTGGAGTCTTACATTACCGACTTTAAACTCACAAAATGTACATTCTGTGGCTCCTACAATGTGATAGCAGATGGGTTTTCGCGGATTTAAAGGAAAGCAGTGGAGATAAGATTTGACTTATTCCAGTGTTGTATTGGTGTGCAGAATTAATATGAATGATATAACTGAGATTAATACTTTTGTATTTCATATAATTGGGATTAAGAATTAGAGGAAAAGGAATGATGCCATCTTTTCATTCTGCTGGTTCATTTTATTTTCTGAAGCGGGGATATGTTATGAAGCCAAAAACATGTATGGACACTTTAAGACAGATCGGGTTTTGTTGAATAGAAATTAAAGCCACAGATGCCAGCTAAAGGTCACACTGTTCCACATGTCACCATTCGCTGAGAAATGGATACCTCAGTTTTGGGTGCGATTTGACAGCCATTCAAATGCAACCAAAGAGTTTAAATAATGCTCAGGATACCAGAAATCAACAGAACTTGAATATTATTGTTTCTACACCTGGAAAGCAATCCAATTATGAGAATTATTATATCATGGGGAATATATAATCCCAGCATTTTGAAAATAGAGGGAGAGTCACTGCCATCCAACAGTAGAGTGACTGCTGTAGAGCAGGAGTGCTAACTGGCCATCTCAAAAACTCTCTATCAAAGATATATGTTCATGTCAAACCTACTTGCAGTTAAAAAAACATGACCCAGGGAGATCAGCAGCTGAAAGAGTGAACACAGCGGGGAAGATAGAGTCTGTGTGGTCTTGAGATTGTAATGTTTCATATGTGGGTTGTTGGAACAGCATATTTTTACAGAGTTGGAGTCAGATAGTAAGTAGGTAAGACAAGAGGGGCTTGTGTTTGTGAATAGTTTTTGTTTAGTGTTCACTATTAAAGTTAAGAAACTAACTTGATAATTTTTGTTTAAATAGTGGAATGTAGGAGATCTGTGTCACTCATATTTTAACAGATTAACAAGGTGTGGCGAGCATTTCTGGGTGTTTGGGTTTAATTAAGGGTTCGACTCCACCTTGTAAATGTCCATCCACGTTTCCCCCATTTCCCTGCAGTTGGGTCATAACCTTCCAGTCCTTTCCGATCCACATATTTATCCAAATGCTTTTTAAATGTTGTTAATGTACCCCCCTCAACCATATCTGCTGGCAGCTCATCCATGTATCAGCCCTTTGTGTAAAGGAGTGGCCCCTCAGGTTCCCTTTCATTCCTTCCCCTTTAACCTTAAAATGATCCCATCTAATCCTCGAATCTCTACACCTTGGAAAAAGACAGAGAACATTCACCCTATCCGTACCCCTCGTGATTTTATATAGCTCTATAAGGACTCCCTCAGTCTCTTACACGCTAAAGAAAAGGTCCTAGCTTGTCCAGCTACTCACTATAACTCAGACCATTGGGTCCTGGCAACGTCTTTGTAAATTCCTTCTGCACTCTTTTTAATTTAATAACATCCTCCCCATAACAAGGTGATAAATACTCCAAGTGCGGCCTTACCAAAGTCCTGTGTAACTGCAACATAAAGTCCCAACGTCTATCCTCAATATCCTGCCTGATGAAGGCCAATGTGCCAAAAGCCTTCTTCACTGCCCTGTCTACCTGTGACTCCACTCTTAGAGAACCATGCACCTGAACACCAAGGTCCCTCTGCCCACTGCATCCCTTAAGACCCTCCCATTCACCATGAAACTCCTACTTTGATTTGAGTTTCCAAAATGCAAGACCTCACGCTTCTATATTAAATTCCATTTGCCATTTCTCGGCTCATTTTCCAGCTGATTAAGGTCCTGCTGCAATTTCTGATAAACTTCCTCACTGATCATGCTCCCAATTACTTTAGTGTCATCTGCAAACTTACTAATCATACCTTGTACATTCTCAATCAAATCATAGAAAACAGACAGCAATGGAACAAGCCTCCAGTCTGACAAACATCCTTCCACTCAACCCTCTGCTTCCTACCATCAAGCCAACCGAATGTCCAATTGGTCAGCTTCCCCCCGCGTTCCTCGTGATGGAACCTTCCAGAGCAGCCTGCCGTGTGGAACCTAATCAAAGGCCTTACTGAAATCCATAGAGACGACATCTATCACTCTGCCCTCACCAAACGTCCTGGTAACTTCATCAAAGGACTATAAGAAATTTGGGAAGCATGATCTCCCACTCACAAGTCTATGCTGACTGCTCCGAATCAAACCCTGTGTAAGTAATGGGTGCAGTCAATGGTATGCTGTGCTTCATTGAAAGATGATTCGAGTACATAAGTAAAGCCATCTTCCTGGTGTTGTAGAGCCTTGCTAAGAGAGCATTAGGGGCACTCTCGACAGATTTGATCTCCTTTGTAAGGAATGATCGCCTTACCACAGACACTGGTGATAGTAACATGAGGATAGAGTGAATAAGCTGAGTGTTTAATCTGTAGAGCTGTGAGAGACTAAGAAATGGTGACGCTGAAACTCGAGGGGTGGCAACGATTACTTATTTCTAAAAGAGACATTGACAGGGAGAGGAATTCCATACTTTACCCAGGATTGATTGGTTTGATTTATTGTCACGTGTACCTCAGTACAGGGAAACACTTTATTTATGAGCAGTGGAGGAAGATCATAGTAAGCATGGCCAGACAGATCATAGGATGGAAATAGACTTGGACAGAGTAAGGCATACAGGTTACACTGAACAGGACGTGTACTAGACAAGAACAACATGAACACGATCAGCATTATTTGAACTTAGAGAGTCCATTCATCAGTCTAACGTAGCTTACCTAGTAGTTTATATGCCTAAATTAACTCTCCCCATGTTATTGGGCAGTTGGCATGTGAACCCTGTACTGAACGTCAGGTTGTTCACAATCCCCAACAGCAGCCACATTACCTTCCATCTGAAACAGGTAGCCATTCCCACCAGCTTCCACCCGACATAGAGAACACCAGGCGGCTTCTCAGAGATGGAAGGTGCCTTCTTGAGACTTCACACAAGACATATGGCTTCCTTGCTCACCACTGGAAAACCACGTTAAAGTCCCACGTGTGTATCATAAGCAACAGAGCCAGGAGTAACAACGTGGAGCAGTCTGTCTGTGCAGCCTCTGCTCCACTTGGTCATCATGTTAGAGCATCATTTAGGAGACACTTAAGACTGCCGATGCTGGAGATCAGAGTAGAGCATCAATTGCTGGTAAAGCACAGCGGGTCAGGCAGCATCCGAGGACCAGGAGAATCGACATTTCGGGCATAAGACATTCATCAGGAATCAACAAAAATTACCTCATTCTGCCCCCGTGTAAGTGCATTGAGGTGGGAATGGCGTCCTGCTGTTCCTGTGTAAGTGACTCAAGGGACTTACTGGCTTCTTCCTCGTCCAATTGGACAGGGCCAAGGGCCTGACTGATTACCCCTGGTTCCTGTTTGACAGCTCATTGTACTGACTAGTATGACAATACTGCAGCTTTAAGAGGTTATTTTGTCTGGGTTTCTTTTAAGAGAGATTGAACGATCGTTACCAAACTGTTTAGTTAAGACCACTTGAGTAACAGCTAGGGAGGCCTTAGGTTTATTTAAATGCAGCCTGAATGGGTGTGGCCAACTCTCACAGGTTAGGATCTCTGGGTTTTGGTTTCTCAGTAACATCAGAAACTATTGGGGTCTCCACAGAGTTGGAAGCTTCAGTGAATGTCTCCTGGCTGCTACTCTCTCTGAATTTTGTGTTGATGCTGTTTTTAATTCCTGGTTTGGAGAAATGTTTGTGACATTCTGTGTCTGAATATTTCTATTTGCCAATGGCTGTGTTTATGGGATTTCCCTATATTGGAACAGTTCATTAGTAATAGTTCCTAGTTCTATTATTGTGTTAAGCTGTCCAATAGAATTACGTTAGTCTAAATTCCTCTTTCTGTGGTGTTATTTCTTCTTTCATGTTGAAATAGATGGTATTTTGCTTCCCACCGAGTAGTCTGACCAGTCACATTGCATCTGGAACAGACACTTTTCATTTCCTTTAAAATAAGAAAACATAAAGGTCCAGGATGTTGCCGTCAAATATTTTCGAGGGACTGTGGTGTGGTCCATCACACTAGACTCCTTCTCTTCCTGAGTAATAAGCTGGAGGCACTGAATGGGCTATCCCTGTTCTTCTCCAATAATGTCATGGGCTGATTGGCTTCCTCATATTCCCGTGAAATCGGCGTTAGGTGATGAATGAACTTTTTTTTACTGTGGTAATGTGCAGTGTCAGGCGGTGCAGTTACATGAATGTTACTGATACTTTAACCGCACAAGCCTGAATGGAGCCTGGATCTTGCTGCACACGGACACAGACCAGTTCAGGAGCTGACGGGGGACAAAACGTTCTGAACATTGTTGAATCTTCAGTGACCATCCCCACTTCTGATCTTATGGTGGGGCGGGTGAGGGTGGGGAGACATTGATGAAGCAGCTAAAGATGTATGTGAAGAGGAAGCTACCCTGATTATCTCCCACAGAGGTGATCCAGGACAGAGATGAACATCTTCCATTGTGCCATGTTTGACTCCAAACACTGGAGAGTTTACTCTGATTCCCATTAAGTTCAGCTCCTTGATGTCAACAGAAGTCAACCATTGCCTTGATATCAGGGCCAGTCATTTTCACCGGGAACCTTGTCTCAACCTCTTTTGTTCACATCAATAAACCATGATATAGAAGCATCACGTGTTTTCTTCAAACAGGTGGTATTGAATGTCAGGATTTCTCTTCTCAAGAGTGTTCGGGGAGCGAGATGACTGAAAGTATTTGAAGAGGAGGTAGATGGATATTGACCTGTCAGAGAGGTGAGGGCTATGAAGAATTGGGTATGAAAGAGGATTGGGGACGGAAGCAGATCAGCCATGATCTTCGTGAAGGGCAAGGCAGGTTTGGGGAGTGAACGACATGCCCCTGTTTCTGATGTTCCCCCCTTCTGTTATTGGAAAGTTAGTGGTGTTATTTTTATGAATGTTCTGGTATTGCATATTGCAGCCAGGGAGACTAGATGATTTTGTGAGCCATCTCTGGGTGAGGTATGTGGGCTGTTTTCACAGTGAATCCGGGTCTACAACATGATCAACAAATGGAGCTCAAGCTGCAGATAGGGGAAGCTTTCTAAAGAGAGATGAATGGCCTCTTTCATACCCAGCCTGGATTTTCCAATTACATTTCTCAAATCACCTCAAAGCGGGTGTGACAGTCTTGAGGGACTGAATGGTCTCCTCTGGTTCTGTGCACCAGGTTATAGGAGCAAGTGGCCTCCAACTGTTCCTGTCTAGCAGGTATGAGGGGCTGAATGGCACATAGGAACATGGGACTGAGGAGCAGGAGTGGATCATTAGATACTTTGAGCCTTCTCCAACAGGCGGTAAGATTGTGGCTGATCAGGTTGGGGCCTCAGCCCCACTTTCCTGTCTGTGTCCCATTATCCGTGAGTCACTTCTTTGTCAAATATTTAACTAATGCAGCTTTCAATCCATGTAAACATAGAGGCACAATAAACTTCTAGTGAAGAGAAGTACGACTTGAAAGGACCTTAAAGAATTTTTCATCATCCCTCTTATAGAATCAGAGAGTCATACAGAACAGAAACAGACCCGTTAGTCCAATCTGTTCACTCCGATTAGATGTCAAATCTGATCTAATCCCATTTGCCAAAATTTGGCCAATATCCCTCTTCTTTCAGATACTTTTTAAATGTGCGATTGTAACCGCCTTCAGCACTTCCTCTGACAACACTTTCTGTACACACCACTCTCTGTGTGAAACGTTTATTTTCAGGTCCCTTCTAAATCATTCGCCCTCTCACCTTCGACCTATGCCCTCTTGTTCTGCACTCCCCTATCCTTGGGAGCAGAACGTGGCTGTTCAGAATATCCATGCCCCTGATGATTTTATAAACGTCTATAATGTCACCCTTCAGCCTCTGACACTCCAGGGGGAAAAACCTCAACCTAATCAACCTCTCCCTGTCGCTCAAAACTCCAGTCCTGTGACATCCGTGTAAGTAATTTCTGCAGAAAACCGAGTTGTACACAGTATTCTTAAAGCGGCCTCACCAACATCCTGTACAGATGCAACATGCCACCACAACTCCTATACTCAATGCTCTGACTGATTAAGGCAAATGTGCCAAATGTGTTCTGCACCAGACTGTCTCCCCCACTTTCAAGGAACAATGAACCTGCAGCCCTATGCCCCTTTGTTTCACAACATGCCCCAGGACCTGACGATGAAGTATATAATATCGGCCCAGATTTGCCTTCCCAAAATGCAACGCTTCATATTTATCTAAATTAGACTTCATCTGTCACTCCTTGACTCTTTGTCCTATCTAATTGCGGTCTTCTTGTACTCTGAGATAATCTACTGCACCACCTTTCTGATGTCATCTGTATACTTACTAACTATTGCCCCAATATTCACATCTAAATCCTTTACATAAATGATGAAATGCAGTGAATTCAGTACTGATTCTTACAGCACACTGCTGCTCACAAGCCTCCAGGCTGAAAAATATCCCTCTTCCTTCACGCCATTTGTGACGAGCTTCCTCTGTATCTTATGTAACTGAAACTTACTAATCTGTCTACCAATCAGAATGAAATACTAGCTATGAAGGCAGGCTGAGTAGGTTAGGTTTATTTTCACTAGGTAAAAGGAGATTGAGGGGGGAACCTGATTAACGTTTGCAAAATCATGAAGGGTATAGCCAGGGTGGATAGAGACCAGCTTTTTCCCAGGTTAAAGGATTCAATAACGAAAGGTCGTGCTTTCAACGTGAGAGGTGGAAAGTTTAAGGGGGATACACGCGGTAAGTACTTCGCACAGAGGGTGGTTGGCATTTGGAACACGTTGCTAGCAGAGGTGGTGGAGGCAGCACGGTAGACACATTTAAGGCACATTTAAGATGCGTCTGGACAGATGCAGGAGTAGGTGGGGAGCAGAGGAAGACAGATGCTTAGGAATTGACCGACAGATTTAGACAGTACATTTGGATTGGCTCAGGCTTGGAGGGCTAAGGGCCTGTTCCTGGGCTTCAAATTTTCTTTGGTCTTTGTTGTTTAAATGAACACCTTGCTGAAGTCCATATAGACAATGTCCACCAAACTGCCTTCAACATTCTTCTTTGTCATCTCTTCAAAAAACGCAACCAAATTAATGAGACATGATTTCTCATACAGAAAGACACGTTGTCTACCCCAATCAGCCCTTGCCTTCCCAAATGTATGTAAATCGTGTCCCTCAGAATCCCCTCCAACAACTTACCCACCACTGACATCAGGCTCACCCGTCTATAGTTCCAGACTTTTTGGGGTCACTGTTTCCTTTTCTAGTCCCACTCCTCCACTGCTCCCAACAAATGTTAAATGTAACCAGGTTGGTGATATGGCCGATCATATCGGTCTCAGACTGGGTCATGGTCAGTTTTAGGAACAAGTCAGGCTAGTTTCTTTAATCTGCTAAAACAACACGTTTACGATCCAGAGCAATGTTACTCAAACTATGATGGAAAGATGAATGGCAAACTGTTTGGATATTGCAATTATATAATGAATATTTCCCTTTCTAAAAATGCTGACACACACACACACACACACACACACACACACACACACACACAAACACACACACACACTGACACCCACACACACATATATACACACACACAGACACACACTGACACACACACAGACACACACACATATACACACACACATACGCACACACAGACACACACACACAGAGTGACACACAAACACACATATATACACACACACTGACACACACAGACACACACACATATACACACACACACACACACATTGACACACACAATTTTAACTTGAAAGAACTTGGTCCAAATATTATTGGAACTCATGACAAAGGAAAAATTGTGAGATTGTCCAAAAAATTATTCTGCTTCTGAAGATATTGTACTCACACAAGCTGCTAGCAATGGGATTTCATCCTGGGAGAGTTTGGATTTGGCTGAACTCCCTTTGCTTTAGGCAGTGAGTAGATTCCAGTGAATTCTGGTTCGGGGTCATCCAAAGGGTAGCATGGTGGTTAGCACTGCTGCCTCACAGCACCAGGGACGTGGGGTCGATTCCAGCCTTGGGTGACTGTCTGTTTGGAGTTTGCACACTCTCCCCTTATCAGTGTGAGCTTCTCATGGGTGATCCAGTTTCCTACCACAAGCTTTGTAGATTCGGTGGATTGGTCATGCTAAATTGTCTGTAGTGTTTAGGGATTTCTCGGTTATGTGAATTAGTCAGCAGTAAGTATAGGGGAATGGTTTGGGAAAATTGTTATGGACTTGTTGGGTCGAAGGGCATGTTTCCACACTGCAGGGATTCCATAAAAATAAGAAAGGTAATGATGACTGTAGAGGTTTTTTTTTTTAGCTCGCACACATTGCTGTGATGAGGAACAATGAAGGAGAGAGAGTGCAATAGGCCATTCCTTCTCAGGCAGATTACATTTTCTCCCTCTCTGAGTTGAATCACACAGGAATGTCATCCTCTCCCAAACTGGACCATGTGAGGTCTCCTTGTACATTGTCCAAACTATGTCTCCATCACATTCCCTGTTCCATGTAGGTGCATCATTGCTGTTGTCATGCACAGAGCCATACCCTTCGCAGAAAATGGTCTCGGTCAATTTGAAGATATATTTATATGTCCCTGCGTCATTAAAAAATAAAAATGTTTCATTTATTCAGAATACCTGTGTTAAACTGAATGCATTTGTTAAAGAAATATAGAAATTGCTGGAAAAGCTCGCCAGGTCTCTCAATACCCAGATGCTGCATAGTTGTACCATCCTCCACCACTTCCTCTGGCAGCTCATTCCATATGCACACCACCCTCTAGGTGAAATGTTGCCCTTTAGGCCTCCTCAAAACCTTTCCCCTCTCACTTTCCACCAATGCCCTCTAGTTTTGGACGCCCCTAACCTGGGGAAAAACACCTGACTACTCACCCTATCCATGACCATTCTGATTTTATAAACCTTTACTGCTGTGAAATGTGACTCCAATCAACACGAATGGATGTACTTTCACTCATTCTGGGCCTAAATTCTGAAATGCAATATTGATACCTCTTCCTTCTCCATCAAGTCACAATTTTAAATCCATTTTAATCAGTTTGTTCAGATGTATCCTGAGACACTTCTGTGGGCTTTACGCGTACACCTTTGTGCCCGGAGGTAGGGACACTAGCATCACTCAGCAATACCCATAAAGCTGTAACATTATTCTCCTGTGTGTTTGTTCATCAGACTGTCCTGACATGCTGGGACATACCTCTGCAACAGGCAGGACTTGAATCCAGGCCTTCTAGTCCAGAGCTAGGAACACTACCACACAAGTACAGGAATTGGAATCAAATCCAGAGCTCTGGCTCAGAGACAGGGACACTACCCACTACACTACCATATCCAGATTTTCGGTCATATTTTAGTGCCCACCTTTAGCTCAGTGTGGATTTATTATAATCAGGTTAACATTACTGAACCACACAAAACACTTTGTGTTGTTAAGCAAACGCAAGATATTTGTCTCAACTGTCGGATATTGAGTGTACGTGCTGTGCCATCAAAATTAACTATAAAAATCTTTAATTGCTATTATCTGTAGTCTACAATATTAGGGAAAGAAATCCTGCAGACACACTCTGCCCAATGAAGGGTCTCAAATAGATATTTATTACTGAACACCGGAGACAAAGGAAGAGCTTAATTTCTGGTCCCAAAACACCGATCACTCTTACCCAACTCTCACGTGCGACTCCCCTTTTCCTAAAACCATGGAATGATACCAGGCCGCTGATTACTGTCCAGCCTCTCCTCCCCACTGACTGTGTCTGCAATATGTCCCTCCTCCCCCTAACCACACAAGGCAACCCCATCTCAGGGTCTTTGTGAAACTCAAGGCCGTAGTGTGCAGGCCTCCTGGAGAGGGAGATGGGCATTTTAAAATTGAAGGGGGAGGGTGAGGTGACAGTAATATCACTCACTGGGCTGAGGGGTGGCGGATGGAGTTTAGTTTGGATTAATGCGAAGTATTGGGTTTGGTAAATCAAACAAGAGCAGGACCTATACAATTAAAAGTAGGATCTTTGGCAGTGTTGTAGGACAGAAACCTAGGCCGTCAGGTTTAATTCTTTAAAATTTGCATCTCATATAGATAGTGTGGTTAAGGAGGTGCTTAACACACTTGTCTTCATAGGACAGAACTTTGAGTATCAGAGTGGGGATGTCATGTTGTGGTTGTACAGGACATTGGTGAGACCTCTTCTGTAATGGTGTGTCTAGTCTAGTCACCCTGCCCGCTCATTCCATAGGCACACCACCCTCTGGGTGAAAAAGCTGTCCCGTAGGTCACTTTTAAATGTTTCCCCTCTCACCTTAAGCCTCTGCCCTTTAGTTTTGGACTCCCCATACCCTTAGAAAATACCTTGACTATTCACTTTGATATTACTGACGTTGATATTATTAAACTGGAGAGGATTGAGAAGAGATTAACCTGGATGTTGCTGGGAAAGGAGGGTGTGAGCTCTAAGGAGAGGCTGGATCTGCTGGGGCTTTTTTCACTGAAGAATATGAGATTAAGCAGTAACTTTACGGAGGTTTATAAAATAATGAAGGTTACAGAGAAGTTGAAGGGCTGGTGTCTTTTCTCTAGAATTGAGGATTCAAAACTGAGGGATTTTTAAGATGTGAGGAAAAAAGATTTAGGGAAGTCATGAGAGGTAATTATGTTAGACAGAAGCTGGCTTGTGTGTGGAATGAACTTCCAGAGGAAGTGATGAAAGCAGGGACAGTTACAACGTTTAAAGGACATTTAGATCAGTCCATGGATAAGACATCAGTTTGGATGGTGCTGTGAGCAGCTGCCCTCTCCCTCCCCCTCTCTGAATGAATCCCTGTTGGTTTTCACCCTCTGCCAATGCCTGTGCAGTGGCGTGTGGAAGCCAGCAGAGGGTGGCATTGCATCACTTTAAGCACCACAGAGACTGCCAGACCTGCCACACACAGAGACACACAGATACACACACGGGGATGGTGAGGACACACGGCGTGAAGCTCATCTGGTAAATTAAATGAAATATAAAGAAATGCTCAATACGCCTCGTAAACTATTAAAATATGAGGGACAGAGAACTCCCAAATTCCACTGTTTAAATAAAAACATCAATTTTTTTTTCACTCTGAAAGTGAACATTTTACATCAACTATTCACAATTCTGGGACCCCCTTTCTCTTAACTGCTTATTACCCGACTCCAGCTCTATAGCAATATACTGTTTCTGGGTCTGCCATCCTCTCGTATTACAGATGCTTGTAAGGTCTCAGTTCAGAACAGCATTCCCTCTCTCTTAAAGGTACAGTACACACTTTCAACTTCATCACGTTATACCCTGATGAATATCGATAAGTGGCACCTATCCGATTTCTTTTGCTCTGTGGTTTGTCAATATTTCATTTACTGCATCTGGTGTGAATCAGGACTTTGGTTGCTCCATTGCCAGCATGACATTATTCGACCCTGTCCATAGGAATATATCAGTATTTCACTTGCTCACACTCGTAAGTATGGGGCAGGATTTCAGTTGTTTCATGGGGACTGTGACACTATAACAATCTCAATGTTTGTAGATGGCACCAAACCTGGAAGAAATCTGAAGTCTATGGAGCAGAGTGTGGAACTGTAACAGGACAATCACACGTTGGTAGGGAATGGATATTGGGCACTCCACCACCCGGATAGCCCCTCCCTGTCCTATTCCAGGCTGTTTCTCCTGGAATGGGAGGAAGAGAGTGAGGGAGTGAGGGAGGGAGTGGGTGTGGTCCGACTGTTAGTGTTAGTGTAGGTGGGGAGGGGGTCATGGTGAGGTGTCCGGAGGGAGTCAGTCCACAGTGTTGTATTCATGCAGTGTTATTAGTGTGGGGGTGAAGTGGAGGGAAGGGGGGGGGAAGAGAGAGGGAGAGAGAGAGAGAGACAGAGATAGAGACAGAGAGGGAAGGTGCTGCATGCGATAGTGAGAGTGGGGGATCATGAGCCTTGTTCGGGGGTCGGTGCTATAACAGATGTACAGTGAGTGTGAGGGAGCAGAGAGAATACGGTGACCCTTATCCTGACAGAGTGGGGAAGGTTATTGATGCTTGTCCTGTATTGCTGGACATTTCTTCAGACCCCAGATACTGCACTGAGCTGGGTGGTGAACTCAGACCATGCTCGATGGGTCTGGTGGTTTGGCCTCCTCTGGGAAGAGAATGGTCCCCCTCTGTACTAGCCCATCCACCAGGACCTCAGTGCCCCTGTTGACAAACCGTGGTGTAATTATCCCTTATTCCCCATGCTCAGGGTAAACTGTGCAGGGCAGCTCCAACCTGAGAAAGATTAATCATGCCCATTGGGCTTTGAAAGATGGCACCAGTGTCAGGGATCACAGAATATCCAGGGGCATCTCGGTGATGGCGTGTACCTCCAGCCATGAAGGACTCCATTTACAAAGCTGTAGAACAAATGCTCATCCAAAACTCTCCATCATCTGACCTCACACCAATATCCTTTTTTCCCATCTTTCCTGGGAAGACAGGCTCTTGTTACAGGAAGTTATCGAAGTGTCTATATTTCAGTATTCTGCAATCTGGGAACACATCCTTCCATGACACTGTCTCTTAGTCTCCCCCTCTCTGTCTATTCCCCAAACCCCTCCCATGTGGTGATATTAAACTGATTCCCCCGCCTGGTCTCTCTGGCAGTGATGTTCACACCCACAGCACCCCCTTGTCAAGGCACAATGCGGATATGGAGCTGCTCATCCTGTCACTTCCAGCGCGGGCTGCTAGTTTCCCCACACTGGGCAGTGATCTAACACAGTCTTACTGAGCATTGCACTGGGGTGGGCTACACAGCTCTACATTCTGGGAGGGTAACTGCTCCTGGTTTACAGATCAATGCAGTAGGGTGGGGTACACAGTCCTACTCACTTAGAGGGTACCTACTCCTGGTTTGCAAATTAATTCACGGGTGATCACTGCACAGTTCGCTGTGCTGGTCAGTCATTCTGGTTGATGTTTATAGATACTGCACTGCTGTGGTCTGCACAGCTCCCCGTGCTAGACAGATATCTAGTCCGGGGTTATAGATCAATGCACTGCTGTGGTCTGCACAGCTCTCGATGCTGGACAGATATCTAGTCCGGGTTTATATGTTAATGCACTGCTGTAGTCTACACAGCTCCGGTGCTGGACAGATATATGGTCTGGGTTTATCGATCAATGCACTGCTGTGGTCTGTGCAGTGTTCCCCTGTGGACAGATTGCTGGATTGTATTGACCAGTGTAATGGATGAATCTGGACAGATTGCTGGGTTGTACTGAGCAGGACACTGGCCTGGTCTACACAGAGTTCCACGGTGAACAGATGTCTCCCCTGGGTTTATAGTGTCTGGGCTGGTTCTGTGAGGTGGATTGAGAATGTGGCATATCTCACCCTTTCAGCTGATCTGGCGATGCCTTTAGTTCCTATTCCTGTGATTGGATCCTCTGTCTCTCACCTCATTCATGTTACAGTGTGTCCACGCACAGTACATCATGTTGGTGGGGAGGGTAGGGGGGAAAGGTGATGGACAGGTCAAGGACTTCCCCGGAACGTTCTGTCCCCGACATTCTGTAACTGAAATTCCTCGGAACGTTCTGTCCCTGACATTCTGTAACTGACATTCCCCGGAACGTTCTGTCCCTGATATTCTATAACTGATATTCCCCGGAACGTTCTGTTCCCGACATTCTATAACTGACATTCCCCGGAACGTTCTGTCCCTGATATTCTATAACTGATATTCCCCGGAACGTTCTGTCCCCGACATTCTATAACTGACATTCCCAGGAACGTTTTGTCCCTGACATTCTGTAACTGACATTCCCAAGAACGTTCTGTCCCTGACATTCTGTAATTGACATTCCCCGGAACGTTCTGTCCCTGACATTCTGTAACTGACATTCCCCGGAACGTTGTGTCCCTGACATTCTATAACTGACATTCCACGGAACGTTCTGTCCCTGACATTCTGTAACTGACATTCCCTGGAACGTTCTGTCCCTGACATTCTGTAACTGACATTCCCCGGAACGTTCTGTCCCTGACATTCTGTAACTGACATTCCCCGGAACGTTCTGTCCCTGACATTCTATAACTGACATTACCCGGAACGTTCTGTCCCCGACATTCTGTAACTGACATTCCGCGGAACGTTCTGTCCCCGACATTCTATAACTGACATTCCACGGAACGTTCTGTCCCTGACATTGTAAAACTGACATTCCCAGGAACGTTGTCCCTGACATTGTTTGTGAACGGCCGGACGTCAGTGAATTGAACAAATGATAAGATCCCGAGGGAAGAGATCCCGTTCCAGGGAGAAGAAGACACTGTTCCGAAGGCCCCTCAGGCAGTTAAAGGGGTGAATACGTTTTCCCTGCGTTTACATTTCTGAACGACACAGGATCGACCACAATTTAGACCAAAATACAGAAATTCCCAAACTCCGTTTGTCTTCAGGAAACTGGGAGAGAATCCTTCAGGACAGCAACGTTTCCACCCTCTGCATTAGGAACTGGGAAGGAGTGACCTGTGTCTGATCTCGAGTGATCGAGTGAGTGGGAATGCTCTAGAAACCATCTGTCCTTATGGATGTGTCTCTGTGTGTTTGGGGAGGGAGGGTTTCTTGTGATTTATGTCACATTTTTGTCAGTAATTCCGATCATCCCATTTGTTATTCCAGCTCCAATTATTTTAATAAATCCCTGAATACAGGGACACATTTGAAAATCTCACTGGGTCCCCGATCAAACGGGTCCCTTTGCCTCCCGGCTGATGGATAATGGGTTTGTTTTCCTTCCTCACAGTTAACGTCATGACCATCTTCGTCCTGCTTTATAAAGATTGTGGATTGTCTCCATGTGTCAGACGTTACCTGGCGGCCATGGCAGCGGCGGATCTCATGGTCATTATCCTCGACCTGATCCTGAGACACATTCCCATTGTTTATCGGGAACAGTTTTATTTCCTGGTGAACTCCATCCGCATGTGTAATATCCACGCCGCCCTGCTTTATGCAGCCACTGACTGCTCTGTCTGGTTCACCGTCACTTTCACCTTTGATCGGTTTGTGGCCATTTGTTGCCAGAAGCTGAAAAGTAAATATTGCAGTGAGAAAACGGCGGCTGTGGTTCTGGGAGCAGTGAGTGTGCTGAGCTGTTTAAAGAACATTTTCTGGTACTTTATGCTCACAGCTCAGTATTGGCTGTGGAACTTCCCATGGTTTTGTGTTTTAGCAGACGGTGTTCTATTCTCCAGTGTCTGGGTCACAATCGAGTCCCTCCACCACATTCTAACCTCGTGTGTCCCATATCTCCTGATTCTGCTGCTCAATGTTCTCACCGTCAGACACATTTTAGTGACCAGCAGAGCCCGCAGGAGACTCCGCGCTCACACCAATGGGGACGCTCAGTCTGACACTGAAATGAGAAACCGAAAAAAATCCACCATTTTACTGTTTGTGATCTCGGCCAATTTCGTCCTGTTATGGTCAACGTTCATGCTGTATTCTATATGGAGACGGATGTCGTGGATTGGGTATCGGTCTGTGTATCTCCATCCCTATGTGCGGGAATTGGGCTTCATGCTGCAGCTCCTCAGTTGCTGCACAAACACTGCGATTTATGCCGTGACCCAGACGAAGTTCAGGCAGCAGCTAAAGAATGTGCTGAAATATCCCTTCACGCAAATCCATCCATCAATCAAATTCCCTCATTAATCAATCCATCCGGGATTTTCTCATTTCAGTTCAGTGTTTCAGCGATGGAGCAGCCTGTCGCTATGGTAACAGACTGAGGGTAGCAGTGGTTTGTCCGTCCTTATTCCACAGCGGGGTTACAGGGAAACTTTTCAAAGTTTCTCACAACTCAGGGGCCAGTGATAAAAGGCACCATCCCACTGACTGTATCCATCACTTCCATTTGTAAACAATAAAAATGTTGATTAAAGCGTGCCGAGCAGCAGAGTGACCGATGTTGTTGTGTGTCTTTGGGTTGGAGAAGCTGAGCTGGAGAGAGACAGACTCAGCCCCAAGTACTGGTCCTCAGGTAAGGGGAGGGCACCGCGCCCTGAGCTCAGGAGCTGGGTCTAACTCCCTCTGTTCCCCCCCACTCCAACCTGGCCTCCCTATTGCCTCTCCCCCACTTTTCCTCCTTAATTCTCTCCCTCTCTCTCTCTTTCTGCACACTATCTCTTTCACACCACCTCTCCTTTCACACTCTCTGGTCCCCTCTCAGACACCACCCCCCCCCAACACCGGTTTCTCCACCTGCCTCCACTATTCTTTCTGCCTCACTCTCCCCCTCTCTCTCAAACCCCCAACATGATTTTCTCCACCTGCCTCCATTCTTCTCTCTCCCCCTCCCCCTCACTCTCTCTCTCCTGCCGTCTCTGTCTCCCTCCCGCAATTCCATCTCAACCCCATTTTCCCCACCTCCCATTTCCCACATCTCTCGATCATCTCACTCACCCCCCCCCCCCCCCCCCACATGCTTCACCACCAAACCCAGTCTCTGGGTAAGAGGGAGAGGGAAGGGCCAGGGAGACAGAGTGTGTCAGAGAGAGACGAAGGGCGGGACAGGAGGGAGAGAGATTCAGTCAGAGAGAAACGGAGGGAGGTGGGAAGAGAGAGACCAAGGTAGGGGGATCGAAAGTGATAGAAGATGGAGAGAGAGAGCGAAGGAGCAGGGAGAGACAGAGAGAGAGTGAGAGGGAAGGGAGAGATAAGGAGAGGGAGGGAGAGAGAGAGAAATAGGGGAGGGCATGAAGAGAGAGGGGTCAGAGAGAGAGGGGGGGCAGAGAGAGAGGGGACAGAGAGGGGGGCAGTGAGAGAGGGGACAGAGAGAGCGAGGGGACAGAGAGGGGGGCCAGAGAAAGAGGGGGACAGAGAGAGAGGGGCAGAGAGAGAGGGGGAGAGAGAGAAAGGGAAACTGAGAGAGGGGAGGACAGAGAGAGGGGACAGAGAGAGGGGGACACAGAGAGGGGGGCAGAGAGAGTGGTGTCAGAGAGAGAGGGGGGCAGAGAGAGAGGGGACAGAGAGAGGGGGGGTCAGAGAGAGGGGGGACAGAGAGAGAGGGAGACAGAGGGAGAGGGGGTCAGAGAGAGAGGGGGACAGAGAGAGGGGGGACAGAGAGAAAGGGGGACAGAGAGAGGAGGGCAGAGAGAGAGGAAGGCAGAGAGAGAGGAGGGCAGAGAGAGAGGAGGGCAGAGAGAGAGGAGGGCAGAGAGAGAGGAGGGCAGAGAGAGAGGGGGCAGAGAGAGAGGGACAGAGAGAGGAGGGGACAGAGAGAGGAGCTCAGAGAGACAGGGGGACAGAGAGAGGCAGGGACCGAGAGGGGGACACAGAGAGAGAGAGAGGACAGAGAGAGTGGGGGACAGAGAGATGGGGGGTCAGAGAGAGAAGGGGGGTCAGAGAGAGGAGGTCAGAGCGAGAGGGTCAGAGAGAAAGGGGAACTGAAAGAGGGGAGGACAGAGAGAGGGGACACAGAGAGGGGGGACACAGAGAGGGCGTAAAGAGAGAGGGGACAAAGTGAGGGGGGCAGAGAGTGAGGGGGGCAGAGAGTGAGGGGGGCAGAGAGAGAGAGGGGGTCAGAGGGAGAGGGGGACAGAGAGAGTGCGGCAGAGAGAGGGGACAGAGAGGTGGCGAGACAGAGGTGTCAGAGAGAGAAGGGGACAGAGAGTGAGGGGCACAGAGAGAGAGGGGGTCAGAGAGAGGGCGACAGAGGGGGGAAACAGAGAGAGAGGGGGACAGAGAGATAGGGAGACAGAGAGAGAGGGGCAGAGACAGAGAGGGGGTCAGAGAGAGGGGAACAGAGAGAGGGGGACAGAGAGAGCGAGGGGGACAGAGAGAAGGGGGACAGAGAGATGGATGACAAAGAGACGGGGACAGAGAGAGAGGGGGACAGAGAGAGGGGGTAGAGAGAGGGGGTCAGAGAGAGGGGGTAAGAGAGAAAGGGGAACTGAGAGAGGGGAGGACAGAGAGAGGGGACACAGAGAGGGGGACACAGAGAGGGGGTACAGAGAGAGGGGGACAAAGTGAGGGGGGCAGTGAGTGAGGGGGGCAGAGAGTGAGAGGGGCAGAGAGAGAGGGGGTCAGAGAGAGTGGGACAGACTGAGGAGGACAGATAGTGGGGGAGATAGAGGACGTCAGAGAGAGGGGGACAGAGAGAGGGGCATAGAGAGAGAGGGGACAGAGAGTGGAGGAGACAGAGTGCGTTAGCGAGAATGGGTGACAGACAGAGGGGTGACAGAGAGAGGGGGACAGAGAGAGGGGGACAGAGAGAGGGGGACAAAGAGGGGGACAGAGAGGGGGTAAGAGGAAAGGGGAATAGAGAGGGGCGTCAGAGAGAGGGGAGAGAGAGGGGTACAGAGAGAGAGGGGACAGAGAGAGTTGGGGGAGAGAGGGGGGGTGCAGAGAGTGAGGGGGGCAGAAACAGAGGGGGACAGAGAGAGAGGGCGACAGAGAGCGGATGACAGAGAGAGACCGGGACAGCGAGAGGTGGGACAGAGAGAATGGTGGACATAGAGAGTGGGGGTCAGAGAGAGGGGGTCAGAGAGAGGAGATAAGAGAGAAAGGGGAACTGAGAGAGGGGAGGACAGAGAGAGGGGACACAGAGAGGGGACACACAGAGAGGGGGTACAGTGAGAGGGGATCAAAGTGAGGGGGGTAGTGAGTGAGGGGGGCAGAGAGTGAGTGGGCAGAGAGAGAGGGACTCAGAGAGAGAGGGAGACAGAGAGAGGGCGGCAGAGAGAGGGGACAGAGAGGGGGGGGAGAGAGAGAGGGGGCAGAGAGTGAGGGGGACAGAAACAGAGGGGGACAGAGAGAGAAAGCGACAGAGAGCGGATGACACAGAGAGAGCGGGACAGCGAGAGGGGGGACAGAGAGACAGGGGGACAGAGAGAGTGGGGGACAGAGAGAGTGGGGGTCAGAGACAGGGGGTCAGAGAGAGGGGGTAAGAGAGAATGGGGAACTGAGAGAGGGGAGGACAGAGAGAGGGGACACAGAGAGGGGGGACACAGAGAGGGGGTACAGAGAGAGGGGGACAAATTGAGGGGGGCAGAGAGTGAGGGGCACAAGAGAGGGGGAGAGAGAAAGAGGGGGACAAAGAGAGACGGGCACAGAGAGAGAGGGGGTCAGAGAGATAGGGAGACAGAGAGAGAGGGGCAGAGAGAGATAGGGGGTCAGAGAGAGTGAACAGAGAGAGGGGGACAGAGAGAGAGGGGCACAGAGAGAGGGCGGGACACAGAGAGGGGGTACAGAGAGAGGGGGACAAATTGAGGGGGGCAGAGAGTGAGGGGGGCAGAGAGTGAGGGGGGCAGAGAGAGTGGGGGTCAGAGAGAGAGGCGGTCAGAGAGAGGGCGGCTGAGAGAGGGGACAGAGAGAGGGCGAGACAGAGGGGTCAGAGAGAGAAGGGGACAGAGAGTGAGGGGCACAGAGAGAGGGGGAGAGAGAAAGAGGGGGACAAAGAGAGACGGGCACAGAGAGAGAGGGGGTCAGAGAGATAGGGAGACAGAGAGAGAGGGGCAGAGAGAGATAGGGGGTCAGAGAGAGTGAACAGAGAGAGGGGGACAGAGAGAGAGGGGCACAGAGAGAGGGCGGGACAGAGAGAGGGATGACAGAGAGAGGGGGACAGAGAGAGAGGGGGACAGAGAGAGGGGGAAGAGAGAGGGGGAGAGAGAGGGTGGTCAGAGGGAGAGGGACAGACAGAGGAGGACAGATAGTGGGGGAGATAGAAGACATCAGAGAGAGGGGCATAGAGAGAGAGGGGATAGAGAGTGTGGGAGATAGAGTGCGTTAGCGAGAGGGGGGACTGAGAGAGGGGTGACAGAGAGAGGGGGACAGAGAGAGGGGGACAGAGAGTGGTGGATAGAGAGGGAGTAAGAGGAAAGGGGAATAGAGAGGGGCGTCAGAGAGAGGGGGAAAGAGAGAGAGGGGTACAGAGAGAGGGGGGACAGAGAGAGGGGGGGAGAGAGATAGAGAGGGGGCAGAGAGTGAGGGGGACAGAAACAGAGGGGGAGAGAGAGAGAGGGCGACAGAGAGCGGATGACAGAGAGAGAGCGGGACAGCGAGGGGGGGACAGAGAGAGAGGGGGACAGAGAGTGTGGGGGACACAGAGAGTGGGGGACATAGAGAGTGGGGGGCAGAAAGAGAGGGGGAGGAGAGAGAGAGAGGGGCAGAGAGAGAGGGACAGAAACGGAGAAAAAGAGAAAGAGTGGAACAGAGAGAGAGGGGAACAGAGAGAAGGGGATCAGAGAGAGGGGGGACAGAGGGGGTAACAGAGAGAGGGGGCAGAGAGAGAGGGGGGCAGAGAGAGTGGGGCAGAGAGAGAGGGGCAGAGAAAGGGGGCAGAGAGAGGGGGACAGAGAGACAGGGGGACAGAGAGAGGCAGGGACCGGGGGGGGGGGCAGAGAGAGAGAGGGTCAGAGAGGGGGGGCAGAGGGAGAGGGGGCAAGACAGAGAGGGGGGCAGACAGAGAGGGGACAGAGTAAAGGGGGCAGTGAGAGAGATGGGCAGAGTGAGAGGGGGTCAGAGAGAGAGGGTCAGAGAGAAAGGGGAATTGAGAGAGCGGAGGACAGAGAGAGAGGGGACAGAGGGTGGGGGACACAGAGACGGGGTTCAGAGAGATGGGGACAGAGAGAGAGGGGGGCAGAGAGAGAGGGGGGCAGAGAATGGGGGACAGAGAGAGAGGGGGACAGAGGGGGAGGGGGACAGAGAGAGAGGGGGAAAGAGAGAGGGGGACAGAGAGAGAGGGGTCAGAGACAGTGGGGGACAGAGAGAGTGGGGGGAAGAGAAAGAGGGGGCAGAGAGAGGTGACAGAGATGGGGGGCAGAGAGGGGGGACAGAGGGAGGGGGGACAGAGAGATGTGGACCGAGGGAAGGGTAAACAAAGAGATGGTGACAGACAGGGGGCAGTGTTAGGGAGACAGAGTAAGGGGGGACAGAGAGAGGGGGAGAGAGAGGGGGGAGAGAGAGACTGGGGAGAAAGAGAGGGGGAGAGAGAGAGGGAGGACAGAGAGAGAGGGGGATGGAGAGGGACAGAGAGAGGGGGGCAGAGAGAGGGCGACAGAGAGAGTGGGAGAGAGAGTGGGTCAGATAGAGGGGGTCAGAGAGAGTTGGCCAGAGAGCGATGGGACAGAGATAGTGGGGGCAAAGAGAAGTCGACAGCGAGAGGGCGACAGAGAGAAGGGGGCAGAAAGAGGCGGGATAGAGGGGGACAGAGAGAGAGGGGGCAGAGAGGTGTGGACAGAGAGAGGGGGGAAAGAGAGAGGGGGACAGAGGGGGGACAGAGTGAGGGGGGACAGAGAGAGGGGGCAGAGAGAGTGGGACTGAGAGAGGGCGACAGATGGGGGGCAGTGAACGGGTGTGAAAGATAGGCAGGTGGGAGAGAGAGGGGGAGAGAGAGAGCGGTGCGATAGAGAGAGTGGGACAGAGAGTGGGTCAGATAGAGAGGGTCAGAGAGAGGGGGACAGAGAGAGAGGTGGACAGAGAGAGGGGGGACAGAGATACAGGGGGCAAAGAGAGGGCGACCGAGAGAGGGCGGCAGAGAGAGGAGGACAGAGAGGGACAGAGAGAGAGGTTGACAGAAAGAGGGGGTCAGAGAGAGAGAGGGACAGAGAGAGGGGGAATAGAGAGAGGTGGATAGAGACAGGCAACAGAGAGAGGTGGAAAGAGAGATAGGGTAGGGAGACGGTGTCAGAGAAAGGGGTGATAGAGAGTGGAGGACAGAATGAGGGATGATAGAGGGGACAGAGAGAGAGAGGGGGAACAGAGAGAGTAGGGGACAGAGAGAGAGGGGACAGAGAGTGGGGGAGATAGAGGGGGTAAGAGAGAGGGGGGCAGAGAGAGAGGGGGACTGAGAGGGGGACAAAGGAGGGGAATAGTGGGAGGCGGGTGGGAGCGAGAGGGGGGCAGAGAGAGGGCGACAGACGTGGGGGAGAGAACGGGGGTGAGAGCGAGGCGGGTGGGAGAGAGAGCGGGTCACAGAGAGAGGGCGCCAGAGAGAGTGGGTCAGAGAGTGAGTCAGTAGAGGGGGTCAGAGAGGGGGGGGGCAGCGATTGAGGGCGACAGAGAGAGGGGGGACAGAGAGAGGGGGACAGAGAGAGGGGGACAAAGATAAGGGGACAGAGAGAGAAGGGGCCAGAGAGAGTGGGGCTCAGAGAGAGGGGGGACAGAGAGAGACGGGGCAGAGAGAGGGGACAGAGACAGTGGGACAGAGAGTGCGGAACAGAGAGAGAGGGACAGAGAGGGGGGGTCAGAGAGAGAGGACGACAGAGAGAGTGGGACAGAAATAGTGGGTGCAAACAGAGGGCGACAGAGAGAGGAGGACACAGAGAGAGGGGGACAGAGAGAGGGGGGCAGGAAAAGCGGTGATAGAGGGGGACAGAGAGAGACGGGAAACAGAGAGAGGGGTCAGAGAGAGCGGTACAGAGAGGGGGTCAGAGAGAGGGGGGACAGAGTGCACGGGGGGGACAGAGGGGGGGGACGCGGGTCACAGAGAGAGAGGGGGTCAGAGAGAGGGGGACAGAGAGAGGGGTGACAGAGAGAGGGGACAGACAGAGGGTGTCAAAGAGATGGGGACAGAGAGAGGGGGACAGAGAGACAGAAGGTGTCAGAGAGAGGGGTGATAGAGAGTGGGGGACAGAAAGAGGGGTGATAGAGGGGGACAGAGAGAGAGAGGGGGGAACGAGAGAGAGGAGGAACAGCGAGAGAGGGGGTCAGAGAGAGGGGGCAGAGAGCGGGGACAGAGAGAGGGGACAGAAAGAGGGGTGATAGAGGGGGCAGAGAGAGAGAGGGGGGACCGAGAGAGAGGAGGAACAGAGAGAGAGGGGGTCAGAGAGAGGGGGCAGAGAGGGGGACAGAGAGAGGGGGCAGAGAGAGGGGACAGGGAGTAGGGGAGACAGAGGGGGTCAGAGAGACAGGAACAGAGAGAGAGGGGACAGATAGAGGCGGGACAGAGAGGTGTGACAGAGAGAGAGGGGACAGAGAGGGTGAACAGATAGAGGCAGGACAGAGAGTGGGGGAGATAGATGTGGTCAGCGACAGGGTGACAGAGAGAGGGGGCAGAGTGTGGGGCAGATAAATGGGGAAGAGAGAATGGGAACAGAGAGGGGGACAGAGAGAGGGGAGACAGAGGGAGGGGGGACAGAGTGAGTGGGACAGAGTGGGGGTAAGAGAAATGGGGACAGAGAGAGGGTGGGACAGAGAGTGGGTCAAATAGAGGGGGTCAGAGAGAGGAGGACAGAGAGAGAGGGACAGAGAGAGGAGGACAGGAAGACAGGTGGACAGAGAGAGTGGGTCAGAGAGAGGGGGACAGAGAGAGAGGGAAGAGAGAGACGGCAACAGCGAGAGTGGGTCAAATATAGGGTGTCAGAGAGAGGTGGACAGAGAGAGAGGGGAGAGAGATAGAGGGGCAAAGAGAGGGCGACACCGTTGGGCGACAGACAGAGGGACAGAGAGACAGGTGGACAGAGAGAGGGGGTCAGAGCGAGGGGGACAGAGAGAGGGGGAAGAGAGCGGGGGACATAGAGAGATTGACAGAGAGAGGGGGTCAGAGAAAGGGTGTCAGAGAGGGGGGTGACAGAGAGTGGGGGACAGAAAGAGGGGTGATAGAGCGGATGACAGAGAGAGAGCGGGACAGCGAGAGGGGGTGACAGAGAAAGGGGGACAGAGAGAGAGTGGGGGACAGAGAGAGTGGGGGCAGAGAGAGGGGGCAGAGAGAGAGGGGGGCAGAGAGAGGGGGACAGATTGGGGCAGAGAGAGGGGGGCAGAGAGAGTGGTGCAGAGAGAGAGGGGCAGAGAGGGTGGGACAGAGAGAGGGGACAGAAAGACAGGGGGACAGAGAGAGGCAGGGACCGGGGGTGGGGGCAGAGAGAGAGAGGGGGTCAGAGAGAGAGGGGGCAGAGAGACAGAGCGGGCAAAAGAGAGAAGGGGGCAGAGAGAGAGGGGGCAGAGTAAGGGGGGCAGTGAGAGAGAGGGGCAGAGTGAGAGGGGTTCAGAGCGAGGGGGTCAGAAAGAAAGGGGAATTGAGAGAGGGGAGGACAGAGAGAGAGGGGAAACAGAGAGGGGGGGACACAGAGACGGGGTTCAGAGAGAGGGGGACAGAGAGAGAGGGGGGCAGAGAGACAGGGGGACAGAGAGAGAGGGGGGCAGAGAGAGAGCGACAGAGAGAGAGGGACAGAGAGAGAGGGTGACAGAGTGTGGGCGAGAGGGGGGGACAGAGAGAGGGGGGACAGAGAGAGAGGGAGACGGAGAGAGAGGGGCAGAGAGAGAGGGGGTCAGAGAGAGGGCAACATAGAGAAGGGGACAGAGAGAGAGGGGGACAGAGAGAGGGGGGACAGAGAGAGGGATGACAGAGAGAGGGGGATAGAGAGAGAGGGGGACAGAGAGAGGGGGCAGAGAGAGGGGGAGATAGAGGGTGGTCAGAGGGAGAGGGACAGACAGAGGAGGACAGATAGTGGGGAAGATAGAGGGCATCAGAGAGAGGGTCATAGAGAGAGGTGACAGAGAGAGGGGTGACAGAGAGAGGGGGACAGAGAGAGAGGGACAGAGAGTGGTGGAGATAAAGGGGGCAAAAGGGAGGGGAATAGAGAGCGGCGTCAGAGAGAGGGGGGCAGAGAGAGGGGGACAGGGAGAGGGAGGAGAGAGAGAGAGGGCGACAGAAACAGAGGGGGACAGAGAGAGAGGGCGACAGAGAGCGGATGACAGAGAGAGAGCACGGGGCAGCGAGAGGGGGGGACAGAGAGAGAGGGGGGAGAGAGAGAGAGGGGGAGGGAGAGGGGGGGGGTGCATAGAGAGAGGGGGACAGAGCGGAGGGGGACAGAGAGAGACCGAGAAAGAGAGGGGGACAGAGAGAGAAGAGGACAGAGAGAGTGGGGGGGACAGAGATAGAGCGGGTGACCGAGAGAGGGAACAGAGAGAGAGTGGGGGACAGAGAGAGAGGGTGGCAGAGGGGGGGGAACAGTGTGAGAGGCGGGTGGGAGAGAAAAGTGTACAGAGAGCGGGGGACAGAGAGAGAGGGGGACAGAGAGAGTGGGGGACAGAGAGAGAGGGGGAAAGAGATAGTGGGTGACAGACAGAGCGGGGACAGAGATAGAGGGGACACAGAGAGAGGTGCACAGAGAAAGGGGGGGTTCAGAGAGAGAGGGGGACAGAGAGAGTGGCGGGCAGAGAGAGAGGGGGCAGAGAGAGGGGGGAGAGAGAGGGGGACAGAGACGGAGACAGAGAGAGAGGGGAACAGAGAGAGAGGGGGGACAGAGGGGGGACAGAGAGAGGTGGTCAGAGAGAGAGTGGGGCAGAGAGAGAGCCAGAGAGGGGGCAACAGAGAAAGAGGGACAGGGAGAGAGGGGGACAGAGAGAGGGGGTCAGGCAGAGGGTGTCAGAGAGAGGGGTGACAGAGAGTGGGGGACACAAAGAGGGATGATAGAGGGGGACAGAGAGAGAAAGGGGACAGAGGTGGAGCAGAGAGAGGCGGTCAGAGAGAGGGGCGCAGAGACGGGGGGACAGAGAGAGGGGGGGACAGAGAGAGTGGGGGACAGAGAGAGGTTGGGACGGGGGCATAAGGGGGGACAGAGGGGGGGAACAGAGAGAGTGGGATAGACAGAGCGCAGACAGAGTGTGGGGATAGAGGGGTCAGAGAGAGGGGACAAAGAGAGCGGGGTAAAGAGAGAGAGTGGGACAGAGAGGGGGATAAAGTGAGGGGGGACAGATAGAGGGGGGACAGAGAGAGAGAGGGGGGTAGAGAGAGGGTGACAGAGATGGGGGCAGAGAGGGGGGACAGAGGGAGGGGGGACAGAGAGATGTGGTCAGAGGGAGGGGTGAACAAAGAGATGGTGACAGACAGGAGGCAGAGAGAGGGAGACAGAGTAAGGGGGGACAGAGAGAGGGGGAGGGAGGGGGGGAGAGAGACTGGGGAGAGAGAGAGGGGGAGAGAGAGGGGAGGACAGAGAGAGGGGGTACAGAGAGAGGGGGACAGAGACGGATAGAGAGAGGGCGACAGAGAGAGTGGGACAGATAGTGGGTCAGATAGAGGGGGTCAGAGAGAGGTGGCCAGAGAGCGAGGGGACAGAGATAGAGGGGACAAAGAGAAGTCGACAGAGAGAGGGTGACAGAGAGATGGGTGCAGAAAGAGGCGTGATAGAGGGGGACAGAGAGAGAGGGGGCACAGAGAGACGGGGAACAGAGAAAGAGGGGGTCAGAGAGATAGGGACAGAGAGGGGTGGACAGAGAGAGGGGCGGACAGAGAGAGGGGGACAGAGGGGGGACAGAGTGAGGGGGGACAGAAAGAGGGGGGACAGAGAGTGGGGGAGATAGAGGGGGGTCAGAGAGGGGGGACAGAGAGAGAGGGGGACAGAGAGAGGGTGAACAAAGCGGGGGGATAGAGGGAGGCGGGTGGTAGAGAGAGAGGGCAGAGAGAGGAGGACAGAGAGAGGGCGACAGATGGGGGGCAGTGAACGGGTGTGTGAGAGAGGCAGGTGGGAGAGAGAGGGGGACAGAGAGAGCGGTGCGATAGAGAGAGTGGGACAGAGAGTGGGTCAGATAGAGGGGGTCAGAGAGAGGGGAGACAGAGAGAGAGGTGGACAGAGAGAGGGGGACAGAGATAGGGGGAAAGAGAGGGTGACAGAGAGAGGGCGACAGAGAGAGGAGGACAGAGAGAGAAGGTCAGAGAGAGAGGGACAGAGAGAGGGGGAAAAGAGAGAGGTGGACAGAGAGAGGGCAACAGAGAGTGGAGGAAAGAGAGAGAAGTGGACAGAGAGATAGGGTCAGGGAGAGGGTGTCAGAGAGAGGGTGTCAGAGAGATCGTTGACAGAGAGTGCAGGACAGAAAGAGGGATGATAGAGGGGGACAGAGAGAGAGAGGGGACAGAGAGGGGGAACAGAGAGAGTAGGGGACAGAGAGAGAGGGGACAGAGAGTGGGGGAGATAGAGGCGGTAAGAGGGAGGGGGGCAGAGAGAGAGGGGGACAGAGAGGGGGGACAAAGGGGGGAATAGTGGGAGGCGGGTGGGAGGGAGAGGGGGGGCAGAGAGAGGGCGACAGACAGACGGGGGGAGAGAACGGAGGTGAGTGTGAGGCGGGTCGGAGAGTGAGCGGGTCACAGAGAGAGGGCGCCAGAGAGAGTGGGATCCCCAGAGAGTGAGTCAGATAGAGGGGGTCAGAGAGAGTGGGACAGCGATTGAGGGCGACAGAAAGAGGGGGGAACAGAGAGAGGGGGGACAGAGAGAGAGGGGGACAGAGACAGGGGGCAGAGAGTGGACAAACAGAGAGAGGGGGACAGAGAGGGACAGAGATAGGGGGTCAGAGAGAGCGCGACAGAGCGAGTGGGACAGAGGGACAGAGAGAGGAGGTCAGAGAGAGGACGACAGAGAGAGTGGGACAGAGATAGAGGGTGCAAAGAGAGGGCGACAGAGAGAGGAGGACACAGAGAGAGGGGGACAGAGAGAGGAAGACTGGAAGAGGGGTGATAGAGGGGGGACAGGGAGAGACGGGGAACAGAGAGAGAGGGGGTCAGAGAGAGCGGGACAGAGAGGGGGGTCAGAGAGAGGGGGTCAGAGAGAGGCGGGACAGAGTGCACGGGGGGACAGAGCGGGGGACGGGGGGGTCAGAGAGAGGGTGGTCAGAGAGAGGGGGCACAGAGAGAGAGGGGACAGACAGAGGGTGTCAGAGAGATGGGGACAGAGAGAGAGGGACAATGAAAGGGGGGTTAGACAGCGGGTGTCAGAGAGGGGGTGATAGAGAGTGGGGGACAGAAAGAGGGGTGATAGAGGGGGACAGAAAGAGAGAGAGGGGACCGAGAGAGAGGAGGAACAGAGAGAGAGAGGGTCAGAGAGAGGGGGCAGAGAGGGGGGACAGAGAGAGGGGGCAGAGAGAGGGGACAGGGAGTAGGGGAGACAGAGGGGGTCAGAGAGAGAGGGACAGAGAGAGGGGACAGATAGAGGCGGGACAGAGAGGGGTGACAGAGAGAGAGGGGACAGAGAGGGTGAACAGATAGAGGCGGGACAGAGAGTGGGGGAGATAGATATGGTCAGCGACAGGTTGACAGAGAGAGGGGGCAGAGTGTGGGGCAGATAAAGAGGGAAGAGAGAAGGGGAACAGAGAGGGGGACAGAGAGAGGGGAGACATAGAGAGGGGGGATAGAGTGAGTGGGACAGAGTGGGGTTCAGAGAAAGGTGGACAGAGAGAGGGTGGGACAGAGAGTGGGTTCACTCGAGGGGGTCAGAGAGAGGTGGACAGGAGAGAGAGGGGACAGAGATAGAGGGGGCAAAGAGAGGGCGACAGCGTTGGGCGACAGAGAGAGGAGGACAGAGAGAGAGGGACAGAGAGAGGAGGACAGAAAGACGGGGTGAACAGAGAGAGAGGGTCAGAGAGAGTAGGGGACAGAGAGGGGGAAGAGAGAGACGGCAACAGAGAGAGTGGGTCAAATATAGGGGGTCAGAGAGAGGTGGACAGAGAGAGAGGGGACAGAGATAGAGGGGCAAAGAAAGGGAGACACCGTTGGGCGACAGAGAGAGAGGGACAGAGAGACAGGTGGACAGAGAGAGAGGGTCAGAGCGAGGGGGACAGAGAGAGGGGAAGAGAGCGGGGGACATAGAGAGAGGGACAGAGGGAGGGGGTCAGAGAAAGGGTGTCAGAGAGAGGGGTGACAGAGATTGGGGGACGGAAAGAGGGGTGATAGAGCGGATGACAGAGAGAGAGCGGGACAGCGAGAGGGGGTGACAGAGAAAGGGGGACAGAGAGAGTGGGGGACAGAGAGAGTGGGGGACATAGAGAGTGGGGGGCAGAGAGAGAGGGGGCAGAGAGAGAGAGAGGGGCAGAGAGAGGCGGACAGAGAGGGAGACAGAGAGAGACGGGAACAGAGAGAGAGGGGAACAGAGAGAAGGGGGTCAGAGAGAGGGGGCGCAGAGAGATTGGGGCAGAGAGAGAGGGGCTGAGGGGGGGCAGAGAGAGGGGGACAGAGATACAGGGGGACAGAGAGAGGCAGGGACCAAGAGGGGGGGCAGAGAGAGAGAGAGGGGGTCAGAGAGAGAGGGGGCAGAGAGAGAGGGGGCAAGAGAGAGAGGGGGGCAGAGAGAGAGGGGACAGAGTAAGGGGGGCAGTGAGAGAGAGGGGCAGAGTGAGAGGGGTTCAGAGAGAGGGGGTCAGGAAGAAAGGGGAATTGAGAGAGGGGAGGACAGAGAGAGAGGGGACACAGAGAGGGGGGTCACAGAGACGGGGTTCAGAGAGAGGGGGACGGAGAGAGAGGGGAGCAGAGATAGAGGGGGACATAGAGAGTGGGGGGCAGAGAGAGAGGGGGAAGAGAGAGAGAGAGAGGGGCAGAGAGAGGGGGACAGAGACGGAGACAGAGAGAGAGATGAACAGAGAGAGAGGGGAACAGAGAGGAGGGGTCAGAGAGAGGGGTGGACAGAGATGGGGAACACAGAGAGGGGGTCAGAGAGAGAAGGGGCAGAGAGAGTGGGGCAAGAGAGAGAGAGAGGGGCATAGAGAGGGGGGGACAGAGAGAGGGCGACAGAGATACAGGGGGACAGAGAGAGGCAGGGACCAAGAGGGGGGGACAGAGAGAGAGAGAGGGGGTCAGAGAGAGAGGGGGCAGAGAGAGAGGGGGCAAGAGAGAGAGGGGGGCAGAGAGATAGAGGGGCAGAGTGAGAGGGGTTCAGAGAGGGGGGGTCAGAAAGAAAGGGGAATTGAGAGAGGGGAGGACAGAGAGAGAGGGGTCACAGAGAGGGGGGTCACAGAGACGGGGTTCAGAGAGAGGGGGACGGAGAGAGAGGGGGGCAGAGAGAGACAGGGGGGACATAGAGAGTGGGGGGCAGAGAGAGAGGGGGAAGAGAGAGAGAGAGGGGCAGAGAGAGGGGTCAGAGACGGAGACAGAGAGAGAGATGAACAGAGAGAGAGGGGAACAGAGAGGAGGGGTCAGAGAGAGGGGTGGACAGAGGGGAGAACACAGAGAGGGGGTCAGAGAGAGAGGGGGGCAGAGAGAGTGGGGTAGAGAGAGAGGAGCATAGAGAGGGGGGACTGAGAGAGGGGGACAGAGAGACAGGGGGACAGAGAGGCAGTGACCGAGAGTGGGGGACAGAGAGAGAGAGAGCGTCAGAGAGAGAGGGGGGCAGAGAGAGAGGGGGCAAGAGAGAGAGGGGGGCAGAGAGAGAGGGGACAGAGTAAGGGGGGCAGTGACAGAGAGGGGCAAAGTGAGAGAGGGTCAGAGAGAAGGGGTCAGAGAGAAAGGGGAATTGAGAGAGGGGAGGACAGAGAGAGAGGGGACACAGAGAGGGCGGCAGAGAGAGGGGGACAGAGAGAGGGGGGGCAGAGAGAGAGGGACAGAGAGAGCGGGACAGAGAGAGCGGGACAGAGAGAGGGATGACAGAGAGAGGGGGACAGAGGGAGGGGGAGATAGAGGGTGATCAGAGGGAGAGGGACAGACAGAGGAGGACAGAAACTGGGGAAGATAGAGGGCGTCAGAGAGAGGGTCATAGAGAGAGAGGGGACAGAGAGAGGGGTGACAAAGAGATGCTGACAGAGAGAGGGGGACAGAGAGTGGTGGAGATAAAGGGGGTAAGAGGGTGGGGGAATAGAGAGGGGCGTCAGAGAGAGGGGTCAGAGAGAGGGGGGGACAGAGAGAGGGGGGAGAGAGAGAGAGGGGGCAGAGAGTGAGGGGGACAGAAACAGAGGGGGACAGAGAGAGAGGGCGACAGAGCGGATGACAGAGAGAGAGAGCAGGACAGCGAGAGGGGGGGAACAGAGAGAGAGGGGGACAGAGAGAGAGGGGTCAGACAGAGTGGGGGACAGAATAAGAGGGGGGCAGAGGGAGAGGGAGATGTGGTCAGAGAGAGGGGGGGGACAGAGAGAGAGGGGGACAGAGAGAGAGGGGGAGCGAGAGAGGGGGGCCATAGAGAGAGGGGGACAGAGAGAGGGGGACAGAGAGAGATCGAGAAAGAGAAGGGGACAGAGAAAGAAGGGGACGGAGAGAGTGGGGGGGGGAGAGAGAGAGAGGGGTGGCAGAGAGGGGGGAACAGAGGGAGAGGCGGGTGGGAGAGAAAGGGGGACAGAGAGAGGGGGACAGAGAGCGAGGGGGGCAGAGAGAGAGCGGGACGGAGAGAGTGGGAAAGAGAGAGGGGGGGCCAGACACAGGGGGTACAGAGATAGAGGGGACAGAGACAGAGGTGCACCGAGAGATGGGGGGACAGAGAGAGAGGGGGACAGAGAGAGAGGGGGCAGAGAGAGGGGGGAGAGAGATGGGGACAGAGACGGAGATAAAGAGAGGATAACAGAGAGAGAGAGGAACAGAGAGAGGGGGGACAGAGGGGGGACAGAGAGAGGGTGTCAGAGAGAGAGTGGGGCAGAGAGAGATGGGGCAGAGAGGGGGCAACAGAGAAAGAGGGATAGAGAGAGAGGGGGACAGAGAGAGAGGGTCAGAGAGAGGTCGACAGAGAGAGAGGAACAGAGAGAGCGGGTCAGGCAGAGGGTGTCAGAGGGAGGGGTGACAGAGAGTGGGGGACACAAAGAGGGGTGATAGAGGGGGATAGAGAGAGAGATGGGACAGAGGGGGGCAGAGAGAGGGGGTCAGAGAGAGGGACGCAGAGAGGAGGGGGCAGAGAGAGAGGGAGTAGAGAGAGGGTGACAGAGATGGGGCAGAGAGGGGGGAAAGAGAGATGTGGACAAGGGAGGGGTGAAAAAAGAGATGGTGACAGACAGGGGGTAGAGAGAGGGAGACAGAGTAAGGGGGGACAGAGAGAGGGGGAGAGAGAGGGTGGAGAGAGAGAGAGACTGGGGAGAGAGAGGGGGGAGAGAGAGCGGGAGGACAGAGAATGGGGGGACAGAGAGAGGGGGACAGAGAGGGACAGAGAGAGGGCGACAGAGAGAGGGGGGACAGAGAGAGGAGGCAGAGAGAGAGGACAGGGAGTGGCCAAGACAGAGGGGGTCAGAGAGAGTGGGACAGAGAGAGAGGGGACAGATAGAGGCGGGACAGAGAGGGGGAAAGAGAGAGGGGGCAGAGTGTGGGGCAGATAAAGGGGGAAGAGGGAGGGGACACTGAGAGAGGGGGACAGAGGGAGGGGAGACAGAGAGGGGGGACAGAGTGAGTGGGACAGAGAGAGATGGGACAGAGAGTGGGGATAGAGAGAGGTGTACAGAGTGGGGGAGAGAGAGGGGGTCAGAGAGAGGGGGGAGAGAGAGAGAGCGGGCAGAGAGTGAGGGGGACAGAAACAGAGGGGCACAGAGAGAGAGAGCGACAGATCGGATGACAGAGAGAGCAGGACAGCGAGAGGGGGGACAGAGAGAGAGGGGGACAGAGAGAGAGGGGTCAGACAGAGTGGGGGACAGAGAAAGAGGAGGGCAGAGGGAGAGGGAGAGGTGGTCAGAGAGAGGGGGGAGAGGGGGGTCAGAGAGAGAGGGGGGCAGAGAGAGAGGGGGACGGAGAGAGCGGGGAAAGAGAGAGGGGGCCCAGACAGAGGGGGGACAGAGATAGAGGGGACAGAGAGAGAAGGGGCAGAGAGAGGGGGGGGAGAGAGAGGGGGACAGAGACGGAGACAGAGAGAGGAGAACAGAGAGAGAGAGGAACAGAGAGAGGGGGGACAGAGGGGGGACAGAGAGAGGGTGTCAGAGAGAGATGGGGCAGAGAGAGAGGGGGCAGAGAGGGGGCAACAGAGAGAGGGGGACAGAGAGAGCGGGTCAGACAGAGGGTGTCAGAGGGAGGGGTGACAGAGAGTGGGGGACACAAAGAGGGGTGATAGTGGGGGACAGAGAGAGAGAGCGGACAGAGGGGGGTAGAGAGAGGGGGTCAGAGGGAGGGACGCAGAGAGGAGGGGACAGAGATAGAGGGGACAGAGAGAGAGGGGGACAGAGAGAGGTGGGGATGGGGGGCATAAGGGGGGCAGAGGGTGGGGAACAGAGAGAGGGGGACAGAGAGAGGGGACAGAGAGTGCGGGGGAAAGAGAGAGAGTGGGACAGAGAGTAGTGATAAAGAGAGGGGGAACAGATAGAGGGGGCAGAGAGAGAGGGAGTAGAGAGAGGGTGACAGAGATGGGGCAGAGAGGGGGACAGAGAGAGGGAGACAGAGTAAGGGGGGACAGAGAGAGACGGGAGAGAGAGGGTGGAGAGAGAGACTGGGGAGAGAGAGAGGGGGGAGAAAGAGGGAGGACAGAGAATGGGGGGACAGAGAGAGGGGGACAGGCAGGGACAGAGACAGGGCGACAGAGAGAGTGTGACAGAGAGTGGGTCAGATAGAGAGGGTCAGAGAGAGGTGGCCAGAGAGCGAGGGGACAGAGATAGAGGGGGCAAAGAGAAGTCGACAGAGAGAGGAGGCAGAAAGAGGCGTTATAGAGGGGGACAGAGATGGGGCAGAGAGAGAGGGGGAACAGAGAAAGAGGGGGTCAGAGAGATAGGGACAGATAGGGGTGGACATAGAGAGGGGGGGAACAGAGAGAGGGGGACAGACGGGGACAGAGTGAGGGGGGACAGAGAGAGGGAGGACAGAGAGTGGGGGAGATAGAGGGGGTCAGAGAGGGGGGACAGAGAGAGAGGGGGCAGAGAGAGGGGGAACAAAGCGGGGGGATAGAGGGAGGCGGGTGGGAAAGAGAGGGGGCAGAGAGAGGGGGACTGAGAGAGGGCGACAGATGGGGGGCAGTGAACGGGTGTGAGAGCGAGGCAGGTGGGAGAGAGAGGGGGACAGAGAGAACGGTGCGATAGAGAGAGTGGGACAGAGAGCGGGTCAGATAGAGGGGGTCAGAGAGAGGGGGACAGAGAGAGAGGTGGACAGAGAGAGGGGGGACAGAGATAGAGGGGGAAAAGAAGGGCGACAGAGAGAGGGCGACAGAGAGGAAGACAAAGAGATGGACAGAGAGAGAGGTGGACAGAAAGAGGGGGTCAGAGAGAGGGGAACAGAGAGAGGGGCAAGAGAGAGAGGTGGACAGAGAGAGGGCAACAGAGTAAGGGGGGCAGAGACAGGGGGACAGAGCGAGGGGGGAGAGAGAGAGGGTGTGTGAGAGAGGGGGGGAAGATAGAGAGGGACTACAGAGAGTGGAGTGACAGAGAGACGGGGGCCAGAGAGAGGAGGGAGAGATGGAGGGGCGACAGAGAGACGATGACAGAGCGGGGGGACAGAGACGGGGACAGAGAGAGGGGGGACAGAGAGAGGAGGCAGAGAGAGAGGACAGGGAGTGGGCAAGACAGAGGGGATCAGAGAGAGTGGGACAGAGAGAGAGGGGACAGATAGAGGCGGGACAGAGAGGGGGAAAGAGAGAGGAGGGCAGAGAGAGGGTGACAGAGAGAGAGGACAGAGAGTGGGGGAGTTAGAGGTGGTCAGAGACAGGGTGACAGAGAGAGGGGGCAGAGTGCGGGGCAGATAAAGGGGGAAGAGAGAGGGGGGTCAGAGAGAGGCGGTCAGATAGAGGGGAGACAGAGAGGTGGGGGACAGAGTGAGTGGGACAGAGAGAGATGGGACAGAGAGTGGGGATAGAGAGAGGTGTACAGAGTGGGGGAGAGAGAGGGGGTCAGAGAGAGGGGGACAGAGAGAGGTGGACAGAGAGAGTGTATCAGAGAGAGGGGGACAGAGAGAGAGGGACAGAGATTGGTCAAATAGAGGGTGTCAGAGAGAGGGAGACAGAGATAGAGGGGACAGAGATAGAGGGGGCAAAGAGATTGCGACAGCGTTGGGCGACAGAGAGAGAGGAGGACAGAGAGAGAGGGACAGAGAGACAGGTGGACAGATAGAGTGGTTAAATGAGAGAGGGGGAAGAGAGCGGGGGACAGAGAGAGGGGCCAGAGAGAGGTGGTCGGAGAGAGGGGATCAGAGAGAGGGTGTCAGAGAGAGGGTGACAGAGAGGGGGGACAGTGGGGGGTGACAGAGAGAGCGCGGGGAACAGAGGGGTGGACTGAGGGGGGACAGAGAGGGGGGGACATAGAGAAGGGGGTACAGAGAGAGGGGGACAGAGAGAGGGCGACAGACGGGTGGGCAGAGAAAGGGGTGAGAAAGAGGCGGTGGGAGAGAGAGAGGATCAGGGAGAGAGGGCGACAGAGAGAGTGGGACAGAGAGTGGGGGGATAGAGAGAGGGAGGGCAGAGAGGGGGAAAGAGAGAAGGGTTCAAAGAGAGAGGGGTTCAGAGAGCGAGAGGGTCAGAGAGAGAGGGGTCACAGTGAGGGGGGACAGAGAGAGAGGGGACAGAGAGAGGGGAACAGAGAGAGGGGAACAGAGAGAGGGGGACATAGAGGGACAGAGAGAGGGGGTCAGAGTGAGTGCGACAGAGAGAATGGCGCACAGACTGGGTCAGATAGAGAGCGTCACAGAGAGGTGGACCGAGAGAGAGGGGACCGAGATAGATGGCGACAGAGAGAGGGCGACAGAGAGAGGGTGATAGAGAGAGGGCGATAGAGAGAGGGGTGACAGAGAGTGGGGGACAGAAAGAGGAGTGATAGGGGGGACAGAGAGAGAGAGGGGGCAGAGAGAGGGGGGATAGAGAGAGGGGGGACAGAGAGGGGGACCGAGAGAGAGGGGACAGAGAGTGGGGGAGATAGAGGGGTTCAGAGAGAGGGGGAGAGAGAGAGAGGGGGACAGAGGGAGGGGGACCAAGGAGAGTGGGAGAGAGAGGGGGGAAAGAGAGAGGGGGAACAGATGGGGGGGTACAAAGAGAGAGTGGGGGACTGAGATAGGTTGACAGAGAGGGGGCTGAGAGAGGGGGGGATAGAGAGTGGGTCAAATAGGTCAAATAGAGGGTGTCAGAGAGAGGTGGACAGAGAGAGAGGGGACAGAGATAGAGGGGGCAAAGAGAGGGCGACAGCATTGGGCGACAGAGAGAGGAGGACAGAGAGAGAGAGGGACAGAGAGACAGGTGGACAGAGAGAGAGTGTCAGAGAGAGGGGGACAGAGAGAGGGGGAAGAGAGCGGGGGACAAAGAGAGGATAACAGAGAGAGGGGATCAGAGTGAGCGCGACAGAGAGAGTGGGGTAGAGAGTGGGTCAGATAGAGGGCGTCAGAGAGAGGTGGACCGAGAGAGAGGGGACCGAGATAGATGGCGACAGAGAGAGGGCGATAGAGAGAGGGCGACAGAGAGAGGGGGAAAGAGAGAGGGGGATAGAGAGGGGCGGACAGAGAGAGTGGGATAGAGAGGGGGGACAGAGAGAGGGGGGGGACAGAGAGAGGGGGGGGACAGAGAGAGTGGGGCCAGAGAGGGGGACCGAGAGAGAGGGGACAGAGACCGGGGGACAGAGAGAGGATAACAGAGAGAGGGGATCAGAGTCAGCGCGACAGAGAGAGTGGGGTAGAGAGTGGGTCAGATAGAGGGCGTCAGAGAGAGGTGGACCGAGAGAGAGGGGACCGAGATAGATGGCGACAGAGAGAGGGCGATAGAGAGAGGGCGACAGAGAGAGGGGGAAAGAGAGAGGGGGATAGAGAGGGGCGGACAGAGAGAGTGGGATAGAGAGGGGGGGACAGAGAGAGGGGGGGACAGAGAGAGGGACCGAGAGAGAGGGGACAGAGAGTGGGGGAGATAGAGGGGTTCAGAGAGAGGGGGACAGAGAGAGAGGGGGACAGAGAGAGGGGGACCAGGGAGAGCGGGACAGAGAGGGGGGACAGAGAAAGGGGGAACAGATTGGGGGGGGGGAGAGAGAGAGAGTTGGGGACTGAGATAGGGTGACAGAGAGCGGGCTAAGAGAGGGTGGGTCAGAGAGTGAGTCAAATAGGTCAAATAGAGGGTGTCAGAGAGAGGTGGACAGAGAGAGAGGGGAAAGAGATAGAGGGGGCAAAGAGAGGGCGACAGCGTTGGGCGACAGAGAGAGGAGGACAGAGAGAGAGAGGGACAGAGAGACAGGTGGACAGAGAGAGTGGGTCAGAGAGAGGGGGGCAGAGAGGGGGGAAGAGAGCGGGGGACAAAGAGAGGGAGACAGAGTAAGGGGGGACACAGAGAGGGGTAGAGAGAGGGTGGAGAGAGAGACTGGGGAGAGAGAGTGGAGGGAGAGAGAGGGAGGACAGAGAATGGGGGGACAGAGAGAGGGGGACAAGGACGGTCAGAGAGAGGGCGACAGAGAGAGTGTGACAGAGAGTGGGTCAGATAGAGGGGGTCAGAGAGAGGTGGCCAGAGAGCGAGGGGACAGAGATAGAGGGGGCAAAGAGAAGTCGACAGAGAGAGGCGGCAGAAAGACGCGTTATAGAGGGGGACAGAGAGAGAGGGGGCAGAGAGAGAGGGGGAACAGAGAAAGAGGGGGTCAGAGAGATAGGGACAGATAGGGGTGGACAGAGAGAGGGGGGACAGAGAGAGGGGGACATTCGGGGACAGAGTGAGGGGGGACAGAGAGAGGGAGGACAGAGAGTGGGGGAGATAGAGGGGGTCAGAGAGGGGGGACAGAGAGAGGGGGCAGAAAGAGGGGGAACAAAGCGGGGGGATAGAGGGAGGCGGGTGGGAAAGAGAGGGGACTGAGAGAGGGCGACAGATGGGGGGCGGTGAACGGGTGTGAGAGAGAGGCAGGTGGGAGAAAGAGGGGGACAGAGAGCGCTGTGCGATAGAGAGAGTGGGGCAGAGAGGGGCTCAGATAGAGGGGGTCAGAGAGAGGGGGACAGAGAGAGAGGTGGACAGAGTGAGGGGGCCAGAGATAGAGGGGGAAAAGAAGGGCGACAGAGAGAGGGCGACAGAGAGGAGGACAGCGAGAGGGACAGAGGGAGAGGTGGACAGAAAGAGGGGGGCAGAGAGAGGGGGGGGACAGAGCGAGGGGGGAGAGAGAGAGGTTGTGTGAGAGAGGGGGGCAGATAGAGAGGGACTACAGCGAGGGGGGTGACAGAGAGACGGGGGACAGAGAGAGGAGGGAGAGATGGAGGGGCGACAGAGAGACGATGACAGAGCGGGGGGAGAGAGAGGGGGACAGAGAGAGGAGGCAGAGAGAAAGGACAGGGAGTGGGCAAGACAGAGGGGATCAGAGACAGGGTGACAGAGAGAGGGGGCAGAGTGTGGGGCAGATAAAGGGGAAAGAGAGAGGGGGGTCAGAGAGAGGCGGTCAGATAGAGTGGAGACAGAGAGGTGTGGGACAGAGTGAGTGGGACAGAGAGAGATGGGATAGAGAGTTGGGATAGAGAGAGGTGTACAGAGTGGGGGAGAGAGAGGGGGTCAGAGAGAGGTGGACAGAGAGAGGTGGACAGAGAGATAGGGACAGAGATTGGTCAAATAGAGGGTGTCAGAGAGAGGGAGACAGATATAGAGGGGACAGAGATAGAGGGGGCAAAGAGATGGCGACAGCGTTGGGCGACAGAGAGAGAGGAGGACAGAGAGAGAGAGGGACAGAGAGACAGGTGGACAGATAGAGTGGAAGTGAGTGGGGGAAGAGAGCGGGGGACAGAGAGCGGGGGACAGAGAGAGATGGCCAGGGGGATCAGAGAGAGGGTGTCAGAGAGAGGGTGACAGAGAGGGGGGACAGTGGGGGGTGACAGAGAGAGAGCGGGGAACAGAGGGGTGGACTGAGGCGGGACAGAGAGAGGGGGGACATAGAGAAGGGGGTACAGAGAGAGGGGGACAGAGAGAGGGCGACAGACGGGTGGGCAGACAACGGGGTGAGAAAGAGGCGGTGGGAGAGAGAAAGGATCAGAGAGAAAGGGCGACAGAGAGAGTGGGACAGAGAGTGGGGGGATAGAGAGGGGGAGGGCAGAGAGGGGGAAAGAGAGAAGGGTTCAAAGAGAGAGGGGTTCAGAGAGCGAGGGGGTCAGAGAACGAGGGGTCAGAGAGAGGGGGGACAGAGACAGAGGGGACAGAGACAGGGGGACAGAGAGAGGGGAACAGAGAGAGGGGGACATAGAGGGACAGAGAGAGGGGGTCAGAGTGAGTGCGACAGAGAGAGTGGGGCACAGAGTGGGTCAGATAGAGGACGTCAGAGAGAGGTGGACCGAGAGAGAGGGGACCGAGATAGATGGCGACAGAAAGAGGGCGACAGAGAGAGGGCGACAGAGAGAGGGGGTCAGAGAGAGGGGGACAGAGAGAGAGGGGGACAGAGAGAGAGGGGGAAGAGAGAGAGGGGGACAGAGAGAGAGAGGTGGACCAGGGAGAGCGGGACAGAGAGGGGGGACAGAGAGAGGGGAAACAGATGGGGGGGGGACAGAGAGAGAGTGGGGGACTGAGATAGGTTGACAGAGAGGGGGCTGAGAGAGGGGGGACAGAGAGTGGGTCAAATAGGTCAAATAGAGGGTGTCAGAGAGAGGTGGACAGAGAGAGAGGGGACAGAGACAGAGGGGGCAAAGAGAGGGCGACAGCATTGGGCGACAGAGAGAGGAGGACAGAGAGAGAGACGGACAGAGAGACAGGTGGACAGAGAGAGAGGGTCAGAGAGAGGCGAACAGAGAGCGGGGGAAGAGAGTGCGGGACAAAGAGAGGTGGCCAGAGAGGGGTGCTCAGAGAGAGGTGTCAGAGAGAGGGTGTCAGAGAGAGTGTGTCAGAGTGTGGGAGACAGAAAGAGGGGTGATAGAGCGGGACAGAGAGAGAGAGACGGGACAGAGAGAGAATAGGGAACAGAGAGAGGGTGACAGAGAGGGGGACAGAGAGAGGCGGGACAGAGAGGGGGGAGAGAGAGCGGGAGGACAGAGAGGGGGAAAGAGAGAAGGGTTCAAAGAGAGAGTGGTTCAGAGAGCGAGGGGGTCAGAGAGCGAGGGGTCAGAGAGAGAAGGGGACAGAGAGGGAGAGGACAGAGACAGGGGGACAGAGAGAGGATAACAGAGAGAGGGGGATATAGAGGGACAGAGAGAGGGGGTCAGAGTGAGTGCGACAGAGAGAGTGGGGCACAGAGTGGGTCAGATAGAGGGCGTCAGATTGAGGTGGACCGAGAGAGAGGGGACCGAGATAGATGGCGACAGAGAGAGGGCGACAGAGAGAGGGCGACAGAGAGAGGGGGTCAGAGAGAGGGGTGACAGAGAGTGGGGGACAGAAAGAGGGGTGATAGAGGGGGACAGAGAGAGAGGGGGCAGAGAGAGGGGGGGACAGAGAGAGGGGGGATAGAGAGGGGGGGACAGAGAGACGGGGGGACAGAGAGAGGGGGACAGAGAGGGGGACCAAGAGAGAGGGTCAGAGAGTGGGGGAGATAGAGGGGTTCAGAGAGAGGGGGACAGAGAGAGAGGGGGACAGAGAGAGGGGGACCAGGGAGAGCGGGACAGAGAGGGGGGACAGAGAGAGGGGGAACAGATGGGGGGGGGGACAGAGAGAGAGTTGGGGACTGAGATAGGGTGACAGAGAGCGGGCTGAGAGAGGGTGGGACAGAGAGTGGGTCAAATAGGTCAAATAGAGGGATTCAGAGAGAGGTGGACAGAGAGAGAGGGGACAGAGATAGAGATGGCAAAGAGAGGGCGGCAGCGTTGGGCGACAGAGAGAGGAGGACAGAGAGAGAGAGAGGGACAGAGAGACAGGTGGACAGAGAGAGAGGGTCAGAGAGAGGAGGACAGAGAGGGGGGAAGAGAGCGGGGGACAGAGAGAGGGGGCCAGAGACAGGTGATCAGAGAGAGGTGTCAGAGAGAGGTGGACAGAGACAGGGTGACAGAGAGAGGGGGCAGATAAAGGGGGAAGAGGGAGGGGACACAGAGAGAGGGGGACAGAGGGATGGGAGACAGAGAGAGGGGGGCCAGAGTGAGTGGGACAGAGAGAGATGGGACAGAGAGTGGGGATCAGACAGAGGGGTTAGAGTGGGGGAGAGAGAGGGGGACAAAGAGAGGGAGACAGAGTAAGGGGGGACACAGAGAGGGGTAGAGAGAGGGTGGAGAGAGAGACTGGGGAGAGAGAGTGGGGGGAGAGAGAGGGAGGACAGAGAATGGGGGGACAGAGAGAGGGGGACAAGGACGGTCAGAGAGAGGGCGACAGAGAGAGTGTGACAGAGAGTGGGTCAGATAGAGGGGGTCAGAGAGAGGTGGCCAGAGAGCGAGGGGACAGAGATAGAGGGGGCAAAGAGAAGTCGACAGAGAGAGGCGGCAGAAAGACGCGTTATAGAGGGGAACAGAGAGAGAGGGGGCAGAGAGAGAGGGGGAACAGAGAAAGAGGGGGTCAGAGAGATAGGGACAGATAGGGGTGGACAGAGAGAGGGGGGGACAGAGAGAGGGGGACATTCGGGGACAGAGTGAGGGGGGACAGAGAGAGGGAGGACAGAGAGTGGGGGAGATAGAGGGGGTCAGAGAGGGGGGACAGAGAGAGGGGGCAGAGAGAGGGGGAACAAAGCGGGGGGATAGAGGGAGGCGGGTGGGAAAGAGAGGGGACTGAGAGAGGGCGACAGATGGGGGGCAGTGAACGGGTGTGAGAGAGAGGCAGGTGGGAGAAAGAGGGGGACAGAGAGCGCTGTGCGATAGAGAGAGTGGGGCAGAGAGGGGCTCAGATAGAGGGGGTCAGAGAGAGGGGGGACAGAGAGAGAGGTGGACAGAGTGAGGGGGCCAGAGATAGAGGGGGAAAAGAAGGGCGACAGAGAGAGGGCGACAGAGAGGAGGACAGCGAGAGGGACAGAGGGAGAGGTGGACAGAAAGAGGGGGCAGAGAGAGGGGGGGACAGAGCGAGGGGGGAGAGAGAGAGGTTGTGTGAGAGAGGGGGGCAGATAGAGAGGGACTACAGCGAGGGGGGTGACAGAGAGACGGGGGACAGAGAGAGGAGGGAGAGATGGAGGGGCGACAGAGAGACGATGACAGAGCGGGGGGAGAGAGAGGGGGACAGAGAGAGGAGGCAGAGAGAAAGGACAGGGAGTGGGCAAGACAGAGGGGATCAGAGACAGGGTGACAGAGAGAGGGGGCAGAGTGTGGGGCAGATAAAGGGGAAAGAGAGAGGGGGGTCAGAGAGAGGCGGTCAGATAGAGTGGAGACAGAGAGTTGTGGGACAGAGTGAGTGGGACAGAGAGAGATGGGATAGAGAGTTGGGATAGAGAGAGATGTACAGAGTGGGGGAGAGAGAGGGGGTCAGAGAGAGGTGGACAGAGAGAGGTGGACAGAGAGATAGGGACAGAGATTGGTCAAATAGAGGGTGTCAGAGAGAGGGAGACAGATATAGAGGGGACAGAGATAGAGGGGGCAAAGAGATGGCGACAGCGTTGGGCGACAGAGAGAGAGGAGGACAGAGAGAGAGAGGGACAGAGAGACAGGTGGACAGATAGAGTGGAAGTGAGTGGGGGAAGAGAGCGGGGGACAGAGAGCGGGGGACAGAGAGAGATGGCCAGGGGGATCAGAGAGAGGGTGTCAGAGAGAGGGTGACAGAGAGGGGGGACAGTGGGGGGTGACAGAGAGAGAGCGGGGAACAGAGGGGTGGACTGAGGCGGGACAGAGAGAGGGGGGACATAGAGAAGGGGGTACAGAGAGAGGGGGACAGAGAGAGGGCGACAGACGGGTGGGCAGACAACGGGGTGAGAAAGAGGCGGTGGGAGAGAGAAAGGATCAGAGAGAAAGGGCGACAGAGAGAGTGGGACAGAGAGTGGGGGGATAGAGAGGGGGAGGGCAGAGAGGGGGAAAGAGAGAAGGGTTCAAAGAGAGAGGGGTTCAGAGAGCGAGGGGGTCAGAGAGCGAGGGGTCAGAGAGAGGGGGGACAGAGACAGAGGGGACAGAGACAGGGGGACAGAGAGAGGGGAACAGAGAGAGGGGGACATAGAGGGACAGAGAGAGGGGGTCAGAGTGAGTGCGACAGAGAGAGTGGGGCACAGAGTGGGTCAGATAGAGGACGTCAGAGAGAGGTGGACCGAGAGAGAGGGGACCGAGATAGATGGCGACAGAAAGAGGGAGACAGAGAGAGGGCGACAGAGAGAGGGGGTCAGAGAGAGGGGGACAGAGAGAGAGAGGTGGACCAGGGAGAGCGGGACAGAGAGGGTGGACAGAGAGAGGGGGAACAGATGGGGGGGGACAGAGAGAGAGTGGGGGACTGAGATAGGTTGACAGAGAGGGGGCTGAGAGAGGGGGGACAGAGAGTGGGTCAAATAGGTCAAATAGAGGGTGTCAGAGAGAGGTGGACAGAGAGAGAGGGGACAGAGATAGAGGGGGCAAAGAGAGGGCGACAGCATTGGGCGACAGAGAGAGGAGGACAGAGAGAGAGACGGACAGAGAGACAGGTGGACAGAGAGAGGGGGTCAGAGAGAGGCGAACAGAGAGCGGGGGAAGAGAGTGCGGGACAAAGAGAGGTGGCCAGAGAGGGGTGCTCAGAGAGAGGTGTCAGAGAGAGGGTGTCAGAGAGAGTGTGTCAGAGTGTGGGAGACAGAAAGAGGGTTGATAGAGCGGGACAGAGAGAGAGAGACGGGACAGAGAGAGAATAGGGAACAGAGAGAGGGTGACAGAGAGGGGGACAGAGAGAGGCGGGACAGAGAGGGGGGGAGAGAGAGCGGGAGGACAGAGAGGGGGAAAGAGAGAAGGGTTCAAAGAGAGAGTGGTTCAGAGAGCGAGGGGGTCAGAGAGCGAGGGGTCAGAGAGAGAAGGGGACAGAGAGGGAGGGGACAGAGACAGGGGGACAGAGAGAGGATAAAAGAGAGAGGGGGATATAGAGGGACAGAGAGAGGGGGTCAGAGTGAGTGCGACAGAGAGAGTGGGGCACAGAGTGGGTCAGATAGAGGGCGTCAGATTGAGGTGGACCGAGAGAGAGGGGACCGAGATAGATGGCGACAGAGAGAGGGCGACAGAGAGAGGGCGACAGAGAGAGGGGGTCAGAGAGAGGGGTGACAGAGAGTGGGGGACAGAAAGAGGGGTGATAGAGGGGGACAGAGAGAGAGGGGGCAGAGAGAGGGGGGGACAGAGAGAGGGGGGATAGAGAGGGGGGGACAGAGAGACGGGGGGACAGAGAGAGGGGGACAGAGAGGGGGACCAAAGAGAGGGTCAGAGAGTGGGGGAGATAGAGGGGTTCAGAGAGAGGGGGACAGAGAGAGAGGGGGACAGAGAGAGGGGGACCAGGGAGAGCGGGACAGAGAGGGGGGACAGAGAGAGGGGGAACAGATGGCGGGGGGGACAGAGAGAGAGTTGGGGACTGAGATAGGGTGACAGAGAGCGGGCTGAGAGAGGGTGGGACAGAGAGTGGGTCAAATAGGTCAAATAGAGGGATTCAGAGAGAGGTGGACAGAGAGAGAGGGGACAGAGATAGAGATGGCAAAGAGAGGGCGACAGCGTTGGGCGACAGAGAGAGGAGGACAGAGAGAGAGAGAGGGACAGAGAGACAGGTGGACAGAGAGAGAGGGTCAGAGAGAGGAGGACAGAGAGGGGGGAAGAGAGCGGGGGACAGAGAGAGGGGGCCAGAGACAGGTGATCAGAGAGAGGTGTCAGAGAGAGGTGGACAGAGACAGGGTGACAGAGAGAGGGGGCAGATAAAGGGGGAAGAGGGAGGGGACACAGAGAGAGGGGGACAGAGGGATGGGAGACAGAGAGAGGGGGGCCAGAGTGAGTGGGACAGAGAGAGATGGGACAGAGAGTGGGGATCAGACAGAGGGGTTAGAGTGGGGGAGAGAGAGGGGGTCAGAGAGAGAGAGGAACAGAGAGAGGGGGACAGAGAGATGATGAGACAGAGAGGGGGTGTAGAGAGAGAGGGGCCAGAGAGAGGGGGACAGAGAGGGGGGCAGAGAGCGGAGGAGAGAGAGAGGGGGCAGCGAGAGAGGGTGACAGAGAGAAGGGGACAGAGAGACAGGCGGGTGGGTGAGAGAGGGCGGTCAGAGAGATGTGGGTGGGAGGGAGAGCGGGAAAGAGAGAGAAGGGTCCGAGAGAGTCGGACAGAGAGAGGGCGGGACAGAGAAGGGGGATCAGAGAGAGGGGGATAAGAGAGAGGAGGACAGAGATTGGGTCAGATAGAGTGGTCAGAGAGAGGTGGACAGAGAGAGAGGGCCAGAGACAGGTGATCAGAGAGAGGTGTCAGAGAGAGATGGACAGAGACAGGGAGACAGAGAGAGGGGGCAGAGTGTGGGGCAGATAAAGGGGGAAGAGGGAGGGGACACAGAGAGATGGGACAGAGGGAGGGGAGACAGAGAGAGGGGGGCCAGAGTGAGTGGGACAGAGAGAGATGGGACAGAGAGTGGGGATCAGACAGAGGGGTTAGAGTGGGGGAGAGAGAGGGGCTCAGAGAGAGAGAGGGATAGAGAGAGGGGGACAGAGAGATGATGAGACAGAGAGGGGGTGTAGAAAGAGAGGGGCCAGAGAGAGGGGGACAGAGAGGGATGCAGAGAGCGGAGGAGAGAAAGGGGGCAGCGAGAGAGGGTGACAGAGAGAGGGGGACAGAGAGACAGGCGGGTGGGTGAGAGAGGGCGGTCAGAGAGATGTGGGTGGGAGGGAGAGCGGGAAAGAGAGAGAAGGGTCAGAGAGAGTCGGACAGAGAGAGGGCGGGACAGAGATGGGGGATCAGAGAGAGGGGGATAAGAGAGAGGGGGACAGAGAGTGGGTCAGATAGAGATGGTCAGAGAGAGGTGGACAGAGAGAGAGGGGACAGTGATAGAGGGGGCAAAGAGAGGGGAACAGCGATAGGGCGACAGAGAGAGGAGGACAGAGAGAGAAGGACAGAGAGATAGGTGGACAGAGAGAGGGGGCAGAGAGAGGGGGGCAGAGACGGGGGAAGAGAGAGGGGTTCATAGAGAGGGTGTCAGAGAGAGTGTGGAACAGAGAGTGGGGGACAGAAAGAGGGGTGTTAGAGGGGGACAGAGAGAGAGACGGGACAAAGAGAGAGGGGGAACAGAGAGACAGGGTGTCAGAGAGGGGGGACAGAGAGAGGGGGGTGGGACAGAGAGCGGGGGATGGGGGTACATAGGGGAGGACAGAGAGAAGGGGGTACAGAGAGAGATGGGTACAGAGAGAGGGGGACAGAAAAAGAGGGGACAGAGAGTGGGGGAGATAGAACGGGTCAGCGACAGCGGGACAGAGAGAGAGGGGGACAGATAGAAAGGGGACAAAGACGGGGGATAGAGGGAGGCGGGTGGGAGAGAGAGGGGGGCAGAGACAGGGGGACAGAGAGAGGTCGACAGACGGGTGGGCAGAGAACGGGGGAGAGAGAGAGGCGGGTGGGAGAGTGAGGGGGTCAGAGAGAGAGAGGGACAGAGAGAGGGGGACAGAGAGAGAGGGACAGAGAGAGTGGGACAGAGAGAGGGCGACAGAGAGAGAAGGGGGTCAGAGAGAGAGGGGGTCAGAGAGAGGGGGGGAGAGAGAGAGAGTGGACAGAGAGAGAGGGGGCAGAGACATGGGGACAGAGAGAGGGGAACAGAGAGAGGGGGAAATAGAGGGACAGAGAGAGTGGGTCAGAGAGAGCGCGACAGAGAGAGTGGAACAGAGAGTCAGTCAGATAGAGGGGGTCAGAGATAGAGGTACAGAGAGAGGGGGAAGAGAGAGGGTGTCAGAGAGACGGGTGACAGAGAGTGTGGGACAGAAAGAGCGGGACAGAGAGAGGAGGAACAGAGAGAGAGGGGGTCAGAGAGAGGGGGACAGAGGGGGGGAAGAGAGAGGGTGGCCAGAGAGAGTGGGGGAAGAGGGGACAGAGGGGAGGACAGAGAGAAGGGGGACAGAGAGAGGGGGGACAGAGAGAGGGGGCAGAAAGAGAGGGGACAGAGAGTGGCGGAGATAGAGCGGGTCAGAGACAGAGGGACAGAGAGAGAGGGGGGCAGAGAGAAAGGAGACAAAGAGGTGGGATAGAGGGAGGCGGTTGGGAGAGAGAGGGGGCAGAGAGATGGGGACAGAGAGACGGGACAGAGAGAGGGGGCAGAGAGAGATGGGGACAGAGAGTTGGGGACAGAGAGAGGGGGACAGTCAGAGGGGGTCAGACAGTGGATGTCAGAGAGAGGGGTGTCAGAGATTGGGGATCAGAAAGTGGGATGATAGAGGGGGACAGAGAGAGAGAGGGAGGCAGAGAGAGGGGGGAACAGAGAGAGAGAGTCAGAGAGAGGGGGTCAGAGAGAGGGGGGTTACGAGATGGGGGACAGAGAGAGGGGGACAGAGAGAGAGAGAGGACAGAGAGTGGGGGAGATAGAGGGGTTCAGAGAGAGGGGGGCAGAGAGAGATGGGGACAGAGAGAGGAGCACAGACAGAGAGCGGGACAGAGAGGGGGACAGAGAGAGGGGGACAGAGAGAGAGCGGGACAGAGAGAGAGAGAGGACAGAGAGTGGGGGAGATAGAGGGGTTCAGAGAGAGGGGGGCAGAGAGAGATGGGGACAGAGAGAGGGGCACAGACAGAGAGCGGGACAGAGAGGGGGACAGAGAGAGGGGGACAGAGAGAGAGCGGGACAGAGAGGGGGGACAGAGAGAGGGGGAACAGATAGAGTGGGGGACAGAGAGAGCGGAGTCTGAGAGACGGTGACAGAGAGGGGGCAGAGAGAGGGAGACAGTGGGAGGGGTGACAGGGAGATGTGGACAGAGGGAGGGGGGAACAGAGAGATGGTGACAGACGGTGGCAGAGAGAGGGCGACAGAGTAAGGGGGGACAGAGAGAGTGGGACAGAGAGTGGGGGGAGGGAAGGGTTTGAGAGAGAGGGAGGATAGAGATAGGGGGGATAGAGAGACGGGGACAGAGAGTGGGGGAGAGATGGAGGGGGGACAGAGAGACGATGACAGAGAGGGGGGAGAGAGAGGGGGACAGAGAGAAGGGGACAGAGAGAGGGGGTACAGATTGAGGGGGCAGAGTGAGGGGACAGGGAGTGGGGGAGATAGAGGGGGACAGAGAGAGAGGGGGACAGACAGAGGGGGACAGAGAGAGAGCGGGACAGGGAGGGGGTAAAGAGAGAGAGGGGGACAGAGAGAGGGAACAGATAAAGGGGCGGACAGTGAGAGGGGGGGACTGAGAGACGGTGACAGAGAGGGGGCAAAGAGAGGGCGACAGAGAGAGGGGGGCAGAGAGAGGGGGACAGAAGGAGGGGGGACAGAGAGATGTGGACAGAGGGAGGGGGGAACAGAAAGATGGTGACAGACAGGGGGCAGAGAGAGGGCGACAGAGTAAGGGGGGACAGAGAGCGGGGGACAGAGTGAGTGGGGAGAGAGGGGGGCAGAGAGAGGGGGGAGAGAGAGAGGGAGGACAGAGAGACGATGACAGAGCGGGGGGAGAGAGAGGGGGACAGAGAGAAGGGGACAGAGAGAGGGGGGACAGAGAGGGGGGCAGAGAGAGGGGGACAGAGAGAGAGACAGACAGAGGGGGTCAGACAGTGGATGTCAGAGAGAGGGGTGACAGAGAGTGGGGGAAAGAAAGAGGGATGATTGAGGGCGACAGAGAGAGAGGGGCAGAGAGAGAGGGGGACAGAGAGGGGGTGACAGAGAGAGGGGGATGGGGGGTCAAGGGGGGACAGAGAGAGGTGAGACAGAGAGGGGGGACAGAGAGAGAGGGGGACAGAGAGAGAGGGGACAGAGAGTGGGTGAGATAGAGGGGGGCAGAGAGAGGGGGACAGAGAGAGGACGACAGACGGGTGGGCAGAGAACGGGGGTGAGAGAGAGGCGGGTGGGTGAGAGAGAGAGGTTCAGAGAGAGAGGGTGACAGAGAGAGAGGGTGACAGAGAGAGTGGGACAGAGAGTGGGTCAGATCGAGACGAGACAGAGATGGAGGGCGGCAGATAGAGGGGGACAGATAGAGGGGGACAGAGAGAGGGGGGACAGAGAGAGCGGTGTCAGCGAGAGGGGGACAGAGAGAGAGGGGTTCAGAGAGAGAGGGCGTCAGAGAAAGAGGGGGTCAGAGAGAGCGCGACAGAGAGAGTGGAACAGAGAGTCAGTTAGATAGAGGGGGTCAGAGATAGAGGTACAGAGAGAGGGGGAAGAGAGAGGGTGTCAGAGAGAGGGTGTCAGAGAGACGGGTGACAGAGAGTGGTGGACAGAAAGAGGGGGACAGAGAGAGAGGGGGAACAGAGAGTGAGGGGGTCAGAGAGAGGGGGACAGAGGGGGCGAAGAGAGAGGGGGGGGACAGAGAGAGCGGGGGAAGGGGGGACAGAGGGGAGGACAGAGAGAAGGGGGACAGAGAGAGGGGGGACAGAGAGGGGGGCAGAAAGAGAGGGGACAGAGAGTGGGGGCGATAGAGCGGGTCAGAGAGAGACGGACAGAGAGAGAGAGGGGACAAAGAGGTGGGATAGAGGGAGGCGGTTGGGAGAGAGAGGGGGCAGAGAGATGGGGACAGAGAGAGGGGGACAGAGAGAGAGGGGCAGAGAGAGATGGGGACAGAGAGTGGGGGACCGAGAGAGGTGGACAGTCAGAGGGGGTCAGAAAGTGGTTGTCAGAGAGAGGGGTGTCAGAGATTGGGGGTCAGAAAGAGGGATGATAGAGGGGGACAGAGAGAGAGAGGGGGCAGAGAGAGGGGGGTTACGAGATGGGGGGACAGAGGGGGGCAGGGGGGACAGTGAGAGTGGGGAAAGAGAGGTGGACAGAGAGAGAGGGGCAGAGAGAGAGGGGCACAGAGAGAGAGGGGCAGAGAGAGAGGGGCACAGAGAGAGGGGGAACAGTCGGAGGGGGTCAGACAGTGGATGTCAGAGAGAGGGTTGTCAGAGAGTGGGGGACAGAAAGAGGGATGATAGAGGGGGACAGAGAGAGAGGGGGCAGAGAGAGGGGGGAACAGAGAGAGAGAGGGGGTCAGAGAGACGAGGTCAGAGAGAGGGGGTACAGAGGTGGGGGACAGAGAGCGGGAGGATAGAGGGGGCAGGGGGGACAGAGAGAGTGGGGAACAAGAGGCGGGGGGCAGAGAGAGGGGGCAGAGAGAGATGGGGACAGAGAGTGGGGTACAGAGAGAGCGGGACAGAGAGGGGGGACAGAGAGAGAGGGGGAACAGATAGAGTAGGGGACAGAGAGAGAGAGGAGTCTGAGACACGGTGACAGAGAGGGGGCAGAGAGAGGGCGACAGTGGGAAAGGTGACAGGGAGATGTGGACAGATGTAGGGGGGATCAGAGTGATGGTGACAGACGGGGGCAGAGAGAGGGCGACAGAGTAAGGGGGCACAGAGAGGGGGGGCAGTGAGTGGGGGGAGAGGAGGGTTTGAGAGAAAGGGAGGATAGAGATAGGGGGGAATAGAGAGGCGGGGACAGAGATCGGGGGAGAGATGGAGGGGGGACAGAGAGACGATGACAGAGAGGGGGGAGAGAGAGGGGGACAGAGAGATGGGGGACAGAAAGAGGGGGGCAGAGAGAGGGGGGGCAGATTGAGGGGGCAGAGAGAGGGGACAGGGAGTGGGGGAGATAGAGGGGGACAGAGAGAGGGGGACAGAGAGAGGGGGACAGAGAGAGAGCGGGACAGAGAGGGGGGACAGAGAGAGAGGGGGACAGAGAGAGAGGGAACAGATAGAGGGGGGACAGTGACGGGGGGACTGATAGTCCGTGACAGAGAGGGGGCAAAGAGAGGGCGATAGAGAGAGGGGCAGAGAGAGGGTGACAGAGGGAGGGGGGACAGAGAGATGGTGACAGACAGGGGGCAATGAGAGGGCGACAGAGTAAGGAAGGACAGAGAGAGGGGGGACAGAGTGAGGGGGAAGAGAAAGGGGGGGAGAGAGAGGGGGGAGAGACCGAGGGAGGACAGAGAGAGGGGGCACAGAGAGACGGGGGACAGAGAGTGGGGGAGAGATGGAGGGGGGGGACAGAGAGACGATGACAGAGTGGGGGGAGAGATAGGGGGACAGAGAGAAGGGGACAGAGAGGGGGGCAGAGAGAGGGAGCAGAGAGAGATGGACAGAGAGAGAGACAGACAGAGAGCGTCAGACAGTGGATGTCAGAGAGAGGGGTGACAGAGAGTGGGGGACAGAAAGAGGAATGATTGAGGGGGCAGAGAGAGATGGGGGCAGAGAGAGAGGGGGAACAGAGAGAGGGGGACAGAGAGGCGGGACAGAGAGAGGGGGTACAGAGATGGGGACAAAGAGAGGGGGGATGGGGGTCAAGGGGAGAACAGAGAGAGGTGGAACAGAGAGGGGGGACAGAGAGAGAGGGGGACAGAGAGAGAGGGGACAGAGAGTGGGGAGATAGAGGGGTTCAAAGAGAGGGGGACAGAGAGAGAAGGGGGCAGAGAGTGAGGGCGACAGAGAGAGAGAGGGGGCCAGAGAGAGAGGGGAAGAGAGAGATGGGGGCAGACAGAGGGGGACAGAGTGAGGGGGCAGAGAGAGAGGGGGGCAGAGAGAGAGGGGGCAGAGAGGGGGAACAGAGAGAGGGGGTAGAGAGAGGGGGCAGAGAGGAGGGGAACATAGAGAAAGAGGGGGACAGAGAGGGGGACAGGGGGAGGGGGTCAGAGACGGTGACAGAGAGGGGGGAGAGAGGGGGAGGACAGAGAGTGTGGGTGACAGAGAGAGGGGCAGAAAGAGGGTGAAAGAGAGAGCGGGAGAGAGGGAGGGGGGTCAGAGAGACGGTGACAGAGAGGAGGCAGAGAGGGGGGGACAGAGAGAAGGGGGACAGAGTGAGAGGGACAGAGAGAGGGGGACAGAGAGAAGGGGGACAGAGAGAATGCGGACAGAGAGAGGGTGACAGAGAGAGAGCGGGACATAGGGGGGGCAGAGAGAGTGGGAACACAGAGAGGAGTACAGAGAGAGGCTAACAGAGAGAGGGTGGGACAGAGGGAGCGGGACAGACAGACCGTGACAGAGCGGGCGCAGAGAGCGGGGGACAGAGAAAGGGGGTGATAGAGAGCGAGGGAGAGAGAAGGAGTGGGGGCAGGGGGGTGCAGAGAGCGGGACAAGAGGGAGGGGGGGCAGATTGTCGGTGACAGAGAGGGGGCAGAGAGAGGGGGAACAGAGAGAGGGGACAGAGAGAGGGGGGACAGAGAGAGAGGGTCAGAGAGAGGGGGAACAGAGATGGGGGGTACAGAGAGGGAGGGGGGGTCAGAGAAAGGGTGGTCAGAGAGTGGGTGGGCAGAGAGAAGGCGGACAGAGAGGCGGGGACAGAGAGAGGGGGACAGAGGGAGGGGGACAGAGAGATGGTGACAGAGAGGGGGCAGAGAAAGGAGGACAGAAACAGAGAGGGGGCAGAATGAGAGGGGGGCAGAGAGAGAGGGGGGTCAGAGAGAGGGGGGACAGAGAGAGGGGAGACAGAGAGGGGGCGGACAGTGGGGGGGGCGCAGAGAGGGATGACAGAGAGAGCGGGACAGAGAGAGAGGGGGACAGAAAGAGACGTCAGATAGAGGGGGTCAGAGAGAGAGAGGAGGACAGAGAAACAGGGGAACAGAGAGAGAGGGGGACAGGGAGAGAGGAGAAGAGAGAGATCGGGGCAGACAAAATGGCAGAGTGAGGATGGCAGAGAGTGAGGGGGGCAGAGAGAGGGGGACAGAGACAATGTGACAGAGAGAGGGGGACAGAGTGGGGGAGAGAAAGGGAGACAGAGAGACGGGGACAGAGAGAAAGGCACAGAGAGTGGGGGAGATTGAGGGGGTCAGAGAGAGGGGGACAGAGAGAGAGGGACAGAGGGATGGCGAGAGACAGGGCGAAAGAGAGAGAGGGGAACAGAGAGAGGGTGGGACTGTGAGATAGGGGGACAGAGAAAGAGGTGGACAGAGAGATGGCGACAGAGGAAGCGTGAAAGAGAGTGAGCGGGACAGAGAGAGAGAGGGGGTCAGAGAGAGAGGGGGCAGAGAGAGTGGGACAGACTGACAGGGGCAGAGAGAGGGGTGACAGAGTGTGGGGGAGAGAGGGGGCACTGAGAGAGGGGCACAGAGAGAGGGGGACAGAGAGAGAGGGGGAATGAGAGAAGGCGAGAGAGAGAGGGGCAGAGAGAGGGTGGCACAGAGAGTGGGGGAGAGAGAGAGGCACAGAGAGAGTGGGGGACCGAGAGAGAGCGGGACAGAGAGAGAGCGGGAAAGAGAGAGGGGGCAGAGAGAGATGGGGGCAGAGTGAGGTGGGCAGAGAGAGAGGGGGCAGAGAGAGAGAGGGGAAAGAGAGTGGGGGCAGAGAGAGGGCGACAGAGAGCAGGGCACAGAGAGGGGGAGATAGAGGGGGTCAGAGAGAGAGGGCGTCAGAGAGAGTAGGGGACAGAGAGATGGGGGGACAGAGAGAGCGGGTAGAGAGACAGAGAGAGGGACAGAGAGGGGCAGCAGAGAGGTGGGGGACAGAAGGGGGGCAGAGAGATTGCGACAGAGAGAGAAGGACAGAGTGAGAGAGGTGCAGAGAGAGAGAGGGGGGCAGAAAGAGACGTCAGAGGGAGCCGGGCAGAGAGAGAAGGGGGCAGAGAGTGAGGGGGACAGTGAGAGAGAGTGGGGGCCAGAGAGAGAGGGGAAGAGAGAGATGGGGCAGACAGAGGGGGACAGTGTGAGGGGGGCAGAGAGAGAGGGGGGCAGAGAGAGAGGGCGACCGAGAGAGGGCCACTGAGAGTGGGAGGGATAGAGGGGGTCAGAGAGAGGGGGAAAGAGAGAAGGGGACAGAGAAAGGGGGATATAGAGTGGGACAGAGAGAGCAGGACAGAGAGATGGAGTCAGAGAGAGGGGGACAAAGAGGGGGACAGAGAGAGGTGGACAGCGAGAGGCGGACAGAGAGAGAGGGGTCAGAGAGAGTGGAGCAGAGAGAGGGGGGACAGAGAGAGGGGGAAAAGAGAGAGGGGGGACAGAGAGAGGGGGGACAGAGAGAGGGTGGACAGACAGGGGTGGACAGAGAGAGGGGGGTCAGAGATAGAGGGAATAGAGAGTGGGGGAGATAGAGGGGGCCAGAGAGAGGGGAACAGAGAGAGGGGGGACAGAGAGAGAAGGCTACAGAGACAGTGCTATAGAGAGAGGATGACAGAGAAAGGAGGAGGGGGGTCAGAGAGAGGGGCAGAGAGAGGGGGGACAGAGAGAGGTGGAACAGATGGAGGGGGACAGAGAGAGAGGGGGACTGAGAGACAGTGACAGAGAGGGGGCAGAGAGAGTGCGACAGAGAGGGGGGCAGAGAGAAGGAGGACAGAGGGAAGGGGGACAGAGAAATGGGAAAGAGGTAGGGGAGGCAGAGAGAGGGGGGACAGAGAGAGAGGTAGAGAGTGATGGGCGACAGAGAGACGGTGGCAGAGATGGGGCGACAGAGAGGGGGCAGAGAGAGTGCGACAGAGAGAGGGGGACAGAGAAAGGGGAAACAGAGAGAGGGGGGAGAGAGAAGGGGAAGTGAGAGAGGGGGGACAGAGAGAGGATTTACAGAGAGAGTGGGAGAGAGAGAGGGGTAGAGACGGAGTGGGGACAGAGAGATGTTGACAGAGAGGGGGGAGAGAGGGGGGACAGAGAGAGGGGTACAGAGAGAGGGGGGACAGAGAGAGGGGGCACAAAGAGCGGGGGGACAGAGAGCGGGGACAGCGAGTGGGGGAGATAGAGGGAGTCAGAGAGAGGGTCAGAGAGAGAGGGGACAGAGAGGGTGGACAGATAGAGGTGGGACAGAGAGGGGGGAAGAGAGAGGAAGGCAGAGAGACGGTGACAGAGAGAGAGGACAGAGAGTGGGGGAGATAGAGGTAGTCAGAGAGAGTGGGACAGAGAGAGAGGGACAGAGAGAGAGGAGGAGAGTGAGAGAGGGGGACAGAGAGCGGGGCAGATAGATGGGGGACAGAGAGAGGGGGGACAGAGAGGTGGGGACAGAGAGAAGAGGGACAGAGAGAAGGGGGATAAAGAGAGAGGGGACAGGGAAAGGGCGAAAAAGAGAGGGCTGCAGAGAAAGGGTACAGAGAGAGAGGGGGCAGAGAGAGAGGGCAGACGGAGTGAGGGGGTTCAGAGGGAGGGGAGACAGAGGGAGGGGAGACAGAGAGAGGGTAGACAGAGAGAGGGGTGACAGAGGGAGGGGAGACAGAGAGAGGGGAGACAGAGAGAGGGAGGACAGAGAGAGTGGGGACAGAGAGCAGGGTAGAGAGAGGAGGCAGAGGGGGGGCAGAGAGAGGGGGGAACAGAGAAAGGGGTAGAGAGGGAGGGGGGACAGAGAGACGGTGACAGAGAGAGGGGGGCAGAGAGATGGGGGCAGAGAGAGGAGGGACAGAGAGAGGGGTACTGAGAGCGGGAGAGAGAGAGGGGGCAGACTGAAGGCGTCGGGGGGGGACAGAGGGGGGGACAGAGAGAGGTGGCAGAGACAGGGCGACAGAGAGGGGGCAGAGAGAGGGTTAGAGAGAGGGGGACAGAGAGAGGGGGGGACAGAGAGAGGGGGGCAGAGAGATGGCGACAGAGATTGAGGGACAGAGAGAGAGGAGGGCAGAGAGAGGGCGACAGAGAGAGGGGAACAGAGAGAGAAGGGGCAGAGAGTGAGGGGGACAGATAGAGAGGGGGACAGAGAGCGAGGGGAAGAGAGAGATCGGAGCAGACAGAAGGGGACAGAGTGAGGGTCGCAGATAGTGAGGGGGGCAGAGAGAGGGCGACAGAGAGAGGGGCACAGTGGGTAGGGGAGATAGAGGGGGTCAGAGAGTGGGGAAAAGAGAGAGGGGGTCAGAGAGGGGGGATATAGAGGGGGACAGAGAGAGGGGACAGAGAGAGGGGGACAGAGAGAGCGAGGACAGAGAGAGGTGGACAGAGTGGGGGAGAGAGAGGGAGTCAGAGAGAGGGGGACAGAGAGAGGGGGACGGAGAGAGGGGGACAGAGAGAGAGGGGGACAGAGAGAGAGGGGAACAGTGAGAGAGGGGGACAGAGAGAGGGAGACAGAGAGATGGCGACAGAGAAAGGGTGACAGAGAGTGAGCGGGACAGAGAGAGAGGGGGGAAGAGAGAGAGGGGGCAGAGAGAGAGAGAGGGGGACAGAGAGACAGAGGGACAGGGAAAGGGGGGCAGAGAGAGAGGGGGACAGAGAGAGAGGCACAGAGAGTGGGTCAGATAGAGTGGGTCAGAGAGAGGCGGGCAGAGAAAGGGGGGCAGAGAAAGGGGCACTGAGAGTGGGGGAGAGACAGGGAGTCAGAGAGAGGGGGACAGAAAGGGGGGACAGAGAGAGAAGGGGGAAGAGAGTGAGGGGGACAGAGAGAGGGTGACAGAGAGAGAGGCGTCAGTGAGAGAGGGAGACAGAGAGAGATGGGGGCAGACAGAGGGGGACAAACTGTGGGGGGCAGAGAGAGGGGGTGCAGAGTGAGGTGGAAAGAGAGAGGGGCACAGAGAGTGGGGGAGATTGAGGGAGTCAGAGAGATGGGTACAGAGAGAGGGGGACAGAGAGATGGCGACAGAGAAAGGGTGACAGTGAGTGGGGCAGTGAGAGAGGAGAAGAGAGAGATTGGGGCAGACAGAGGGGTCAGTGTGAGGGGGGCAGAGAGAGGGCTACAGAGAGAGGGGCACTGAGAGTGGGGGAGAGACAGGGAGTCAGAGAGAGGGGGGACAGAAAGGGGGGGACAGAGAGAGAAGGGGGAAGAGAGTGAGGGGGACAGAGAGAGGGTGACAGAGAGAGAGGCGTCAGTGAGAGAGGGAGACAGAGAGAGATGGGGGCAGACAGAGGGGGACAAACTGTGGGGGGCAGAGAGAGGGGGTGCAGAGTGAGGTGGAAAGAGAGAGGGGCACAGAGAGTGGGGGAGATTGAGGGAGTCAGAGAGATGGGTACAGAGAGAGGGGGACAGAGAGATGGCGACAGAGAAAGGGTGACAGTGAGTGGGGCAGTGAGAGAGGGGGGCAGCGAGAGAGAGGGGGACAGAAAGAGAAGGGGACAGAGAGAGGGGACAGAGAGAGGGGGGACAGAGAGAGGGGGGGACAGAGTGTTGGGGGAGAGAGAGGAGCACAGAGAGAAAGGGGGACAGAGAGAGGGGGGAAAGAGAGAGGGCGACAGAGAGAGTGGGGCAGAGAGAGGGGGCACAGAGAGTGGGGGAGAGAGAGGGGCACAGAGAGAGTGGGGGGCAGAGAGAGTGGGGGGGCAGAGAGAGAGCGGGACAGAGAGAGCGCTGGACAGAAAGAGAGGGGCAGAGAGAGATGGAGGCAGAGTAAGGGGGCAGAGAGAGAGGAGGTCAGAGAGAGTGGGGAAAGAGAGTGGGGTCAGAGAGAGAGCGACAGAGAGCAGGGCACAGAGAGGGGGAGACTGAGGGGGTCACAGAGAGAGGGTCCTCAGAGAGAGAAGGGGGACAGAGAAATGGGGGACAGAGAGGGGGGGCAGAGAGAGAAGGTGGCAGAGTGTGAGGGGGCCAGAGAGAGAGGAGAAGAGAGAGATTGGGGCAGACAGAGGGGTCAGTGTGAGGGGGGCAGAGAGAGGGCTACAGAGAGAGGGGCACTGAGAGTGGGGGAGATAGAGGGGGTAAGAGAGGGGGGGAAGAGAGAGGGGGACAGAGAGAGGGGCATATAGAGGGGAACAGAGAGTGGGGGGATAGGGAGAGGCGGACTAAGAGAGAGGTGTCAGAGAGAGAGAGGGGAGGAGAGTGAGAGGGGGACAGAGAGTGAGTGGGACAGAGAGGGGGGGGCAGAGAGAGGGGGTGGGCAGAGAGAGAGGGGGACATAGAGAGGGGGGCAGAGAGAGAGGGGGACAGAGAGAGAGGTGGACAGAGAGAAAGGGGACAGAGAGAAGGGCAGAGAGAGAGGGGCAGAGAGAGAGGTGGACAGAGAGAGAGGGGGACAGGGGGGCAGAGAGAGAGGGAGATAGAGAGAGGGGCACAGAGACTGGGGGAGATAGAGGGGGTCAGAGAGGGGGACAGAGAGGGGGGGGACAGAGAGAGGGGCTAAAGAGAGGGGGACAGAGTGGGTGAGAGAGAGGGACAGAGAGGGGGACAGAGAGAGAAGGGAGCAGAGAGGGAGGGGTACAGAGAGAGGGGGACAGATAGAGAGGGGGACAGAGAGAGGGGGGTACAGTGAGAGAGGGGCACAAAGAGAGATGGGGCAGACAGAGGGGGACAGACTGAGTGGGGCAGAGAGAGGGGGCAGAGTGAGGGCGAAAGAGAGAGGGGCACAGAGCGTGGGAGAGATTGAGGGGGTCAGAGGGGGGGGACAGAGAGAGTTTGACAGACGGATGGCGACAGAGAAAGGGTGAGAGAGAGTGAGTATGGCAGTGAGAGAGGGGGGAAGAGAGAGAGAGGGGGACAGAGAGAGAAGGGGACAGAGAGGGGGGGACAGAGAGATGGGGGGACAGAGAGATGGGGGGACAGAGAGAGGGGGGACAGAGTGTGGGGGAGAGAGAGGAGCACAGAGCGAGAGGGGGACAGAGAGATAGGGGGGCAGAGAGAGGGGACACAGAGTGGGGGAGAGAAAGGGGCGCAGAGAGAGTAGGGGACAAAGAGAGAGTGGGACAGAGAGAGAGCGGGACAGAGAGCGAGGGGCAGAGAGAGTTGGGGCAGAGTGAGGGGGCAGAGAGAGGAGGGCAGAGAGGGGGCGACAGAGAGCAGGGCAGAGAGAGGGGGATATAGAGGGGGTCAGTGAGAGAGGGTCTCAGAGAGAGAAGGGGTCAGAGAGATGGGGGGACAGAGAGAGGGGGCAGAGAGAGAGGGACAGAGAGGGGAGGACAGAGAGAGGAGGGGAACAGAGAGAGGGGGGCAGAGAGATGGCGACATAGAAGTACAGAGAGAGGGGGGCAGAGAGAGAGGGGGCAGAAAGAGGCGTCAGAGAGAGGGGGACAGAGAGAGGAGGATAGAGACAGATGGGGCAGAGAGAGGGCGACATAGAAAGGGGGACAGAGAGAGAGGGGGGCAGAGAGTGAGGGGAAGAGAGAGATGGGGGAAGGCAGAGGGCGACAGAGTGAGAAGTGCAGAGAGAGGGGATCAGAGAGAGGGCGACAGAGAAAGGGGCACTGAGAGTGGGGGAGATAGAGGGGGAAAAGAGAGGGGAAAGAGAGAGGGGGACAGAGAGAGGGTGATATAGAGGGGGACAGAGAGAGCGGGACAGAGAGAAGGAGTCAGAGAGAGGGGGACAGAGAGGGGAACAGCGAGAGGCGGAAAGAGAGAGCGGCGGTCAGACAGAGAGGGTGCAGAGTGAGAGGGGGACAGAGAGAGGGGGGCCAGAGTGTGGGGATGAGAGTGGGGCACAGAGAGAGGGGGCAGAGAGAGAGAGTGGGACAGAGAGAGAGGTGGACAGAGGGAGGGGGGCCAGAGTGTGGGGATGAGAGTGGGGCACAGAGAGAGGGGGCAGAGAGAGAGAGTGGGACAGAGAGAGAGGTGGACAGAGAGAGAGGGCGACAGAGAGTGAGGTGATAGAGGGGGGTCAGAGAGAGGGGGGCAGAGAGAGGGTTTCAGAGAGACAGCCACAGGGAGAGGGGGATATAGAGGGGACAGAGAGAGGGGTACAGAGTGGGGGAGAGAGACGGGGTCAGAGAGAGGGGGGCAGAGAGAGACGGAGCAGAGAGAGGGGGACAGAGAGAGGGGACAGAGAGAGGGGGACTGAGTGGGGGAGAGAGAGGGAGTCAGAGACAGAGGGACAGAGAGGGGGACAGAGAGAGAAGGGGGCAGGGAGTGAGGGGTACAGAGAGAGGGGGACAGAGAGAGGGGGGACAGTGAGAGAGGGGGACAGAGAGAGATGGGGCAGGCAGAGGGGGACAGACTGAGGGGGGACAGAGAGAGGGGGCAGAGTGAAGGCGACAGAGAGAGGGGCATGGAGAGTGGGGGAGATAGAGGGGGTCAGAGAGAGGGGGACAGAGAGATGGCGACAGAAAAAGGGTGACAGAGAGTGAGGGGGGCAGAGAGAGAGGGGCAGAGAGAGAGGGGGACATAGAGGGGGACAGCGATAGGGTTACCGTTTGGGGGAGAGAGAGGGTGTCAGAGAGAGGGGGACAGGGAGGGGGGCAGAGAGAGAGGGAGCAGAGAGAGGGCGGCAGAGAGTGGGGGGCAGAGAGCGGGGAAGAGATAGAGGGGACAGAGAGAGGGGGACAGAGAGAGACGGGTGGGAGAGAGGGTGGTTCGAAAGAAGCGGGTGGGAGAGAGAGGGGGACAGAGCTGGGGGCAACAGAGAGAGAGGGACAGAGAGAGGGGGGGAAAGAGAGAGAGAGGGGGACAAAGAGGGGGATAGAGAGGCGGTTGGGAGAGAGAGGGGGACAGAGAGGGGGGACAGAGAGAGGGGAGATAGAGGTGGTAAAATGGAGGGGGACAGAGAGAGGTGCACAGAGAGTGGGGGAGATAGAGGGGGTCAGAGAGAGGGGGTCAGAAAGAGGCGGGTGGGAGCAATAGGGGGACTGAGAGAGGGGGTCAGAGAGATGGCGACAGACAGAGGGGGACAGAGAGTCGGGGTCAGAGAGAGGGGGACAGAGAGAGAGCGGGTCAGATAGAGGGGGACAGAGAGAGAGGGGGCAGAGAGAGAGAGGGCAAAGAGAGAGGGGGCAAAGATTAAGGGACAGAGAGAGGGGGAACAGAGAGAGGGAGCAATGAGAGGGGGACAGAGAGAGGTGGAACAGAGAGAGGGGGACAGAGAGAGGGGGGACAGAGAGAGGGGGGACAGAGAGAGGGGGGACAGAGAGAGGGGGGACAGAGGGGGGGGGGTCAGAGAGACGGTGACAGAGAGGAGGCAGAGAGAAGGGAACAGGGAAAGGGGGGGATAGAGAGTGGGGGAGAGAGAATGAGTGTGGGCGGGAGAATCAGACAGAGGGGGACAGACGGAGGGGGGCAGAGCGACGGTGACAGAGAGGGGGCAGAGAGAGGACGACAAAGACAGGTGGGACAGAGATAGGGGGAGACAGAGAGGGGGGCAGAGAGAGGGGGACAGAGACGGGGGTGCAGAGAGAGAGGGGACAGTGAGAGGGGGGACAGAGAGAGGGAGGGGACAGAGAGAGAAGGCCAGAGAGAAGGGGGACAGAGAGAGAGGACAGAGAGTGAGGGGAGATAGAGGGTGACAGAGAGAGGGGGACAGAGAGAGAGGGACATAGAGAGAGGAAGACAGTGAGAGAGGGGGGACAGAGAGTGGGTAGATAGATGGGGGACGGAGAGAGGGGGGACAGAGAGGTGGGGGCAGAGAGAAGGGGACAGAGAAAAGGGGGATAAAGAGAGAGGGGACAGGGAGAGAGCGACAGAGAGAGGGCTGCAGAGAGAGGTACAGAGAGAGAGGGGGCAGAGAGAGGGGGGCAGAGAGCAGGGGAGAGAGAGGTGGCAGAGAGAGAGGGGTGACAGAGAGAGGGGGGACAGAGAGAGGGGGACAGAGTGAGGGAGGACAGAGAGACGGTGACAGAGAGGGGTCAGAGAGAGGCCGGACAGAGAGAGGGGGGCAGAGACAAGGGGGACATAGACAGGGGGGACAGAGAGAGGGGACAGAGAGAGAGGGGGGGACAGAGAGAGGGGTCAGAGAGAGAGGGGGACACAGAGAGAGGGGACAGACAGTGGTTGAGATAGATGGGGTCAGAGAGAGAGGAGATCTGAGAGAGGGGGACAGAGAGAGGGGGACAGAGAGAGGGGACAAAGAGAGCGGGACAGAGTGGGTGAGAGAGAGGGAGTTAGAGAGAGAGAGGGACAGAGAGGGGGACAGAGAGAGAGAAGGGAGCAGAGAGTGAGGGGTACAGAGAGGGGGGGGAAAGAGAGAGACGGGGACAGTGAGAGAGGGGGAAAGAGAGAGAAGGGGGCAGAGAGAGGGGGACAGACTGAGTGGGGCATAGAGAGGGTGCAGAGTGAGGGCGAAAGAGAGAGGGGCACAGGGAGTGGGGGAGATTGAGGGTGGCAGAGAGGGGGGGACAGAGAGAGGGGGACAGAGGGATGGCGACAGAGAAAGGGTGACAGAGAGTGAGTAGGGCAGTGGGAGAGGGGGGCAGAGAGAGAGAGGGCGACAGAGAGAGAAGGGGACAGAGAGAGGGGGGGACAGAGAGATGGGGACACAGTGTGTGGGAGATAGAGGGGCACAGAGAGAGAGAGGGGGACAGATAAAGAGGGGGGCAGAGAGAGGTGGGCACAGAGAGTGGGGGAGAGAAAGGGGCAGAGAGAGAGTTGGGGACAGAGAGAGAGCGGGACAGAGATAGAGCGGGACAGAGACCGAGGGGCAGAGAGAGTTGCGGACAGAGTGAGAGGGCAGAGAGAGGGGGCAGAGAGAGAGGGGAAAGAGAGTGGGGGGCAGAGAGAGGGCGACGGAGTGCAGGGCACAGAGAGGGGGGTATAGAGGGTTTCAGAGAGAGAAGGGGACAGAGAGATGGGGGGACAGAGAGAGCGGGCAGAGAGAGTGGGACAGAGAGAGGGGGGGACAGAGAGAGGGGGGACAGAGAGAGGGGGCAGAGAGATGGCGACAGAGAAGGACAGAGAGAGAAGGGGGCAGAGAGAGAGGGGGGCAAAAAGAGGCGTCAGAGAGAGGGGGACAGAGAGGGAGGAGGACAGAGACAGAGAGGGGGCAGAGAGAGGGCGACAGAGAGAGGGGACAGAGAGAGAGGGGGGCCAGAGAGCGAGGGGAAGAGAGAGATGGGGGAAGGCAGAGAGGGACAGAGTGAGGGGGGCAGAGAGAGGGCGACGGAGAGAGGGGCATTGACAGTGGGGGAGATAGAGGGGGTCAGAGAGAGGGGAAAAGAGAGAGGGGGACAGAGAGAGGGTGATATAGAGGGACACAGAGAGAGAATACAGAGAGATGGAGTCAGAAAGAGAGGGACAGAGAGGGGGACAGCGAGAGGGGAAAGAGAGAGAGGGGGTCAGAGAGGGGGGGCAGAGTAGAGGGGGACAGAGAGAGAGGGGGACAGAGAGATGGCGCCAGCGAAAGGGTGACAGAGAGTGAGCGGGACAGAGAGAGGGAGCAGTGAGAAGGGGGGGCAGAGAGAGAGAGGGGCACAGAGAGTGGGGGACAGACAGAGAGGTGGACAGAGAGAGGTGGACAGAGAGAGAGAGGCAGAGAGAGATGGAGACAGAGAGAGGGGCACAGAGAGTGGGGAGTTAGAGGGGGTCAGAGAGAGGGTTACAGAGAGAGGGGGACAGGGAGAGGGGGACAGAGTGGGGAAGAGAGAGGGAGTCAGAGAGAGAGGGACAGCGAGGGGGACATAGAGAGAAGGGGGCGGAGAGTGAGGGTACAGAGAGGGGGGACACTGAGAGAGGGGGGCAAAGAGAGATGGGGCAGGCAGAGGGGGACAGACTGAGGGGGGAGAGAGAGAGGGGGGCAGAGTGAAGGCGACAGAGAGAGGGGCACAGAGAGAGGGGGAGATAGAGGGGCTCAGAGAGAGGGGGACAGAAAGAGCGGGACAGAGAAAGGGGACAGAGTGGGGGGAGAAACGTAGTCAGAGAGAGGGGGACAGAGAGTGAGCGGGGCAGAGAGAGAGGGGGGCAGAGAGAGGGGGACAGAGGGAGAGGGGGACAGAGAGAGAGGGGACAGAGAAAGGGGGACAGAGGGAGAGGGGGACAGAGAGAGAGGGGACAGAGTGTTGGGGTGAGAGTGGGGCACAGAGAGGGGGCAGAGAGAGAGAGGGACAGAGAGAGAGGTGGACAGAGAGAAGGGAATATGGAGGGGGACAGAGAGAGGGGTACAGAGTAGGCGAGAGAGACGGGGTCAGAGAGAGGGGGACAGAGAGAGACGGAGCAGAGAGAGGGCGACAGAGAGTGGGGGGCAGAGAGCGGTGGACAGGAGAGGGGACAGAGAGAGTGGGACAGAGAGAGAGAGATGGGTGGGAGAGGGAGGTGGTTCGAGTGAGGCGGGTGGGAGAGAGACGGTGACAGAGATAGGGGGAACAGAGAGAGAGGGACTGAGAGAGAGGGGAACAGAGAGAGAGGGGAAAGAGAGAGAGGGGGACAATGAGGGTGATAGAGAGGCGGGTGGGAGAGATAGGGGGACAGAGAGGGGGGACAGAGAGAGGGGGAGATAGAGGTGGTCAAAGGGATGAGGACAGAGAGAGGAGCACAGAGAGTGGGGGAGATAGAGGGGGTCAGATAGAGCGGGTAAGAGAGATGGCGACAGAGAAAGGGGGACAGAGAGAGAGGTGGACAGAGAGAGGGGGACAGAGAGATGACAACAGAGAAAGGGTGACAGAGAGTGGGCGGGACAGAGAGAGAGGGGCAAAGAGAGGGGGTGCAGAGAGAGAGGGGGACAGAGAGGGGGGCAGAGAGAGAGGGGGACAGAGAGAGGGAGGCAGAGAGAGAGAGGGACAGAGAGAGAGGTGGACAGAGAGAGGGGACAGAGAGTTGGGCTGAGAGAGAGGGAGACAGAGAGAGGGGCACATAGAGTGGGGTAGATAGAGGGGATCAGAGATGGGGGAAAGAGAGGGGGGACAGAGAAAGGGTGACAGAGTGAGCGGGACAGAGAGAGAGGGGCAGAGAGAGGGGGTGCAGAGAGAGAGGTGGACAGAGAAAGAGGGACAGAGAGAGGGGGACAGAGAGAGAGGTGGACAGAGAGTGAGGGGGACAGAGAGAAGGCGACAGAGAAAGGGTGACAGGCAGTGAGCGGGACAGAGAGAGAGGGGGTGCAGAGAGAGGGGGGCACAGAGAGTGGGGGAGACAGAGAGGGAGACAGAGAGAGGGGCACAGAGAGTGGAGGGGATAGAGGCGGTCAGAGAGATGGGGCAGACAGAGAGGGACAGAGTGAGGGGGGCAGAGAGAGGGTGACAGAGAGAGGGCGACAGAGAGAGCGGCACTGAGAGTGGGGGAGATAGAGGGGGTCAGAGAGAGATGGACAGAGAGAGGGGGACAGAGAGAGGGGACAAAGGAAGGGGTAGAGTGGGTGAGACAGAGGGAGTCAGAGAGAGAGGGACAGAGAGGGGTACAGAGAGAGATGGGGGCAGACAGAGGGGGACAGACTGAAGGGGGCAGAGAGAGGGGGGCGAGTGAGGGCGAAAGAGAGAGGGGCACAGAGCGTGGGAGAGATTTAGGGGGTCAGAGTGGGGGGGACAGAGAGAGGTGGACAGAGGGATGGCGACAGAGAAAGGGTGACCGAGAGTGAGTGGGGCAGTGAGAGAGGGGGGCAGAGAGAGAGAGGGGGACAGATAGAGAAGGGGACAGAGAGAGAGGGGGACAGAGAGATGGGGGGACAGAGAGAGGGCGGACAGAGCGTGGGGGAGAGAGGGGGCACAGAGAGAGAGGGGGACAGAGAGAGAGGGGGACAGAGAGAGGGGGGCACAGAGAGTGGGGGAGAGAAAGGGGCACAGAGAGAGTGGGGGACAGAGAGAGTGGGGACAGAGAGAAAGTGGGACATAGAGCGAGGGGCAGAGAGAGTTGGGGGCAGAGTGAGGTGGGCAGAGAGAGAGGGGGCAGAGAGAGAGGGGAAAGAGAGTGGGGGCAGAGAGAGGGCGACAGAGAACAGGGCACAGAGAGGGGGGTATAGAGGGGATTAGAGAGAGAGGGTCTCAGAGAGAGAATTGGCCAGAGAGAGGGGGGGACAGAGAGAGGGGGGGACAGAGAGAGGGGAAGCAGAGAGATGGAGACAGAGAGAAAAGGACAGAGAGGGGGGGGCAGAGAGAAAGGGGGGCAGAAAGAGTCGTCAGAGAGAGGGGGACAGAGAGAGTGGAGGACAGAGACAGAGAGGGGGCAGAGAGAGGGCGACAGAGAGAGGAGGACAGAGAGAGAGGGGGGCAGAGAGTGAGCGGGACAGAGAGGGGGGGGAAGAGAGAGGGGAAGAGAGAGATGGGGGAAGGCAGAGGGGGACAGAATGCGGGGCGCAGAGTGAGGGGGTCAGAGAGAGGTCGACGGAGAGAGGGGCACTGAGAGTGGGGGAGATAGAGGGGGTCAGAGAGAGGGGGAAAGAGACAGGGGGACAGAGAGAGGGTGACATAGAGGGGGACAGAGAGAGCAGGACAGAGACAGGGAGACAGAGAGGGGAACAGAGAGAGAGGGACAGCGAGAGGCGGAAAGAGAGAGAGGGGGGCAAAGTGAGAGGGGGACAGAGAGAGAGGAGGACAGAGAGATGGCGACAGAGAAAGGGTGACAGAGAGTGAGCGGGACAGAGAGAGGGGGGCAGAGACAAGGGGTGGCAGAGAGAGAAGGGGACAGAGAGAGGGGGCAGAGAGAGAGGTGGACAGAGAGAGAGGGGAACAGAGAGAGGGGCAGAGAGAGAGGGAGACAGAGAGAGGGGCACAGCGTGTGGGGAGATTGAGGGGGTCAGAGAGAGGTATACAGCGAGAGGGGGACAGAGAGAGGGGGACAGAGAGAGGGGGACGGATTGAGTGAGAGAGAGGGAGTCAGAGAGAGAGGGACAGCGAGGGGTACAGAGAGAGAAGGGGGCAGAGAGAGGGGGACAGATTGGGGGTGAGAGAGGGAGTCAGAGAGAGTGGGACAGCGAGGGGGACAGAGAGAGAAGGAGGCAGAGATTGAGGGGTACAGAGAGAGGGAGACAGAGAGAGGGGAACAGTTTGGGGGAGAGAGAGGGAGTCAGAGAGAGAGGGACAGCGAGGGGGACAGAGAGAGAAGGGGACAGAGAGTGAGGGGTACAGAGAGAGGGAGACAAAGAGAGAGGGGGACAGTGAGAGAGGGGGACAGAGAGAGATGGGGGCAAACAGAGGGCGAGAAAAAACAGTTTAGCAGACCCAGAAGCAGAACCATAGAGAGACAGAGAGAGAGAGAGAGAGAGAGAGAGAGGCTGAAGCAAAACCCAGGGGCATAGGAGAGAGGGAATGTGAAAATCCATTGAGAGAGGGAGTTGGAACCAAATGGAATAACAAGTGTCACCCCTTCAGTCTGTCCATGTTTTAACTCCTCAGTCTTAGTCTGACTTCCCCTTCTCTCCCTCTCTCTGTCCCCTCTCTCTCTGTCCTTCTGTCTGTCTCTCTCTCTCTCACACAGACACGCTTTCTCTCACTCTCTCCCTCTCCCTGTCTCTCTCTGCCCATCTTTCTCCCATCCCCCTTCTCCATCCCCAATCTCTCCATCTCTGTCTCTTTTGATCACCCTCCCTTTCTGTTTTCGCTATTTCAGACCTGAAAGATCTCACCCAATTTTGTACCCCCTCAAAAATACTATGCCCTTCATTTTCACTGTCCTCCCAAATTTATCCCCTTTCCCAAATATCTTCCCTCCCAAATAATTGTCTCACCAAATTATCCCCCCTCAAATATTTTGCTGCCCCCAACATTGCTGTGAGCCCCAGTCCCCAGGGCAGAGGGAGTTGAGTGGAAAAGTGGTGAGCTGGAAAAGCACAGCAGGTCAGGCCTGAACCATCGACTCTCCTGGCTGACCCGCTGTGCTTCCCCAGCTCCACACTTTGTAACTCTGACTTTCCAGCATCTGCAGTCCTCACTTTCTCACACAGGTAAATGAGTCTGGGTTGACTGACTGGCCTGTGGCTGTTTTAATGCACAGGAAGATCCCATTCCCAGAATTATAGAGGGCTTATACCACAGATGGAGTCCTTTCTGACCATTCCCCCCTCCCCCATTAAATGATCCTGGTCCTGTTCAGGATCCTCAGGATTGTCCCCTGAATGGCCTCACTGACTATCCTTTCAGTGGAAACTTCTTCTCCGTGTTATGGTTCTGTTCTCCGAGCTGGGAATTTGTGTTACAGACGTTTCGTCCCCTGTCTAGGTGACATCCTCAGTGCGTGGGACCCTCCTGTGAGGCGCTTCTGTGCTGTTACCTCCGGCATTTATAGTGGCCTGTCTCAGCCGCTTCCGGTTGTCAGTTCCAGCTGTCCGCTGCAGTGGCCAGTACATTGCGTCCAGGTCGATGTGTTTGTTAAACACACCAACCTGGACCCAATATACAGGCCACTGCATCGGACAGCTGGAACTGACAACCGGAGGCAGTAGAGACAAATCATGATAAATGCCGGAGGAAAGATCACAGAAACGCTTCACTGGAGACTCCCAAGTACTAAGGATGTCACCTAGACAGGGGACGAAACGTCTGCAACACAAATTCCCGGCTCGGCGAACAAAACCACAACAACGAGCACCCGAGCTACAAATCTTCTCACAAACTTTGAAAACCTCTTCTCCATCCTGTCTCAGAATTTGCGTGTCATGCTGTCCCTCCCTCAATCTCTCTTTCTCTCACAGCAGCCTCTCATTTCTCCACCAACCCCAAAACCCCATCAAACAGTTCCCCATCTCTGGCTGTCCCACTCCCCCCTTGTCTCCCAATCTCCCCCTTCCCATGTCGACACACAGCTCCTGGGCTGGAAGACATGGTGCAGAGACTAACACACCTTTTGACTGACTGCTGTCATGCACAGAAAGATCCCACTCTGCAGCCATTCCCCAGCCACACACACTGTCCTACTCCATCCTTATGTGTCTTTCTTCCTCTCCCTGTTTCTCACTGCCCATCTCTCTCTCTCCTCAATTTCTCCATCCCCACTCTCTCCATGTCTTTCTCTTTTTGCCACCATCCCGGTCTCTTTTGCTTGATTTCAGACTCGACGAGAAAAAAACTTTTATGTCCCTTACTCTCACCCCCTCCCCACAATCGGGGTAACTTTCGGGAGAGACCAGGAAAAGGTTGATCCCCCGCATTAACTGTACAGCATCCAGCGACACAGAGACAAACTCTTCCCATGTCCCTTCCCCAGTCACTGGGACAGGGGTCTAGGGAGACAGATGGAGAGAAACTACAAGAGAGATAGAGAGATGGGTAGACAGACAGTGAGAGGGAGGGAGAGAATAAGAGAAAGACGGGCAGGCAGAGGGTGGGAGAGAAAGTGAGAAGAACTGAAAAAGAGCAGGAGAGAGGCAGAGAGAGAAAGGGAGAGAGAGAGAGAGAGAGTAAAACCCCAGGAAGAGAAATACAATGACAGACAGATACAAGAGGGAAAAGGGGAGGCAAAGACAGGGAGTGAAGGTCAGATAGACAGCAAGAGAGAAATCCCAGGGAGAGATATAGGACAGAGAGAGAGGGAGGAGTTGCAGCAGCAGCATAGAGCTGAGAGAGTGCGGGGGGGGGGGGGGGCTGCTGCGATGCAACGAGGATGATATACAGACAAGAAAGGCAAGATCCCACAGAGCTGAGAGAAAGATACAGAGAGAGAGATGAGCAAGGTGTTGGTTTTGGGGAAGATTGAATGATTAAACATTCCTGAAAAACATGATGGAGTGTCAAAGGGGCAGAGTGTTGGAGGAAGGGAATCTGCAGGGAAATGTCAACAGGGCAGAGATATGAAGGGTGTTGTGAGATAGGGATTGAAGGAAAAATGTGGGAGAGACAGCTGGGATCACAGAAATATACATAAGAGCTCTCATGGGAGTGGGGATCAGACTGTGCAGCTGCCTTCTCTCTAGCATTTTGCACCTTTGTCTCTCCTCAGTGTAGAGCTCGCATCTTGTGGTAAAATTCCCACAGACAGCCTGAATCCCACAATGTATGTGTGTGTGTGTGTGTGTGTGTGTGTGTGTGTGTGTGTTCACTCCCTCTGATTCCAGCTCCTGTCTGATGATTACTCATAGCAGAATAATTTGATTCTCTGTCTTTCTACTGTCCGGGTTTCAGCTCCCAAATCAAATGCTAAATCATCCACGATCCGATTGAATAGTAGACCAGGCTCGAGGGGCTGAATCGTCTCCTCCTGTTCCTATTTTGGATGGTCTTATGTTCTTAACACAACCTCCCAGCTCTTGGCCCCCACACTGGAGGTTATGACTCCACAAGGCCCTGATCTGAAGAGTGCTGCACTCTTCCGTGAGTCTCGGAGGGAACCAGCCTGATTTGGATTGGAGTTGCAGCCTCTCAGTGTGAAGTGAAATCTCCTCGAGATTCCCCTCAGTCTCTCACCGTAAGGTGGAGCAGGCCAGTCCCGGGAAAGCAAACAGCAGGCCAGGTCTGCCCTGTCCTCCAGCTCCATTTCAGAAGGCCACATGGGAGGGGCTTGTTTCCTTCATCAGCTTCCCGTGCTCTCCCTTCTGGGTTAGAGTGGGGGCCGAATGGCCTTGCTCCTGGCTCCTATTGAGGTTCAGGCTGGCTATGATTGGGTTATACAAGGCATGCTCCTGGAGTGAAATCAGTTCGCTCAGTTGGCTGGACAGTTGATTTATAATGCAGAGTAAAAACAATAGCGTGTGTTTAATTCCCACACCAGCTGGGGTTACCCTGAAGGACTCTACTTCCCAACCTCTCCCCTCAGCTGGGCCATGATGACCCTCTGATTAATACACCACCAGACCCCACTCTCTAATGAGGAGCTGCCCCATGCTCTGGTAAGAATATGGCGACATTACATTTGTTTGTACCTGGAGTATTGTGTGCAGGACTCGTCACTGCATTGCCAGAGGGATGTTACTGTGTGGGGAGGGTTTACTGGATGAATGCCAACTGGAATGAACAGCACTCTCTTTCCCCCAGTTAAGTCACTCTTGCTACCTTTGTGTCTTTGGAGACACAGGGACCATTTCACCTGAAACAGCAGCTGGATTTTATATTCATGAGCACCCAATAAGATTGACTATTTACATGCACACACACACGTGCGCACACACACAGACACACGCTCCCTCAAACACACATAGACACTCTTACACACACATACACAAAGGACTCCCCCCACACATAGACAGACGCTCCCTCAAACACAAACATAGACACACTCTCGCACACACATACAAACACAAGCACACACTATCTCTCTCACACACATACACGCACAGACATACGCTCCCTCAAATACACACACGGAAACACTCTCTCACACATACATGCAGACACATTCTCTCACACACAGACACACACTCTCTCTCTCACACACAGGCACTCTCTCTCAAGCACACACAGACACACACTCTCTCTCACACGGACACACTCTTTCACACACACACAGACACACTCTCTCACACACACATACACACACTCTCTCTCATTTACAAACACACTCTATCACACACCCACTCACTCTCACGCACACAGACACTCTCTCTCTCACACACAGACATTCTCTCTCACACGCATAAACACAGACAGACACAGACACATGATCCCTCAAACACACACAGACATACTCTCTCACACACACACATAAACACACAGTTACTCTCTCTCTCACATACATACACACGCAGACACACGCTCCCTCAAACACACATAGACACACTCTCGCTTGCATACACACTGACACACACTCTCTCACACACAGACACATTCACTCTCACACACACATGCACACAGACACACTCTCTCACACACGCACAGATACTCTCTCTCACGCACACACAGACACACACTCTCTCACACGTAAACACTCTCACACAGCCACACTCTTTCAAAAACAAATACACACACTCACTCTCATTTACACACACACTCTCACACACACACTCTTATTCTCTCACACGCCCACTCACTGTCACGCACACAGACACTCTCTCTTTCACACACACACTCTCTGTCTCTCACAAACACAGACAATTTCTCTCACACACATACAGACAGACAGACACACAGAATCACGATCTCACACACACACATAAACACACAGTTACACTCTCTCACACACATACACAGGCAGACACACGCCCCGTCAAACATACATAGACACTCTTACACACACATACACAAAGGACTCCCCCCACACATAGACAGACGCTCCCTCAAACACAAACACAGACACACTCTCGCACACACATACACACACAAGCACACACTATCTCTCTCACACACATACACGCACAGACATATGCTCCCTTATATACACACACGGAAACACTCTCTCACACATACATGCAGACACATTCTCTCACACAAAGTCACACTCTCTCTCACACACACAGGCACTCTCTCTCAAGCACACACAGACACACACTCTCTCTCACACGGACACACTCTTTCTCACACACACAGACACACTCTCACACACACATACACACACTCTCTCTCATTTACAAACACACTCTATCACACACACACTCTCATTCTCTCACACACCCACTCACTCACGCACACAGACACTCTCTCTCTCACACACACAGACATTCTCTCTCTCACACACACACAGAAAGACACACAGACACACGATCCCTCAAACACACACAGACATACTCTCACATACACACATAAACACAGTTACTCTCTCTCTCACATACATACACACGCAGACACACGCTCCCTCAAACACACATAGACACACTCGTCCTTGCACACACACTGACACACACGCTCTCTCGCACACAGACACATTCACTCTCACACACACATGCACATAGACACACTCTCTCACACACACACGCACAGACACTCTCTCTCACGCACACACAGACACACACTCTCTCACACGGAAACACTCTCACACAGCCACACTCTCTCACAAACAAATACACACACTCACTCACATTTACGCACACACTCTCACACACACATTCTCATTCTCTCACACGCCCACTCACTGTCACGCACACAGACACTCTCTCTTTCACACACACACTCTCTGTCTCTCACACACACAGACAATTTCTCTCACACACATACACACAGACAGACACACAGATTCACGATCTCACACACACACAAAAACACACAGTTACACTCTCTCACACACATACACAGGCAGACACACGCCCCCTCAAACACACTTAGACACACTCTCTCTCACACACACAGACACACACTCTCTCACACGCAGACAATCTCTCTCACACACATAAACATACAGTTACACTCTCTCTCACCACTCACACACACATACACACGCAGACACACGCTCCCTCAAACATACATAGACACACTCTCTCTCACACACAGGCACATTCACTCTCACACACACATACACGCTCTCTCTAACACAAGACACACTGTCATACACACACATAGACACACAGACACATGCACACATAGATATACAGACACACAGAAATTCTCTCACACACAGACACACACTCTCACACACAGACACACACACACATACACACAGACACACTCTCTCACACACACATACACACTCTCTCACACACACCCTCACTCACACACATGCACACAGAGACACGCACCCCCTCCAGCATACACACAGCCACACACTCTCACATGAACATGCACTTTATCACTCACACAAACACATACAGGCACACAGAGATACACATGCATCCACACTCTCGCACGCACAAACACGGGCAGTCTCTGTCACACTCTCTCTCTCTCTCTCTCTGTCTCTCTCACATACACACACACACACGCACACACACACACATACACACACACAGCTGTCAAGGCATGGTTGAGGTTTTGATGGAGAAATGATTTCTCTTTGGACTGAACCCTGATCTCACATGATGACTGCTCCAGGGGGACAGACAGCAGCTACAGATGACTTGTTGGATCTTACTGTGCACCACGTCTTGCATCGACAGCGTTAGTCTGTTTGGGTGCCTGCTTTTCTAAATCGTCTCCAAGCAACAAGTGACAATAGATTGATGAAAGTTTTCCCCAAAACCATCTTTCAGACACATGCAGCTGTTATTTTTCAATGATTGTTTAAAATGATCTGAATCTTCTGAAATGGCGAGTGGCTTCCATTTCAAATTACGACACCAGAGTGCCTCGGGGACCCTGAGGAAATGATCAGGGAATTACATCTGTTCCTTTCTATCCTCTGCACTCTGTCCCACCAGATAGTGCTCCCTCAGTACCTCAGATAGTTGTCCCTGAATACCTCAGATAGTTCTCCCTCAGTACCTCATATAGTGCTCCCTCAGTACCTCTGAAAGTGCTCCCTCAATACCTCATATAGTTCTCCCTCAATACCTCAGAAAGTGCTCTATCAATACCTCATATAGTTTTCCCTCAATACCTCAGAAAGTGCTCCCTCAATGCCTTTGAAAGTGCTCTCTCAATAGCTCAGATCGTTCTTCCTCAGTAAATGCTCACTCAATTCCTCAGATAGTGCGCTCTCAACACCTCATAAAGTGCTTCCTCAATATTACTGATAGTTCTCCCTCAGTACCATAGATAGTGCTCCCTCAGTACCTCTGAAAATGGTCCCTCAATACCTCATATAATTTTCCCTCAATACCTCAGAAAGTGCTCCATCAATACTTTAAATAGTTCTCCCTCAATACCTCAGAAAGTGCTCCCTCAATACCTCAGAAAGTGCTACCTCAATACCTCAGATAGTGCTCCCTCAATGTCTAAGAAAGCGTCACTTTGTTGTGTTTAACCCTCAAAGCACCTCAGACATTACCTCCAAAAAACTTTCACACCCTCAACACTTCAGGGCTCAGCCCAGCTCCCCCCTCAGATTGCGTTCCAACCCCTTCAGACTGTCAGGACCCACATCCAACCCTGAACAAGATTGGAGCCCAGGTCCCAGAACATTACTTGTCTCTCTGGATTAACTTTAGAATTCCTACAGTGCAGAAGCAAGCCATTCCGTCCATTGGCACCACACTGACTGTCTGAACAACATCACACCTAGACTCACATCCTCTACTCTATCCCTGTAACGCTGCATTTCCCATGGCATCTTTGGGCGGGGGGAGGAAACTGGATCACCTGGAGGGAACCCGCACAGATACAGAGAGAATGTATAAACTCCACACAGACAGTCACCGGGAGGTAGAATCAAACCACTGAGGCACTGGGCTGTTTTCTCTCCCGGGAGGCCATCTCATCTAACCTTTTACTAAGCAACCTCCCATGTGAAACCTTCTCATCTTTCTCCTTGGTCATCCCTTCAAAAGCTCTATCAAGTTGGACACAGCATTTCCACAAACAAAGCCAAGCTGACTATCCCTAATCAATTCTTGCTTTTCCAAATGCATGTAAGTTGTCTCTCAGAATGCCCTCAAACAGCTTACCCACCACTGACCTCAGGCTCACAGCTCCATAGTTCAATGGCTGTTCCTTGCAGCCTTACTTCAATAATGGTACATCATTATTCACCCTCCAGTCTTCAGGCACCTCACCCGTTGCCACTGATCGGTCCATCTGACAAGGCCATCTCCATCCTTCTGTAATCTAAGGCTATCATCCTCAGTATTTATCACCCAACCAATCTTCATATCATTCATGAACCCAATGATTAACCCTCCACCTTTCAAATCTAAATCTTTTCTATCAACCACACCAGCAAAACCCCAACAGTGAGACATGAACAGACAGAGATTTCTCACTGGGCCATCACTGTCTGCGTCCTGCCACTCAGCATTCTGTGCCAAATTCCTTGGATTTTGAGTTTTTATGTTCACTATCAGTTTCCAATATGTGTCCTGATAAAAAGCCTGACTCACCTCCATGCAGACGACACGAAAGTATTGCCCTTATTTACATACCTGGTCACCTCCTTAAAAAGTGCAATCCCATTGGTCAGACCCGAGCTCCCCTTAACACAACCATTCTGACTGTTCTTCATGAACTCCAGTCTCTTTAAATGCTGATTAATTCTCTCTCCAAAAATTGCTTCCAGCAGACGTCCCACCCATGATATTAGCCTGACTGGCCTCTAGCTGCCTGGTATATCCCATGTTCCTTCTTGAATAACAGTACCACATGATCATTCCGACGACACCTCTCCTGTGGCCAGAGGGGATTTGAAATTGCTTGCAAGTGTACCTGCTACTTCCTCCATTACCTCATTCGCTAAACTGAGATACATTTCCACCATCTTTGGAGATTTATTGGGTTGTAAGAAGGCCAGACAACTCACAACCATCTCTCTCTATATATATGCTAATTCATTTAATTGTATCACAGAGCATCTCCACGATTTCATATCAAACCTGTCCCAATGAGCATTGACAAAATGAATCCATTCACTATAGCCTCTGGGTCCATGCACAAATTCTCACTGTCTTTCTCTCATGATCAATTCACCCTTAATGTCACTGAAAAGTCCTTACAGATTTTTATTTCCTCTGTTAGCACTCCTCTCTCCCAGGCAATTTGCCTGCGATACGATTTGGAGGGGTGTGGGATGTCATTCTGGATGTGGAGTAGCATTGGGAAGCTCAGAAATAAGGAACACACGACTGTGCTGAGTGTGGGGCAGTGGGATTCATTTGGGATGAGCACATGGAAGCTGAGGAATAAACCTCAGCCCTGCAGCATGAAAATATCCCTTTGAGCTGGCAGGTCAGTCACACGAAACAAAAACTTGATCCCTGGGAAAAGAGGGTGGAACATCTTCAGGTTCAATATCCAATTAAAGATGGTCTGTTTGAACACAGTCTCTGGAATCTGGGCGTGGGAATCATTACTGAGCAGAGTATGTAGGATGCAGAGGCAGAAATATACAGAACAATTTCAGATATTCCTCTTAGACCACAAAACATGGGAGCAAAAATTAGGCCATTCAGACCATCTGCTAGTATGGCACTCACTCAGTACTGACTCTCTTACAACGCAGGTATCCCCCAGACTGATGCTTTGACAGTGCAGCACTCCCTCAGTACTGACCTTCTGACAATGCAGCGCTCCCTCAGTGCTGACCCTCTGACAGTGCTGCACTCCCTCAGTACTGACCCTCTGACAGTGCAGCACTCCCTCAGTACTGATCCTCTGACGGTGCAGCACTCCCTCAGTACTGACCATCTGACAATGTCGCGCTCCCTCAGTGCTGACCCTCTGACAGTGCAGCACTCCCTCAGTACTGACCCTCTGACAGTGCAGCACTCCCTCAGTACTGACCCTCTGACAGTGCAGCACTCCCTTGGTATTGGCCCTCTGACAGTGCGTCTCTCCCTCAGTACTGTTCCTATAACACTGCAGCACTCCCTCTGTACTGACCCTCTGACAGTGAGGCATTGCACGTATACTGACCCTCCCACAGTGTGGCACACTTTCATACTGACTTTAAGACTGTGCAGCCCATCCTCTGATCATTCAATACTCCCTCAGAACTGACCCTCTGACACTGCAACAGCCTCAGCACTGCTTCAATCCCTCAGTACTGACCCTCTGACAGTGCGACACTCCCTCAGTACTGACCCTCTGACAGTGCAGCACTCCCTCAGTACTGACTCTCTGACGATGCAGCACTCCCTCCATGCTGACAATGTGGCAGTGCAGCATTTCCTTGGTGCTGCACCCCTGATAGTGCAGCGATCTCTCTGTACTGACCCCCCAACAGTGCAGCACTCCCTCAGCACTGATCCTTTCACACTGCAGCACACCCTCAGAAGTGATATTCTGACACAATAGTATTCCCTCAGCACTGTCATTTTAGTGTGGCATTCCCTCGGTACTGACCCTCCGTAACACGGCATTCCCTCAGTATTGACCCTCCGACAGTGCAGACTCCCTCAGTCCTGACACTCTGACAGTGCGGCACTCCCTCAGTACTGACCCTCTGACTGTGCAGCACTCCCTCAGTACTGACACTCTGACAGTGCGGCACTGCCTCATTCCTGCACTTCTGATAGTCCAGCACTCCCTCGGTACTGACCCTTTGGCAGTGCAGCACTCCCTCAGTACTGACCCTTTGGCAGTGCAGCTCTCCCTCAGTACTGACCCTCTGAAACAACACTCCCTCAGAACTGACACACTGACCGTGTAGCGCTCCCTCAGTAATGACCCTTTGAGTGTGCATCACTCGTTCCGCACTTACCCTCTGGCAATGCAGCAATCACTCAGCACCGACTGTCTGACACATAGTGTGGTGCTCCCTCTGTACTAACACCCTCAGAGTGCGGTGATCCCTCATTACTAATCCCTTCAGAGTGTGGTGATCCCTCAGTACTAATCCCATCAGAGTGTGGTGATCCCTCAGTACTAATCCACTCACAGCGTGGTGCTCCCTCAGTAGTGAACCCCTCACAGCGCAGTGATCCCTCTGTACTAACACCCTCAGAGTGTGGTGATCCCTCAGTTCTAACCCTTTCACACTGCAGCGCTCCCTCAGTAGTAATCCTCTCACAGTGCGACACTCTGACAGCATGGCCATCCATTAATACTGACCGTCAGAGAGTGTGCACTTCATCATTACTGACCCCTCTCATTGAACAGCAATCCCTCCGTCCTGACTCTCTGACAATGCAGCACTCCCTCCACACTGACCCTCGGATAATGCTGCACTCCCTCCACACTGATCCTCTGATAGTGATGCACTCCTTCAGGACGAACTCTCTGACAGTGTGGAAGTGGCCCTATACTGACCCTCCGACCGTGTGGCCCAATCTCAGGACATAACCTCTGACAGTTTACCACTCCCTCAGTACTGGCTCATTGACAATGCAGCACTCCCTCAGTAGTGACCAATTGGCAGTGTAGCACTCCCTCAGGACTGACCCATTGACAGTGTAGCACACCCTCAGTACTGACCCTCTGACAGTGTAGCACTCCCTTAGTACTGACCCTCTGACAGTGCAGCACTCCCTCAGTACTGAGCCTCTAACAGTGCAGCACTCCCTTGGTATTGGCCCTCTGACAGTGCGTCTCTCCCTCAGTACTCTTCCTATGACACTGCAGCACTCCCTCTGTACTGAACCTCTGACAGTGAGGCATTGCACGTATACTGACTCTCCCACAGTGTGGCACACCTTCATGCTGACTTTAAGACAGTGCAGACCATCCTCTGATCATTCAATACTCCCTCAGAACTGACCCTCTGACACTGCAACAGCATCAGCACTGCTGCAATCCCTCAGTACTGACCCTCTGACAGTGCGACACTCCCTCAGTACTGACCCTCTGACAGTGCAGCACTCCCTCAGTACTGACCCTCTGACAGTGCAGCACCCCCTCAGTGCTGACCCTCTGACAGTGCGACACTCCCTCAGTACTGACCCTCTGACAGTGCGACACTCCCTCAGTACTGACCCTCTGACCGTGCAGGACTCCCTCAGTACTAATCCTCTGACAGTGCTTCACTCCGTCAGTACTGATCCTCTGACAGTGCAGCACTCCCTCAGTACTTACCCTCTGACAGTGCAGAATTCCCTCAGTACAGACCATCTGACAGTGCAGCTCTCCCACAGTAAAGACCCTCTGACAGTGCAGCACTCCCTCAGTACTGACCCTCTGACAGTGCAGCACTCCCTCAGTACTGACCCTCTGACAGTCTGGCCCTCCCTCAGAACTGACCTTCTGACAGTGCGACACTCCCTCAGTACTGACCCTCTAACAGTGCAGCACTCCCTTGTATTGGCCCTCTGACAGTGCGTCTCTCCCTCAGTACTGTTCCTATGACACTGCAGCACTCCCTATGTACTGACCCTCTGACAGTGAGGCATTGCACGTATACTGACCCTCCCACAGATGGCGCACCTTCATACTGACTTTAAGACAGTGCAGCCCATCCTCTCATCATTCAATACTCCCTCAGAACTGACACTCTGACACTGCAACAGCCTCAGCACTGCTGCAATCCCTCAGTACTGACCCTCTGACAGTGCGACACTCCCTCAGTACTGACCCTCTGACGGTGCAGCACTCCATCAGTACTAACCCTCTGACAGTGCAGCACTCCATCAGTACTGACCCTCTGACAGTGCTGCAATCCCTCAGCACTGCTCCTTTGACACTGCAGCACATACTCAGAAATGACATTCTGACACAATAGTATTCCCTCAGCACTGACATTTCTACAGTGTGGCATTCCCTCGGTACTGACCCTCCGTAACACGGCATTCCCTCAGTACTGACCCTCCGACAGAGCAGAACTCCCTCAGTACTGACACTCTGACAGTGCGGCACTCCCTCAGTACTGACACTCTGACAGTGCTGCATTCCCTCAGTACTGACACTCTGACAGTGCAGCACTCCGTCAGTACTGACCCTCTGACAGTGCAGCACTTCCTCAGTACTGACACTCTGACAGTGCGGCACTCCCTCAGTACTGACCCTCTGACTGTGCAGCACTCCCTCAGTACTGACCCTCTGACAGTGCGGCACTCCCTCATTTCTGTAGTTCTGATAGTCCAGCAATGCCTCAGTACTGACCCTTTTTATTGAGCCAACAATGTTGGCCTCACCAACCTCTTAGCTGTGGTAACTGACCCTCCTTTATGTCAGAGGGATTCAATCCCTTGAACAGAGCAAGCTTGAGAATTCAACACTAAAATCAATCAGTACGGACACGCTGGAGACCTGATACATCAATACAGAGATTGCTGAAGAAGCTCAGCATGTCCGACAGCATCTCTGAGGGGAGAGGGAGAAAGAGACAGAGAGAGAGTTCACCTTTCAATCCAGTGATTTCTGCGGGAAAGTTCCTTCAGAACAGACCGTTTTGAGGGTTGTCAGAGGGTCAGTGTGGAGGGAGTGCAGCATTGTCAGAGGGTCAGTGTGGAGGGAGTGCTGCATTGTCAGAGAGTCAGGATGGAGGTATTGCTGTGCAGTGAGAGAGTCAGTAATGATGAAGTGCGCACTCTCTGTGGTTCAGTACTAATGGATTGCCATGCTGTCAGAGTGTCGCACTGTGAGAGCGTTACTACTGAGGGAGTGCTGCACTGTGAAAGGGTTAGAACTGTGGGAGCACCGCACTCTGAGGGGATTAGTACTGAGGGATCACCGCACTCTGAGGGGATTAGTACTGAGGGATCACCGCGCTGTGAGGGGATTAGTACTGAGGGATCATCGCACTCTGAGGGTGTCAGTACTGAGGGAGCACCACACTATGTGTCGGACAGTCAGTACTGAGTAATTGCTGCATTGCCAGAGGGTCAGTACTGAGAGAGTGATGCACACTCAAACAGTCATTACTGAGGGAGCGCTACACGGTCAGTGTGTCAGTTCTGAGGGAGTGTTGTTTCAGAGGGTCAGTACTGAGGGAGTGCTGAACTTCCAAAGGGTCAGTACGGAGGGAGTGCTGCACTGTCAGAGGGTCATTACTGAGGGAGTGCTGCACTGTCAGAGGGTCTTTACTGTTGAGAGCTGCATTGTCGGAGGGACTGTACTGTGGGAGAGATGAACTGTTGGAGGGTCAGTGCTGAGGGAGTGCTGCACTATCAGAGGGTCTGTACTTTGGGAGAGCTGCATTGTTGGAGGGTCAGTACTGATGGAGCACCGCGCTGTCAGAGGGTCAGTACTGAGGGAGTGCTGCACTGTCAGATGGTCAGTACTGAGGGACGGCTGCACTGTTAGAGAATCAGTACTGAGAGAGGGCTGCATGTCAGAGGGTCAGTACTGAAGGAGCACTGCACTGTCAGAGGGTCAGTACTGAGGGAGTGTCGCACTGTCAGAGTTTCAGTTCTGAGTGAGTGCTGGGCTATCAGATGGTCTGTCTGAGGGAGGGCTGCACTGTCAGAGAGTCAGCACTGCGGGAATGCCGTACTGTCGGAGAGTCAGTCCTGTGGAAATGCTGCACTGTCACAGGGTCATTACTGAGGGAGTGCTGCGCTATCAGCGGGTCAGTAATGGGGGATTGCCGCAATGTCAGAGAGTCTATCTGGGGGCAGTGCTGCACTGTGAGAAGGTCAGTACTGAGGGAGTGCCACACTGTCAGAGGATAATGACTGAGGGAGTGCTGCACTGTCAGCGCATCAGTGTGGGGGATACCTGCATTGTAAGAGAGTCAGTACTGAGTGAGTGCCACACTATCAGATGGGCTGAATGGCCTAATGTCTGCTCCCATGTCCTGTGGTCTATGAGGAATATCTGAAATTGTTCAGTATATTTCTGCCTCTGCTTCCTTCATACCCTTGCTCAGCAATGATTCCCACGTCCAGATTCCAGAGACTGTGTTCAAACAGACCGTCTTCATTTGGTTACCACCCTCTATACCCAGGGATCAAGTTTTTGTTTTTGTGACTGACCTGCCAGCTCAAAGGGATATTTTCATGCAGCAGGGCTGAGGTTTATTCCTCAGCTTCTGTGTGCTCATCCCAAATGAATCCCACTGTCCCACACTCAGCACAGTCGTGTGTTCCTTATTTCTGAGCTGCCCAATGCTAATCCACATCCAGAATGACATCCCACACTCCTCCAAATCATATCGTAGGCTAATTGCCTGGGAGAGAGGAGTGCTAAGAGAGGAAATAAAAACCTGAAAGTATTTTACAGTGACATTAAGGGTGAATTGATAATGAGAGAAAGAGTAGGTTGTGGAACACAGTGAGAATTTGTGCATGGACCCAGAGGCTACAGTAAATAAATTCATTTTGTCAATGCTCATTGGGACAGGGTTGATATGAAATCGTGGAGATGCTCTGTGATACACTTAAATGAATGAGCGTATATATATGCGAGAGATGGTTGTGAGTTGTCTGGCCTTCTTACAACACAATAAATCTCCAAGGATGGTGGAAATGTATCTCAGTTTACCGAATGAGGTGATAGAGGAAGTAGCAGGTACACTTGCAAACATTTTCAAAACCCCTCTGGCCACACGAGAGGTGTCGTCGGAATGATCATGTGGTACTGTTATTCAAGAAGGAACATTGGATATACCAGGCAGCTATAGGCCAGTCAGGCTAATATCATGGGTGGGACGTCTGTTGGAAGCAATTTTGGGAGATAGAATTAATCAGCATTTAAAGAGACTGGAGTTCATGAAGAACAGTCAGAATGGTTGTGTTAAGGGGAGGACAGGTCTGACCAATGGGATTGCACTTTTTAAGGAGGTGACCAGGTATGTAAATAAGGGCAATACTTTCCTGTCATCTGCTTGGAGGTGAGTCAGGCTTTTTATCAGGACCAAGTTGGAAACTGATAGTGAACATAAAAACTCAAAATCCAAGGAATTTGGCACAGAATGCTGAGTGGCAGGACGCAGACAGTGATGGCCCAGTGAGAAATCTCTGTCTGTTCATGTCTCACTGTTGGGGTTTTGCTGGTGTGGTTGATAGAAAAGATTTAGATTTGAAAGGTGGAGGGTTAATCATTGGGTTCATGAATGATATGAAGATTGGTTGGGTGATAAATACTGAGGATGATAGCCTTAGATTACAGAAGGATGGAGTGGGCCTTGTCAGATGGACCGATCAGTGACAACGGGTGAGGTGCCTGAAGACTGGAGGGTGATTAATGATGTGCCATTATTGAAGTAAGGCTGCAAGGAACAGCCATTGAACTATGGAGCTGTGAGCCTGAGGTCAGTGGTGGGTAAGCTTTTGGAGGGCATTCTGTGAGACAACTTACATGCATTTGGAAAAGCAAGAATTGATTAGGGATGGTCAGCTTGGCTTTGTTTGTGGAAATGCTGTGTCCAACTTTATAGAGCTTTTGAAGGGATGACCAAGGAGAAAGATGAGAAGGTTTCACATGGGAGGATGCTTAGTAAAAGGTTAGATGAGATGTCATCCAAGGAGAGAGAACAGCACGATGCCTCAGTGGTTCGATTCTAACTCCCGGTGACTGTCTGTGTGGAGTTTACACATTCTCTCTGTATCTGTGCGGGTTCCCTCCAGGTGATCCAGTTTCCTCCCAACGCCCAAAGATGCCATGGGAAATACAGCATTACAGGGATAGAGTAGAGAATGTGAGTCTAGGTGTGATGCTGTTCAGACAGTCAGTGTGGTGCCAATGGACGGAATGGCTTGCTTCTGCACTGTAGGAATTCTAAAATTAATCCAGAGAGACAAGTAATGTTCTGGGGACCTGGGCTCCAATCTTGTTCAGGGGTGGATGTGGGTCCTTACAGTCTGAAGGGGTTTGAACGCAATCTGAGGGGGGAGCTGGGCTGAGATCTGAAGTGTTGAGGATGTGAATGTTTTGTGGAGCTACTGTCTAAGGGGATTTGGGGGATAAACACAATAAAGTGATGCTTGCTTCTGTATTGAGGGAGCACTATCTGAGGTATTGAGGAAGCACTTTCTGAAGTATTGAGGAAGAACTTTCTGAGGTATTGAGGGAGAACTATCTGAGGTATTGATTGAGCACTATCTGAAGTACTGAGGGAGCACTATCTGAGGTATTGAGGGAGCACTTTCTGAGGTTTTGAGGGAGCACTATCTGAGGTACTGTGGGAGCACTTTCTTAGATATTGAGTGAGCACTACCTGAGGAATTGAGGGAGCATTATCTGAGGTACTGAGGGAGAACTATCTGAGGTATTGTGGAAGCACTTTTTGTGGTACTGGGGAGCACTATCTGAGGTGTTGAGGGAGCACTTGCTGAGGTATTGAGGGAGCACTATGTGAGGTACTGAGAGAGCACTCTCTGAGGTATTGAGGGAGAACAATCTGAGGTATTGTGGAAGCACTTTCTGTGGTACTGAGAGAGAACTATCTGAGATCGTGAGGGAGCACGATCTGATGGTACAGAGTGCAGAGGATAGAAAGGAACAGATGCAATTCCCTGATCATTTCCTCAGGGTCCCCGAGGCACTCTGGTGTCGTAATTTGAAATGGAAGCCACTCCCCATTTCAGAAGATTCAGATCATTTTAAACAATCAGTGAAAAATAACAGCAGCATGTGTCTGAAACATGGTTTGGGGAAAACTTTCATCAATCTATTGTCACTTGTTGCTTGGAGACGATTTAGAAAAGCAGGCACCCAAACAGACAAACGCTGTCGATGCAAGAGGTGGTGCACAAGAAGATCCAACAAGTCATCTGTAGCTGCTGTCTGTCTCCCTGGAGCAGTCATCATGTGAGATCAGGGTTCAGTCCTCGGAGGAATCATTTCTCCAGCAATACCTCAACCACGTCTTTACAGCTGTGTGTGTGTGTGTGTGTGTGTGTGTGTGTGTGTGTGTGTGTGTGTGTGTGTGTGTGAGAGAGAGAGAGAGAGAGAGAGAGAGAGAGAGAGAGACTGCCCGTGTTTGTGTGTGTGAAAGAGTGGATGCATGTGTATCTCTGTGTGTCTGTATATGTGTGCGTGAGAGACAAAGTGCATGTTCATGTGAGAGTGTGTGGTTGTGTGTGTATTTGAGGGGGCGTGTTTCTCTGTGTGCATGTGTGTGAGTAAGGATGTGTGTGAGAGAGTGTGTATGTGTGAGAGAGAGTGTGTCAGTGTGTATGTGTGTGAGAGAGTGCGTCTGTGTGTATGAGAGAATGTGTCTGTGTGTGTGTTTGAGTATCTATGTGTGTATGTGTCTGTGTGTCTGTATGTGTGTATGGCAGTGTGTCTTATGTGAGAAATAGTGTGTATGTGTGTGTGAGAGAGTGTGTCTGTGTGCATGTGTGTGTGAGAGTGAGTGTGTCTGTGTCTGAGAGAGAGTGTGTGTGTCAGTGTGTGTGAGAGAGAGTGTGGGTATCCGTGTGTGTGAGAGTGTGTCTATGCATATTTGAGGGAGCGTGTGTCTGCGTGTGTATGTATGTGCGAGAGAGAGTGTAACTGTGTGTTTATGTGTGTGTTAGAGAGAGCGTCTGTGGGTGTGAGAGAGAGTGTGTCAGTGTGTGTGAGAGAGAGTGTGTGTCTATGTGTGTGTGTGAGAGAGTGTGTCTATGTGTGTTTGAGGGAGCGTGTGTCTGCGTGTGTATGTGTGTGTGAGAGAGTAACTGTGCGTTTATGTGTGTGTGAGCGAGTGTGTCTATGTATGTTTGAGGGAGCGTGTGTCTGCGTGTGTATGTGTGTGAGAGAGAGTAACTGTGCGTTTATGTGTGTGTGAGAGAGGGTGTCTGTGTGTGTGAGAGAGAGTAACTGTGCGTTTATGTGTGTGAGAGAGGGTGTCTGTGCGTGCTTGAGAGAGCGTGTGTATGTGTGTGAGAGAGAGAGTAACTGTGTGTTTATGTGTGTGTGTGAGAGTGTGTCTGTGTGTGCTTGAGCGATCGTGTGTCTGCGTGTATGTGTGTAAGGGAGAATGTCTGTGTGTGAGAGAGACAGAGAGTGTGTGTGAGAGAGAGAGAGTGTCTGTGTGCGTGAGAGTATGTGTGTGTGTGTGTGTGAGATTGTGTGTGTAAATGAGAGAGAGTGTTTGTATGTGTGTGTGAGAGAGAGTGCGTCTGTGTGTGTTTGAGGGATCGTGTGTCTGTGTGTCTGTGTGTATGTGTGTGAGAGAGAATGTCTGTGTGTGAGAGAGACAGAGTGTGTGTGTGAGAGTGAGTGTGTATGTGTGTGAGAGAGTGTGTGTGAGAGAGAGAGTGTCTGTGCATGAGAGTGAGTGGTTGTGTGAGAGAATGAGAGTGTGTGCGAGAGAGAGTGTGTGCGTAAATGAGAGAGAGTGTGTGTATGTGTGTGTGAGAGAGAGTGTCTGTGTGTGTGTGAGAGAGAATGTGTCTGTGTGAGAGAGAGTGTGTCTGCGTGTATGTGTGAGAGAGTGTGTCCGTGTGTGTATTTGAGGGAGCATATGTCTGTGCGTGTATGTGTGTAAGAGATATAGTGTGTGCTTGTGTGTGTATGTGTGTTAGAGAGTTGTGCCTGTGTGTATGTGTGTGTGACAGTGTGTCTGTGTGTGTTTGAGGGAGTGTGCGTGTGTGTGTGTGTGCGTGTGTGTGTGCAGGTAAACTAGCCAATCTTATTGGGTGCTCATGAATATAAAATCCAGCTGCCGTTTCAGGTGAAATGGTCCTTGTGTCTCCAAAGACACAAAGGCCACAAGAGTGAATTAACTGGGGGAAAGAGAGTGCTGTTCATTCCAGTGGGGATTCATCCAGTAAACCTTCCCCACACACTAACATCCCTCTGGCAATGCAGTGACGAGTCCTGCACACAGTGCTCCAGGTACAAACCAATGTAATGTCACCATAGTCTTACCAGAGCATGGGACAGATTCACAGTACAGAGCGGTCTCTGGTGGTGTTTTAATCAGAGGGTCACAATGCCCTAGCTGAGGGGAGAGGTTGGGAAGGAGAGCCCTTCAGGGTAACCCCAGCTGGTGTGGGAATTGAGCACATGCTATTGGATTTACTCTGCATTATAAATCAACTGTCTAGCCAACTGAGCGAACTGACTTCACTCCAGGGACATGCCCTGTATAACCCAATCATAGCCAGCCTGCACCTCAATAGGAGCCAGGAGCAAGGCCATTCGGCCCCCACTCTAACCCAGAAGGGAGAGCACGGGAAGCTGATGAAGGAAACAAGCCCCTCCCATGTGGCCTTCTGAAGTGGAGTTGGAGGACATGGCCGATCTGCCCTGCTGTCTGCTTCCCCTTGACTGGCCTGCTCCACCTTACAGTGAGAGACTGAGGGGAATCTCGAGGAGATTTCACTTCTCACTGAGAGGCTGCAACTCCAATCCAAATCAGGCTGGTTCCCTCCGAGACTCACGGAAGAGTGCAGCACTCTTCACATCAGTCCCTTGTGGAGTCATAACCTCCAATGTAGGGACCAAGAGCTGGGAGGTAGTGTTAAGAACATAACACTATCCGAAATAGGCACAGGAGGAGACCATTCAGCCCCTCGAGCCTGCTGTACTATTCAATAGGATCATGAATGATTTAGCATTTGATTTGGGAGCTGAAACCCAGACAGGACAGAGACAGAGAATCAAACTATTCTGCGATATTTAATCATCAGACAGGAGCTGGAACCAGAGAGAGTGAACGCACACACACACACACACACACACACACACACACACATTGTGGGATTCAGGCTGTCTCTGGGAGTTTTACCACAAGATGCGAGCTCTACACTGAGGAGAGACAAAGGCGCAAAATGCTAGAGAGGGGGCAGCTGCACAGTCTGATCCCATTGATCTCACTGCTTCCCACTCCCATGAGAGCTCTTACGTATATTTCTGTGTTCCCAGCTGTCTCTCCCACATTTTCCCTTCAATCCCTATCTCACAACACCCTTCATATCTCTGCCCTGTTGACATTTCCCTGCAGATTCCCTTCCTCCAACACTCTGCCCCTTTCACACCCCATCATGTTTTTCAGGAATGTTTCATCATTCAATCTTCCCCAAAACCAACACCTTGCTCATCTCTCTCTCTGTATCTTTCTCTCAGCTCTGTGGGATCTTGCCTTTCTTGTCTGTATATCATCCTCGTTGCATCGCAGCACCCCCACCCACTCCACCCACTCTCTCAGCCCTATGCTGCTGCTGCAACTCCTCTCGCTCTCTCTCTCTCTCTCTCTCTCTCTCTCTCTCTCTCTCTCTCTCTCTCTCTCTCTCTCTCTCTCTCCTATATCTCTCCCTGGGATTTCTCTCTTGCTGTCTATCTGACCTTATCTCCCTCTTTTGCCTCCCCTTTTTCACCTTGTATCTGTCTGACATTGCATTTCTCTTCCTAGAGTTTTACTCTCTCTCCTTTTCTCTCTCTGCCTCTCTCCTGCTCTTTTTCAGTTCTTCTCACTTTCTTTCCCACCCTCTGCCTGCCGTCTTTCTCTTATTCTCTCCCTCCCTCTCACTGTCTGTCTACCCATCTCTTTTTCTCTCTTGTCGTTTCTCTCCCTCTGTCTCCCTCGACCCCTGTCCCAGTGACTGGGGAAGGGACATGGGAAGAGTTTGTCTCTGTGTCGCTGGTTGCTGTACAGTTAATGCGGGGGATCAACCTTTTCCTGGTCTCTCCCGAATGTTACCCCGACTGTGGGGAGGGGTATAGTGTAAGGGACATAAAAGTACTTTTCTCATTGAGTCTAACATGAAGAAAAAGAGAAGGGGAGAGTGACAAAAAGAGAAAGAGAGACATGGAGAGAGTGGGGATTAAGAAATTGAGGAGAGAGAGAGATGGGCAGTGAGAAACAGGGAGAGGAAGAAGGACACATATGGAGGGAGAAGTGTGTGTGGCTGGGGATTGGTCGCAGAGTGGGATCTTTCTGTGCATGACAATTGTCAGTCAAAAGGTGTGTTAGTCTCTGCACCATGTCCTCCAGCCCAGGAGCTGTGGGTCTATTTGGGAAGGGGGAGATTGGGAGACAAGGGGGGAGTGGGACTTCCGGAGATGGGGGACTGTTTGATGGGGTTTTGGGGTTGGTGGAGAAAGGAGAGGCTGCTGTGAGAGACAGAGAGATTGAGGGAGGGACAGCATGAGACACAACGTCTGAGACAGGATGGAGAAGAGGTGTTCCAAGTTTGTGAGAAGATGTGTAGCTCGGGTGCTCGTTGTTGTGGTTCTCTTCGCCGAGCTGGGAATTTGTGTTGCAGACGTTTCGTCCCCTGTCACATCGACCTGGACCCAATATACCGGCCACTGCAGCGGACAGCTGGAACTGACAACCGGAAACAGCAGAGATAAACCACTCCAAATGTTGGAAGAAACATCACAGAAACGCTTCACAGGAGGCTCCCAAACACTGAGGATGTCACCTAGATAGGGGACGAAACGTCTGTAACACAGATTCCCAGCTCGGCGAACAGAACCAAAACATGGAGAAGAGGTCTCCACAGAAAGGATAGTCAGTGAGGCCATTCAGGGGACAATCCTGAGGATCCTGAACAGGACCAAGATCATTTAATGGGGGAGAGGGGTAATGGGCAGAAAGGACTCCATCTGTGATACAAGCCTTCTATAATTCTGGGACTGGGATCTTCCTGTGCATTAAAACAGCCACAGGCCAGTCAGTCAACCCAGACTCATTTACCTGCATGAGAAAGTGAGGACTGCAGATGCTGGAAAGTCAGAGTTACAAAGTGTGGAGCTGGGGAATCACAGCGGGTCAGCCAGGAGAGTCGATGGTTCTGGCCTGACCTGCTGGGCTTTTCCAGCTCCACACTTTTCCATTCAACTCCCTCTGCCCTGGGGACTGAGGCTCACAGCAATGTTGGGGGCAGCAAAATATTTGAGGGGGGATAATTTGGTGAGGCAATTATTTGGGAGGGAAGATATTTGGGAAAGGGTATAAATTTGGGAGGACAGTGAAAATGAAGGGCACAGTATTTTCGAGGGGGTACAAAATTGGGTGAGATCTTTCAGGTCTGAAATAGCGAAAAACAGAAAGGGAGGGTGAGAAAAAGAGAAAGAGATGGAGAGAATGGGGATGGAGAAGGAGGATGGGAAAAAGATGGGCAGAGAGAGACAGGGAGAGGGAGAGAGTGAGAGAAAAAGTGTGTATGTGAGAGAGAGACAGACAGAAGGACAGAGAGAGAGGGGACAGAGAGAGGGAGAGAAGGGGAAGTCAGACTTAGACTGAGGAGTTAAAACATGGACAGACTCAAGGGGTGACACTTGTTATTCCAGTTGGTTCCAACTCGCTCTCTCAGTGGATTTTCACATTTTTCTCTCCCATGCCCCTGGGTTTTGCTTCAGCCTCTCTCTCTCTCTCTCTCTCTCTCTGGTTCTACTTCTGGTTCTGCGAAACTGTTTTCTCTCGCCCTCTCTCTCTCTCTGGATGGTCAGATGGTCTCTGTCTCTTGCCATCCTGGTCTCCTCAGAAGGCCTCCAGAGATCCAGGCAATCAGTCTGCAGATAAACCCTGTTTTTGTTCATTTCTGGATGGTTTTCCGGAACTTTCTATCGTTGTGACCAATTAGGAGAATCCGTTAATAGTTTGAAGCATTGCCAATTATTTGGATGGCTTGTTGCTGTTAGTTTCTTTGTGTATCAGGACCCGGTGCCTTACTGTCTGGGCCCTCATTTGTTTGGTAGATACGTCTGTCCAGAATAACTGTTGTCTTTTACATTATGCTGTGTTTGCGCTGTGCCTGGTGTGCGGGTTTTGTGATTTGGGAGATTTCCTTGGCCAATAAACCTTAGCTGTCTATCTGTGTTTTAGCCAGGAGGTTGTGACATCTCCCCCCAACTCATCCACTTGAATGGAAAGAAAAGAAGCTTATGCAATAAATTACAAACCTAATTTTAAAAGCTGTTTATGCTTGTTGTCAGAGTAGCCAGCTGTCTGTGCAAAAGCCATTGTGTACGTTTTCCTAACCGATGGTCTTATAGCTTCACTTGGAGGTCGCCACTGATGATGCTACCCAGCCAGGTAACGAAACGTCTGGATATCAAACCTATCAGCGAACAAACCTACACCATCAGTCTTATAGCTGATAAGTGATATCATAAAATCTTGACAGAACAGAATCAGACCGTTCGGCCCATTGAGTCCACAATGACCCTCTGAAGAGAATCCAACTCAGACCCATTCCCCCAATGATATCCCTGAAACTCTGCATTTCCGTGGGCTATTCCAGCTAGCCCGAATATCCCTTGACACAATGGGAAATTTAATATGGCCAATCTGTCGTAATGGCAACTATGGGCAGGAAATCAATACTGGCCCAGCCAAGAACACTCAAACATTGCAAATGAATGAAACTAAGGTGATCACCCGGGGAGTTCCATCTACCTTCCAGCCCCTGATCGTACCCATCTGCTGCAGTCTGCAATCCTAGCCACCGGTATCCCGAGATATATCAACGTGATTGCGGTTAGGACCACAGCCGATGTGAGAGGAGCCGAATTCTTGGATAACAGGCTATACGAATGTCATGGTATGACCTGGTCCTTCCCATTTACGTAAGTATGGTCCCTGTCAATGTTCCCTCTATCTCCACAGGAAGTGGGAGGTAATCATGGTAGCCCATCCAAATACCTTTTTAATACAACTCCGAAAATTTGGACTTCACCCTAAATTTGGTCATTTGGGTTAAGTGGAATCCCTCATACCAAGCCCAGGTGTCCCACCGAGAGTGTCCTTACGGCTGTCATTAACCCAGCCCTTAGTGAGCTGCTGTCACTGGCAGTGAGAGACGTTGGTGTGGGTGTTCTCCTGGAACAAATATTTATGCTGTTTGTCATTAATCCGGGATGGGAATTTCCCTTGGTTGGCCTGCCTGAGCTCATCCCTCAGCTGCTCCATCATCACGTTACCATAGATACTGCACAGGGTGTGGTTTTACTGCTCACCGTCATCTCTGCTTGGGCCGTGGATGATCTGTTTAATCGTGTTGGCCTGACCCTCCCTTTGGTCACTAAGTGATGGTTAGCCTGATTCTCCACCAGTTGTCCCATGGTCTCCTCTGGGTTTTCTGTATTCAGTCTTTCTCAGGATCATTAGAGAGTTGTTGGGTCGGGATCCTAAGTTTATTCTCCAAATTAGGCAAGTCAGCGAACTGACTGGTAACACTCCTGCCCTGGGGGTGGACTCATATACTGTGGTTCAAACATTAAGGAGTTCCCTTTTCTTTCATCTGCTAATTGCTGTTCTGGGTTCTGTGTTTTCCCTCAAATTTCCCTGTCCCTTGTCCCATTATCCTGTGGGTCAGTTCGGAACATGATCATTTTAATGGGGAAGCACCCAACTCTGATTACTGTATCCCTGATACATTCATTATGATTAGTGTCAGTTCGTGATAAATGTTCGTGAACAAGGAATTCCCTGCGAGTTTAATGCCTAGTCCATTGTGAGAGTCTGGTATGTGTGGGACAAGCGAGGGGAGGAGCCTTCCCTCCTGGTCACAGCCCGTTTTTAATTTTGTTTCTGAGGAATTCTCCCTGGTGGGCTTCCTGGGATCTCACTGTCCGAAAATGACCCCAAGTCCAGGCAGGGTACTTGATGTCCTACTACCATGCACCCATTCTCGGGGAAACCCTACCAATAGCTTCTGATCCCTGAGCTCCTGTCACACAATGTGGAAATCCCTAAAGTCTATTTCGTATTCAACAATTAATTAGCAGAGAACCCAAGCCTCATTACGGGCGCGTTTTTGGGTCGAATCCCAGGTGTCCCTCCTCCTTTCTGAGACATTGGAGACAAAGGGTTGGGCCCAGTTTCTCATCGCTAAGAGAGGTGCAGGTCATATCCCCAAAAATCCAGACAAATTGGACACAGAGTCTCCGGGTGAAGCTGACGGGGGGAGGGGAAGGACATTCCCCTGGTTGTTGTTCGGCAGTTATGTAGCGCCTCTGCAAGATATGCCTTATCCTGCCCTCGAGCAGTGAGGATCGCTGCCTTCAGCTCAACATGGATGCCCCTCCCTAGCTGTTGGCCTTCAGGGAGGGCTGAATGGCCTGCTCGACGAAGGCACATGGCGATTCATTTGGTTTGATCCTCAGCGTCCACTCTGTGTATGACAGACTGTCAGTCAATCTCATCCAAACATGTATCTGGGACAGAGACGGGATCTTTTTGGTGCTGCCCACCAGCTGGGTGCCTGGAATGGCTGTTGTGTATGGAGTGCTTTACACTGGGTAACCACATGATTCATGGAATCTGAGTTCGGTTGTGGCTCAGGGCTGGGGGCAAAAGGTGCAGTTACCTGGGAGACAGGCAGTGGTAGTCCACTTCTGTGACCGGGTGCGAATGTGTCAGTGTGGAGCCTGTCATTATCTCCCTGGGGAGGTAGAACACCAAAGGCACACATTATCCCATTCTGGGAGGAGCCCTAGATCCCTAGGGATTTTATTTGCTACTGGCACCTCCTACTAGGGCCTGATGTGTGTTGCTCCGTGTTGTAGATGTACAGGACCCATGCAGCTGCTTGGAGCTCATACACTGTCCTTCCAGATTGTCAATGGAACCTGAGGCTGCCTCCCCGTACCCAGAGATCCTCCTTTCACTGGATTGGGCTCTTCCCAATTGTAACTGGAGTAGTCCCATGTGTGTGAGATTTTCCTGCAACCTTCTGTCCTGCTCATTGTGTCAGAGACCTAGCTCTGTCACAGCCTGTAGGTTTCCCTGGGGTCACCGGATCCCAGCTGCCTTATCCCAGCCGGGGGTCCTCCAGGCTATCGGCAGTGGAGTGAGCTTTCCAGCTTCCTTCCCCAGTTCTCTATGGGCTTCGCACCACAGCTCCTGTACCAGGAATCCTTTGCTGCAAGGCCAGGCTGGCTTCCTGCCAAATTCTGCAGGACTGTTTCACGTTTGTACCGGCTCGTGTTCGTGTTGCTATGGCTGTTTCTGTATTATGGGACACCTGGATATATTCATAGAGTCATAGAGTTCTACAGCATGGAGACAGGCTCCTTGGCCCAAACTGGTCCAACCACACTAACCGCGTTTCCCTGCACTTGGCCCATATTCTTCCAATACGTTCCTCTCCATGTATTTGTCCAAGTGCATTTTAAATGTTATTAAGTGTATCCTCCTTGACCACTTGCACTGGTAGTTCATTCCGTATGTGTAACACCCTCTGGGTAAAAGTGTTGTCCCTCAGGTTCCCTTTTAAACTTCCCCTTTCACCTTAAACTGATGCCCTTTCGTCCTCGATTCTCCAAGCCTTGGATAAAGACTGAGTGCATTCACCCTATCCATGCCTCCCATGAATTTATACACCTCTATAAGGACACCCTTCAGTCTCCTACACAATAAAGAAAATGTCCTTGCTTGTCCAACCTCTCTCTAGATCTGTCTCGTTGAGTTCTGGCAACATCCTTGTAAATTTCTTCTGTCCTCTTTCTAGTACAATAACATCCTTCCTATACCAAGGTGGGCAAAACTGAACACAATATTCCAAGTGCGGCCTCACCAACATCCTGCACAACTACAACAGAAATTCCCAACTTCGATATTCCATGCCCTGACTGATGAAGGGCCCAGTGTGCCAAAAGCCTTGTTCACTACCCTGTCTCCTTGAGTTCCGAGAGCTATGCTCCTGGAATCCAATGTCCCTCTGTTCCACGACACTCCTTCAGGCCCTACCATTCACCATGAAACCCCTGTCTTGATGTGACTTTCCAAAATGCAAGATCTTGCCTTTGTCTGTATTAAACTCCATTTGCCATTTCTCAGCCCAATTCGCCAGCTGATCAAGGCCATGTTGCAATTGCTGAGAACCTTTCCTCACTTATATTAATGTAATCTAAAAACTTACTAATCATGCCTTAAACATCCTCATCTAAATCGTTGATATAGATAACAAACAGTAGTGGGCCTAGCACTGACCAGCTCAGTGGCACAATCGATCAGTTGTTAGCACTGCTGCCTTACAGCACTGTCGATCTGTGTTCAATTCCATTCTCACAAGATGCTCTGTGTGGGTTAGATCCTGTTGGGGTTAGATTTCCTACAGTATGGAAACAGCCCATTTGGCCCAACAAGCCACACCAACCTGCTGAAGAGTAACCCACCCAGAGCCATTCTCCTTACCAATGTTTACACTTGACGAAAGCACCGAGCACTATGGGCAATTTAGCCTGGCCAATTCATCTGACCTGCACATTTTTGGAATGGAGAGGAAACCAGAGCACCCAAAGGAAACCCACGCAGACACAGGGAGAATGTGCAAACTCCACAAAGTCATCCGAGGCTGGGGTCGAAGCCGGGTCCCTGGCGCTGTGAGGTAGCAGTATCAACCACTGAGCCACCATGCTACACCAACTGAGTTTGTACGTTCTCCCCATGTCTGCGTGGGTTTCGTCTGGGTGCACCGGTTTCCTCCCACAATCCAAAGATGTGCAGGTCAAGTAAATTGGCAATGCTCAATTCCCGAAAATGTTCATGGATGTGTAAGTAAGTTGCATTAGTCAGGGGTAAATGTAGAGTAATAAAGTAGGGGAATGGGCTTTAGTGAAATAATCTTCAAAGGGCCAGTAGACTTGTTGGGCCGAAGGGTCTGTTTCCACAGAGGAGGGATTCTATGATTCTATGACCGCTGAGGCACACCACCAATCACAGGCCTCCAGTCTGACTGTTACCCTCTGCTTCCTACCATCAAGCCAATTGTGTACTCAGCTTGCCAACACCTCCTGGATTCCATGTGATCTAACCTTCCAGAGCAAGGTACCATGTGGAACCTTATCAAAGACCTTTCTGAAATCTGTAGAGTCTACATGTCCTGGCCTGCCCTCGTCAAACTTCCTGATCACTTCAATAAAGAACGCTGACAAATTTGTGAGGCATGGTCTCCCTTGCACAAGACTTTGCTGACTACTCCCAATCAAATGTTGTATTTCCAAATGCATGTCTATCTAATCTCTCAGCATCTTCTCAAGTAACTTACTTACCACGGATGTTAGGTTTACTGATCTATAGTTCCCAGGTTTATCTTTGCAGCCATTCTTGTATTAGGGCGGAATATATGCTGTCCTTCAGTCTTCCAGGACCTCACCCGTGGCTAATGGTGAGGCAAAAAGATCAGCAGGGACTCCAGAAGTACTTCCCTCGCCTCTTGAGGTGCTGTTGGATATGTTTGGTCAGGTACAGGAAATTTATCCACCATCATACATTCTAATGCATTCAACACATCCTCTCCTGTGATATGGTCTGACCCCAAGAGATCATCACGAACATTCCCAAGTTCCCAAGCCTTCATGTCCTTCTCCAAGGTCAACACAGAGGAGAAATACCTCCTGTGATTCTGCACACACATGTCCACTCTGGTCCTTGAAGGGTCCTATTTTCTCTCTAGTTATTCTTTTTTCCTTGGGAGGGGGAGATTGCAGTGTTGCGTAGGGATCAGACAGGAAGGGGGTGATTGCAGTATTGGTCGGGATCTTTTAGGGAGGGGGTGATTGCAGTGTTGGGTCTGGATCAATCAGGAAGGGGTGAGTGCAGTGTTGTGTATGGATCAGTCGGGGAGGGGGTCATTGCAGTGTTGGGTAGGGATCAGTCAGGGAGGGGGAGATTACAGTGTTGGGTAGTGATCAGTCAGGGAGGGGGAGATTGCAGTGTTGAGCAGGGATCAGTCAGGGGGAGGGGTGACTGCAGTGTTGGTGAATCTGGTTTTTTGGTGACAGTACAGATGGATGTACAGTCTGTATCTGGAACTGTAACCAACGAATCCACACTGTTCCAAAGCTAATAGAGTGTATGTTGGCTGCAAGATAGAAAGTTCTTTTTGAATTTAAGCACAGCAACACCTGCTATTTGAGAGATGAGCTGTTCCAAAATGGATACCTGTTCCAATTACTTGAGGTTTGGCTGCTGTTTTGGCCAAAATTCCAATTTACCCAATTAGTTTAAGTTGTGCCCAGGATACCAGAAACCAATGGCATATGGTTTGATTATTTTGACACCTTGAAACTGATTATAAGAGTTTATTGAGTCGTGGGTGTTATATAAACCCGGTATTTTGAAAGTATGAGGGAGAGCAACTGCCTTCGAATAGCGAGCAACTGCTGCCGAGCCTGAGAGCGAAATGAACATCTCACATCTTACTCTCAAATAAATTAGAAAACAATGACTACCAAAGTACCTTTTCATGTACAACCTTCTCACAGTGAAACAAAAGAAACAAGACGGTCCAGCGAGATCAGCAGCCAGAGGATTGAATTCAGAGGGACCTGTTTGGTCTTGAGATTAAGTTAAAGCAATGCTTCATAAGTGTCGAGTTTAATAATTGGAACAGTGTACTTTTGTGGAGTTGGAGTCAGATACTAAGTAGGTAAAAGAAGGGGACTTGGATTTGTGAACAGTTGTTGTTTAGTGTTCAAGATTAGAGATAAGAAAATAATTATAATTTTTTAATGTATTGGAATTTTAGAGTTCTATGTCCCTTTTACTTTAACAGATTACAGAGTGAACCAAGACTCTCTGGGTGTTTGGTTTAATTAACAGAGAGGTTCGACCTCTGCATCGTAATCAATGGCAGGAAATTTCTGATGAGACTACAATGGATAAGCAGCCCAAAGAAACTGAAAGCTTGATGCTGAAAAATAGAGGCCAGGCATTTCTTTGGTGAGTGGGTTCTGATAATATCATGTAATCACCTGCCACGATTTCTCACTTCAAAACAGCTCATAGGTACCTATTTGGCACATTAGTATAGGGTTGGTTGACATGGAATATTTACAGATTAACTAGTCTGTTTAACTTTATCAGTACCCGCTGAAGAATTTGATTTTTGATGGACACTTAGAGGGTTCCAAGCTGATAGGACTTACCCGGTAGGAAATTCCACTTTCCTGCACAATTCCTTTGGATTATGCTAACATGGGGAATCTGCCGGTTCCCAGCTCATACCTGCCTCTACACTGGGATAAGGACTCTCTGTAGGATGTGATGGAATATGCTCCACTTGCCTGTCTGAATGCAACTCCAATAAATAAACAACAAACCTGACACCATCCAGGACAAAGCAACCTGCTTGATTGGCACCCCAACCACAAATATCCACTCTCTCCACCAAAGATGCTCAGTAGCAGCAGTGTGTACGACCTACAAATGCAGTGCAGATATTCACCAAAGATCCTCAGACAGCACCTTCCAAACCCACAGCCACTTCCCTTTTGGACAATGGCAACAAATACATCGGAACACCACCGTATGCAAATTGCCTTCCAAGCTTCTCACCATCTTGAAGTGGAAATATATCCCTGTGTGAAATTGCTGGAATTCCTTCCCTAACAACGTTATGGGTTTACTTACATGGGCAGTAACGCTTCAAGAAGGCAGTTCACCACCAACGTCTCATGGGGCAACTAGGGATGGGTAATAAATGATGGGCCTCGGCAGTGATAACAACATCCCATGAATGAATTTGAAAAATTGTTTCATGTCTGGATCAACAGGACCCTCCTGTGGCTTCGCTAAGTAGTTTTATTTGTTCATTGTGCATGGAATTTGTGTAACTCGCTACTTTGCTGTGTGAGTAATCTTCACTCTGAACCGAGATAATGTTGCCCCATAAATAAACTTCTTTGCGCACCAACTTAGGGTCTGCAGTATATAACCAAGTTTTGTGAAGTTATGCAGGAAAAGCGAGTAATCTTCAGGATGGACTCCTAGAATAACATCATGTAAGAAACTTAAAACATAGATGAACAACAGGAGGATGAAGCTCCAAGACATGGTGAGGAGCAAAATCACAGACTTCCTCCTGCTCTCCATCTCTGGGTCTCTTTGCTGTAGATACTGCACAGAATGCAGTTTTGTTGCCCACCGTCATTATTGCTGGGACACCCTGTGCAGTATCTGCAGGAACAGGATGAGGAAGGAGTTCAGACAGGCCAGCCAAGGGAAAGCCCCACAGCAAAGTTGTGACAAACAGTGTAAACATTTGTTCCAGGAGAAGACCCACCCCAATATCTCTCACTGTCAGTTTAAAGTACATTCCCTATAATATGGAAACAGGCTCTTCAGCCCAACAAGTCCACACCGGCCCTCTGAAAAGGAACCCACTCAGATCCATTTCCCTACCCTATATTTACCCCTGACAAAGCACCTATCACTGTGGGCAATTTCGCATGGCCAATTCACCTAACCTTCACATCTTTGGCCTGTAGGTGGAAACCCATGCAGACACGGGGAGAATGTGCAAACTCCACACAGACAGTCCCCCAAGGCTGGAAATGAAGCCATGTCCCTGCTGCTGTGAGGCAGCAATACTGAGCACTGAGCCACCATTCACCCCAATGACAGCAGCTCACCATCGTCTGGTTTAATGGCAAATGCAAGGGCACTCTCAGTACTAGGGATTCCAATTATACCAAGTGACGAAGTTAGGATGATGTCCAAATTAACGGAATTATATTAAAAAATGTATTTAGATAGCTTATCATATCTTTCTCCCACATAATGTGGAGATAGAAGGGACATTGACAGGGACCACTCTTAAGTAAATGTGAAGGAACAGGCCATATGATCACATGCCCATAGCCTGTCATCCATGAATTCGGCTCCTCTCACATCAAGCTGTGGCCCTAACTGCACTCACCATGATATATCTTGGGATACTGTTGGTTATGATTGTAGTTTGGAAAAGGCACATATCACCACACATAGGTATGATCCTGATGAATACAGACCAGACCAGGGTCTATAAGGTTGAAATTATTTGTGATCTTGTGATGGGGCTCATGGTATTTGTGTGGGCAGCATTATTGCTGAGGGATCCCAGGTTCTTTTGTTTTGTTATTTCATTATAATTTACTAAACAGTAACACTCCTTCATCATTGGCATTAAACCTGTCATTGGAATGAGTTTGTTCATTGTCAGAGTTTTGACACAATGATTTCCATTGGCTGGCAATTCTCTAACACTGGGGCACATTCTGAGAATGAGAGCCAGAGCGTTCAGGAGGAATGTTAGGATGCACATCTACACACAAAGGATGGGAGAGGTTTGGAACTCTCTTCCACAAATGACAGTGGATACTGGAACTGTTAGTCAGTTTAAATGAGGAAGTTTTTTTTAACAAAGGAACTGAAGGAAACACGTGTTTTGATTTGTGAAGCTACATCCATCTATCATGCCCCTCAGAAATGTTCTCGTTCTCACAGTCTCTGTTTAGAGAATTCAAGTCTTGACAGATTGCCCTCCTGGTCTCTGTACGTTGAGGTGTTTGTCATGTACAGATGTGTAGATTTAGAGTGCAAACATCACCACAGTGCAAACACTCCCTTGTTGTCACGAAGGGAGCCCTGAATGCTCTGTTATACTGCACTTAGTCATAGAGATGTACAGCATGGAAACAAGCCCTTTGGTCCACCTCATTCATGCCAACCAGATATCCTAACCGAATCTAGTCTCTTTTGCCAGCACCTGGCCTGTATCCCTCTATACATATACCCGTCCAGATGCCTTTTAAATGCTGAAATTGTACCAATCTCCGCTACTTCCTCTGGTAGCTCATTCCATACACACACTATCCTCTATGTGATAAAGTTGTCTCCTTAGGTCCATTTTATATCTTTCCCTCTTACTCTAAGCCTATGCCCTCCAATTTGGGACTCTCTCACCCCAGAGAAAAGACTTCATCCGATCCATGCCCCTCGTGATTTTATGAAACTTGAGAAGCCTCCGACTCTCCAGGTAAAACAGCCCCAGCCTATTTCAGCCTCTCACTATAGCTCAAATCCTCCACCCTGGCAATATCTTTGGAAATATTTTCAAGATTCACCACATTCTTCGTTTGAAAGGAGACCATAATTGCACGTGACCTCACCAATGTCCTGTACAGCCACAACATGACCTCCTAATTCCAATACTCAATCATCTGACCAATAAAGGAAAGCATGCCAAATGCCTTCTTCACTATCCTATCTGCCTGCAACTCCACTTACAAAGTACAATGAACTTGCACTCCAATGTCTCTTTGTTCAGCAACACATCCTTACCATTAAGTGGATATGACATGCTCTGATTTGCTTTTCCAAAACGCAGCACCTCGTATTTATCTAAATTTATCTCCAATAGCCACTGCTCGGCCCTTTGGCCCATTTGATCAAGATCCCATTATACTCTGAGGAAACCTTCTTCACTGTCCACTGGACCTCCAATTTTGTTGCCATCTGCAAACTTACTAACTATACCTCCTACGTTTGCATCCAAATCATTTACATAAATGATAAAAAGCACTGGACTCAACACCGATACTTAGAGCACATCAGTGGGCATAGGCCTCCAGTCTGAAAAGCAACCTTACACCACCACCTCTTGCCTTCGAGTCAATTCAAATGGCTAATTATTCCTGTATTCCATATGATCTAAGCTTGCTAACCAGTATTCCACGGGGAACCTTGTCAAACACCTTTCTGAAGTCCATGCAGATCCCGTTCACCGCTCTGCCCTCATCAATCCTCTTTGTTACTTCTTGAAAAAAAAAATCAGTCAAGTTCGTGTGACATGATTTCCCACACACAAAACCATTGCTGCTTTAAAATTAATCAAACTTTGGTCACTGGCCCCAAAGTGCTCCCCAACTGACACCTCAGTAACCCCTGCTCAGTCTGTTACCATTGTGATAGGCTGCTTCATTGCTGTGAATTTGAATTAAAAAAAGAAAAACCTGGACTGACTGGACGCTGCTTCTCCAGCAGGTAGCTAGTGGAACTGGATCGCAGGACACGGAATTTATAGTAAATTCTGTGTTCCGTGATCTTGTCCCACTAACTACCCAATGAAGCTCTCGAAAGCTAGTATACTTCCAAATAAACCAGTTGTACTATAACCAGGTCTTGTGCGATTTTTAACTTTGGCCAATCCAACACTAACACATCTATGTCCTCAGTGCGGAAACAGGCTGTTCGACCCAATAAGTACACATCAAATGAATTTGATTGATTCTCTCATTGATTAGAGTGAAGGGATATTTCAGCACCTTCTTCAGTTGCTGCCTGAACTTGGTCAGGGTAAAGGCAAAAATACCATGCAGCAACTGAGAAACTGCATCATGAATCCCAATTCCAGCACAATTCATGTTGATTCGTAGACCAATAGCCTATCACAAACATTTGGCTCCATATTGAACACATTGTTAACACTAACAGTAACAAGATGGATTTACTTCAGCTTTACATTTCGGTGTCCCTGTGAGACTCTCCACTGGTCTCCTGTGGGCTCTGGTGGTCATTAACATGTGTTTGATGATTAAAACATTGAGCAGCAGAATCAGGGGAAATTGGAAAGTCAGGTTAGAATGTGGTGGAAGTACTCAATTATAATCCAGACTCAGGAGTAATAAACACCGATTGTTACATCACAAAGCTAGGGCGGGTTATCCAGCCAATACCGAGCTGGGAACATAAAATACCAGAAGATGTTCTTTAAACAGCTCAGCACAGTCGCTGTTCCCAGAACAGTTTTCTAACTGCAATAATTAACTTCAGCTTCTGGCAACAATTGGCCGAAGGTGAAAGTGATGGCAAACCAGACAGGACCGTCCGCCCCGATATAAAGCATTACAGCATAGATACGACACATGGGGACGCTCTATAGGAAATGGTGGTGTTTTCAATAAACAATCAGAATGTGTCTCAATATCAGGTTGAGGATAACGACCAGTCGACCTGACACTACCATGGCCACCAAGTAATGGGTATCACATCGAGACAATCCACATTCTTTATCAAGCAGCATGAAGATCATCACTGCATTAACTGTGAGGTAGGCAAGCAAACAAATTATACATTAATTTGGAGGTAAGGTTACAGTACCTTAATGGTTAGTACTGTTGCCTCACAGCGCCAGGAGCATTGGCTTGATTCCAGTCTGGGTCAACAGTCTGTGTGGAGTTTGCACATTCTCCATGTGTCTGCATGGGATTTTACTCAGTACTCCAGTCTGAAAATGTGCAGGTTAGATGATTGGCCATGGTGTATTTGTCCTAGAGTGACCAGGATTGTGCAGGTTCATTGGATTAGCTCTGGGAAATGCAGGGATAGGATGGGGTGTTGGGCTTGAGGTCAGTGCAGACTTGAGGGGCAACTTAGCATCTTGTGCACTGTAAGGATTCTATTCTGTAATTCTATGCCTCACAGCACATTGAGAAAAGGAGAAAAATCTCTTCATCTCTTTAGCCAATCAAAGTTGCCTAACTTCAGAGAAAACAAGTGCCCTCTGGCTCTTGTCACAATTTTAGTGTTTCTTGCAAGGAGTCACCCATGAAGGAAGCGTTGCTGTAGCTGTTCCCAGTTTTACTGAGATCGCACCTGGAAGACTGTATGAGACTGTTTTTATCTCCTTGCCTCAGAAAGAATTTCATTACTTGAGAAAGTGTGTGGACACAGCTCACTCGGTTGATTCCTGGGATGATGTGTTCATCCCATGCGCAGTTTGGATGTATACCCTTTGAAGTTCAGCAGAAACAGACCTGATCATATTATGACATAACTGACCCTGAGAGGACTTCACAGGCTGGATGCTGAGAGGATGGCCCCCCAAGTGAGGGTGTGTCGAACAAGGGGAACTGTAGAATGTTTGAAAATGTGGCCTCTTCCACTTCAGACTGAGATAAGGATGTATCAGATAATGTGTTGCCCAGAGAGCAGTGAAGGCTGAACTTGATACATATTTGATCAACGAAACAGCCAGTGGTTATGTGGGCCAGGTTTGAGAGGGTTGAATGGTCTACGTCTGTTTTATTTGTTGTGCATCATGTCACAAATAGGAGGTAATTTGGTGCAAGGGCAATCACTTTAAATGTAAGGGTGCTCCCATTTCAGATTGAGGTGAGGATGTTCCTTTGTCCTGAGGGATCTGCAAGCTGTGGCATTCTCATCTGCAGGGAGCAGGGAAGATATTCAAGGCTGAGTTCAGGAGCTCCTTGATGATCAAGGAAGCCCATGTTTATTGGGAACAGAGATGGACAGGGAGTTCAGCCACAGTCAGATCAGCTCTGATTTGTCTGAATGGGGTATCAGAGACCGAATGGCCAAATGGTGCTCCTACCGTCCGTGTAATGTCACACAACACGTCTCTGACAGAATTCCTCAAGGCTATTACTGAGACCGTTCGGACCATTGAGTCCACAATGACCCTCTGAAGAGATTCCAACTCAGACCCACTCCCCCAACGATATCCCTGAAACCCTGCATTTCCTATGGCTATTCCAGCTCGCCCGAATATCCCTTGACACAATGGGCAATTTAACATTGCCAATCTGTCGTCATGGCAACTCTGGGCAGGAAATCAATACTGGCCCAGCCAGGAAAACTCAAACATGCAAATGAATGAAACTAAGGTGATCACCCGGGGTGTTCCATCTACCTTCCAGCCCCTGGGGGTATGTCCAGGCATGATTCACCATGATCGTACCCATCTGTTACAGCCTGCAATCCTAGCCACCGGTATCCCGAGATATATCAAGGTGAGTGCAGTTAGGACCACAGCCGATGTGAGAGGAGCCGAATTCTTGGATAACAGACTATGGGAATGTCATGGTATGACCTGGTCCTTCCCATTTACGTACGTATGGTCCCTGGCAATGTTCCCTCTATCTCCACAGAAAGTGGAAGAAAATCATGGTAGCCCATCCAAATACCTTTTTTATACAACTCCGATAATTTTGACTTCATTCTAACTTTGGTCACTTGGGTTAAGTGGAATCCCTCATACCAAGCCCAGGTGTCCCACCGAGAGTGTCCTTACAGCTGTCATTAACCCAGCCCTTGGTGAGCTGCTGTCACTGACAGTGAGAGACGTTGGTGTGGGTGTTCTCCTTGAACAAATGTTTACGCTATTTGTCACTAACCCGGCATGGGACTTTCCCTTGGCTGGCCTGCTCCTCCCTCAGCTGTTCCATCATCCTGTTTCTGCACAGGGTGTGGTTTTACTGCTCACCGTCATCTCTGCTTGGGCCGTGGATGATCTGGTTAATCGTGTTGGCCTGACCCTCCAGTTTGGTCACTAAGTGATGGTTAGCCTGATTCTCCACCAGTTGTTCCATGGTCTCCTCTGGGTTTTCTGTATTAAGTCTTTCTCCGTTTCATTAGAGAGTTGTTGGGTCAGGATCCTGAGTTTATTCTCCAAATTAGCCAAGTCAACGTGCTGACCGGTAAAACTCCTGCCCTGTATATCGTGGCTACATCATTAAGGAGTTCTTTTTTCTTTTGTCTGTTAATTACTTTTCTGGGTTCTGTGTTTTCCCTCAAATTTCCCTGTCCTTTGTCGCATTATCCTGTGGGTCAGTTGAGAACATGATTATTTTAATGGGGAAGGACACCACTATGATTACTGTATCCCTGATACATTCATTATGATTAGTGTCAGTTTGTGATAAATGTTCGTGAACAAGGAATTCCCTGTGAGTTTATAATTCCCTGTGAGATCCTGGTATGTGTGGGACAAGCTGGGGGAGGAGCCTTCCCTCCTGGTCACAGCCCGTTTTTAATTTTGTTTCTGAGGAATTCTCCTGGTGGGCTTCCTTGGATATCGCTGTCCCAACTCTGACCTCTAGTCCAGGCAGGTTGCTCGGTATCCCACTACCATGCAACCGTTCTCCAGGAAACCCTACCAATCGCTTCTGATCCTAGAGCTCCTGTAACACAATGTGGAAATCCCTGAAGTCTGTTTCCTATTCAGCTATAAATTAGCAGAGGGACCAAGCCTCATTACGGGCGCGTCTGAGGGGTGGAATCCCAGGTGTCCCTCCTCTTTTCTGAGACATGGAAGACAAAGGGTCGGGCCCAGTTTCACATCGGTAAGAGAGGTGCAGGTCATATCCCCAAACATCCAGACAAATTGGGCCCAGAGTCTCCGGGTGAAGCTGACAGGGGAGAGGAGGGGCTTTCCCCTGGTTGTTGTTCTGCAGTTATGTAGCGCCTCTGCAGGATATGCCTTATCCTGCCCTCGAGCAGTGAGGATCGCTGCCTTCATCTCATCATGGATGCCCCTCCCTAGCTGTTGTCCTTCAGGGAGGGCTGAATGGCTGCTCGACTAAGGCACATGGCGATTCATTTGGTTTGATCCTCAGCGTCCACTCTGTGTATGACAGACTGTCAGTCAATCTCATCCAAACATGTATCTGGGACACAGACGGGATCTTTTTGGTGCTGCCCACCAGCTGGGTACCTGGAATGGCTGTTGTGTACGGAATGAGACCATCAGCTGCTTTACACTGGGTAACCACATGATTCATGGAATCTGAGTTCGGCTGTGGCTCAGGGTTGGCGGCAAAAGGTGCAGTTACCTGGGAGACAGGCAGTGGTAGTCCACATCTGTGGGCGGATGTGGATGTGTCAGTGTGGGGCCTGTCATTATCTCCCTGGGGACACAGAAACTCAAAGGCACACATTATCCCATTCTGGGAGGAATCCTAGTTCCCTAGGGATTGTATTTGCTCCTGACACCTCCTACTAGGGCCTGATGTGTGTTGATCCGTGTTGCAGGTGTACAGGACCCATGCAGCTGTTTGGAGCTCATACTCTGTCCTTCTAGATTGTCAATTTAACCTGAGGATGCCTCCCCATCCCCAGAGACCCTCCTTTCACTGGATTGGGCTCTTTCCAATTGTAACTGGAGTCGTCCCATGTGGGTGAGAGTTTCCAGCAACGTTCTGTCCTGCTCATTGTGTCGGAGACCTAGCTCTGTCACAGCCTGTAGGTTTCCCTGGGGTGACTGGATCCCAGCTGCCTTATCCCAGCCTGGTGTGCTCCAGGCTATCGGAGTGGAGTGAGCTTTCCAACTTCCTTCCCCAGTTCTCTATGGGCATCTCACTACAGCTCCTGTGCCAGGAATTATTCACTGCACGGCCAGGCTGGCTTCCTGCCAAATTCTGCAGTACTGTTTCACATTTGTACCGGCTCGTTTTCGTGTTGCTTTGGCTATTTATGTAATATGGGACGTCTGGGTATACTCATAGAGTCATAGATTTCTACAGAATGGACACAGGCTCTTTGGCCCAAACTGGCCCATCCACACTTACCCCGTTTCCCTGCACTTGGCCCATATCCTTCCAATACGTTCCTCTCCATGTATTTTTCCAAGTGCCTTTTAAATGTTATTAAATGTATCCTCCTCGACCACTTGCACTGGTAGTTCATTCCGTATGTGTACCACCCTCTGGGGAAAAGCATTGTCCCTCAGGTTCCCTTTTAATCGTTCCCCTTTCACCTTAAACTGATGCCCTTTCGTCCTTGATTCCCCAAGCCTTGGATAAAGACTGAGTGCATTCACCCTATCCATGCCTCCCATGACCTTATACACGTCTTTCAGGTCACCTTTCAGTCTCCTACACAATAAAAAAAAACGTCCGGGCTTGTCCAACCTCTCTCTATATCTGTCTAGTTGAATTCTGGCAAAATTCTTGTAAGTTTCTTCTGTATTCTTTCCAGTTAAATAACATCCTTCCGATAGCAAGGTGGGTAAAACTGAACACAATATTCCAAGTGCGGCCTCACCAACATCCTGCACAACTACAACAGAACTTCCCAACTTCGATATTCCATGCCCTGACTGGTGAAGGGCCCAGTGTGCCAATAGCCTTCTTCACTGCCCTGTCTCCCTGAGTTCAGAGAGCCGTGCTCTTGGAATCCAAGGTCCCTCTGTTCCACTGCACTCCTTCAGGCCCTACCATTCACCATGAAACCCCTGTCTTGATGTGACTTTCCAAAATGCAAGATTTCGCACTTGTCTGTATTAAACTCCATTTGCCATTTCTCAGCCCAGTTCCCCAGCTGATCAAGGCCCTGTTGCAATTGCTGAGAACCTTCCTCACTTATTTTAGTGTAATCCGAAAACGTTCTAATCATGCCTTAAACATTCTCATCCAAATCATTGATTTCGATAACAAACAGCAATGGGCCGAGCAATGACTCGGTCAGTGGCACAATGGATCAGTGGTTAGCACTACTGCCTTACAGCACCGTGGATCTGGGTTCAATTCCAACCTCACAGGATAGTCTGCGTGGGTTCGATCCTGTTGGGGTTAGATTTCCTACAGTATGGAAACAGCCATTTGGCCCAACAAACCACACAACCTGCTGAAGAGTAACCCACCCAGAGCCATTCTCCCTACCCATATTTTCCCTTGACGAATGCACCTAGCATTATGGACAATTTAGTACGGCGAATTCATCTGACCTGCGCATTTTTAGAATGGGGAGGAAACCGGAGCACCCAAAGGAAACCCACGCAGACACAGGGAGAATGTGCAAACTCCACACAGTCACCCGAGGCTGGGTTCAAACCCGGGTCCATGGCACCGTGAGGCATCAGTGCCAACCACTGAGCCGCCATGCCACACCAACTGAGTTTGTACGTTCTCCCCATGTCTGCGTGGGTTTCGTCTGGGTGCACCGGTTTCCTCCCACAATACAAAGATCTGCAGGTCAAGTAAATTGGCAATGCTCAATTGCCGAGAATGTTCATGGATGTGGAAGTAAGTTGCATTAGTCAGGGGTAAATGTAGAGTAATAAAGTCGGGGAATGGGTTTGAGTGAAATAATCTTCAGAGGGCCAGTGGACATGTTGGGCCGAAGGGCCTGTTTCCACGGAGGAGGGATTCTATGATTCTATGACCGCTGAGGAACACCACTAGTCACAGGACTCCAGTCTGACTGTTACCCTCTGCTTCCTACCATCAAGCCAATTGTGTACTCAGCTTGCCAACGCCTCCTGGATTCCATGCGATCTAACCTTCCAGAGCAAGGTACCATGTGGAACCTTATCACAGGCCTTCTTGAAATCTGTAGAGTCCACATGTACTGGTCTGCCCTCGTCAAACCTACTGATCACTTCAGTAAAGAACGCTGACAAATTTGTGAGGCATGGTCTCCCTTGCACAAGACTTTGCTGACTACTCCCAATCAAATGTTGTATTTCCAAATGCATGTCTATCTAATCTCTCAGCATCTTCTCAAGTAACTTACTTACCACGGATATTAGGTTTCCTGGTCTATAGTTCCCAGGTTTATCTTTGCAGCCATTCTTGAATAAGGGTGCAACATATACTGTCCTCCAGTCTTCCGTGACCTCACCCGTGACTAACGGTGAGTAAAAAGATCAGCAGGGACCGCACAAGTACTTCCCTCGCCTCTTGAGGAGATGTTGGATATGTTTGGTTAGGTCCAGGAGATTTATCCACCTTCAGTCATTCTAATGCATTCAACACATCCTCTCCTGTGATATGGTCTGACTCCAATAGATCATCACTTACTTTCCCAAGTTCCCAAGCCTTCACGTCCTTCTCCAAGGTCAACACAGAGGAGAAATAACTCCTGCTATTCTGCACACACATGTCCACTTTGGTCCTTGAAGGGTCCTATTTTCTCTCTAGTTATTCTTTTTTCCTTGGCAGGGGGAGATTGCAGTGTTGGGTAGGGATCGGTCAGGGAGGGGGAGATTGCAGTGTTGGGTAGGGATCAGTCAGGGAGGGGGAGAATGCAGTGTTGGGTAGGGATCAGTCAGGGAGGGTGTGCTTGCAGTGTTGGGACTGAATCAATCAGGAAGGCGTGAGTGCTGTCCTGTGTATGGATCAGTCAGGGAGGGAGACATAGCAGTGTTGGGTAGGGATCAGTCAGGGTGGGAGACATTGTAGTATTGGTTAGGGATCAGTCAGGGAGGGGTGAGTGCAGTTTTGGGTAGGGATCGGTCAGTGAGGGGGAGATTACAGTGTTGGGTAGGGATCAGTGAGGGAGGGGGTGAGTGCAGTGTTGTGTAGGGATCAGTCAGGGAGGGGGAGATTGCAGTGTTAGGTACGGATCAGTTAGGGAGGGCGAGATTGCAGTGTTGGGTATGGATAAGTGAGGGAGGGGGTGAGTGCAGTGTTTGGTAGGGATCAGTCAGGGATTGGGAGATTGCAGTGTTGGGTAGGGATCAGTCAGGGAGGAGGAGATTGCAGTGTTGGGTAGGGATCAGTCGGGGAGGGGGTCATTGCAGTGTTGGGTAGGGATCAGTCAGGGAGGGGTGTGTGCAGTGTTGAGTAGGAATCAGTCAGTGATGGGGAGATTGCAGTATTGGGTAGGTATCAGTCAGGGAGGGGGAGATTGCAGTGTTGGGTAGGGATCAGTCAGGGAGGGGGAGATTGCAGTGTTGGGAAGTGATCAGTCAGGGAGGGGAAGATTTCAGTGTTGGGTAGGGATCAGTCAGGGAGGGGGAGATTGCAATGTGGGATATTGATCAGTCAGGGAGGGGGAGATTGCAGTGATGGATAGGGATCAATCGGGGAGGGCGTCATTGCAGTGTTGGGTAGGGATCAGTCAGGGAGGGGAGATTGCAGTGTTAGGTAGGGATCAGTCAGGAGGGGTGAGTGCAGTGTCGGTGAATCTGGTTTTTTGGTGACACTGCAGATGGATGTACAGTCTGTATCTGGAACTGTAACCAACGAATCCACATTGTTCCAAAGTCTACAGAGTAGACTGCAAGATCGAAAGTGCTTTTTGAATTTAAGCACAGCAACACCTGCAATCTGAGAGTGGAGCTGTTCCAAAACAGATACATGTTCCAATTACTTGAGGTTTGGCTGCTGTTTTGACCACAATTCCAATTTACCCAAATAGTTTATGTTGTGCCCAGGATACCAGAAACCAATGGCACTGGATTTGATTGTTTTGACATCTTGAAACTGATTATAAGAGTTTATTGAGTCGTGGGTGTTATATAAACCCGGTATTTTGAAAGTATGAGGGAGAGCAACTGCCATCCAATAGCGAGCAACTGCTGCCGAGCCCGAGAGCTAAATGGCCATCTCACATCTTACTCTCAAATAAATTAGAAAACGATTTTAACGATAGTATCTTTTCAGGTAAAACCTTCTCACAGTGAAACAAAAGAAACAAGACGGTCCAGCGAGATCAGCAGCCAGAGGATTGAATTCAGAGGGACCTGTTTGGTCTTGAGATTAAGTTAAAGCAATGCTTAATAAGTGTCGAGTTTAATAATCGGAACAGTGTACTTTTGTGGAGTTGGAGTCAGATACTAAGTAGGTAAAAGAAGGGGACTTGGATTTGTGAACAGTTGTTGTTTAGTGTTCACTATTTGAGTTAAGAAAATAATTATAATTTTCTTAATGTATTGGAATTTTAGAGTTCTCTGTCCCTATTATTTTTTACAGATTACAGGGTGAACCAAGACTCTCTGGGTGTTTGGTTTAATTAACAGAGAGGTTCGATCTCTGTGTCGTAATCAATGGTAGGAAATTTCTGATGAGACTGCAATGGATAAGCAGCCCAAAGAAACTGAAAGCTTGATGCTGAAAAATAGAGGCCAGGCATTTCTTTGGTGAGTGGGTTCTGATACTATCATGTAATCACCTGGCACGATTTCTCACTTCAAAACAGCTCATAGGTACCTATTTGGGACATTAGTAGAGGGTTGGTTGACATGGAATATTTACAGATTAACTAGTCTGTTTAACTGTGTCAGAACCCGCTGAAGAATTTGATTTTTGATGGACACTTAGAGGGTTCCAAGCTGATAGGACTTACCCAGTAGGAGACTCCACTTTCCTGGACAATTTCTTTGGGTTATGCTAAGATGGGGAATCTGCCGGTTCTCAGCTCAATCCTCTCTCTGCACTGGGATAAGGACTCTCTGTCGGATGTGATGGAAAATGCTCCACTTGCCTGTATGAGTGCAGCTCCAATAAGCATCCAAGAAACTTGACACCATCCAGGATAAAGCAACCTGCTTGATTTTCACCCCAACCACAAATATCCACTCCCTCCACCAAAGATGCTCAGCAGCAGCAGTGTGTACCAAATACAAATGCAGTGCAGATATTCACCAAAGATCCTCAGACAGCACCTTACAAACCCACAGCTACTTCCATTTAGGACAATGGCAACAAATACATGGGAACACCACCTTATACAAATTGCCTTCCAAGCTTCTCACCATCTTGAAGTGGAAATATATCCCTGTGTGAAATTCCTGGAATTCCTTGGCTGTGTTCCTTCTGGAACAACAGGACCCCCCTGTGGCTTCGCTCAGGAGTTTTATTTATTCATTATGCAATGAATTCGCGTGACTCTATACTTTGCTGTGTTAGTGATCTTCACTCTGACCCGAGATAATGTTGCCGTGTAAATAAACCTGTTTGTGCACCAACTTAGGGTCTGCAGCATATAACCAAGTTTTGTGAAGGTATGCAGGAAAAGCGAGTAATCTTCAGGATGGACTCCTTGAATAACATCATGTAAGAAACTTAAAACATAGATGAACAACAGGAGGATGAAGCTCCAAGACATGGTGAGGAGCAAAATCACAGACTTCCTCCTGCTCTCCATCTCTGGGTCTCTGTGCTGTAGATACTGCACAGAATGCAGTTTTGTTGCCCACCGTCATTATTGCTCGGACAACCTGTGCAGTATCTGCAGGAACAGGATGAGGAAGGAGTTCAGACAGGCCAGCCAATGGAAATCCCCATAGTAAATTTGTGACAAACAGTGTAAACATTTGTTCCAGGAGAAGACCCACCCCAATATCTCTCACTGTCAGTTTAAATTACATTCCCTATAACATGGAAACAGGCTCTTCAGCCCAACAAGTCCACACCGGCCCTCTGAAAAGGAACCCACTCAGATCCATTTCCCTACCCCATATTTAGCCATGACAAAGCACCTATCACTGTGGGCAATTTTGCATGGCCAATTCACCTAACCTGAACATCTTTGGCCTGTCGGTGGAAACCCATGCAGACACGGGGAGAATGTGCAAACTCCACACAGACAGTTCCCCAAGGCTGGAAATGAACCCGTGTTCCTGGTGCTGTGAGGCAGCAATACTGAGCACTGAGCCACCATTCACCCCAATTACAGCAGCTCACCATCGTCTGGTTTAATGGCAAATGCAAGGGCACTCTCAGTACTAGGGATTCCAATTATACCAAGTGACGAAGTTAGGATGATGTCCAAATTAACGGAATTATATTAAAAAATGTATTTAGATGGCTTATCATATCTTTCTCCCACATAATGTGGAGATAGAGGGGACATTGATAGGGACCACTCTTAAGTAAATGTGAAGGATCAGGCCATATGATCACATGCCCATAGCCTGTCATCCATGAATTCGGCTCCTCTCACATCAAGCTGTGGCCCTCACTGCACTCACCATGATATATCTTGGGATACTGTTGGTTATGATTGTAGTTTGGAAAAGGCACATATCACCACACATAGGTATGATCCTGATGAATACCGACCAGGGGCTATAAGGTAGATGGAACCTCCAGGGTTATCACTTTATTCTTATCCATTGAGGGGATGTGGGCATCACTGGCTGGGCCAGTGTTTATTACTCGTCCCTAGTTGCCCTTTGGGAAGTATAAAGAATGACAATAAGAGTGACATCAGTGATACTTCCATTGTTGGAAGCCCATCTTGTTCACTCAGTCCCATTCCTCCAGGAAAGCCCGTCATGTGCCTCTGGTACTTGGGCAATTAGAGATGGGGAATAAATGCTGACCTCGGCAGTAATGCATAAATTTAGTGTGTAAGAAGAATCCCATTTCAATCAGTGAGTGAAATGCTCTTGTTTAAAGAGGGCAGCTCCTACTCTAGAGAACAGAAGAAAAGCTCTGAGATATATTTTCACACATGGAATAAACTGGCTCGATGCAGCATTGGTTGAAATTATTTGTGATCTTGTGATGGGGCTCATGGTATTTGTGTGGGCAGCATTATTGCTGAGAGATCCCAGGTTCTGTGTTTTTTTGTTATTTCATTATGATTTACTAAACAGTAACACTCCTTCATCATTGGGATTAAACTTGTTATTGTAATGAGTTTGTTCATTGTCAGAGTTTTGACACAAAGCTGAGCAATGCTGTCGTGTCAGTCTCCCAAAGGAGCTTTCAGACAGTATAAGGCAGCATCTCTGGGAATGCATCAGCCCAGAGTTTCAAACAAGGAGCTTGTCAGCTGCCTGAAGGGACAGACCACCTCACATGGATAAATGCATCCACCAACTCAGCAGGTGGAGAAGGTATTCTACACCATCCTTGCTATTATTGGTGTTCCTGGTGTGGCATAAAGACATTTGGACTTGGTTTTATCTGATGCTAATCTGCTCTGTGGTTTTACCTTTTGAACAACAACGTTGTCACCTTATTGACTGGTCAGTCATATCCAGACCCCAGAACAGTGATAACAATCCAGTGAGCAGCATTCATGGTACAATTTTCCATTGACAGAGACTCCCAAAGTCACTGCTGCTGCAGAATGTCCTGACTTTAGTATTCTGTCATCTGTTCTGGTTTCATATGTTCTGCAGGTATGAAGAGAGATCATGCAACTTAGTTCTGAAGAAGGGTCTCTGGACTTGAAACATTTACTCTACTTTCTCTCTCACAGATGCTTGCCAGACCTGCTGAACAATTTCTGTTTTTTGATATACAAATGAAGCCTGTGTTCGCAAGAATCTTGAAGGTTAAGGGCTGATCTGAGTGAAGTCCTCCAAGACATTAACAGAAAAAGATAAATGATTTCCATTGACTGGCAATTCTCTAACGAGGGGGCACAGTCTGAAAGTGAGAGCCAGAGCATTCAGGAGGAATGTTAGGATGCACATCCACACACAAAGGATGGGAGAGGTTTGGAACACTCCTCCACAAATGACAGTGGATACTGGAACTGTTAGTCAGTTTAAATTGGGAAGTTTTTTTTAACAAAGGAACTGAAGGATACACGTATTTTGATTTGTGAAGCTACATCCATCTATCATGGCCCCCAGAAATGTTCTCGTTCTCACAGTCTCTGGTTAGAGAATTCAAGCCTTGACAGATTGCCCTCCTGGTCTCTGTACGTTGAGGTGTTTGTCATTTACAGATGTGTAGATTTAGAGTGCAAATATCACCACAGTGCAAACACTCCCTTGTTGTCACGAAGGGAGCCCTGAATGCTCTGTTATACTGCACTTAGTCATAGAGATGTACAGTATGGAAACAAACCCTTCGGTCCACCTCATTCATGCCAACCAGATATCCTAACCGAATCTAGTCTCTTTTGCCAGCGCCTGGCCTGTATCCCTCTAAACGTTACTATTCATATACCCGTCCAGATGTCTCTTAAATGCTGTAATTGTACCAATCTCCACCACTTCCTCTGGTAGCTCATTCCATACACACACCATCCTCTATGTGAAAAAGTTGTCTCCTTCGATCCATTTTATATTTTTCCCTCTTACTCTAAGCCTATGCCCTCCAATTTGGGACTCTCACCCCAAGGAATAGACTTTGTCCGATCCATGCCTCTCGTGATTTTATGAAACTTGAGAAGCCTCCGACTCTCCAGGGAAAACAGTCCCAGCCTATTTCAGCCTCTCCCTATAGCTCAAATCTTCCACCCTGGCAATATCCTTGTAAATATTATCTGAACCCTTTCAAGATTCACAACATTCTTCATTTGGAAGGAGACCAGAATTGCACGTGGCCTAATCAATGTCCTGTACAGCCAAAACATGACCTCCTAATTCCAATACTCAATCATCTGACCGATAAAGGAAAGCATGCCAAATGTCTTCTTCACTATCCTATCTGCCTACAACTCCACTTACAAAGAACTATGAACTTGCACTCCAATGTCTCTTTGTTCAGCAACACACCCTTCCCAGTAAGTGAATGTTACATGCTCTGATTTGTTTTTTCCAAAGTGCAGCACCTCGTATTTATCTAAATTAAACTCCAACAGCCACTGCTCGGCCCATTGGCCCATTTGATCAAGATCCCATTGTACTTCTTCACTGTCCACTGCACCTCCAATTTTGTTGCCACCTCCAAACTTACTAACTATACCTCCTACGTTTGCATCCAAATCATTGATATAAATGATGAAAAGCAGTGGATTCAACACCGATCCTTGGAGCACATGAGTGTGCATAGGCGTCCATAATGAAAAGCAAACTTACAACACCACCTCTTGCCTTCGAGCCACTTCCAATGGCTAATTATCCCTGTATTCCATATGATCTAAGCTTGCTAACCTGTATCCCATGTGAAACCTTGTCAAACACTTTACGGAAGTCCATACAGATCCCGTTCACCGCTGTGCCCTCATCAATCCTCTTTGTTAATTCTTCAAAAAAATCAGGCAAATTCGCGTGACATGATTTCCCACACACAACACGATTGCTACTTTAAAATTAATCGAACTTTGGTCACTGACACCTCAGTAACCAGTCCTCAGTCTGTTACCATTGTGATAGGCTGCTTCATTGCTGTGAATTTGAATTAAAAAGAGAAAAACCTGGACTGACTGGACGCTGCTCCTCCATCAGCTAGCAAGTGGAACAGGATCGCAGGACACGGAATTTATAGCAAATTCTGTGTTCCGTGATCTTGCCCCACTAACTACCCAATGAAGCTCTCGAAAGCTAGTATACTTCCAAATAAACCAGTTGTACTATAACCAGGTGTTGTGTGATTTTTAACTTTGGCCAGTCCAACACTGACACATCTATGTCCTCAGTGTGGAAACAAGCTGTTCGACCCAATAAGTACACACGAAATGAATTTGATTGACTCACTCATTGATTAGAGTGAAGGAATATTTCAGCACCTTCTTCAGTTGCTGCCTGACCTTTGTCAGGGTAAAGGCAAAAATACCATGCAGCAACTGAGAAATGCATCATGAATCCCATTTCCAGCACAACTCATGTTGATACTTAGACCTATCACAAACATTTGGCTCCATATTGAATACATTGTTAACACTAACAGTAACAAGATGGATTTACTTCAGCTTTGCATTTCGGTGTCCCTGTGAGACTCTCCACTGGTCTCCTGTGGGCTCTGGTGGTCATTAACATGTGTTTGATGATGAAAACATTGAGCAGCAGAATCAGGGGAAATTGGAAAGTCAGGTTAGAATGTGGTGCAGGAACTCAATTATAATCCAGACTCAGGAGTAATAAACACCGATTGTTACATCACAAAGGCAGGGGGTGTTATCCAAGCAACACCGAGCTGGGAGCATAAAATACCAGAAGATGTTCTTCAAAAAGCTCAGCACAGTCGCTGTTCCCAGAACAGTTTTCTAACTGCAATATTTAAATTCAGCTTCTGGCAACAAATGGCCATAAATCAATCGAAGGTGAAAGTGATGTCAAACCAGACAGGACCATCCGCCCCGATATAAAGCATTACAGCATAGATATTACACATGAGGACGCCCTATAGGAAACGGTGGTGTTTTCAATAAACAATCAGAATATGTCTCAGGATCAGGTAGAGGATAACGACCAGTAGACATGCAACTACCATGGCCACCAGGTAACGGGTATCACATCGAGACAATCCACATTCTTTATCAAACAGCATGAAGTTCATCACTACATTAACTGTGAGGAAGGCAAGCAAACAAATTATACATTAATTTGGAGGTAAGGTTACAGTACCTTAATGGTTAGTACAGCTGCCTCACAGCGCCAGGAGCATGGGCTTGATTCCAGTATTGGTCAACAGTCTGTGGAGTTTGCACATTCTCCCTGTGTCTGCATGGGTTTCTACTCTGTAGTCCAGCCCAAAAATGTGCAGGTTAGATGATTGACCATGGTACGTTTGCCCAAGAGTGACCAGGATTGTGCAAGTTATTTGGATTAGCTCTGGGAAATGCAGGAATCGGGTGGGGGTGTTGGGCCTGAGGTCAGTGCAGACGTGAGGGGCAACGTGGCATCTTGTGCACTGCAAGGATTCTATTCTGTAATTCTATGCCTCACAGCACTCTGAGAAAAGGAGAAAAATCTCTTCATCTCTGTAACCAATCAAAGTTGCTTTATTTAAGACTTAAAAAAACAAGTGTCCTCCAGCTCTTGTCTCAGTTTTAATGTTTCTTGCAAGGAGTCACCCATGAAGGAAGTTTCGTTGCAGCTGTTCTCAGTTTTACTGAGATCACAGCTGGAGGACTGTATGGGGCTTTTTAAAATCTCTTTATCTTAGAAAGAATTTAATTACACGAGAAGGTTTATGCACACAGCTCACTCAGTTGATTCCTGGGATGACGAGTTCATCACACGTGGCAATGTTGCGCAGTTTGGATGTATGCCCTTTGAAGTTCAGCAAAAATAGGCAAGATCATATTGAGACATAACTGACCCTGAGGAGAATTGACAGGGTGGATGCTGAGAGGATGGTTCCCCACGTGCGGGTGTGTCGAACTAGGGGAACTGGAGAATGTTTGAAAATGTGGCCTCTTCCATTTCCGACTGAGATAAGGATGGATCTGATAATGTGTTGCCCAGAGAGCAGTGAAGGCTGAATTTGATAGGTATTTGAGCAACTAGACAGCCAGTGCTTATGCGTGTCAGGTTTGAGGAGGTTGAATGGTCTACGTCTGTTCTTATTTGTTGTGCATCATGTCACAAATAGGATGTGATTTGGTGCAAGGACAATCATTTTAAATGTAAGGGTGCTCCCATTTCAGATTGAGATGAGGATGTTCCTTTGTCCTGAGGGATGTGCTAGCTGTGGCATTCCCATCTGCAAGGATCAGTGAAGATATTCAAGGCTGAGCTCAGTAGCTCCTTGATAGTCAAGGGAGCCCGTGGTTATTAGGAACAGAGATGGACAGGGGGTTCAGCCACAGTCAGATTAGCTCTGATCTGTCTGAATGGTGTATCAGAGAGCGAATGGCCAACTGGTGCTCCTACCTCCCGTGTAATGTCACACAACACGTCTCTGACAGAATTTCTCAATGCTATTACTGAGGCACAGGAATATACCATTCATCCCCTCTAAAGAGTTGCATAGGAACTTTTATTCAGCACTTAGAACTTACTGCACAGTGTACCAAGGAGATGATTTAACTCTTTTAAACAACTCCTCCTCATCTGAACAGATTCTGTGTATGTGTAGGGCTTGTCCATAGGGGCTGGCTGTTTTAATATGTTTTGGGTGGAAGTTGGAGAAGTGTAGCATTGTGAGGCTATCTGTGGGTTTGCGGTAGAGTGAGGTGCCCATCCTTGATGGAGATACATTTGTCCAAAATGAGACAACAGAGATTAGTCCATTTTGAGTTTGATGGTGGGATAAAACTTGTTGATATCACTGTGTAGTTTTATTAGTGACTCCTCGCCATGGGTCCAGAGGAAGAAAAAGTCGTTGATGTACCTGGTGTATAGTGTTGGTTGGAGGTCCTGCTTGGAGAAGAAATCTTGTTCAGACAAGATGTTGGCATATTGGGGTGCAAATTTGGTTCCCGTGGTTGAACCGTGTGTCTGGATGAAGAACCTGTTGACAAAGGTGAAGACATTGTAATTGAGGATAAAGCGGATGAGTTGTCGGACGGTGCTCGGAAATTGGCAGTTGTTTCTCGTCTTTAAAGAACTCCCAAACCTCAAACAGGTGAAGGGGGAAATGTAGGGGAATGGGTCGGTGTGGACTTGTTGGGCTGAAGGGCCTGTTTCCATACTGTAAGTAATCAAATCTAATCTAAACTATAGAGGAAACAGAGAGTAATGAATAAAGAACAGCACAGCACAGGAACAGGCCCTTCAGCCCACCAAGACTGTGATCACACTTGATGCCTTTCCAAATGAAAAACCTTTTATCTTTTCATGGTCCATCTCCCTTGATTCCCTACCTATTCAAGAAATTGCTATTGTATCCACCTCCACCATTACCTTTCAGAAGAACATTTCAGGTACTTATCACCATCGGTGTAAAAAGGCTGTCTCACATCTCCTTTAAAATTTCCCTTCTTACCTTAAAACTATGTCCCCTTGTAATTGAGATGAGTATCCTGGGAAAAAGGCTCTGACTATCTACAGTAATAGCCTGGGACTCTGATTGCAAGTGTAGTGATATTATCACAATCCCACTGACTCTCCTGAAGTCAGCACCTTTCAGGGAGAACGCTCAATATTTCTGGTCAAAGTTTGTGAGAAGATTTGTAGCTCAGGTGCTCATTGTTGTGGTTCTGTTCACCGAGCTGGGAATTGGTGTTGTAGACGTTTCGTCCCCTGTCTAGGTGACATCCTCAGTGCTTGGGAACCTCCTGTGAAGCGCTTCTGTGAACTTTCCTCTGGCATTTGTAGTGGTTTGAATCTGCCTCTTCCGGTTGTCAGTATAACTACTATTATAAGACAAGCCAAACAGAGAACAGCCAGGGAATTCCTAGAGGAATGGCACTCAGCCACAGATTCAATCAATAAGCACATCGACCTGGACCCGCTGCAGCGGACAGCTGGTACTGACAACCGGAAGCGGCAGATACCAATCACTATAAATGCCGGAGGAAAGATCACAGAAGCTCTTCACAGGAGGCTCCCAAGCACTGAGGATGTCACCTAGACAGGGGAAGAAATGTCTGCAACACAAATTCCCAGCTCGGCGAACAGAACCATTTCTGGTCAAATTATTTGTGGCAGGAAGAGAATAGGAACAGTTGAATCTGGATATAACAAAGGTGCAGATGATGGTTTATTCAGCAGCTAGACTGATACAAAATGGTAGACCTGAGATATTGCGGAGTTGATAGTTAACAGGATTGGTGCTGGAGAGAATATGGAAATAGATATCAGCTTAGAGCCGAAGTACTTGTTGGAGTTATAAGCAGTTTGATTCCACTTCAGATCTTCGCATTAAAATTGCTTGGTTAGGAATGGAGTTTGTGGACAGAAGTCATGGCAACAGCTTCCTTTTTTTCAGTATTTAAATTATGAGGACAGTAAGTTAGTTCAACAAAGATTATTGAATTCATAGTCAGATAGAAAGACTTACCAGGAATAATAGTGAGGAGAGGATAGAAATCAGCTTGAATCAGCCAAAGCACTCTTAAGGTCTACCCAATCTTGAGGAAGATTGTGAAGACCCAAATGTAAACCCCTGGTCAGTATTGGAACATTCCAGTCTATTGTTGTCATATTCTGGTCCATTGTTGGAACACTCCAGTGCATTGTTCTCAGACTCTGATCTCTTCCCTCCCTCACTCTTGAACTGTTGTCCCTGGGTAGTGCTGCAAGTGAAGTTCCTACTGATACTATGTAATAGTATTGTAAGAACCCCTTATTAATAGGAAGTAAACCTTTTAGTGAAATAATTTGATGCATGGAGACTGGCATTAACTACAATCACTGAACGAGCAGGTTCACTTAACCCCATTCAAACCAATTTGTTTTATAACATGGTAAATTAATACATTTGCTCAGTCTGGATGGGACGTCTGAGTGTTTCTGAGCAATGGGCACAACAGCAAAGTGATACATCTTAACTATTTAATGCTCCATAGATATGGAGTTGTGGTCAGAGGACTGAAGAGTTTTCAATTACCATCTCTTTTTATAAAAGAAGAGGCAAACACTGTAATAAGAACAGCCAATATAATATAATTAAAATATTGAGAATACTTCCAGAGTCTACCATTTGGGGAGAATAATTTGTTCTTCAGAAACATTGGATTTACAAGAAGCAACTAGAATAGAGGCGCAAATGGAAAACACATATATCGACAAGAAAGGTCAGTTTATTTAGCTGGTATCAGAGCAGATCAATAAAGATGGTGCTGTAGATTTTCTCAACTAAAATACAATCAAGAGTCATTGTCGTGGAAATTAAATCTACTCAACTATTAGCAAGAGCAAAGAAAGGATCTTTATTTCGAAGTCTGCAGGATTGACTCACTACGCTACGCCAGATGCCTTAATGCAAAGAGCACTGAAATATTGTACAGATGCTTGCCTTATAGTGTTCCTTATCACACTCTCAAGGCCAACTCCCTGGTCTTTCAGACATAATGGGTCTTCAGCCTTCGCTGAGTTCGACTATTGCAAGGTCAAGTAGAATGTTTACAGAATTCGCACAGAGTGAAGCTGACGGCAACCCTTCATCAAAGCATCGTTTACAAAGCTCAGTACAGCATTGAATAAAAAAAAACATTCTCTTTAAATTTCACAGTTAATGGATGATTAATTTCACAGTAAATGGATAATTTTCCATTACATTGTCCCCCTTTTTGTCATTTTATGACATCAAGCCCAACCACAGCAACAACAACAAAGAAATACAGAGCCATAATAGCTATACATCAAAAAATGTTTAGGAAACACCAGGCCTTTCTTCAGACGCCACCTTCCCGAAACACAGCTTTGTGGTGGTATCTTCACTTGCTCTGGTGTGCCCTGTACATAGCCCATGTGTGAGCTGTGGCAGCCCCATAATCGTATGAGGCTTCTAATCACTATTTGCACTTAATTGGTTCCGGTGCTGTCCGATATCTCCTCAGGCCCAGCTACACACTTGTAATGGCTGGTGTGCATCCACGTGGCTCTTTCTGCGATCTTAACAGCTGTATGTGTTGTGAGGAGCACTTGAAATGGTCCAAGCTACTTCTTCGCCTTTCAGTTGTTCCTCTTGAAGTCTTTCACCACTATCCAGTCTCCAGGTTCTAGATCATGCAGCTTCCCTCCTGCTGGTTGTGGTAGTGCTGCTTTCACTTGATTCTGTATTTGAGACAAAAGTGCAGAGAGTTTTATACAGTAACACAATATCTCAACCTCACAGCGGCCTGTTATCTGTGTTACCTTAGGTCCTGTGTTGGTCGGTCTACCAAACAAAATCTCAAATGGTCTAGGATTAACTTTTCCTCTCCTCCTCGATCTCACATACACTAGCACAATCGGAAATGCCTTTGTCCATGTCACCCCTAGTTCCTCACAACATTTTGTCAATTTATTTTTCAGGGTAGCATTTTCTCTTTCCACTGCCCCACAACTCACTGGGTGGTAGGCACAAGGTTGTCTCATATATTTTACCAAATAATCACTGATCTGCTGTAAGACATTATTGACAAATGGTGTCCCATTGTCACTACTGATCCTTTCAGGGATGCCCCATCTCGGAATTATCTCAGTGAACACAGCCTTGGCTACTGCACTGGCATCCTGTTTAGACGTGGGGAACGCTTCTACCCATTTGGAAAACATGTCAACTATTACCAGACAATACCTTTTCCCTTCGCTGGGCGTTAGTTCAATGAAATCCATCTGTAAATGTACAAAAGGTTTTTGGGGTTGGGGGTATGCTGCATGTCTGTATTCCCCTTCCCATATTATTAGTGACACCGATAAAACAATATTTCTGGAATTAATGAGTAAATCTCTTAGTGTACCAGTGTGCCAAAATACTGTGGTACGTCCACCCTTTGGACACATGGTCCTTACCGTGTGTCAGTTTGGCTTATAATGGAAATAATGATGGTGGTAGACAGGGTTTCCCATTGGGACCACACCATACCCCTTCCCTCACACTGCATCCTGCTTTCGTCCACTCACGATTTTCTTCTGGTGTGGCCTGTGACTGTAACTCCCGTACATCTGCTGTTGGGGTACAAATTTTTATCATACACATGTCAATCTGCCCAGTTGGCAGCTGCTGGGCTGCCGTTCTCGCTGCTGAGTCTGCCCTTGCATTGCCTTGGGAAATAAGATCATTATTTTTGTGTGAGCTTCACACTTACACACAGCAATTGATTTAGGCAACAGGACTGCTTCCAGGAGGTCGGAAATCAGGTCGCGGTGTGTCATGGGCATTCTGGTGGAGGTGAAGAAGCCCCTGTGTTTCCACAGGGTTCCAAAATTATGTACAACCCCAAAGACATATCTGCTATCGGTATAAATATTCACTGTCCTTCCCTCAGCCAACTTACAGGCCTCAGTCAAAGCAGTCAGCTTCGCTGCTGGCGCTGACAGATGAAAAGGGAGTGATCCCACTTTGACTACCTCGTAGATAGTCACTGCATCATACTCTACACAATTCTGGCCTGTCTCCTTGCTCCTGAATGCTGACCCATCCACAAAAAACTCCATATCTGGATTCTGTCATGGTCAATCCTGCAAATCTGGTCTGGGGCTGCAAATTTCATTAGTTACAGCAACACAATCGTGTGGGTCTCTGTCTCCTCCTGTGGGGAGAAGGCTAGCAGGGTTAAGGGCGTTACATCGCTTTATTATAATGATAGGCGTCTCCAATAACACAGTATTGTATCGGAGCCAACGTGCTGCTGACATGTGTGCGGTCGTTTGCTCGGGAAGCAGTCAGGATACTGCATGTGGGAGCAGAAGGGTTAATTCACTGCAGCCGACTATATCCCTGGATGCTACAACAGCCTTTTCAGCTGCAGCCACAGCTCACAGGCATTGAGGCAATCCTGCTGCTACGGGGTCAAGTTTAGCTGAAAAATATGCGACCGGCCTCAATCTTCCCCAATGATCCTGGAACAGCACAGATGTCATGCAGCCACGCTAATCATTTACCGTTTGTACAAAAGGCTTGTTTGGGTTCAGAATCCCCAGTGAAGGTGTAGTTTGGAGCGCCCCTTTTTAATTCAGCAAAGGCACTCTCGGCCTCTGGGGTCTACTGCAACGGACTCTGGTTCTGCAACCCTTTTCCATGGGCTATGTTTATTAGGGAGCCTCAAGAGTAGTTTTATGTGTGATAAATATCCTACAGTAGGAGCACATACCCAAAAAGGAGAGCAATTGTCTCTTCGTATGAGGCTTTGGAATTTGCTGGATTGCTTGAACTCTGTCTTGACCAATAGCCTTCCTTATTTAGATATTAGGTGACCTAAGAACCTCACCTGTTGTTGCACAAATTGTAGCTTTGCGAGACTGGCTTTGTGCCCTTCCAGCACCAGATGGCAGAGCAACGGAAGGGTCTCCTTCTACATTGTTCCTTTGTTGGTGCAGCAGTCAAGCAATCATCTACATACTGCAGCAGCACTGACCCCGGGGTTTGAACAAGAGTCTCCAGACTCCTGTGCAGAGCCACATTATATATGGTGGGGGACTCACAGTAACCTCACGTGAAGGTATATAATTTCCTTTTGAATGAAAAAGCGAACCAGAATTGGGTGTACCGGTACACTAAAGAAGGCATTTGCTAAATCCACAACAGGGAACCATTTCCTGTCCGGTGTAATTTGAGCCAATATCGTATAGGGATTGGGAACATTTGGGGCACGAGGAACAACAGCGTCATTGACAGCCTGCAGGTCTTGAACAAATCTTCATTCCTCCAGTTCACCGGGAATGTTTGTCTTTTTGAACAGGTAAATGGGGTTCTCACCGGTGAGTTTTCACAGGGGATTATCACTCCAGCCTTTAGGAGGGAATCAAAGACTGGAGTAATTCCTTATATGGCTTCGGGTTTTAACATGTATTGTGCTCTGCAAGGACGTTACTCAGACCTCGGGGTTATCCTTATGGGCTCACAGCCCCATATGAGCCACACATCATGTTTGCCCTTTGTCCACAACTCAGTAGGGACCATTTTTAATCTTGGGTTTGAGACTTCTATCTTAGGGAAACGCCAGGCTATCCCCCTAGGCTTTTCAGGGCTAGCAGGCCTTACCTGGACTGTCCTATCTGCCTGGGTTAACCAATTTAGTTTCTTCTTATATGTCCGCATATCTGCATTTAATCAGATACCCACATCGTCCCTGAACACCAACCTTTCATTTTTTGTGCCGTTAGCACCCATGCTCTAAGTCCTACCACCTGTCACTGGACACCTACACCAGTGACACGTGAGAGCAGAACCTTCCACATCAAAATAGGGTCTACTTGCCGTCACTGATACTTCAGATAAATTCACACTGACTGCACATCTGTGATCACTCCAATAAAATTCACACAATAACAACTGATCTGGTTTCACCAATCTCCTGAACCAATCCTTCTCATATGGTTCATCAGGGCCAACGTGATGTATGTGTGCTGTGCAGTGTAGCATGTCTCCAGCAAGAAAATCGGTGTTAGTAGGATTAACATAGTTACTTGCTTCCAGGGCGAGTGAATTGCTCACTGAACTTCTCGCTGTCTGGATTAATAGCCACTCATAGACTTACATCAGTGGTCGTAGGTCATATTTTACAGCATGCACTGGTAAATCGTTTCTTTGAATTATCTGCAAGCTCGTCGGAGTACTGACCAAATCCAATCCCAGTCTCTGTATGAGATCCCGGCCCATCAAATTTAAAGGACAAAATTCCAATAACAAGAAGGAGAATTGGATTGTTTCCCTTATCCTAGTTTTGCTTAGTAGAGGTGCAGAAAATCTCTTCCGCACCATGACTCCTGATGCACCCATTGTGTTCAGGAACCTTTCACTCATTTTTATTTGTGTCGATTGTCTAAACTGGCTTAATGTAAGGACTGAGTATGTTGCCCCTGTATCTACCAAAAAGGTAATTGATGTACTTCAACATATAACATAGAGGTGGGCATCGATTAATAAGCATCATTCTGATATAGGACATGCTGTCCACACTTTGCAATCTCAGTGCTGAACATTGAGTTGATATATGTCTCAGTGTGCGAAAGGTTAGTAGAAGAGATTAGTAGAAGCGAGTCTTCGTTGCCAAGCATAAAGGAAAGAGGCTTACCTGTACCTTGTGGGCTGCCCACCTCCACCTCAGACTTCCCCTGTTAGTCACCCTCATGTCCCACCTGCAGGGCCGAGTGAGGCTGTCTGTGTGGGGCACCGTCACACCCAGTGGTTTAATCCTCTGCAAACAAAGCACCCGCCAGATCTCCCTCTATCAGTGCCTCTTTTGTGACCTCTTCCTCTTCCGTGACCTCCCCCTCTGCCTCTCTCTTTTCCTGCAGCACCTCCCTCCAAAAGCTGGGTGACCGTTTGCATCAGAGTAAGCTGAGCTTTATGTGTTTGCTGTTCCATCTTTAGTTTCCGCGTATCCTCTTGGGTAAGCAATATTTCAGCACGTATCGCATGTTGTTCTATCAAATTCGGCTTTCCCGTGTCCCAGGTAATACATGTGCCTTTTACATTTTTCACTATTTCTTCCTTCTTTCCATTGATGAAGCTGTTCCTCAGGTGTGCCTCATACAGTGTGATTTCTGCAGTCGTTATGTCCTCATGTCCTCTCAGTGCACTATGGGTGTTATGGACTTCAGTGAGATACACGGACACTCTCTCACATTCCCATTGTTTTCACATTGCTGTTTTGGTCATGTGCATTCGCACTGGAAATGTCTCCCTACAGGCGGTTGCCAACGCTGCAACAAAACCATTAAAGTCTCCCTTCTCTTCCACTTATGGGTTGGCTGCTCTGGCATGGACGTTTGTAGCTGGCCAGGTATAAAAGTGTTTGGTGACATTGGCACCTAGTTATCATACCAGGAGACGTCTCATCTCTTGTGACGTGGGACGGAACTCAGTACAGAACTTTGTCACTTCTTATTAGCTCTAATCTCGTGTGGGTCAGGCAACTGCCCACAGGCACTTTCCAGATCCTTCATGGTCCATGGCTGGTGGGCCAATACTGGGCGCCCTTCTGGACCTGCAACCTCAACCATTGGGGCTTGCAGAACGACCTGGTTAGATGATCGTACGCCAATACCCTCACGGACTCATTATCCGTCGGGGTGTAATCACGGACAGGCCTTGAATGCCTTTCCATCTTGGAGTGGTCGTCCTTCTTTTGGCCTTCTTTCTTCGGTCTGTTGCGGGTATGGTGTGCTATCAATGATCTAGCAGGCCCTGAGGCGGTGGCCGGTGACGTGGAACTTTCACCAGGCGGATGTCGTGGGGGGGGGGGGGGGGCAGTGGCGGCAGGTCTCGGAGGGCAGTCATCAAGGTCAGGGTCTGAAACAGATTTAAGACACTGTACAGCTTCGTTAGGTTGTTTCCCACATGTGCACTGCTGGTTGTACGTGTATTTGATCTATCGTTTACTTGAGATTTCCTTTCTCTAATATCAGCCTCAGACTTCCACATACAGAAGCACTCCAATTCATAGGTTCGATCTTTCCGTCCCTTTTCTCCTTCTCTCTCTCCTCCTACCCCAACCTTAATATTTCCAGGTGTCTTTTACTAAAACTTCCTCCCTCCGGAAAACCACATTCCTTAATCCACAATTCTATCTGCTTTACACATTCTGGGCCGTACTTATTTAGCATGTATTGTATTTTTGGTTGGCCATTCCAAATTTTGTGTGGACTCTCCCTTTGTTCGCTCTTGCCAGAACCCATTTTTAGTGCAACATCAAAAGTGTTCAGTACTCTCTCTCTCTCTCTCTCTCTCTCTCTCTCTCTCGCTCTCATGGTACAGTTATCTTTTCCCTTTTGACTTGCTTTTACCTCCGGAGGTCCCCTCTCACATTGGGCGCGTCCGCCTCAAGGCCTTGGTTTACGTAAACCAAGAAACCACGTACCTGGTACGTCTTCGGCGAGTCCAACTCATCCAGTGGTGGTTCCAAGTATAAAACCAACCTTTACCTTGCTGTTTCCTAAACACTCTTCAGACAGCAATCCCCTTCCCCTGGGGTTTTACTCTAATACCACGTGAGAGTTCACTGAACCCTTTTCCTGCTGTATTTATTCTCTAATAATGACTCTCTATGTAGGATTATATAAACCAAACTATTACACAACCTTAATTGATTTGAAACCCCGGCGGTAGGGCAATCTGCAGATTCCCAGTCCTCTCACGCAAAAGGTCCAATTCAGCTCTCGAGATGAAGTGAAAACCTTCAAGGCCCTGGCACCAGCGCTTCCTGGGAATCTTCAGAATCTCATCCAGTCGCGGGGTCCCGGGACGAGCCCCCAAGTTCACTGTCATGGAAATTAAAGTGACTTGACTCAATAGTTAGCAAGAGCAAAGCAAAGGTCTTTATTAAAAATTTTACAAGACTGACCCATTACACTAAGTCAGATGCCTCTATGCAATGAGTACCCAAACATTTACACAGACACCTGCCTTATAGCGTTCCTTATCACACTCTCAACGGCAGAGACTGGAGAAACTCAAATTGTTATCGTCTCATCCCCTGGTGCTAGACAAAACAGTTATTCAGCTTTCGCTGAGTTCGACTATCACAAGGTCGAGTTGAATGCTTACAGAAATCAAACTGAGATAAACTAATTGCAACCTTTCATCAAAGTATCGTTTACAAAGCTCAGCACAGCATTGATTTAAACAAAGCATTCTCTTTAAACTTTACAGTAAATGGATGATTAATTTTGCAGTAAATGGATAGTATTCTATTACTATCACAGTGTGTTCAGAGAGTCAGAGGGTGTCACAATGTGTCTCAGAGAGAGACACAGTGAGTCAGAGTGTCATAGTGTGTCTCAGGGTTTGTCTTTGAGAGGGTCTCAGTGTGTCCCATTGTGTCTCAGAGAGTGTCACAGTGTATCAGAGAGAGGCAGGGAATGTCATAGTGTGTCAGAGAGTGTCGCAGTGTGTCAGGGAATATCACAGTGTGTCTCAAAGACAGTCAGAGCGTGTCAAAGTGTATCAGAGAGTGGCACAGTAAGTCCCAGACAATGCCACAGAGTGTCACAGTGGGACTCAGAGAGTGTCAGAGAGAGTCAGAGAGTGTCACAGTGTGCTACAGAGAGTGTCAAAGAGGGTCAGACAGTGCAACAGTGTGTCTCAGAGAGTGTCACAGTGTGTCTCAGGGAGTGTCAGAGAGAGTCTGGGAGTGTCACAGTCTGTTAGAGAGTATTGCACTTTGTCTCAGGGAGCGTCAGAGATTATCACAGTGTCTTAGAGAGGGATACAGGATGTCAATGAGAGTGTCAGAAAGTGCCACAGTGTCTTAGAGAATGTCACAGTGTGTCAGATATTGTCATAGTGTGTCAGATAGATTCGTAGAGTGTCACAGTGTCAGAGAGTTTCACAGTGTGTCTCACAGATTGTCAGAAAGTGTCACAGCGTCTCAGTAGGTGTCACAGTGGGTCAGGGATTGTTGCAGTGTGTCAGAGAGAGAGAGTCAGAGAGTGTCACAGTGTGTCAGCGAGTGTCATAGTGTGTCTCGGAGAGAGTCAGAGAGTGCTTTATACAGAGTCAAACAGTATCACAGTGTGTCACAGTCTGTCAGAGAATGTCACAGTGTTTCTCAGAGAGTGACAGAGAGAGTCGGAGAGTGGCACAGTGTGTTTCAGAGAATGTCAGAGAGAGTCAGAGAGTGTCAGAGAGTCAAAACTTGTCACAGTCTGTCAGAGTGTCACAGTGCGTTTCGGAGAGTGTCAGAGAATCAGAGAGTGCCACAGTGTGTTTCACAGAGTGTCAGAGAGTCAGCGACAGTCAAAACGTGTCAGAGATTGCCACAGTGTGTTTGAGAGAGTGTCAGAGAGAGCCGCAAAGTGTTTCAGAGAGTGTCACAGTGTGTCTCAGAGAGTGTCACAGTGAATCAGAGTTTGTCACAGTGTCTCACAGTCGGTCAGAGAGTGTCAGAGAGAGTTAGAGAGTGTCACAGTGTGTCTCAGAGAGTGTCAGTGAGAGTCAGATAGTGTCACAGTGTGTCTCAGAGAGTGTCAGTGAGAGTCAGATAGTGTCACAGTCTGCTAGAAAGTGTCACAGTGTGTCTCGGAGATTTTCAGAGAGTGTCTCAGTGTGTCACAGTTTGTCAGAGAGAGTCAGTGCGTCTCAGAGAGTATCAGAGAGAGTCAGAGAGTGTCACAGTATGTCTCTGAGAGTGTCAGAACGAGTCAGAGTGTGTCACAGTGTGTAAACGTCTGTCAGAGAGTGTTACAGCGTGCCTCAGAGAGTGTCAGAAAGTGTCACAGTTTGTCACAATTTGTCAGAGAGTATCACAGTGTGTTGTGTTGTGCCGCAGAGAGGGTCAGCGAGAGTCAGAGAGTGTCACAGTCCATCTCAGAGAGGGTCGGAGAGTGTCACTATGTGTCTCAGAGAGAGTCACAGATTGTCTCAGAGAGTCAGATAGAGTCAAAACGTGTCACCGTGTATCTCAGAGAGCGTCACAGTGTCTCAGTCTGTCAGAGATTGTCATACCATGTCTTAGAGAGTGTCAAAGAGTGTCACAGTCTGCCTCAGAGTGTGTCAGAGAAAGACAGAGAGTGTCACAGTTTGTCACAGTCTGTCAGAGAGTGCAACAGTGTGTTACAGAGTGCGTCAGAGAGTGTCACAGTCTATCTCAAAGCGCGTCAGATTGTGATACAGTGTGTCACAACCTGTCAAAGAGTGTCATAGTATGTATCAGAGAGAGTCAGAGAGTGTTACAGTGTGTCTCAGAGAGTGTCACAGTGTCACAGTCTGTCAGAGAGTGTCACAGCGTGTTTCAGAGAGTGTCAGAGTGTTACAGTCTGCCTCAGAGAGTTTCAGAGAAAGATAGAGAGTGTCACAGTTTGTCACAGTCTGCCAGAGAGAGTCAGAGAGTGTCACAGTCTATCTCAAAGCGGGTCAGAGTGTGTCACAGTGTGTCACAACCTGTCAAAGAGTGTCATAGTATGTCTCAGACAGTGTCAGTGAGAGTCAGATGGCGTCACAATCTGCCAGAGATTGTCACAGTGTGCCTCGGAGATTTTCAGAGAGTGTCTCAGTGTGTCACAGTCTGTCAGAGAGAGTCAGTTTGTCTCAGAGAGTGTCTGATAGAGTCGGGAAATGTCACCGTGTGTCTCAGAGTGTGTCACAGTCTGTCAGAAAGTGTCACAGTGTGTTTCAGAGAGTGTCAGAGAGTGTCACAGTCGGTCTCAGAGAGGGTCAGAGTGTAACACAGTGTGTCACAACCTGTCAAAGAGTGTCAAAGTATGTCTCAGAGTGTGTCAGAGAGAGTCGGAGCGTGTTACAGTGTGTCTCAGAGAGTGTCACAGTGTATTTCAGAGAATCAGAGAAAGTCAGAAAGTGTCACAGTGTGTCTCAGAGAGTTTCACAGTGCGTCACAGTCTTTCAGAGAAGGTTACAGTGTATTTCAGAGTGTGTCAGAGAGAGTCAGAGAGTGTCACAGTGTGTCATACTGTGTCTCAGAGAGTGTCAGAGAGTGTTAGTGTTTGTCTCAGAGAATGTCACAGTCTGTCAGAGAGTGTTACAGTGTGTCTCAGAGAGTGTCAGAGAGGGTCAGAGAATGGCGGAGACGGTCAGAGAGTGACACAGTGTCTCTAAGAATGTCACCATATGTCAGAGTGTTGCAGCGTGTCAAAGTGTGTTTCAGAGTGTGTTAGAGAGAATCTGAGAGTGTCACAGTGTGTCATACTATAGTTCAGAGAGTGTCCGAGAGAGCCAGAGAGTGTCTTATTCTGTATCAGAGTGTCAGAGAGAGTCAGAAAGTGCCACAGTGTGTCTCAGAGAGTTTCACAGTGTCTCAGAGAATGTCACAGTGTGTCAGAAAGTGTCACAGTGTGTCACAATCTGTCAGAGAGAGTCACAGTGTGTCTTAGAGAGAGACCGATTGTCTCAGAGAGAGAGGCAGGGAGTGTCACAGTGTGTCTCAGAGAGTGTCACAGTGTGTTTCTGAGGGTCAGAGAGAGAGACAGATTGTGTCACAGTGCGTCTCAGAGAGTGTCACAGCATCTCAGAGAACGTCACCGTGTATCAGAGAGTGTCACAGTGTGTTACAGAGAGAGCCAAAGAGGGTCAGACAGTGTAACAGTGTGTCCCAGAGAGTGTCAGAGTGTGTCTCAGGGAGTATCAGAGAGAGTCAGGGAGTGTCACAGTGTGTCACTGTCTGTTAGAGAGTGGCACAGTATGTCTCAGAGAGCGTCAGACATTATCACAGTGTCTTAGAGAGGGACACAGTATGTCTCTGAGAGTCTCAAAAAGTGTCACAGTGTCTTAGAGAGTGTCACAATGTTTCAGAGGTTGTCATAGTGGGTCAGATAGATTCAGAGAGTGTCACAGTGTGTCAGAGAGTGTCACAGTGTGTCTCACAGAGTGTCAGAAAGTGTCACAGTGTGTCGGGGGTGTCACAGTGTGTCAGGGATTGTCACAGTGTGTCAGAGAGAGAGAGTCAGAGAGTATCACAGTGTGTCAGTGAGTGTCATAGTGTGTCTCAGAGAGAGTCAGAGAGTGCTGCGTGCAGAGTCAAATATTATTACTGTGTGTCACAGTCTGTCAGAAAATGTCATAGTGTTTCTCAGAGAGTGACAGAAAGAGAGTCGGAGAGTGGCACAGTGTGTTTCAGAGAGTGTCAGAGAGTGTCAGAGAGAGTCGAAACGTGTCACAGTGTGTCACAGCCTGTCAGACAGTGTCACAGTACGTTTGAGAGAGTGTCAGAGAGAGTAAAAACGTGTCACAATCTGTCACATCCTGTCAGAGAGTGCCAGTGTGTCTCAGAGAATGTCAGAGAGAGTCAGAGACATTCAAATACGTGTCACAGTGTGTCACAGTCTGTCAGAGTGTCACAGTACGTTTCAGAGAGTGTCAGAGAGAGCCACAGTGTGTTTCAGAGAGTTTCACAGTGTGTCTCAGAGAGTGTCATAGTGTATCAGAGAGTGTCACAGTGTGTCTCCGACAGTGTCAGTGAGAGTCAGATAGTGTCACATGCTGCCAGAGAGTGTCACAGTGTGTCTTGGAGATTTTCAGAGATTGTCTCAGTGTGTCACAGTCTGTCAGAGAAAGTCAGTTTGTCTCAGAGAGTGTCAGATAGAGTCGGAAAGTGTCACCGTGTGTCTCAGAGTGTGTCACATTGTGTCACAGTCTGTCAGAAAGTGGCACAGTCGGTCGCAGAGAGGTTCAGAGTGTGACACAGTGTGTCACAACCTGTCAAAGAGTGTCATAGTATGTCTCAGAGTGTGTCATAGAGAGTCAGAGAATGTTACCGTGTGTCTCAGAGAGTGTCACAGTGTATTTCAGAGAATCAGAGAATGTCAGAAAGTGTCACAGTGTGTCTCAGAGAGTTTCACAGTGTGTCACAGTCTTTCAGAGAAGGTTATGGTGTATTCAGAGTGTGTCAGAGAGAGTCAGAGAGTGTCACAGTGTGTCATACTGTGTCTCAGAGAGTGTCAGTGTTTGTCACAGTGTGTCAATGTCTGTTAGAGAGTGTCACAGTGTGTCTCAGAGAGCGTCAGAAATTATCACAGTGTCTTAGAGAGGGATACGATATGTCTCTGGGAGTGTCAGAAAGTGTCACAGTGCCTTAGAGAGTGTCACAGTGTGTCAGAGATTGTGATAGTGTGTCAGATAGATTCAGAGAGTGTCACAGTGTGTCAGAGAGTGTCACAGTGTGTCTCACAGAGTGTCAGAAAGTGTCACAGCGTCTCAGTGGGTGTCACAGTGTGTCAGAGATTGTCATAGTGTGTCAGATAGATTCAGAGAGTGTCACAGTGTGTCAGAGAGTGTCACAGTGTGTCTCACAGAGTGTCAGAAAGTGTCACAGTGTGTTGGGGGTGTCACAGTGTGTCAGGGATTGTCACAGTGTGTCAGAGAGAGAGAGAGTCAGAGAGTGTCACAGTGTGTTAGTGAGTGTCATAGTGTGTCTCAGAGAGAGTCAGAGAGTGATGCATGCAGAGTCAAACAGTATCACAGAGTGTCACAGTCTGTTAGAGAATGTCACAATGTTTCTCAGAGAGTGACAGAGAGAGTCGGAGAGTGGCACAGTGTGTTTCAGAGAGTGTCAGAGAGTATCAGAGAGAGTCAAAACGTGTCACAGTCTGTCACAGTCTGTCAGAGAGTGCCACAGTGTGTTTCAGAGAATGTCAGAGAGAGTCATAGACAGTCAAATACGTGTCAGTGTGTCACAGTCTGTCAGAGAGTGTCACAGTACGTTTCAGAGAGTGTCAGAGAGAGCCACAGTGTGTTTCAGAGAGTGTCACAGTGTGTCTCAAAGAGTGTCACAGTGTATCAGAGATTGTCACAGTGTCTTACAGTCAGTCAGAGAGTGTCAGAGAGAGTCAGAGAGTGTCACAGTGTGTCTCAGACAGTGTCAGTGAGAGTCAGATAGTGTCACAGTTTGCCAGAGAGTGTCACAGTGTGTCTCGGAGATTTTCTGAGAGTGTCTCAGTGTGTCACAGTCTGTCACAGTCTGTCTGAGAGTGCCACAGAGTGTTCCAGAGAATGTCAGAGGGTGTCAGAGACAGTCAAACACGTGTAACAGTGTGTCACAGTCTGTCAGAGAGTGTCAGAGAGAGTCAAAATGTGTCACAGTGTGTCACAGTCTGTCAATGAGTGACACAGTACGTTTCAGAGAGTGTCAGAGATAGTCAGATAGTGTCAGAGAGAGTCAAAACGTGTCACACCTGTCACAGTCTGTCAGAGAGTGTCACAGTACGTTTCAGAGAGTGTCAGAGAGAGCCACAGTGTGTTTCAGAGAGTGTCACAGTGTGTCTCAGAGAGTGTCACAGTGTATCAGAGATTGTCACAGTGTCTCACAGTCAGTCAGAGAGTGTCAGAGAGAGTCAGAGAGTGTCACAGTGTGTCTCAGACAGTGTCAGTGAGAGTCAGATAGTGTCACAGTCTGCCAGAGAGTGTCACAGTGCGTCTCGGAGATTTTCAGAGAGTGTCTCAGTGTGTCACAGTCTGTCAGAGAAAGTCAGTTTGTCTCAGAGAGTGTCAGATAGAGTTGCAAATTGTCACGGTGTGTCTCAGAGTCTGTCAGCAAGTGTCACAGTGTGTTTCAGAGAGTGTCAGAGAGTGTCACAGTCAGTCACAGAGAGGGTCAGAGTGTGACACAGTGTGTCACAACCTGTCAACGAGTGTTACAGTCTGTCTCAGAGAGTGTCACAGTGTATTTCAGAGAATCAGAGAAAGTCAGAAAGTGCCACAGTGTGTCTCAGAGCGTTTCACAGTGTGTCACAGTCTATCAGAGAAGGTTACAGTGTATTTCAGAGTGTGTCAGAGAGAGTCAGAGAGTGTCACAGTGTGTCATACGATGTCTCAGACAGTGTCAGAGAGTGCCAGTATTTGTCTCAGAGAATGTCACAGTCTGTCAGACAGTTTTACAGTGTGTCTCAGAGAGTGTCAGAGAGGGTCAGCATTTGTCTAAGAGAGGGTCAGAGAGGGACAGTGTCTCTGAGACTGTCACCGTGTGTCAGAGAGTGTCGCAGATGGCACAAAGTGTTTCAGAGTGTGTTAGAGAGAGTCTGAGAGAGTCACAGTGTGTCATAGTATATCTCAGAGATTGTCCGAGAGAGCCAGAGAGTGTCTCAGTCTGTATCAGAATGTCAGAGAGAGTCAGAAAGTGTCACAGTGTGTCTCAAAGAGTTTCACAGTGTCTCAGAGAATGTCGCAGTGTGTAAGAAAGTGTCACAGTGTGTCACAATATCTCAGAGTGAGTTACAGTGTGTCTCAGAGTGTGTGAGAGAGAGTCAGAAGATGTCACAGTGTGTCACACTCTGTCTCAGAGAGTGACCGAGTGTCTCAGAGAGAGAGAGGCAGGGAGTGTCACAGTGTGTCTCGGAGAGTGTCACAGTGTGTTTCTGAGGGTCAGAGAGAGAGATAGAATGTGTCACAGTGCGTGTCAGAGAGTGTCACAACATCTCAGAGAACGTCACCGTGTGTCAGAGAGTGTCACAGTGTGTTATAGAGAGTGCCAAAGAGGGTCAGACAGTGTAACGGTGTGCCCCAGACAGTGTCACAGTGTGTCTCAGGGAGTATCAGAGAGAGGCAGGGAGTGTCACCGTGTGTCACAGTCTGTTAGAGAGTGTCACAGTATATCTCAGAGAGCGTCAAAGATTATCTCAGTGTCTTAGAGAGGGATACAGTATGTCTCTGAGAGTGTCAGGAAGTGTCACAGTGTCTTAGAGAGTGTGTCGGTGTGTCAGAGATTGTCATAGTGTGTCAGATAGATTCAGAGAGTGTCACAGTGTGTCAGAGAGTGCCACAGTTTGTCTCACAGTGTATCAGAAAGTGTCACAGCGTCTCAGTGGGTGTCACAGTGTGTCAGGGATTGTCACAGTGTGTCAGAGAGAGAGGGTCAGAGAGTGTCACAGTGTGTAAGTGAGTGTCATAGTGTGTCTCAGAGAGAGTCAGAGAGTGCTGCATACAGAGTCAAACAGTATCACAGTGTGTCACAGTCTGTCAGAGAATGTCACAGTGTTTCTCAGAGAGTGACAGAGAGAGTCGGAGAGTGGCACAGTGTGTTTCAGAGAGTGTCAGAGAGAGTCAAAACGTGTCACAGTGTGTCACAGTCTGTCAGAGAGTGTTACAGTACGTTTGAGAGAGTGTCAGAGAGAGTCAGAGAATGTCCGAGAGAGTCAAAATATGTCACAGTGCGTCACAGCCTCTCAGAGATTACCACAGTGTGTTTCAGAGAATGTCAGAGAGAGTCAGAGACAGTCAAATACGTGAGAGTCAGAGACAGTCAAATACGTGTCACAGTGTGTCACAGTGTGTCACAGTACGTTTCAGAGAGTGTCAAGAGAGTCACAGTGTGTTTCAGAGAGTATCACAGTGTGTCTCAGAGAATGTCACAGTGTATCGGAGATTGTCACAGTGTCTCACAGTCAGTCAGAGAGTGTCAGAGAGTCAGAGAGTGTCACAGTGTGTCTCCGAGAGTGTTAGAAAGTGTCACCGTGTGTCTCAGAGAGTGTCACACTGTGTCGCAATCTATCAGAGAATGTCACAGTGTGTTTCAAAGAGTGTCAGAGTGTGTCACAGTCGGCCTCAGATAGTGGCAGAGAAAGACAGAGTGTCACAGTTTGTCACAGTCTGTCAGAGAGTGCCACAGTGTGTTACAGAGTGCGTCAGAGAGTGGTAGAGATTGTCACTGCCTGTCTCAAAGTGGGTCAGAGAGTGTCACAGTGTTTCACAACCTGTCAAAGAGTGTCATAGATGTCTCAGAGTGTGTCAGAGAGAGTCAGAGAGTGCCACAATCTGTCTCAGCGAGTTTCACAGTATGTCACAGTCTGTCAGAGAAGGTTACAGAGTGTGACAGAGAGAGTCAGAGAGTGTCACAGCGTGTCATACTGTGTCTCAGAGAGTGGCAGAGTGTCAGTGTTTGTCTCAGAGAATGTCACAGTATGTCAGAGAGTGTTACAGTGTGTCTCAGAGATTGACAGAGTGTCACAGTGTCTCAGAGAACGTCACAGTGTGTCAGAGAGTGTCACATTGTGTCTCAGAGAGTGTCACAGTGTGTCTCAGAGAGTGTCGAAGCGAGTCAAACTTTGTCATAGTGTGTCTCAGAGTGTCAGAGAGAGTCGATGAGTGTCATACTGTGTCTCAGACAGAGTCAGAGACGGCAGTGCGTTTCACAATGTGTCTCTGAGGGCGTCAGAGTGTGCCTCATAGTGGCAGAGTGAGTCAGAAAGTGTCACATTGTGTCTCAGGGAGCGTCACAGTCTGTCAGAGAAGGTTACAGTGTATTTCAAAGTGTGTCAGATAAAGTCAGTGAGTGTCAAATTGAGTCGTACTGTGTCTCAGAGACTGTCAGAGAGGGTCAGCGTTTATCCCAGAGAGGATCGCAGTCTGTCAGAGTGTGTTACAGTGTGTCTCAGGGAGTGACAGAAAGAGTCAGAAAGTGTCACAGTGTGTCTCATAGGGTGTCAGGGAGAGTCAGAGAGAGTCAGCGACGGTCAAACTGAGTTTCGGAGAATGTCAGAGAGAGACAGAGCGTGTCACTGTTTGTCTAAGAGAGTGTCAGAGAGAGTCAGAGAGTGTGACAGTTTGTCACAATCTGTCAGAGTGTATCACAGTGTTCCGCAGAGAGTATCACAGTGTGTCTCAGATATTGTCTGAGAGTGTCACAATGTGTCTCAGACAGTGTGAGAGAGAGTCAAAAGATGTCATAGTGTGTGAGAGAGTGACCGAGTGTTTCAGAGAGAGGCAGAGAGTGTCACAGTGTGCCTCAGAGAGTGTCACAGTGTGTGTCTCAGAGATTGTCTGAGAGTGTTACAATGTGTCTCAGACAGTGTGAGAGAGAGTCAAAAGATGTCACAGTGTGTCTGAGAGAGTGACCGAGTGTCTCAGAGAGAGTGTCACAGTGTGTCTCAGAGAGTCAGAGAGAGACAGAAAGTGTCACAGAGATTGTCATAGTCTGTCAGAGAGTGTCACAGTGTGTCTCAGAGAGTGTCACAGTGTGTCTCAGAGGATCAGAGAGTGCTAGAAAGTGTCACAGTTTGTCGCAGAGAGTGTCACATTGTGTCACAGTCTGTCAGAGAGGGTTACAGTATTTTTCAGAGTGTATCAGACAGTGTCAGCGAGGGTCAGCATTTGTCTCAGAGTGGGTCACAGTCTGTCAGAGGGTGTTACTGTGTGTCTCAGAGAGTCAAAAGTGTCGCAGTGTGTTTCCGAGAGTGTTACAGTGTCACAGAGAATGTCACCGTGTGTCAGAGAGTGTCACAGTGTGTCAGAGTGTCACAGTGTGTCAGAGTGTGTTAAAGTGTGTCAGAGAGTTTCATAGTGTGTCACAGTGTGTTTCAGAGAGTGTCACAGTGTGTTTCAGAGAGTGTCAGAGAGAGTCAGAGAGTGTCACAGTCTGTCTCAGAGAGTGTCAGAGAGTCCACAGTATGTCTCGGAGAGTGTCACAGTCTGTCAGAGAGTGTCACAGTGTGCCTCAGAGAGAGCCAGATAGAGTCAGAGTGTCTCACAGTGTGCCACAGTCTGTCAGATAGTGTCACAGGGTGTCTCAGTGTGTCAGAGTGAGTCACAGAGTGTCACAGGATGTCTAAGCGAGTATCACTGGGCATCAGAGAGTGTCACAGTCTGACTCAGAGTGGGTCAGAGTGTGTCACATTATGTCAGAGAGTGTCACAGTGTTCCTCAGAGAGTGTCAGAGAAAGTCAGAGAATGTCACAATGTGTCACAGTCTGTCAGAGAGTGTCACAGTGCTTTTCAGAGAGTTTCAGTGTCACAGTGTGTCTCAGAGAGTGTCATAGATAATCAGAGAGTGTCGCAGTGCGTCACAATTTGTCAGAGAGAGTCCCAGTGCGTCTCAGAGAATGTCAGAGAGTGTCAGATAGCGTAACAGTGTGTCTCAGAGGGTGTCACAGTGTCTCAAAGAATGTCACAATGTGTCATAGCGTGTCACAGTGTGCCCCAGTGAGTGTCACAGTAATGCAGAAAATGTCACCGTTTGTCAGAAAGTGTCGCTGTAGGTCAGAGAGTGTCATCGTGTGTCACAGAAATTGTCACAGTCTGTCAGAGTGCGTCACAGCATGTCTAAGAGAGTGTCATAGTGTGTCACAGTGTGTCTAAGAACCAGTCAGAGAGTATCACCGTGTGTCTCAGAGAGAGTCAGAGAGTGTCACAGTGTGTCACAGTGTGTCAGAGAAGGTTATAGTGTATTTCCAAGTGTGTCAGAGAGAGTCTGAGAGTGTCACAGTGAGTCATACTGTGTCTCAGAGAGTGCCAGACAGGGTCAGCATTTGTCTCAGAGAATGTCACAGTCTGTGAGAGAGTGCTACAGTCTGTCGCAGAGAGGGTCAGAGTGGGTCACAGAGAGTGACAGAATGAGTCAGAAAGTCTCACAGTGTGTTTCAGAGAGTGTCTCCGTGTGTCACAATCTGTAAGAGAAGGCTACAGTGTATTTCCGAGTGGGCCAGAGAGAGTCAGACATTGTCACAGTGTGTCATACTGTGGCTCAGATATTTTCAGAGACAGTCAGCATTTGTCTCCAAGAGGGTCAACGTCTGTGAGAGAGTGTTATAGTGTGTCTCAGAGAGTGAGAGAAAGGGTCACAGAGTGTCACAGTGTGTCTAAGAGAGTGTCAGAGAAAGTCAGAGAATGTCACAGTTTGTCACAGTCTGTCAAAGAGTGGCACAGTGTGCTTCAGAGACTGTCAGAGAAAGTCAGAAAGTCACAGTGTGTCGCTGTCTGTCAGAGAGTATCATAGTGTGCCTCACAGAGAGACAGAGATTGACACAGTGTGTCACAGTCTGTCAGAAATTGTTACAGTGCGTTTCAGATAGTGTCAGAGAGAGTCAGAGAGCATCACAGTGCATCGTACTATGCCTCAGAGGGAGTCGGAGAGTGTCACAGTCTGTCTCAAAGTATGTCACAGAGTGTCGGAGTGAGTCACCGTGTGTCTCAGAATCAGTCAGAGAGTGCCACAGTGCGTCCCAGAGCGAGTCAGAGAGAATCAGAGAGAGTCACAGTGTGTCTAAGAGAGGGTCAGAGATTGTCTCAGAGAGAGGCACAGTCTGTCAGGGAGTTTTACACTGTGTCTCAGAGAGTGACAAAAAAGAGTGAGTGAGTGTCACAGACTGTCTCAGAGAGTGTCAGAGAGTGTCACACTGTCTCAGAGTATGTCACAGAGTGTCGGAGTGAGTCACAGTGTGTCTCAGAGTCAGTCAGAGAGTGCCACAGTGCATCTCAGAGCGAGTCAGAGAGAATCAGGGAGAGTCACAGTCTGTCAGAGAGTTTTACACTGTGTCGCGGTGAGTCACAAAAAGAGTGAGGGAGTGTCACAGACTGCCTCAGAGAGAGTGTCAGAGAGAGTCAGAGAGTGTCACAGTCTGTTTCAGAGAGTGTCAGAGAGGGTCACACTGTCTCAGAGTATGTCACAGAGTGTCGGACTGAGTCACAGTGTGTCTCAGAGTCATTCAGAGAGTGCCACAGAGCATCTCAGAGGGAGTCAGAGAGAATCAGAGAGTGTTACAGTGTGTCACAGTCTGTCAGAGAGTGTCACAGTGTATCTCAGAGAGTGTCATTGAGAATCAGAGAGTGTCACAGTGTGTCACAGTCTGTCAGAGAGTGTCACAGTGCATCTCAGAGGGTGTCATTGAGAATTAGAGAGTGTGACAGTGTGTAACAGTCTGTCAGAGAGTGTCACAGTGTATCTCAGAGAGTGTCATTGAGAATTAGAGAAAGTCACAGTGTATCACAGTCTGTCAGTGTGTGTCTCAGAGAATGGCAGAGAGTGTCAGATAGAGTCACAGTTTTTGTCTCAGAGCGTGTCACCGTGTGTCATACTGTGTCTCAGAGAGAGTCAGAGTGTGTCACAGTGTGTCATACTGTGTCTCAGAGCGTGTCAGAGTGTGTCACAGTCTGTGTCAGAGAGTTTCAGAGAGGGTCCGAGTGTGTGACAGTGTGTCACAAAGTGTCCGAGAGTCAGAGAGTGTTACAATGTGTCTCAGAGAGCGTCAGAGAGTTTCACAGTGTGTGTCAGAGAGTGTCAGAAAGTATCACAGTTTCTCAGAGAGTGGCAGAGAGAGTCAGAGAATCTCATTGTGTTTCTCAGAGAGTGTCAGAGAGTGTTACAGTGTGTCTCAGAGCGTGTCATAGTGTTTCTCTAAGACTTTTACACTGTTTCTCAGAGAGGGTCAGAGTGAGTCAGAGAGTGTCATATTGTGCCCCAGAGTGTGTCAGATAGAGTGTCAAAGTGTCACAGTGTGTCTCAGAGAGTGTCATAGTGTGTCTGAGTGAGTGTCAGAGCGAATCAGACAGTGTTACAGATTGTCTAACAGAGTGTCAGAGTATGTCTCAGAGTGTCAGAGATAGTCAGAGAGTGTCACAGTGTTCCTAGGAGAGTGTCATAGTCTGTCAGAGAGTGTCACAGTGTGCCTCAGAGAGAGTCAGAGAATGTCACAGAGTTTCATAGTCTGTCAGAGAATGTCATGCTGTGTCTTAATGTGTCTCAGAGAGTGTCACAGAGTCTTACAGTTCCTCTGATTGAGTATCAGAGATTATCAGAAAGTTTCACAGTCTGTCAGAGAGTCAGAGAGTGTTACAATGTGTCTCAGAGAGCGTCAGAGAGTGTCACAGAAAGTCTCACAGTCTATCACAGTCGGTCAGAGAGTGTCAAAGTGTGTCAGAGAGTGTCACAGTGTGTCTCAGAGAGTGTCACAGTGTCTCAGAGAATGTCACCAAGTGTGAGAGAGTGTCACAGTCGGTCAGAGAGTGTCACAGTGTGTTGCAGAGAGTGTCAGAGAATGTCACTGTGCGTCATAGTCTGTCGGAGAGTGCCATAGTGTGTCTCAGAAAGTGTCAGAGAGGGTCAGAGAGGGTCACAGTGTGTCTCAGATAGACAGAGATAGTCAGAAAGTGTAACAGTGTGTCTCAGAGAATGTCACAGTGTGTCACAGTCTGTAAGAGAAGGTTACAGTATATTACAGAGTGTATCAGAAAGAGTCGGAGAGTGTGACAGTGTGTCATACTGTGTCTCAGAGAGTGTCAGGCAGGGTTAGCATTTGTCTCAGAGAATGTCACAGTCTGTGAGAGAGTGTCACAGTGCATCTCAGAGAGTCAGAGAGAGTCAGAGAGTGTCACAGTGCATCTCAGATTGTCAGAGAGTGCCATAGTGTGTCTCAGAGAGTGTGAGAGAGATTAAAACAACGTCACAGTGTTTCTCAGAGAGTGATCGAGTGTCTCAGCGAAAGAGACAGAGAGTGTCACAGTGTGTCTCAAAGAGTGTCACAGTGTCTCAGAAAATGTAACCGTGTGTCAGAGAGTGTGACAGTGTGTCTCAGAGAGTGTCGGAAAGTGTCATAGTGTGTCTTAGTGTGTCTTAGTGAGTGTCAGAGCGATTCAGAGTGTGTTACAGCGTGTCTCAGAGAGGTTCAGAGAGTGTCACAGCGTGTCTCAGAGTGTCAGAGAGAGACAGAGAGTGTCACAGTGTCTCAGAGAATGTCACCATGTGTGAGAGACTTTCGCAGTCAGTCAGAGTGTCACAGTGTGTCTCAGAGAATCAGAGAATGTCACAGAGTGTCACAGTCTATCAGAGAGTGTCGCAGTGTGTCTCAGAGTATATCAGAGAATGTCACAGTGTGTCAAAGCCTGTCAGAGAGTGTCATAGCGTGTTTCAGAGAGTGTCAGAGAGGGTCAGAGAATGTCACGATGTGTCTTAGATAGACAGAGATAGTCAGAAAGTGTCAAAATGTGTCTCAGTAAGTGTCACAGTGGGTCTTGGAGAGTGTCACAGTTTGTCACAGTCTGTACGAAAAGGTTACAGTGTATTTCAGAGTGTATGAGAGAGAGTCAGAGAGTGTCACATTGTGTCATACTGTGACTCTGAGAGTGTCAGACAGGGTCAGCATTTGTTTCAGAGAATGTCACAGTCTGTGAGAGAGTGTCACAGTGCGTCTAAGAGTGTCAGAGAGAGTCACAGTGTGTCTCAGAGAGAGTAAAAAAGTCACAGTGTGTCTCAGAGATTGTGAGAGAGATTTTAAAAATGTCACATTGTATCTCAGACAGTCAGACATAGTCAGAAAATGTCACAGTGTGTCTAGGAGAGTGTCAAGTGTGTCACAGTCTGAAATAGAGTGTCACAGTGTGCCTCAGAGAGAGTGAGATAAAGTCAGAGAATGTCATAGTGTGTCTCAGAGAGTGTCAGAGAGTGTCATAGAGTGTTACAGTATGTCTCAGAGAGGGTCAGAGAGTGTCACAGTGTGTCACAGAAAATGTCACAGTCTATCACAGTCGGTCATAGAGTGTTACGGTATGTCTCAGAGAGGGTCAGAGAGTGTCACAGTGTGTCACAGAAAATGTCACAGTCTATCACAGTCGGTCAGAGAGTGTCACAGTGTCTCAGAGAATGTCACCATGAGTGAGAGAGTGTCACAGTTGGTCAGGGAGTGTCACAGCGTGTCAGAGAGTGCCACAGTGTGTCACAGAGAGTGTCACAGTCCATCACAGTCTGTCAAAGAGTGTCACAGTGTGTCTCAGAGCGTCAGAGAGAGTTAAAGAATGGCACAGTGTGTCACAGTCTGTCAGAGAGTGTCACACGATGTTTCAGAGAGTGTCTGAGAGTGCCACAGTGTGTCTCAGACAGTGTCAGAAAGGATCGGATATTGTCACAGTGCCTCTCAAAGTGTCAGAGAGGGTCAGAGAGTGTCACAGTGTGTCTAAGATAGATTCAGAGAGAGTCAGGGAGTATCACAGGGTGCAACAGTCTGTCAGACAGTGTCACAGTGTGCCTCAAAGAGAGTCGGAGAGTGTCACAACGTGTCCGAGAGTGTCAGAGAGAGTCAGAGAGTGTCACAGTCTTTCAGAGTCTCACAGTGTGTCTAAGAGTGTCTCAGAGACAGTCAGAGAGTGTCACAGTCTGTCAGAGAGTTTCACAGTGTGTCTCAGAGTCCGAGAGAGTCAGAAAGTGTCACAGTCAGTCTTTGAGAGTGTCTCAATGTGTCACAGTCTGTCAGAGTGTCACAGTGTGTCTAAGAGAGTGTCCGAGGGAGTCAAGTGTGTCTCAGAGAGTGTCACAGTGTGTCTGAGAGAGTCAGAAAGTGTCACAGTTTGTCTCAGAGAATGTCACAGTGTGAAACAGTCTGTCAGACAATGATACAGTGTATTTCAGAGAGTGTCAGAGAGAGTCAGAAAGTGTCACAATGTGTCATACAGTGTCTCAGAGAGTGTCAGTGAGGGTAAGCATTTGACCCAGAGGGTCACAGTCTGTGAGAGAGTGTCACAGTGTGTCTCAGTGAGTATCAGAGTGAGTCCAAGAGGGTCGAAGTATGTCATACTGTGCCTCAGAAGTGTCAGAGAGTCAGACTGCATCACAGTGTGTCTCAGAGAATGTCAGAGAGTGTCACAGTCTGTCTCAGAGAGAGTCCGAGCGGGTCATAGAGTGTCGCAGTGTTTCTCCGGGAGTGTCACAGTGTCTCAGAAAATGTCACCGTGTATCAAAGAGTGTCACAGTTTGTCAGGGAGTATCACAGTGTGTCTCAGAATGTGTCAGAGAGGGACAGAGAGTTTCACAGTGTGTTCTAGGGTGTCAGAGAGAGAGTCAGAGAGTATCACAGTGTGTCTCAGAGTGTGTCAGAGAGTGTCATAGTGTGTGTCAGTGAGTGTTTGAGCGATTCAGAGAGTGTTACAATGTGCCTCAGAGAGGGACAGAGAGTGTCAATGTGTTCCAGAATGTCAGAGAGAGTCACAGAGAGTCACAGTGTGTCTCAGCATGCCAGAGAGAGTCAGAGAGTATCACAGTGTGTCTCACAGTGTCAGAGATAGTCAGGGAGTGTCACAGTCTGTCACAGTCTGTCAGAGAGTGTCATAATGTGCCTCAGAGAGAGTTAGAGAAAGTCAGACAATGTCACAGTGTTTCATAATCTGTCAGAGAATGTCATAGTGTGTCTCAGAGAGTGTCATAGAGTGTTACAGTGTGTCTCAGAGAGTGTCATACAGTGTCACCGTCTCTCAGAGATTGTCACAGTGTGTCAGAGAGTCTCAAGTGTGTCTCAGAGAGTGTCACAGTGTATCAGAGAGTCTCAAGTGTGTCTCAGAGAGTGTCACAGTCGGTCAAAGAGAATAGCAGTGTGTTTTAGAGAGGGTCTATGAGTGTCACAGTGTGTATCAGAGAGTCAGAGAGAGTCTAAGAGTGTTACACAGTGTCTAAGAGAGTGTCATAGAGTGTCCGAAAGTGTCACAGTCTGTCTCAGAGAGGGTCAGAAAATGTCAGAGAATGTCACAGTGTGACATAGTCTGTCAGAGAGTGTCATAGTGTGTCACAGAGAGTGTCAGACAGAGTCAGATTGTGTCACAGTCTGACTCAGAGATTGTCAGAGCTGGTCAGAGAGTGTCACAGTGTGTCTCAGGGATGGTCATAGTGTGTCAAAAATGTCATCGAGTATCAGATAGTGTCACAGTCTGTCAGAGAGTGTCATAGTGTGTCACAGAAAGTTTCACAGTCTGTCAGAGTCTGTCAGAGTCTGTCAGAGAGTGTCACAGAATTCTCAGAGAGCGAGAGTCTCACAGTGTGTCACAGAGTGTCAGAGAGAGTCACAGTGTGTCTCAGGGAGAGTTAGAGAGTGTCAAAAAAGTCCCAATGTTTCTCAGAAAGTGACCGAGTGTCTCAGAGAGAGACAGATAGTCAGAGAATGTCACAGTTGGACATAATCTGTCAGAGAGTGTCATACGGTGTCCCACAGTGTGTCAGAGATAGTCTGAGAGTGTCACAGTGTGTTTCAGAGAGTGTCACAGTGTGTTTGAGTCTGTCAGAAAAGATTGCAGTGTATTTCAGTGTGTGTCAGGGAGAGTCAGAGAGTGTCACAGTGAGTCGTACTGTGTCTCCGAGAGTGTCAGAGAGGGACAGCGTTTGTGTCAGAGAGGGTCACAGTCTGTGAGAGAGTGTTATAGTGTGTCTCAGAGAGAGACAGAATGATTCAGAGAGTGTTACAGTGTGTCTCAGAGAGTGTCACAGAATGTCACAGCGTGTCATAGTCTGTCAGAGAGTGACAAGTGTGTTTCAGAGAGTGTCAGAGAGTGTCACAGTGTGTCACAGTATGTCAGAGAGTATCACAGTGTATCACAGTCTGTCAGAGAGTGTCAAAGTGTGTTTCTGAGAGAGTCAGAGAGTGACACAATATGTCTCAGAGAGTGTCGATAGGATCAGAGTGTCATAGTGTATCACAATGTGTTTCAGAGAGAGTCAGAGAGTGTCACAGTCTGTCTCAGAGAGGGTCAGAGAGTGTCATAATGTGTCTCAGTGAGTGCCAGAGCGATTCAGAGAGTGTTACAGTGTGTCTCAGCGAAGGTCAGAGAGTGTCACAGTGTGTCTCAGAGTGTCAGAGATAGTCAGAGAGTGTCACAGTGTGTCTCAGAGAGTGTCACAGGTGTCACAGTCTGTCACTGTGTGTCACAGAGTATGTCAGAGACAGTCCGAGCAAGTCAGAGAATGTCACAGTGTTTCATAGTCTGTCAGAGAGTGTCATAGTGTATCTCAGTGAGAGTCATAGTGTGGTACAGTGTGTCTCAGAGAGTGTCAGACAGTGTCACAGTCGGTCAGGTAGTGTCACAGTGTGTCTCAGAGAGGGTCACAGTGTGTCTCAGAGAGTGTCACAGTGTGTCACAGAGAAGGTCACAGTCTGTCATGGTCTGTCAACGAGTGTCACAGTGTGTTTCAGAGAGTGCCAGAGAGGGTCTGAAAGTGTCACAGCGTGTCTCAGAGAGTCAGAGAGAATCAAATAATGTTACCGCGTGCCTAAGAGAGTCTCAGAGAGCACCAGAAAGTGTCACAGTCTGTCTCAGAGAGGGTCAGAGTGTGTCACAGTCTGTCAGAGATTGGCACCGTGTGCCTCAGAGAGAGTCAGAGAAAGTCATAAATGTCACATTGTGTCATAGTCTGTCAGAGTGTCATAGTGTGCCTCAGTGAGTGTCAGAGATAGTCAGAGAGTGTAACAGTGTGTTTCAGAGAGTGTCACAGTGTGTCACAGTCTGTCAGAGAAGGTTGCAGTGCTTTTTAGAGTGTGTCAGAGAGAGTCAGAGAGTGTCAGAGAGGGTCAGCGTTTGTCTCAGAGAGGGTCACAATCTGTCAGAGAGTGTCATAATGTGTCTCAGAGTGGGTCAGAATGAGTCAGAGAGTGTCACAGTGTGTCTAAGAGAGTTCCAGAGAAAGTCAAAAAGTGTCACAGTTTATCACAATCTGACAGAGAGTGTCACAGTGTATCGTGCTGTGCCTCAGAGAGTGTCAGAGAGAGTGAGAGATTTTCACAGTCTGTCTCAGACGGGGTCAGAGGTTGTCACTGTGTGTCTCAGAGAATGTCAGAGTCGGTCAGAGAGTGTCACAGCGTGTCTTAGAGAGTGTCAGAGAGGGTCAGGAAGTGTCACACTCTAGGAGAGCGTCACAGAGCGTCACAATGTGTCACAGTGTTTCCGCGAGAATGTCACCATGTGTCAGAGAGTGACACAGTCAGTCAGAGTGTGTCACAGTGTGTCTCAGAGAGTGTCACAGTGTTTCTCAAAGAATGTCACCGTGTGTCAGAGAGTGTCAAAGTCAGTCAGAGACCGTCGCAGTCTGTCTGCGAGTGTCACAGTGAGTGTCAGGGAGTCAGACAGATACTGAAAGTGTCACAGTGTGTATCAGAGAGTGTCACAGTGTCTCAGAATATGTCACCCTGTGTCAGAGAGTGTCACAGTCTGACAGAGAGTGTCATAATGTGTCACAGAAAATGTCACAGTCTGTTAGAGTCATTCAGAGAGTGTCACAGTGTGTCAGAGAGTGGCAAAGAGATTCAGAGAGTGTCACAGTCTTTCTCAGAGAGTGTCAGACAGGGTCAGCGTGTCACATTCTGTCAGAGGCCACAGTGTGTTTCAGAGAGTTTCAGATAGGATCGGAGAGTGTGTCAGTGTGTGTAGGTAAGTGTCAGAAAGAATCGGTGAGTGTCACACTGTATCTAGGTGAGTGTCAGAGAGAGTCAGCGAGTGTCAGTGTCTAGGTGAGTGTCAGAGAGATGCAGAGAGTCAGCGAGTGAAACAGTGTGTCTAGGTAAGTGTCAGAGAGAGTCAGCGAGTGTCACAGTGTGACTAGGTGAGTGCCAGAGAGAGTCAGCGAGTGTAATGGTGTGTCTAGAGGAGTGTCAGAGAGAGTCAGTGCGTGTAACAGTGTGTCTAGGTGAGTGTCAGAGAGAGTCAGCGGGTGTAACAGAGTGTCTAGGTGAGTGTCAAAGAGAGTCAGCGCGTGTAACAGCGTGTCTAGGTGAGTGTCAGAGAGAGTCAGCGAGTGTCACAGTGTGTCTAGTTGAGTGTCAGAGAGAGTGGGCGAGTGTCACTGTGTGTCTAGGTGAGTGTCAGAGAGAGTCAGAGAGTGTGACAGTGTGTCGAGATGAGTGTCAGAGAGAGTCAGCGAGTGTAACAGTGTGTCTAGTTGAGTGTCAGAGACAGCCAGCGAGTGTAACAGTGTGTCTAGGTGAGTGCCAGGGAGAGTCAGCGAGTGTAACAGTGTGTCTAGGTGAGTGCCAGAGAGAGACAGCGAGTGTAACAGTGTGTCTAGGTGAGTGCCAGAGAGAGACAGCGAGTGTAACAGTGTGTCTAGGTGAGTGTCAGAGAGAGTCAGAGAGTGTTACAGTGTGTCTAGGTGAGTGTCAGAGAGAGTCAGAGAGTGTTACAGTGTGTCTAGGTGAGTGTCAGAGAGAGTCAGAGAGTGTCACAGCGCGTCTAAGAGAGTCTCAGAGAACGTCATAGTGTCACAGTCTGTCAGAGAATGTCACAGTGAGTCTCAGTGAGTCTCAGTGAGTGTCACAGTGTGTCTCAGAGAGTCAGAGAGAGTCACAGTGTGTCTACCTAAGTGTCAGAGACAGTCATAGAGTGTCACAGTCTGTGAGAGTGTGTTACATTGTGTCTCAGAGAGTGTCAGAGATGGTTAGAGTTTGTTACAGAGTTGTTCACAGTCTGTGACAGTGTCACAGTGTGTCTCAGAAGTGTCAGAGTGAGTCAGAGAGTGTCGCAGTGTGTCATACTGTGCCTCATAGAGGGTCACCGTGAGTCAGACTGTATCACAGTGTATCTCAGAGAGTCAGAGTGTGTCGCAGTTTGTCTCAGAGAGTGACACCGTAGGTCACGCTCTGTCAGAGAAGGCTACAGTATATTTTAGAGTGAGTCAGAGGGAGTCAGAAAGTGTCACAGTCTGTCTTTGAGAGTGTCTCAGTGTGACACAGTCTGTCAGAGAGTGTCACCGTGTGTCTCAGAGAGTGTCAGAGATGGTCAGAGTTTGTTTCAGAGTCATTCACAATCCGTGAGAGGGTGTCACAGTGTGTCTCAGAGAGTGTCAGAGTGAGTCAGAGAGTGTCGTATGTGTCATACTCTGCCTCATAGAGTGTCACAGAGAGTCAGACTGTATCACAGTGTATCTCAGGGAGTCAGAGTGTGTCACAGTCTGTCTCAGAGAGTGACACCGGGGATCACGCTCTGTCAGAGAAGGCTACAGTATATTTTAGAGTGAGTCAGAGGGAGTCAGAAAGTGTCACAGTCTGTCTTTGAGAGTGTCACAGTGTGTCGTGCTGTGCCACAGAGAGTGTCAGAGAGAGTGAGAGAGAGACACACACAGTCGGTCTCAGAGAGTGTCACAGTGTGTCCCAGAGTGTCAGACAGAGTCAGAAAGTGCAACAGTGTGTCTCAGAAAGTCTCAGAGTGACACAGTGTGTCGCAGGCTCTCAGAGGAAGTCACAGTGTGCCTCAGAGTATGTCAGAGAGTGTGACAGTCTGTTAGAGAGTGTAACGGTGTGTTACAGAGAGAGTGGGAGAGTGTCAGATAGGATCAGTGAGTGTCCCAGTGCGTCTCAATGTGTCAGAGACAGTCAGAGACTGTCACAGTGCGTCTCCATGATTGTCAGATACGATCAGAGAGTGTCACAGTGAGTTAAGGGAAGCGTCAGAGAGAGTCAGCGAGTGTAACAGTGTGTCGAGGTGAGTGTCAGAGAGAGTCAGCGAGTGTAACAGAGTGTCTAGGTGAGTGTCAGAGAGATTCAGAGAGTGTCACAGTGTGTCACAGTGTGTATCAGAGAGTGTCAGATACAATCAGAGAGTGTCACAGTGTGTCTATGAGAGCGTCAGAGAGAGTCAGAGAGTGTCACAGTTTGTCACAATCTGTCAGAGAGCGCCACAGATGTTATGCTGTGCCTGAGAGACTGTCAGGGAGAGTCAGAGAGTGTCATGGTCAGTCTCAGAGAGGGTCAGAGAGTGTCACAGTTTGTCACAGTCTGTCAGAGCGTGTCACAGTGTGCCGCAGAGTGTGTCATAGAGTTTCACAGTCTGTTAGAGAGTGTCACTGTGTGCCTAAGAGAGTGTCAGAGATAGTCAGAGAGTGTCACAGTTTGTCACAATCTGTCAGAGAGGGTCACAGATGTCGTGCTATGCCTCAGAGAGTGTCAGGGAGAGTAGAGAGTGTCACAGTGTGCCTAATAGAGTGTCAGAGAAAGTCACAGTGTGTTTAAGAGAGACTCACAGCGTGTCTCAGACAGTCAGAGAGAGTCGGAACGTGTCACAGTCTGTTTCTGAGTGTATCACAGTGTGTCACAGTCTGTCAGAGAAGGTTACAGTACATTTCGGAGTGAGTCAGAGAGGTTCAGAAGTATCACAGTCTGTCAGAGAGTGTTACAGTGTGCCTCAGAGAGTGCCAGAGAGAGACAGAGAGTGTCACGGTATGTCATACTGTGCCTCCCAGAGTGTCAGAGTGAGTCGACGAGTGTCACAGTGCGTCTCAGAAAGAGTCAGAGAGTCAGAGCAGATCAGAGAGTGTGACAGTGTGTCTCAAAGAGTGTTACAGTGTGTCTAAGAGAGTGTCAGAGAGAGTCAGAGAGTGTCATAGTGTGTCACAGTCTGTCAGAGAGTGTCACAGTGTGTCTCAGGGAGTCAGAGAGGGTCAGAAAGTGTCACAGCGTGTCTCAGAGAGTGTCACAGTGTCTCAGAAAATGTCACCCCAGTGCCAGAGAATGTCACCGTCCGTGAAAGAGTGTCATCGTGTGTCACAGAAAGTGTCACAGTCCGTCACAGTCTGTCAGATTACGTTACCGTGTTTCTCAGAGAGTGTGAGAGCGTGTCACAGGGTATCTCAGAGAGAGTCAGAGAGTGTCACAGTGTGTCTCAAAGAGTGTGGGAGAGAGTCAAAAAATGTCACAGTGTGTCTCAGAGAGTGTGAGAGAGGGACAGAGAGTGTCACAGTGTTTTCCAGAGTATCAGAGAGAGTCACAGAGTGTCACAGTGCATCTCAGTGAGTCAGAGAATGTCACAGTCTGTCTATGTAAGTGTCAGAGACAGTCATAGAGTGTCACAGTCTGTGAGAGTGTGTTACATTGTGTCTCAGAGAGTGTCAGAGATGGTTAGAGCTTGTTTCAGAGTGGTTCACAGTCTGTGAGAGAGAGTGAAAATATATCTCAGAGAGTGTCAGAGTGAGTCAGAGAGTGTCGCAGTGTGTCATACTGTGCCTCATAGAGTGTCACAGAGAGTCAGACTGTATTACAGTGTATCTCAGAGAGTCAGAGTGTGTCACAGTCTGTCTCACAGAGTGACACCATGGGTCACGCTCTGTCAGAGATGGCTACAGTGTATTTTAGAGTGAGTAAGAGGGAGTCAGAAAGTGTCACAGTCTGTCTTTGAGAGTGTCTCAGTGTGACACAGTCTGTCAGAGAGTGTCACCGTGTGTCTCAGAGAGTGTCAGAGATGGTTAGAGTTTGTCTCAGAGAGGTTCACAGTCTGTGAGACAGTGTCACAGTCCGTCTCAGAGAGTGCCAGAGTGAGACAGAGAGTGTCGTAATGTGTCATACTATGCCTCATAAAGTGTCACAGAGAGACAGACTGTAACACAGTGTATCTCAGGGAGTCAGAGTGTGTCACAGTCTGTCTCAAGAGTGACACCGGAGGTCACGCACTTTCAGAGAAGGCTACAGTATATTTTAGAGTGAGTCAGAGGGAGACAGAAAGTGTCACAGTCTGTCTTGGAAAGTGACACAGTGTGTCACAGTCTGTCAGAGAGTGTCACAGTGTGTCGTGCTGTGCCACAGAGAGTGTCAGAGACAGTGAGAGAGAGACACACACAGTCGGTCGAAGAGAGGATCAGTGAGTGTCACTGTGTGTCTCCGAGAGTGTCACAGTGTGTCTGAGAGAGTCAGACAGAGTCCGAAAGTGTAACAGTGTGTCTCAGAAAGTGTCAGAGCGTCACAGTGTGTCACAGTCTCTCAGAGGAAGTCACAGTGTGCCTCAGAGTGTGTCAGAGAGTGTAACAGTCTGTTAGAGAGTGTCACAGTGTGTTTCAGAGAGAGTCAGAGAGTTTCACAATGTGTTTCAGAGAGTGTCAGATAGGATCAGTGAGTGTAACTGTGTGTCTAGGTGAGTGTCAGAGAGAGTCGGCGAGTGTCACCGTGTGTCTTGGTGAGTGTCAGAGAGAGTCAGCGAGTGTCACCGTGTGTCTAGGTGAGTGTCAGAGAGAGTCAGCGAGAGTCACAGTGTGTCTAGTTGAGTGTCAGAGAGAGTCGGGGAGTGTCACTGTGTGTCTAGGTGAGTGTCAGAGAGAGTCAGCGAGTGTAACAGTGTGTCTAGGTGAGTGTCAGAGAGAGTCAGTGAGTGTCACTGTGTGTCTAGTTGAGTGTCAGAGATAGTCAGCGAGTGTAACAGTGTGTCTAGGTGAGTGTCAGAGAGAGTCAGAGAGTGTTACAGTGTGTCTAGTTGAGTGTCAGAGAGAGCCAGCGAGTGTAACAGTGTGTCTAGGTGAGTGTCAGAGAGAGTCAGCGAGTGTAACAGTGTGTCTAGATGAGTGTCAGAGAGAGTCAGAGAGTGTTACAGTGTGTCTAGGTGAGTGTTAGACGGAGTCAGAGAGTGTAACAGTGTGTTTAGGTGAGTGTCAGAGAGAGTCAGAGAATGTTACAGTGTGTCTAGGTGAGTGTCAGAGAGAGTCAGAGAGTGTTACAGTGTGTCGAGGTGAGTGTCAGAGAGAGTCAGAGAGTGTTACAGTGTGTCGAGGTGAGTGTCAGAGAGAGTCAGATAGTGTTACAGTGTGTCGAGGTGAGTGTCAGAGAGAGTCAGAGAGTATTACAGTGTGTCGAGGTGAGTGTCAGAGAGAGTCAGACAGTGTTACAGTGCGTCTAAGAGAGTCTCAGAGAGAGTCATAGTGTCACAGTCTGTCAGAGAGTGTAACAGTGAGTCTCAGTGAGTGTCACAGTGTGTCTCTGAGAGTCAGAGAGAATCACAGTCTGTCTTTCAGAGTGTCACAGTGTGCCACAGAGAGTGTCAGAGTGTCACAGTGTGTTTTCGAGAGTGTCAGAGAGAGTCACAGTGCGTCTAAGAGAGAGTCTCGGTGTGTCTCAGAGAGAGTCACAGTGTGTCTTCAACAGTCAGAGAGTCGGAACCTGTCAACGTGTCTCATAGAGTGTCACCGTGTGTCACAGTCTTTCAGTAAAGGTTACATGTATTTAATAGTGTGTCAGAGTGAGTCAGGGAGTGTCACAGTGAGTCCTACAGTGTCTCAGAGAGTGTCAGAGAGTGTCAGCATTTTGGTCAGAGAGGGCCACAGTCTGAGAGAGAGTGTTATAGTGTGTCTCAGAGAGTAACAGAATGACTCAGAAAGTGTCACAGAGTGTCTCAGAGAGAGTCAGAGAGTGTCACAGTGTGTCTCAGAGAGAGTCAGAGAGTGTCACACATTGTCACAATCTGTCAGAGAGGGTCACAGATGTCGTGCTGTGCCTCAGAGAGTGTCAGGGAGAGTCAGAGAGTGTCACAGTCGGTCTCAGAGAGGGTCAGAGAGTGTCACAGTGTTTCCCAGAGTATCAGAGAGAATCACAGAGTGTCACAGTGTGTCTCAGAGAGTCAGAGACTGTCAGAGAGTGTTGCAGTGTGTCATACCGTGCATCATAGAGTGTCACAGAGAGTCAGACTGTATCACAGTGTTTCTCAGAGAGTCAGAGTGTGTCGCAGTCTGTCTCAGAGAGTGACACCGTGGGGTATGCTCTGTCAGAGAAGCCTACAGTATATTTCAGAATGAGTCAGAGGGAGTAAGAAAGTGTCACTGTCTGTCTTTGAGAGTGACACAGTGTCAGTCTATCAGAGAGTGTCACAGTGTGTCTCAGATAGGATCAGAGAGTGAAAAGTGCATCTCAAATTGTCAGAGAGAGTTAGAGAGTGAAACAGTGTGTCACAGTCTGTCACAGAGTGTCACAGTGCTTTTCCGATAGTGTCAGAGAGTGTCACAGTGTGTTTGAGAGAGAGTAAGACAGTGTCACAGTGTGTTTCAGAGAGTGTCACAGTGCCTTTCGGAGAGAGTTAGAGAGTTTCACAGTGTGTCTCTGAGAGTGTCACAGTGAGTTTCAGAGAATGTCAGATAGGATAAGAGAGTGTCACAGTGCGTCTGAAAGTGTCAGAGAGTGTCACAGTGTGTCACAGCCTGTCAGAGAGTGTCACAGTGTGTCGTGCTGTGCCTCAGAGAGTGTCAGGGAGATTCACAGAGTGTCACAGTCGGTCTCAGAGATTGTCAGAGAGTGTCACAGTGTGTCACAGTCTGTCAGAGCGTGTCACAGTGTGCCGCAGGGTGTGTCAGAGAGTTTCAAAGTCTGTTAGAGAGTGTCACAGTATGTTTCAGAGAGTGTCACAGTGTGCTTCAGAGAGTGTCAGAGAGTGTCACAGTGTTTTTAAGAGAGTATGAGAGAGAGTCACAGTGTGTCTAAAGATATTCTCAGCGTGTCTGAGAGAGGCAGACAGAATCGGAACGTGTCGCAGTCTGTCTCTGAGTGTCACCGTGTGTCACAGTCTGTCAGAGAAGGTTACAGTATATTTCGGAGAGAGTCAGAGAGAGTCAGAGAGTGTCACAGTTTGTCACAATCTGTCAGAGAGGGTCACAGATGTCGTGCTGCGCCTCAGAGAGTGTCAGGAAGAGTCAGCGAGTGTCTCAGTCAGTCTCAGAGAGGGTCAGAGAGTGTCACAGTGTTTCCCAGAGCATCAGAGAGAGTCACAGTGTGTCACAGTGTGTCTCAGAGAGCCAGAGACAGTCAGAGAGTGTCGCAGTGTGTCATACTGTGCATCATAGAGTGTCACAGAGTCAGACTGTATGACAGTGTATCTCAGAGAGTCAGAGTGTGTCGCAGTCTGTCCCAGAGAGTGACACCTTTGGGCACGCTCTGTCAGAGAAGCCTACAGTATATTTCAGAGTGAGTCAGAGGGAGTAAGAAATGGCCCTGTCTGTCTTTGAGAGTGAAACAGTATGTCAGTCTGTTAAAGAGTGTCACATTGTGCCTCAGAGAGTGTCACAGTGTGTTAGGGAGTATCACAGTGTGTTTCAGAGAGAGTTAGAGAGTATCACAGTTTGTCACAGTCTGTCAGAGAGTGTTACAGTGCTTTTCAAATAGTGTCAGAGAGTGTCACAGTGTGTCTCAGACAGAGTCATAGTGTGTCTCAGAGAGTGTCGGATAGGATCAGAGAGTGTCGCAGTGCGTTTCAAATTGTCAGAGAGGGTCCCAATGTGTCTCAGAGAGTCTCAGAGAGTGTCACAGTGTGTCACAGTCTCTCAGAGAGCGTCACACTGTGTTTCACAGAGAGTCAGAATGTATCACAGTGTGTCTCAGAGAGTGTCACAGTATGTCTCCGAGAGAGTCGGATAGGACCAGAGAGTGTCCCGGTGCGTCTCAAATTGTCAGAGAGGGTCCCAGTGTGTCTTAGAGAGTGTGATAGTGTGTCAGCGTGTGTCACAGTCGGTCAAAGAGTGTCTCAGTGCATCCCAAATTGTCAGAGAGGGTCCCAATGTGTCTCAGAGAGTCTCAGAGAGTGTCACAGTATGTCACAGTCTCTCAGAGAGTGTCACGGTGTGTTTCAAAGAGAGAGTCAGAAAGTGTCACAGTCTGTCTCAGAGAGTGTCACAGTGTGTCACAGTCTGTCAGAGAAGGCTACAGTATATTTCAGAGTGAGTCAGAAAGGGTCACAGTCTGTCTTTGCGAGTGTCTCAGTGTGTCACAGTCTGTCAGAGAGTGTCACAGTGTGCCTCAGAGAGCGTCAGAGAGAGTCAGAAAGTGTCGGTCTGTCTTTGAGAGTGTCTCAGTGTGTCACAGTCGTTCAGAGAGTGTCATAGTGTTTCACAGAAATTCTCACAGTCTGTCAGAGCGTGACACAGTGTGTCGCAGAGAGTGAAAGAGAAAGTCAGAGAATGTCACAGTTTGTCACAACCTGTCAGAGAGTGTCACAGTGTGTCGTGCTGTGTCTCAGAGAGTGTCACATTCTGTCTCAGAAAGGGTCAGAGAGAATCAGCATGTGTCTCAAAGAGTCAGAGTGTCACAGTGTGTCACAGTCTGTCACAGAGTATCACAGTGTGTCTCAGAGAGTGTCAGAGAGTGTCACATTCTGTCTCAGAGGGTGTCAGAGAGAATCAGCATGTGTCTCAGAGAGTCAGAATGTCACAGTGTGTCACAGTATGTCACAGAGTGCAACAGTGTATCTCAGAGAGTGTCACAGTGTTTCTCAGAGAGTCAGAGAGTTTTCACAGTGTGCCTCAGAGAGTGTCAGGTAGGATCAGAGAGTGTCACAATGCGTCTCAGAGAGTTTCAGATAGGATCAGACAGTGTCACAGTGTGTCTATGAGAGTCTCTGAGAGTGTCATAGTGTCACAGTCTGTCAGAGAGTGTCACAATGAGTCTCAGTGAGTATCACAGGGTGTCTCAGAGAGACAGAGAGAGTCACAGTCTGTCTTTGAGAGTGTCACAGTGTGCAACAGAGAGTGTCAGAGAGAGTCAGAGAGTGTCACCGTGTGTTTAAGAGAGTTTCAGAGAGAGTCACAATGCGTCTAAGAGAGAGGCACAGGGTGTCTCAGAGAGAGTCGCAGTGTGTCTCAGAGAGTCAGAGAGAGTCAGAACGTGTCACGGTCTGTCTCATAGAGTGTCACAGTGTGTCACAGTCTGTCAGTAAAGGTTACGTGTATTTCAGTGTGTCACAGTGAGTCCTACTGTCTCTCAGATAGTGTCCGAGTGGGTCAGTGTTTGTCTCTGAGAGGGTCATAGTCTGTGAGAGAGTTGTATCGTGTGTCTCAGAGAGTGACAGAATGACTCAGAAAGTGTCACAGAGTGTCTCAGACAGAGTCAGAGTGTGTCACAGTGTGCCTAAGAGAGTGTCAGAGAAAGTCAGAGAGTGTCACAGTTTGTCACAATCTGTCAGAGAGGGTCACAGATGTCGTGCTGTGCCTCAGAGAGTGTCAGGGAGAGTAGAGAGTGTCACAGTGTGCCTAAGAGAGTGTCAGAGAGGGTCACAGTGTGTTTAAGAGAGACTCACAGCGTGTCTCAGAGAGTCAGAGAGAGTCGGAACGTGTCACAGTCTGTCTCTGAGTGTGTCACAGTGTTTCACAGTCTGTCAGAGAAAGTTACAGTTCATTTCGGAGTGAGTCAGAGAGGTTCAGAAGTGTCACAGTCTGTCAGAGAGTGTCACAGTGTGCCTCAGAGAGTGCCAGAGAGAGACAGAGAGTGTCACGGTATGTCAGACTGTGCCTCCCAGAGTGTCAGAGTGAGTCGACGAGTGTCACAGTGCGTCTCAGAAAGAGTCAGAGTGTCAGAGCTGATCAGAGAGTGAGACAGTGTGTCTCAAAGAGTGTTACAGTGTGTCTAAGAGAGTGTCAGAGAGAGTCAGAGAGTGTCACAGTGTGTCACAGTCTGTCACAGTCTGTCAGAGAGCGTTACCGTGTTTCTCAGAGAGTATGAGAGCACGTTACAGGATATCTCAGAGAGAGTCAGAGAGTGTAATAGTGTGTCTCAAAGAATGTGAGAGAGAGTCAAAAAATGTCATAGTGTATCTCAGAGAGTGTGAGAGAGGGACATAGAGTGTCACAGTGTTTTCCAGAGTATCAGAGAGAGTCTCAGAGTGTCACAGTGTGTCTCAGAGAGTCAGATGGAATCTGAGAGTGTCACCGTGTGTCTACGTCATTGTCAGAGACAGTCATAGAGTGTCACAGTCTGTGAGAGAGTGTCACAGTATGTCTCAGAGAGTGTCAGAGTTACAGAGAGTGTCGCAGTCTGTCATACTGTGCCTCATAGAGTGTCACAGAGAGTCAGACTGAATCACAGTGTATCTCAGAAAGTCAGAGTGTTTCACAGTCTGTCTCATAGTGACACCACGTGTCACGCTCTGTCAGAGAAGGCTACAGTATATTTTAGAGTGCTTCAGACGGAGTCAGAAAGTGTCACAGTCTGTCTTTGAGGGTGACACAGTGTGTCACAGTCTGTCAGAGAGTGTCACAGTGTGTCTCAGATAGGATAAGAGAGTGTCACAGTGCATCTCAAATTGTCAGAGTGAGACAGAGAGTGTCCCAGTGTGTCTCAGCGAGTGTTAGAGTGTGTCGCAGTGTGTCACAGTCTGACAGAGCGTGTCACAGTGCATTTGAGAGAGTGTCAGAGAGTGTCAGAGTGTGTCTCAACATGTGTCAGAGAGTGTCACAGTGTGTTTCAGAGAGAGTCAGACAGTGTCACAGTGTGTTGGCGAGTGTCACAGTGTGTCTAAAAGTGTCAGTGAGAGTTAAAGAGCGTCACAGTGTGTCTCTGAGAATGTCAGATAGGATCAGAAAGTGTCACAGTTCGTCTGAAAGTGTGAGAGAGTGTCAGAGAGTGTCACGGTGTGTAACAGCCTGTCAGAGAGTGTCACAGTGTGTCTTAGAGAGAGTCTCAGTGTGCCACAGTCTGTCAGAGAGTGTCACATTGTGCCTCAAAGAGTGTCACAGTCTGTCACAGTCTGTCAGAGAGTGTCACTGTGTCATTCAGAGAGAGTTAGAGAGTGTCACAGTGTGTCACAGTCTGTCAGAGAGTGTCACAGTGCTTTTCCGATAGTGTCACAGAGTGTCACAGTGTGTTTGAGAGAGAGTAAGACAGTGTCACAGTGTGTTTCAGAGAGTGTCACAGTCTGTCACAGTCTGTCAGAGAGTGTCACTGTGTCATTCAGAGAGAGTTAGAGAGTGTCACAGTGTGTCACAGTCTGTCAGGGAGTGTCACAGTGTTTTTCTGATAGTGTCAGAGAGTGTCACAGTGTGTTTGAGAGAGAGTAAGACAGTGTCACAGTGTGTTTCAGAGAGTGTCACAGTCTGTCATGTCTGTCAGAGAGTGTCACTGTGTCATTCAGAGAGAGTTAGAGAGTGTCACAGTGTGTCACAGTCTGTCAGAGAGTGTCACAGTGCTTTTCCGATAGTGTCAGAGAGTGTCTCAGAGAGTGTCGGATAGGATCAGAGAGTGTCACAGTGCGTCTCAAATTGTCAGAGACGGACCCAGTGTTTTTTAGAGAGTGTCAGAGTGTGTCACAGTCTATCGCAGAATGTCACAGTGTGTTTCAAAGAATATGACAGAGTGTCACAATTTGTCTCAGGGAGTGACAGAATGTGTCAGAGTGTGTCACACTCCTTCAGAGAGTGTCGCAGTGCGTCTCAAATTGTCAGAGAGGGTCCCAATGTGTCCCAGAGAGTCTCAGACAGTGTCACAGAGTGAGTCAGATAGAGTCAGAAAGTGTCACATTTTGTCTTTGAGAGTGTCTCAGTGTATTGCAGTCGTTCAGACAGTGTCATAGTGTGTCACGGAAATTGTCACAGTCTGTCAGAGCGTGACACAGTGTGTCTCAGAGAGTGACAGAGAGAGTCAGAGAGTGTCACAGTTTGCCACAACCTGTCAGATAGTGTCACAGTGTTTGGTGCTATGCCTCAGAGTGTATCAGAGAGTCTCACATTCTGTCTCAGAGAGTGTCAGAGAGAATCAGCATGTGTCTCAGAGAGTCAGAGAGTGTCATAGTGTATCACAGTCTGTCACAGCGTGTCACAGTGTGTCTGAAAAAGTGTCAGAGAGTGTCACAGTGTGTCTCAGCGAGTGTAAGAGTGTGTTGCATTATGTCACAGTCTGACAGAGGGTGTCACAGTGTGTTTGGGAGAGTTTCAGAGAGTGTCACAGTGTGTCTCAGCATGTGTCAGAGAGTGTCACAGTGTGTTTCAGAGAGAGTCAGACAGCGTCACAGTGTGTCTGAGAGAGTGTCACACTGTGTTTCAGAGAGTGTCACAGTGCCTTTCGGAGAGAGTTAGAGAGTGTCACAGTCGGTCTCAGAGAGTGTCACAGTGCCTTTCATTGAGAGTCAGAGAGTGTCACAGTGTGTCTCAAAGTGTCGGAGAGTGTCACAGTGTGTCTCAGAGAGTGTCATAGTGTTTCTCTAAGAGTTTAACACTGTGTCTCAGAGAGGGTCAGAGTGAGTCAGAGAGTGTCATATTGTGCCCCAGAGAAGGTCAGAGAGCGTGTGGAAGTGTCACAGTGTGTCTCAGAGAGTGTCAGAGAGTGTCATAGTTTGTCTCTGTGAGTGTTAGAGCGATTCAGAGAGTGTTACAGAGTGTCTCAGAGAGGGTCAGAGAGTGTCACAGAGTGTCAGAGTCTGTCTCAGAGTGTCAGAGATAGTCAGAGAGTGTCACAGTGTGCCTAGGAGAGTGTCACAGTGTGTCATAGTCTGTCAGAGAGTGTCACAGTGTGTCTCAGAGAGAGTCAGAGAATGTTTCGGAGTTTCATAGTCTGTGAGAGAATCTCATACTGTGTCGCAGTGTGTCACAGAAAATGTCACAGTCTATCACAGTCGGACAGAGTGTCAAACTGTGTCAGAGAGTGTCACCGTGTGTCTCAGAGAGTGTCACAGTGTCTCAGAGAATGTCACCATGTGTCAGAGAGTGTCACAGTCGGTCAGAGAGTGTCACAATGTGTCTCAGAGAGTGTCAGACAGGGTCAGGGAGTGTAACAGTGTGTCAGAGAGTAACACAGTGTGTCACAGATAGTGTCACCGTCTCTCAAAGAGTGTCACATTCAGTCAGAAAGGGTCACAGTCGGTCTCAGAGAGGTTCACAGTGTGCCTCGGAGAGAGTCAGAGAATGTTATAGTGTATCATAGTCTGTCATAGTGTGTCTCAGAGTGTCAAATACAATCAGAGAGTGTCACAGTGTGTCTCATAGAGTGTCATAGTGTGTCTCAGAGAGTGTCACAGTGTGTCTCAGAGAGTGTCACACAGTGTCACAGTCCATCAGAAAAGGTTACACTGTATTGCAGAGTTTGTCAGAGAGTGTCACAGTGAGTCTTACTGTGTCTCAGAGAGTGTCCGAGAGGGTCAGCATTTGTCTCAGAGAGGGTCACAGTCTGTGAGAGAGTGTCATAGTGAATTTCAGAGAGTGACAGAATGACTCAGAAAGAGTCACAGTGTGTCTAAGAGAGGGTCAGAGAGAGTAAGAGTATCACAGTGTGCCTAAGAGTGTGTCAGAGAGAATCAGAGAGTGTCACAGTGTGTCGTGCTGTGCCACAGAGAGTGTCAGAGAGCGTGAGAGAGAGACACACACTGTCGGTCTGAGAGAGGGTCATAGAGTGTCACTGTGTGTCTCAGAGAGTGTCACAATGTGTCTCAAAGAGTCAGAGAGAGTCAGAAAGTGTAACAGTGTGTCTCAGAGAGTGTCACAGTGTGTCTCAGAGAGTGTCAGAGGGAGTGAGAGAGAGACACACGCAGTCGGTCTGAGAGAGGGTCATAGAGTGTCACAGTGTGTCTCAGAGAGTCAGAGAGAGTCAGCAAGTGTAACAGTGTGTCTCGGAAAGTGTCAGAGAGTGACACAATGTGTCACAGTCTCTCAGAGCAAGTCACAGTGTGCCTCAGAGTGTGTCAGAGAGTGTAACAGTCTGTTAGAGAGTGCCACAGTGTGTTTCAGAGAGAGTCAGACAGTGTCTGAAAGTGTTTCAGAGAGTGTCAGATAGGATCAGAGAGTGTCACAGTGTGTTTGGGTGAGTGTCAGAGAGAGTCGGCGAGTGACACAGTGTGTCTCGGTGAGTGTCAGAGAGAGTCAGTGAGTGTAACAGTGTGTCTAGGTGAGTGTCAGAGAGAGTCAGCGAGTGTAACAGTGTGTCTAGGTGAGTGTCAGAGAGAGTCAGAGAGTGTTACAGTGTGTCTAGGTGAGTGTCAGAGAGAGTCAGCGAGTGTAACAGTGTGTCTAGTTGAGTGTCAGAGAGAGCCAACGAGTGTAACAGTGTGTCTAGGTGAGTGTCAGAGAGAGTCAGCGAGTGTAACAGTGTGTCTAGATGAGTGTCAGAGAGAGTCAGAGAGTGTTACAGTGTGTCTAGGTGAGTGTTAGAGGGAGTCAGAGAGTGTAACAGTGTGTTTAGTTGAGTGTCAGAGAGAGTCAGAGAGTGTTACAGTGTGTCTAGGTGAGTGTCAGAGATAGTCAGAGAGTGTTACAGTGTGTCTAGGTGAGTGTCAGAGAGAGTCAGAGAGTGTTATAGTGTGTCGAGGTGAGTGTCAGAGAGAGTCAGACAGTGTTACAGTGCGTCTAAGAGAGTCTCAGAGAGAGTCATAGTGTCACAGTCTGTCAGAGAGTGTCACAGTGAGTCTCAGTGAGTCTCAGTGAGTGTCACAGTGCGTCTCTGAGAGTCAGAGAGAATCACAGTCTGTCTTTCAGAGTGTCACAGTGTGCCACAGAGAGTGTCAGAGTGTCACAGTGTGTTTTCGAGAGTGTCAGAGAGAGTCACAGTGCGTCTAAGAGAGAGTCTCGGCGTGTCTCAGAGAGAGTCACAGTGTGTCTTCAACAGTCAGAGAGTCGGAACCTGTCAACGTGTCTCATAGAGTGTCACAGTGTGTCACAGTCTTTCAGTAAAGGTTACATGTATTTAAGAGTGTGTCAGAGTGAGTCAGAGAGTGTCACAGTGAGTCCTACAGTGTCTCAGAGAGTGTCAGAGAGTGTCAGCATTTTGGTCAGAGAGGGTCACAGTCTGAGAGAGAGTGTTATAGTGTGTCTCAGAGGGTAACAGAATGACTCAGAAAGTGTCACAGAGTGTCTCAGAGAGAGTCAGAGAGTGTCACAGTGTGTCTCAGAGAGAGTCAGAGAGTGTCACACATTGTCACAATCTGTCAGAGAGGGTCACAGATGTCGTGCTGTGCCTCAGAGAGTGTCAGGGAGAGTCAGAGAGTGTCACAGTCGGTCTCAGAGAGGGTCAGAGAGTGTCACAGTGTTTCCCAGAGTATCAGAGAGAATCACAGAGTGTCACAGTGTGTCTCAGAGAGTCAGAGACTGTCAGAGAGTGTCGCAGTGTGTCATACCGTGCATCATAGAGTGTCACAGAGAGTCAGACTGTATCACAGTGTTTCTCAGAGAGTCAGAGTGTGTCGCAGTCTGTCTCAGAGAGTGACACCGTGGGGTACGCTCTGTCAGAGAAGCCTACAGTATATTTCAGAATGAGTCAGAGGGAGTAAGAAAGTGTCACTGTCTGTCTTTGAGAGTGACACAGTGTCAGTCTATCAGAGAGTGTCACAGTGTGTCTCAGATTGGATTAGAGAGTGAAAAGTGCATCTCAAATTGTCAGAGAGAGTTAGAGAGTGAAACAGTGTGTCACAGTCTGTCACAGAGTGTCACAGTGCTTTTCCGATAGTGTCAGAGAGTGTCACAGTGTGTTTGAGGGAGAGTAAGACAGTGTCACAGTGTGTTTCAGAGAGTGTCACAGTGCCTTTCGGAGAGAGTTAGAGAGTTTCACAGTGTGTCTCTGAGAGTGTCACAGTGAGTTTCAGAGAATGTCAGATAGGATAAGAGAGTGTCACAGTGCGTCTGAAAGTGTCAGAGAGTGTCACAGTGTGTCACAGCCTGTCAGAGAGTATCACAGTGTGTCGTGCTGTGCCTCAGAGAGTGTCAGGGAGATTCACAGAGTGTCACAGTCGGTCTCAGAGATTGTCAGAGAGTGTCACAGTGTGTCACAGTCTGTCGGAGCGTGTCACAGTGTGCCGCAGGGTGTGTCAGAGAGTTTCAAAGTCTGTTAGAGAGTGTCACAGTATGTTTCAGAGAGTGTCACAGTGTGCTTCAGAGAGTGTCAGAGAGTGTCACAGTGTTTTTAAGAGAGTGTGAGAGAGAGTCACAGTGTGTCTAAAGATATTCTCAGCGTGTCTGAGAGAGGCAGACAGAGGCGGAAAGTGTCGCAGTCTGTCTCTGAGTGTCACCGTGTGTCACAGTCTGTCAGAGAAGGTTACAGTATATTTCGGAGAGAGTCAGAGAGAGTCAGAGAGTGTCACAGTTTGTCACAATCTGTCAGAGAGGGTCACAGATGTCGTGCTGCGCCTCAGAGAGTGTCAGGAAGAGTCAGAGAGTGTCACAGTCAGTCTCAGAGAGGGTCAGAGAGTGTCACAGTGTTTCCCAGAGCATCAGAGAGAGTCACAGTGTGTCACAGTGTGTCTCAGAGAGCCAGATACAGTCAGAGAGTGTCGCAGTGTGTCATACTGTGCATCATAGAGTGTCACAGAGTCAGACTGTATGACAGTGTATCTCAGAGAGTCAGAGTGTGTCGCAGTCTGTCCCAGAGAGTGACACCTTTGGGCACGCTCTGTCAGAGAAGCCTACAGTATATTTCAGAGTGAGTCAGAGGGAGTAAGAAATGGCCCTGTCTGTCTTTGAGAGTGAAACAGTATGTCAGTCTGTTAAAGAGTGTCACATTGTGCCTCAGAGAGTGTCACAGTGTGTTAGGGAGTATCACAGTGTGTTTCAGAGAGAGTTAGAGAGTATCACAGTTTGTCACAGTCTGTCAGAGAGTGTTACAGTGCTTTTCAAATAGTGTCAGAGAGTGTCACAGTGTGTCTCAGACAGAGTCATAGTGTGTCTCAGAGAGTGTCGGATAGGATCAGAGAGTGTCGCAGTGCGTTTCAAATTGTCAGAGAGGGTCCCAATGTGTCTCAGAGAGTCTCAGAGAGTGTCACAGTGTGTCACAGTCTCTCAGAGAGCGTCACACTGTGTTTCACAGAGAGTCAGAATGTATCACAGTGTGTCTCAGAGAGTGTCACAGTATGTCTCCGAGAGAGTCGGATAGGACCAGAGAGTGTCCCGGTGCGTCTCAAATTGTCAGAGAGGGTCCCAGTGTGTCTTAGAGAGTGTGATAGTGTGTCAGCGTGTGTCACAGTCGGTCAAAGAGTGTCTCAGTGCATCCCAAATTGTCAGAGAGGGTCCCAATGTGTCTCAGAGAGTCTCAGAGAGTGTCACAGTATGTCACAGTCTCTCAGAGAGTGTCACGGTGTGTTTCAAAGAGAGAGTCAGAAAGTGTCACAGTCTGTCTCAGAGAGTGTCACAGTGTGTCACAGTCTGTCAGAGAAGGCTACAGTATATTTCAGAGTGAGTCAGAAAGGGTCACAGTCTGTCTTTGCGAGTGTCTCAGTGTGTCACAGTCTGTCAGAGAGTGTCACAGTGTGCCTCAGAGAGTGTCAGAGAGAGTCAGAAAGTGTCGGACTGTCTTTGAGAGTGTCTCAGTGTGTCACAGTCGTTCAGAGAGTGTCATAGTGTTTCACAGAAATTCTCACAGTCTGTCAGAGCGTGACACAGTGTGTCGCAGAGAGTGAAAGAGAAAGTCAGAGAATGTCACAGTTTGTCACAACCTGTCAGAGAGTGTCACAGTGTGTCGTGCTGTGCCTCAGAGAGTGTCACATTCTGTCTCAGAAAGGGTCAGAGAGAATCAGCATGTGTCTCAAAGAGTCAGAGTGTCACAGTGTGTCACAGTCTGTCACAGAGTATCACAGTGTGTCTCAGAGAGTGTCAGAGAGTGTCACATTCTGTCTCAGAGGGTGTCAGAGAGAATCAGCATGTGTCTCAGAGAGTCAGAATGTCACAGTGTGTCACAGTATGTCACAGAGTGCAACAGTGTATCTCAGAGAGTGTCACAGTGTTTCTCAGAGAGTCAGAGAGTTTTCACAGTGTGCCTCAGAGAGTGTCAGGTAGGATCAGAGAGTGTCACAATGCGTCTCAGAGAGTTTCAGATAGGATCAGACAGTGTCACAGTGTGTCTATGAGAGTCTCTGAGAGTGTCATAGTGTCACAGTCTGTCAGAGAGTGTCACAATGAGACTCAGTGAGTATCACAGGGTGTCTCAGAGAGACAGAGAGAGTCACAGTCTGTCTTTGAGAGTGTCACAGTGTGCAACAGAGAGTGTCAGAGAGAGTCAGAGAGTGTCACCGTGTGTTTAAGAGAGTTTCAGAGAGAGTCACAATGTGTCTAAGAGAGAGTCACAGCGTGTCTCAGAGAGAGTCGCAGTGTGTCTCAGAGAGTCAGAGGGAGTCAGAACGTGTCACGGTCTGTCTCATAGAGTGTCACAGTGTGTCACAGTCTGTCAGTAAAGGTTACATGTATTTCAGTGTGTCACAGTGAGTTCTACTGTCTCTCAGATAGTCTCAGAGTGGGTCAGTGTTTGTCTCTGAGAGGGTCATAGTCTGTGAGAGAGTTGAATCGTGTGTCTCAGAGAGTGACAGAATGACTCAGAAAGTGTCACAGAGTGTCTCAGACAGAGTCAGAGTGTCTCACAGTGTGCCTAAGAGAGTGTCAGAGAAAGTCAGAGAGTGTCACAGTTTGTCACAATCTGTCAGAGAGGGTCACAGATGTCGTGCTGTGCCTCAGAGAGTGTCAGGGAGAGTAGAGAGTGTCACAGTGTGCCTAATAGAGTGTCAGTGAGGGTCACAGTGTGTTTAAGAGAGACTCACAGCGTGTCTCAGAGAGTCAGAGAGAGTCGCAACGTGTCACAGTCTGTCTCTGAGTGTGTCACAGTGTTTCACAGTCTGTCAGAGAAGGTTACAGTTCATTTCGGAGTGAGTCAGAGAGGTTCAGAAGTGTCACAGTCTGTCAGAGAGTGTCACAGTGTGCCTCAGAGAGTGCCAGAGAGAGACAGAGAGTGTCACGGTATGTCATACTGTGCCTCCCAGAGTGTCAGAGTGAGTCGACGAGTGTCACAGTGCGTCTCAGAAATAGTCAGAGAGTCAGAGCAGATCAGAGAGTGTGACAGTGTGTCTCAAAGAGTGTTACAGTGTGTCTAAGAGAGTGTCAGAGAGAGTCAGAGAGTGTCACAGTGTGTCACAGTCTGTCACAGTCTGTCAGAGAGCGTTACCGTGTTTCTCAGAGAGTATGAGAGCACGTTACAGGATATCTCAGAGAGAGTCAGAGAGTGTAATAGTGTGTCTCAAAGAATGTGAGAGAGAGTCAAAAAATGTCATAGTGTATCTCAGAGAGTGTGAGAGAGGGACAGAGAGTGTCACAGTGTTTTCCAGAGTATCAGAGAGAGTCACAGAGTGTCACAGTGTGTCTCAGAGAGTCAGATGGAGTCTGAGAGTGTCACCGTGTGTCTACGTCATTGTCAGAGACAGTCATAGAGTGTCACAGTCTGTGAGAGAGTGTCACAGTATGTCTCAGAGAGTGTCAGAGTTACAGAGAGTGTCGCAGTCTGTCATACTGCGCCTCATAGAGTGTCACAGAGAGTCAGACTGAATCACAGTGTATCTCAGAGAGTCAGAGTGTTTCACAGTCTGTCTCATAGTGACACCGCGTGTCACGCTCTGTCAGAGAAGGCTACAGTATATTTTAGAGTGCTTCAGACGGAGTCAGAAAGTGTCACAGTCTGTCTTTGAGGGTGACACAGTGTGTCACAGTCGGTCAGAGAGTGTCACAGTGTGTCTCAGATAGGATAAGAGAGTGTCACAGTGCATCTCAAATTGTCAGAGTGAGACAGAGAGTGTCCCAGTGTGTCTCAGCGAGTGTTAGAGTGTGTCGCAGTGTGTCACAGTCTGACAGAGCGTGTCACAATGCATTTGAGAGAGTGTCAGAGAGTGTCAGAGTGTGTCTCAACATGTGTCAGAGAGTGTCACAGTGTGTTTCAGAGAGAGTCAGACAGTGTCACAGTGTGTCTCAGAGAGTGTCGGCGATTGTCACAGTGTGTCTAAAAGTGTCAGTGAGAGTTAAAGAGCGTCACAGTGTGTCTCTGAGAATGTCAGATAGGATCAGAAGTGTCACAGTTCGTCAGAAAGTGTGAGAGAGTGTCAGAGAGTGTCACGGTGTGTAACAGCCTGTCAGAGAGTGTCACAGTGTGTCTTAGAGAGAGTCTCAAACTGCCACAGTCTGTCAGAGAGTGTCACATTGTGCCTCAAAGAGTGTCACAGTCTGTCACAGTCTGTCAGAGAGTGTCACTGTGTCATTCAGAGAGAGTTAGAGAGTGTCACAGTGTGTCACAGTCTGTCAGAGAGTGTCACAGTGCTTTTCCGATAGTGTCAGAGAGTGTCACAGAGAGTGTCGGATAGGATCAGAGAGTGTCACAGTGCGTCTCAAATTGTCAGAGAGGGTCCCAGTGTGTTTTAGAGAGTGTCAGAGTGTGTCACAGTCTATCGCAGAATGTCACAGTGTGTTTCAAAGAATATGACAGAGTGTCACAATGTGTCTCAGGGAGTGACAGAGTGTGTCAGAGTGTGTCACAGTCCTTCAGTGAGTGTCGCAGTGCGTCTCAAATTGTCAGAGTGGGTCCCAATGTGTCCCAGAGAGTCTCAGACAGTGTCACAGAGTGAGTCAGAGAGAGTCAGAAAGTGTCACATTTTGTCTTTGAGAGTGTCTCAGTGTGTTGCAGTCGTTCAGACAGTGTCATAGTGTGTCACGGAAATTGTCACAGTCTGTCAGAGCGTGACACAGTGTGTCTCAGAGCGTGACAGAGAGAGTCAGAGAGTGTCACAGTTTGCCACAACCTGTCAGATAGTGTCACAGTGTTTGGTGCTATGCCTCAGAGTGTATCAGAGAGTCTCACATTCTGTCTCAGAGAGTGTCAGAGAGAATCAGCATGTGTCTCAGAGAGTCAGAGAGTGTCATAGTGTATCACAGTCTGTCACAGCGTGTCACAGTGTGTCTGAGAAAGTGTCAGAGAGTGTCACAGTGTGTCTCAGCGAGTGTAAGAGTGTGTTGCATTATGTCACAGTCTGACAGAGGGTGTCACAGTGTGTTTGGGAGAGTTTCAGAGAGTGTCACAGTGTGTCTCAGCATGTGTCAGAGAGTGTCACAGTGTGTTTCAGAGAGAGTCAGACAGCGTCACAGTGTGTCTGAGAGAGTGTCACACTGTGTTTCAGAGAGTGTCACAGTGCCTTTCGGAGAGAGTTAGAGAGTGTCACAGTCGGTCTCAGAGAGTGTCACAGTGCCTTTCATTGAGAGTCAGAGAGTGTCACAGTGTGTCTCAAAGTGTCAGAGAGTGTCACCGTGTGTCTCAGAGAGTGTCACAGTGTCTCAGAGAATGTCACCATGTGTCAGAGAGTGTCACAGTCGGTCAGAGAGTGTCACGATGTGTCTCAGAGAGTGTCAGACAGGGTCAGGGAGTGTAACAGTGTGTCAGAGAGTAACACAGTGTGTCACAGATAGTGTCACCGTCTCTCAAAGAGTGTCACATTCAGTCAGAAAGGGTCACAGTCGGTCTCAGAGAGGGTCACACTGTGCCTCGGAGAGAGTCAGAGAATGTTATAGTGTGTCATAGTCTGTCATACTGTGTCTCAGAGAGTGTCAAATACAATCAGAGAGTGTCACAGTGTGTCTCATAGAGTGTCATAGTGTGTCTCAGAGAGTGTCACAGTGTGTCTCAGAGAGTGTCACACAGTGTCACAGTCCATCAGAAAAGGTTACACTGTATTGCAGAGTTTGTCAGAGAGTGTCACAGTGAGTCTTACTGTGTCTCAGAGAGTGTCCGAGAGGTTCAGCATTTGTCTCAGAGAGGGTCACAGTCTGTGAGAGAGTGTCATAGTGAATTTCAGAGAGTGACAGAATGACTCAGAAAGAGTCACAGTGTGTCTTAGAGAGGGTCAGAGAGAGTAAGAGTATCACAGTGTGCCTAAGAGTGTGTCAGAGAGAGTCAGAGAGTGTCACAGTGTGTCTTGCTGTGCCACAGAGAGTGTCAGAGAGCGTGAGAGAGAGACACACACTGTCGGTCTGAGAGAGGGTCATAGAGTGTCACTGTGTGTCTCAGAGAGTGTCACAGTGTGTCTCAAAGAGTCAGAGAGAGTCAGAAAGTGTAACAGTGTGTCTCAGAGAGTGTCACAGTGTGTCTCAGAGAGTGTCAGAGGGAGTGAGAGAGAGACACACGCAGTCGGTCTGAGAGAGGGTCATAGAGTGTCACTGTGTGTCTCAGAGAGTGTCACAGTGTGTCTCAGAGAGTCAGAGAGAGTCAGCAAGTGTAACAGTGTGTCTCGGAAAGTGTCAGAGAGTGACACAATGTGTCACAGTCTCTCAGAGCAATTCACAGTGTGCCTCAGAGTGTGTCAGAGAGTGTAACAGTCTGTTAGAGAGTGTCACAGTGTGTTTCAGAGAGAGTCAGACAGTGTCTGAAAGTGTTTCAGAGAGTGTCAGATAGGATCAGAGAGTGTCAAAGTGTGTTTGGGTGAGTGTCAGAGAGAGTCGTCGAGTGACACAGTGTGTCTCGGTGAGTGTCAGAGAGAGTCAGTGAGTGTAACAGTGTGTCTAGGTGAGTGTCAGAGAGTCAGCGAGTGCAGCAGTGTGTCTAGGTGAGTGTCAGAGAGAGTCAGCGAGTCTCACAGTGTGTCTAGGTGAGTGTCAGAGAGAGTCAGCGAGTGTCACTGTGTGTCTAGGTGAGTGTCAGAGAGAGTCAGCGAGTGTAACAGTCTGTCTAGGTGAGTGTCAGAGAGAGTCAGAGAGTGTTACAGTGTGTCTAGGTGAGTGTCAGAGAGAGTCAGCGAGTGTAACAGTGTGTCTAATTGAGTTTCAGAGAGAGCCAGCAAGTGTCATAGTGTGTCTAGGTGAGTGCCATAGAGAGTCAGAGAGTGTTACAGTGTGTCTAGGTGAGTGTCAGAGAGAGTCAGAGAGTGTTACAGTGTGTCTAGGTGAGTGTCAGAGAGAGTCAGTGAGTGTAACAGTGTGTCGAGGTGAGTGTCAGAGAGAGTCAGAGAGTGTTACAGCGCGTCTGAGAGTCTCAGAGAGAGTCATAGTTTCACAGTCTGTCAGAGAGAGAGTGTCACAGTGAGTCACAGTGAGTCTCAGTGAGTGTCACAGTGTGCCACAGAGAGTGGCAGAGAGCGTCACAGTGTGTTTAAGAGACTTTCAGAGAGAGTCACAGTGCGTCTAAGAGAGAGTCTCAGCGTGTCTCAGAGAGAGTCACAGTGTGTCTGAGAGAGTCAGCGAGAGTCAGAACGTGTGACAGTCTGCCTCATACAGTGTCGCAGTGTGTCACAGTCTCTCAGTAAAGGTTATATGTATTTCAGAGTGTGTCAGAGAGAGTCAGAGAGTGTCACAGTGAGTCCTACTGTGTCTCAGAGAGTGTCAGAGAGTGTCAGCATTTGGCTCAGAGAGGGTCACAGTCTGAGAGAGAGTGTTATAGTGTGTCTCAGAGAATACAGAATGACACAGAAAGTGTCACAGAGTGTCTCAGAGAGAGTCAGAGAGTGTCACAGTGTGTCTCAGACAGAGTCAGAGAGTGTCACAGTGTGCCTAAGAGAGTGTCAGAGAAAGTCAGAGAGTGTCACAGTCGGTCTCAAAGACTGTCAGAGAGTGTCACAGTGTGTCACAGTCTGTCAGAGCGTATCACAGTGTACCGCAGAGTGTGTCGGAGAGTTTCACAGTCTGTTAGAGAGTGTCACAGTGTGCTTCAGAGAGTGTCAGAGAGGGTCAGAGGGTGTCACATTGTGTTTAAGAGAGTGTGAGAGAGATTCACAGTGTGTCTAAAGATATTCTCAGCGTTTCTCAGAGAGGTAGAGAGAGTCAGAACGTGTCACAGTCTGTCTCTAAGAGTGCCACAGTTTCTCATAGTCTGTTAGGGAGTATCACAGTGTGTTTCACAGAGAGTTAGAGAGTGTCACAGTTTGTCACAGTCTGTCAGAGAGTGTTACAGTGCTTTTCAGATAATGTCAGAGAGTGTCATAGTGTGTCTCAGACAGTGTCACAATGTGTCTCAGAGAGTGTCGGATAGGATCAGAGAGTGTCGCACTGCGTCTCAAATTGTCAGAGAGGGTCCCAATGTGTCTCAGAGAGTCTCAGAGAGTGTCATAGAGTGTCACAGTCTCTCAGAGAGCGTCACACTGTGTTTCACAGAGAGTCAGAAAGTATCACAGTGTGTCTCAGAGAGTGTCACAGTGTGTCCCTGAGAGAGTCGGATAGGACCAGAGAGTGTCCCAGTGCGTCTCAAATTGTCAGAGAGGGTCCCAGTGTGTCTTAGAGAGTCTCAGAGAGTGTCACAGTATGTCACAGTCTCTCAGAGAGTGTCACGGTGTGTTTCAAAGAGTGAGTAAGAAAGTATCACAGTCTGTCTCAGAGAGTGTCACAGTGTGTCACAGTCTGTCAGAGAAGGCTACAGTATATTTCAGAGTGAGTCAGAAAGGGTCACAGTCTGTCTTTGCGAGTGTCTCAGTGTGTCACAGTCTGTCAGAGAGTGTCGCAGTGTGCCTCAGAGAGTGTCAGAGAGAGTCAGAAAGTGTCGGTCTGTCTTTGAGAGTGTCTTAGTGTGTCACAGTCGTTCAGAGAGTGTCATAGTGTGTCACAGAAATTCTCACAGTCTGTCAGAGCGTGACACAGTGTGTCTCAGAGAGTGAGAGAGTCAGAGAGTGTCACAGGTTGTCTACGAGAGTGTCAGAGAATGTCACAGTTTGTCACAACCTGTCAGAGAATGTCACAGTGTGTCATGCTGTGCCTCAGAGAGTGTCAGAGAGTGTCACATTCTGTCTCAGAAAGTGTCAGAAAGAATCAGCATGTGTCTCAAAGAGTCAGAGTGTCACAGTGTGTCACAGTCTGTTACAGAGTATCACAGTGCGTCTCAGAGAGTGTCAGAGAGTGTCACATTCTGTCTCAGAGGGTGTCAGAGAGAGTCAGCATGTGTCTCAGAGAGTCAGAGTGTCACAGTATGTCACAGAGTGCCACATTGTGTCTCAGAGCGTGTCACAGATTGTTTCAGAGAGTCAGAGAGTGTCACAGTGTGCCTCAGAGAGTTTCAAATAGGATCAGAGAGTGTCACAGTTTGTCTAAGAGAGTGTCACAGTGTGTCACAGTCTGTCAGCGAGTGTGACAGTATGTATCAGAGAGTGTCAGATAGAATCAGAGAGTGTTCCAGTGTGTCTATGAGAGTGTCATAGAGAGTCAGAGAGTGTTACAGTCTGCCAGAGAGTATCACAATGTGTCTCAGTGAGTGTCACAGTGTGGCTCACAGAGTCATTGAGAGTCACAGTCTGTCTTTGACAGTATCACAGTGTGCAACAGAGAGTGTCAGAGAGAGTCAGAGAGTGTCACCGTGTGTTTAAGAGAGTTTCAGAGAGAATCACAATGCGTCTAAGAGAGAGTCGCAGTGTGTCTCAGAGAGTCAGAGGGAGTCAGAACGTGTCACAGTCTGTCTCATAGAGTGTCACAGTGTGTCACAGTCTGTCAGTAAAGATTACATGTATTTCAGAGTGTGTCAGAGAGAGTCAGAGAGTGTCACAGTGAGTCCTACTGGGTCTCAGATAGTGTCAGAGTGGGTCAGTGTTTGTCTCTGAGAGGGTCACAGTCTGTGAGGGAGTTGAATAGTGTGTCTCAGAGAGTGACAGAATGACTCAGGAAGTGTCACAGTGTGTCTCAGACAGAGTCAGAGAGTGTCACAGTGTGTCACAGTCTGTAAGGGCGTTTCACAGTATGCCGCAGAGGGTGTCAGAGAGTTTCACAGCCTGTCAGAGAGTGCCACAGTGTGCCTAAGAGAGTGACAGATAAAGTCAGAGAGTGTCACAGTTTGTCACAATCTGTCAGAGAGGTTCACAGAAGTCGTGCTGTGCCTCAGAGAGTGTCAGGGAGAGTCAGAGAGTGTCACAGTCTGTTAGAGAGTGTCACAGTGTGCCTAAGAGAGTGTCAGAGAGAGTCGCGGTGTGTTTAAGAGAGACTCACAGCGTGTCTCAGAGAGTCAGAGAGAGTCGGAACGTCTCACAGTCTGTCTCTGAGTGTGTCACATTGTGTCACAGTCTGTCAGAGAAGTTTACAGTATATTTCGGAGTGAGTCAGAGAGATTCAGAAGTGTCACAGTCTGTCAGAGTGTGTCACAGTGTGTCTCAGGGAGTCAGAGAGAGACAGAAAGTGTCACAGTGTGTCTCAGAGAGTGTCACAGTGTCTCAGAAAATGTCACCCCAGTGTCAGAGAGTGTCACCGTCCATGGGAGAGTGTCATCGTGTGTCACAGAAAGTGTCACAGTCTGTCACAGTCTGTCAGAGTGCGGTACCGTGTTTCTCAGAGAGTGTGACAGCGCGTCACAGGGTATCTCAGAGAGAGTCAGAGAGAGTCACAGTGTGTCTCAAAGAGTGTGAGAGAGAGTCAAAAAATGTCACAGTGTGTCTCAGAGAGTGTGAGAGAGGGACAGAGTGTGTCACAGTGTTTTCCAGAGTATCAGAGAGAGTCACAGAGTGTCACAGAGTGTCACAGAGAATCAAAGAGTGTCACAGTGTGTCTACGTAAGTGTCAGAGACAGTCATAGAGTGTCACAGTCTGTGAGAGAGTGTCACAGTGTGTCTCAGAGAGTGTCAGAGATGGTTAGAGTTTGTTTCAGAGTGATTCACAGTTTGTGAGAGAGTGTCACAGTGTGTCTCAGAGAGGGTCAGAGTGAGTCAGAGAGTGTTGTAGTGTGTCGCACTGTGCCTCACAGAGTGTCACAGAGAGTCAGACTGTATCAAAGTGTATCTCAGAGAGTCAGAGTGTGTCATAGTCGCTCTCAGAGAGTGACACCGTGGATCACGCTCTGTAAGAGAAGGCTACAGTATATTTTAGAGTGAGTCAGAGGGAGTAAGAAAATGTCACTGTCTGTCTTTGAGAGTCTCTCAGTGTGACACAGTCTGTCAGAGAGTGTCACAGTGTGTCTCACAGAGTGTCAGAGTGAGTCAGAGAGTGTTGTAGTGTGTCATACTGTGCCTCATAGAGTGTCACAGAGAGTCAGACTGTATCACAGTGCATCTCAGAGAGTCAGAGTGTGTCACAGTCTGTCTCAGAGAGTGACACCGTGGATCACTCTCTGTCACAGAAGGCTACAGTATATTTAAGAGTGAATCAGAGGGCGTAAGAAAGTGTCACAGTCTGTCTTTGAGAGTGTCTCAGTGTGACACAGTCTGTCAGAGAGTGTCACAGTGTGTCTCAGAGAGTGTCAGAGTGAGTCAGAGAGTGTCGTAGTGTGTCATACTGTGCCTCATAGAGTGTCACAGAGAGTCAGACTGTATCACAGTGTATCTCAGAGAGTCAGAGTGTGTCACAGTCTGTCTCAGAGAGTGACACCGTGGATCACTCTCTGTCACAGAAGGCTACAGTATATTTAAGAGTGAATCAGAGGGCGTAAGAAAGTGTCACAGTCTGTCTTTGAGAGTGTCTCAGTGTGACACAGTCTGTCAGAGAGTGTCACGGTGTGTCTCAGAGAGTGTCAGAGAGAGTCGAAGTGTGTCACAGTATGTCTCTGACAATGTCAAATTGGATCAGAGAGTGTCACAGTGTGTCTATGATGGTGTCACAGTGTGTCACAGAGAGTCAGAGAGAGTCAGAAAGTGTCACAGTCTGCCTCAGAATGTGTCAGAGTGTGTCAGAGAGTGTCACAGTGTGTAACAGCCTGTCAGAGAGTGTCACAGTGTGTCTCAGAGAGTGTCAGAGAGAGTCAAAGTGTGTCACAGTGTGTCTCTGAGAATGTCAAATAGGATCAGAGAATGTCACAGTCTGTCTATGATGGTGTCACAGTGTGTCACAGAGAGTCAGAGGGAGTCAGAAAGTGTCACAGACTGTCTCAGAGAGTGTCACAGTCTGACTCAGAGAGTGTCACAGTGTGTCCGAGAGTGTCACAGTGTGTCTCAGATAGTGTCACAGTGTGTCTCAGAGAGTCAGAGGAAGTCAGAAAGTGTCACAGTTTGCCTCAGAGAGTCAGAGAGTGTCACAGTGTGTAACAGTCTGTCCGAGAGTGTCACAGTGTATGCCAGAGAGTGTCATTGAGAATCAGAGAGTTTCACAGTCTGTCTTAGAGAGTGTCACAATGTGTCAGAGAGTGTCACAGTGTGCCTCAGAGAGTCTCACAGTGTGTCTCAGAGAGAGTCAGAGAGTATCCCAGTGTGTCTCAGAGAGTCAGAAAGTGTCACAGTCTGTCTTTGAGAGTGCCTCAGTTTGTCACAGTCTGTCAGCGAGTGTCACAGTGTGCCTCACAGAGTGTCAGAGAGAGTCAGAAAATGTCACAGTCTGTCTTTGAGAGTGTCTCAGTTTGTCACAGCCTGTCAGAGAGTATCACAGTGTGCCTTAGAGAGGGTCAGAGAGAGTCAGAGAATGTCACAGTCTGTCTTTGAGAGTGTCTCAGTTTGTCACAGCCTGTCAGAGAGTATCACAGTGTGCCTTAGAGAGGGTCAGAGAGAGTCAGAGAATGTCGCAGTGTGTTTAAGAGAGTGTCAGAGAGGGTCACAGTGTGTCTAAGAGTGTGTCACAGTGTGTCTCAGAGACTCAGAAAGTGTCCGAAAGTGTCACAGTATTTCTCACAGAGTGTCACTGTGAGACACAATCTGTCAGAGAATCTTACAGTGTATTGCAGAGTGTCTCAGAGAGATTCATAAAGTGTCTCAGAGAGTGTCAGTGAGTGTCAGCATTTGGCTCAAAGTGTGTCACAGTCTGTGAGAGAATGTCACAGTGTGTCTCAGAGAGTGTCAGATAGGATCAGAGAGTGTTGCAGTGCGTCTCAGAAAGTGTTAGATAAGAACAGTGCATGTCAGTGTGTCTAAGAGAGTGTCACAGTGTGTCACAGTCCGTCAGAGAGTGGCACAGTGTGCCTCAGAGAGTGTCCGATAGGATCAGAGATTTTCACAATGTGTGTCAGAGACACAGGGAGAGTCAGAAAGTGTCACAGTCTATCTCTGAGAGTGTCACAGTGTGTCACAGTCTGTTAGAGAGTGTAACAGTTAGTTTCAGAGAGAGTCAGAGAGTGTCACAGCATGTCACAGTCTGTCAGAGAATGTCACAGTGTGTCTCAGAGAGTGTCAGATAGGATCAGAGAGTGTTGCAGTGCGTCTCAGAAAGTGTTAGATAAGAACAGTGCATGTCAGTGTGTCTAAGAGAGTGTCACAGTGTGTCACAGTCCGTCAGAGAGTGGCACAGTGTGCCTCAGAGAGTGTCCGATAGGATCAGAGATTTTCACAATGTGTGTCAGAGACACAGGGAGAGTCAGAAAGTGTCACAGTCTATCTCTGAGAGTGTCACAGTGTGTCACAGTCTGTTAGAGAGTGTAACAGTTAGTTTCAGAGAGAGTCAGAGAGTGTCACAGCATGTCACAGTCTGTCAGAGAATGTCACAGTGTGTCTCAGAGAGTGTCAGGGCAGTGCCACAGTGTGTCTCAGACATTCAGAGAGTCAGAAATTGTCACAGTCTTTCTCAGAGAGTGTCATACTCTGTCACAGTGTGTCAGAGAGTGTCATAGTGTGTCTCAGAGAGTGTCAGAAAGTTTCACAGTGTGTCACCGTCTGTAAGAGCATGGCGATGTGTGCCTCAGAGAGTGTCACAGTGTGTGTAAGATAGTATCAGAGAGAGTCAGAGAGTGTCACAGTGTGTCTCAGAGAGTGTCACGGTGTCTCAGAAAATGTAACCCAGAGTTAGAGTGTCACCATCCATCAGAGTGTCATCGTGAGACACAGAAAGTGTCACAATCTGTCACAGTCTGTCAGAGAGAGTTACAGGTTTTCTCAGAGAGTGTGAGAGAGCATCCCAGTGTATCTCAGAGTGACAGTTTGTCTCAGAGAGAGTCAGAGAGAGTCACAGTGTGTCTCAGAGAGCGTGAGAGAGAGAGTCATAAATGTCACAGTGTGTCTCAGAGCATGTCAGAGAGGGACGGAGAGTGTCACAGTGTTTTCCAGAGTATCAGAGAGAGTCACAGAGTGTCACAGTGTGTCTCAGAGAGTGTCAAAGCGTGTCACAGTATGTCTCAGAGTGTCAGAAAGTGTCACAGTCTGTCTCAGAGAGTGTTAGAGCGTGTCACAGTGAGTCACAGTCTGTCAGAGTGTATCACAGTGTGTTTCAGAGAGAGTCAGAGCGTGTCACAGTTTATCTAAGTAAATGTCAGAGAGTGTCGGAGTGTGTCACAGTCTCTCAGAGAGTGTCACAGTGTGTCTTAGAGAGTGTCAGAGTGAGTCCGAGAGTGTCTAAGTGTGTCATACTGTGCCTCAGAGAGTGTCAGAGAGAGTCAGACTGTTTCACAGTGTGTCTCAGAGTGTGTCACAGTCTGTCTCAGGGAGTGTCATAGTGGGTCACAGTCTGTCAGGGAAGGTTATAGTATATTTCAGAGTGAGTCAGAGGGAGTCAGAAAGTGTCACAGCCTGTTTTTGAGAGTGACACAGTGTGTCAGTCTGTCAGAGCGTGTTACAGTGTGTCTCAGAGAGTGTCAGGTAGGATCAGAGAGTGTCACAGTGTGTCTCAAATTGTCAGAGGGAGTCAGAGAGGGTCCCAGTGTGTCTCAGCGAGTGTCAGAGCGTGTCACAGTCTGTCGGAGCGTGTCACAGTGTGTTTCAGAGAGAGTCAGAGAGTGTCACAGTGTGTCTCAGAGAGTGTCAGATAGAATCAGAGACTGTCACAGTGTGTCTCAGTGAGTGTCACAGCGCGTCTCAGAGAGTCAGAGGGAGTCAGAAAGTGTCACAGTGTGTCTCAGAGTCAGAGGGAGTCAGAAAGTGTCACAGTGTGTCTCAGAGAGAGTCAGAGAGTGTCATAGCTTGTTTCAGAGAGTGTCACAGTGCGTCTCAGAGAGTCTCAGATAGGATCAGAGACTGTCACAGTGTGTCTCAGTGCGTGTCACAGTGTGTCTCAGAGAGTCAGAGAGATTCAGAAAGTGTCACAGTGTGTCTCAGAGAGTCAGAGGGAGTCAGAGAGTGTCACAGTGTGTCTAGACAGAGTCAGAGAGCGTCACAGTGTGTCTCAGAGAGTCAGAGAGAGTTAGAACGTGTCACAGTGTGTCTCAGAGAGTGTCACAGTGTTTAGATTACATTGCAGATTAGATTACATTACAATGTGGAAACAGGCCCTTCGGCCCAACAAGTCCACATCGACCCGCCAAAGCGCAACCCACCCATTTCCCTACATTTACCCCTTACCTAACACTATGGGCAATTTAGCATGGCCAATTCACCTGACCTCCCACACCTTTGGAGTGTGGGAGGAAAGCAGAGCAAGCCCACGCAGACACGGGGAGAATGTGAAAAATCCACGCAGTCAGTCGCCTGAGGCGGGAATTGAACCCGGGTCTCAGGCGCTGTGAGGCAGCAGTGCGAACCACTGGGTCCCATGCCGCCCACAGTGTGTCACAGTCCGTCAGAGAAGGCTACAGTATATTTCAGTGAGTCAGAGAGAGTCAGAAAGTGTCGGTCTGCCTTTGAGAGTGTCTCAGTGTGTCACAGTCATTCAGAGAGTGTCACAGTGTGTCACAGAAATTCTCACAGTCTGTCAGAGCGGGACACACTGTGTCTCAGAGAGTGACAGAGAGAGTCACAGAGTGTCACCGTGTGTCTAAGAGAGTGTCAGAGAAAGTCAGAGAATGTCATTTTGTCACAAGCTGTCAGAGAGTGTCACAATGTGTCGTGCTATGCCTGAGAGAGTATCAGAGAGTGTCAGATTCTGTCTCAGAGAGTGTCAGATTCTGTCTCAGAGAGTGTCAGAGAGAAACAGCATGAGTCTCAGAGAGTCAGAGTGTCACAGTGTGTCTCAGAGAGTGTCAAAGTGTGTCTCAGCGAGTGTTAGATAGGATCAGAGACTGTGAGAGTGTGTCTATGAGAGTGTCAGAGAGAGCCAGTGAGTGTCACAGTATGTCACAGCTAGTCAGAGAGTGTCACAGTGTGTCTCAGAGAGCGTCAGAGAGTCAGAGAGTGTCACAGTCTGTCAGAGAGTGTCACAGTGTGTCTCAGAGAGTCAGACAGAATCAAAAAGTGTCACAGTCTGTCTCAGTGAGTGTCACAGTGTGTCTCAGAGAGTCAGACAGAATCAGAAAGTGTCACAGTCTGTCTCAGAGAGTGTCACAGTGTGCCAGAGAGTGTGACAGAGTGTCAGGCAGTGCCACAGTGTGTCTCAGAGAGTCAAAGCGGAGTCAGAAAGTGTCACTGTGTGCCTCAGAGAGTCCGAGAGTGTCACAGTGTGTCTTAGAGAGTGTCAGCGAGAGTCAGAGAGAGTTAGAAAATGTCACAGTCTGTCTTTGAGAGTGCCTCAGTTTGTTACTGTCTGTCAGCGGGTGTCACAGTGTGCCTCAAAGAGTGTCAGAGAGAGTCAGAAAATGTCACAGTCTGTCTTTGAGAGTGTCACAGTGTGTCACAGTCTGTCAGAGAGCGTCACAGTGTGTCGCAGAGAGTGTCAGATAGGATCAGAGAGTGTCACAGTGCATCTCAAATTGTCAGAGGGAGTTAGAGAGTGCCCCAGTGTGCCTCAGTGAGTGTCAGAGTTTGTCACAGTGTGTCACAGTCTGTCAGAGCATGTTACATTGTGTTTCAGAGAGAGTCAGAGAGTGTCACAGTGTGTCTCAGAGATTCAGACAGAATCAAAAGGTGTCACAGTGTGTCTCAGAGAATGCCACAGTGTGTCTCAGAGAGTCAGACAGAATCAAAAAGTCTCACAGTCTGTCTTTGAGAGTGTCACAGTGTGTCTCAGAGAGTCAGACAGAATCAGAAAGTGTCACAGTCTGTCTCAGAGAGTGTCACAGAGTGCCAGAGAGTGTGACAGAACGTCAGGCAGTGACACAGTGTGTCTCAGAGAGTCAAAGCGGAGTCAGTAAGTGTCACTGTGTGCCTCAGAGAGTCCGAGAGTGTTACAGTGTGTCTTAGAGAGTGTCAGATAGAATCAGAGAGTATCACAGTGTGTCTATGAGTGTGTCAGAGATTGTCACAGTCTGTCAGAGAGTGTCACAGTGTGTCTCAGTGAGTGTCACAGCGTGTCTCAGAGAGTCAGAGAGAATCAGAAAGTGTCAAAGTCTGTCTCAGAGAGTGTCACAGTGTGTCAGAGTGTTACGGTGTGTCTCAGAGAGTGTCACAGTCTGTCTCAGAGAGTGTCACAGTGTGTCTCAGAGAGAGTCAGAGAGTATCCCAGTGTGTCTCAGAGAGTCAGAGAGAGTCAGAAAGTGTCACAGTCTGTCTTTGAGAGTGCCTCAGTTTGTCACTGTCTGTCAGCAGGTGTCACAGTGTGCCACAAAGAGTGTCAGAGAGAGTCAGAATATGTCACAGTCTGTCTTTGAGAGTGTCACAGTGTGTCTCAGAGACTCATACAGAATCAGAAAGTGTCACAGTCTGTCTCAGAGAGTGTTACAGTGTGCCAGAGAGTGTGACAGTGTACCAGGCAGTACCACAGTGTGTCTCAGAGAGTCAAAGCGGAGTCAGTAAGTGTCACTGTGTGCCTCAGAGAGTCTGAGAGTGTCACACCGTGTCTTAGAGAGTGTCAGATAGAATCTGAGAGTGTCACAGTGTGTCTATGAGGGTGTCAGAGATTGTCACGGTCGGTCAGAGAGTGTGACAGTGTGTCTCAGTAAGTGTCACAGCGTGTCTCAGAGAGTCAGAGAGAGTCAGAAAGTGTCGCAGTCTGTCTCAGAGAGTGTCACAGTGAGTCAGAGAGTTACAGTGTGTCTCAGAGAGAGTCACAGGCGGTGTCAGAGAGTGCCACAGTGTGTCTCAGAGAGTCAGAGAAGGTTACAGTACATTTCAGCGAGAGTCTGAGAGAGTTAGAAAATGTCACAGTCTGTCTTTGAGAGTGTCACACTGTGCCACAGTCTGTCAGAAAGCGTCACAGTGTGTCTAAGAGAGTGTCAGATAGGATCAGAGAGTGTCACAGTGTATCTCAAATTGTCAGAGGGAGTTAGAGAGTGCCCCAGTGTGCCTCAGTGAGTGTCAGAGTTTGTCACAGTGTGTCACAGTCTGTCAGAGCGCATTACAGTGTGTTTCAGAGAGTGTCCCAGTGTGTCACAGAGAGTGTCAGATAGGCTCAGAAAGTGTCACAGTGCGTCTCAAAGTACCAAAGAGTGTGTCACAGTGTGTCACAGTCCGTCAGAGCGTGTTACATTGTGTTTCAGAGAGAGTCAGAGAGTGCCACAGTGTGTCTCAGAGAATGTCACAGTGTGTCTCAGAGAGAGTCAGAGAGTGTCACAGTGTGTCTCTGAGAGTGTCAGATAGGATCAGAGAGTGTCACAGTGTGTCTCAAATTGTCTGAGGGAGTCAGAGAGTGCCCCAGTGTGCCTCGGTGAGTGTCAGTTTGTCACATTGTGTCACAGTCTGTCAGAACGTATTACAGTGTGTTTCAGAGAGTGTCACAGTGTGTCACGGAGAGCGTCAGATAGGCTCAGAGAGTGTCACAGTGCGTCTCAAAGTGCTAGAGAGTGTAACAGTGTGTCACAGTCTGTCAGAGCGTGTCACAGTGTGTCTCAGAGAGTGTCAGATAAGATCAGAGAGTGTCACAGTCTGTCTCAGAGAGTGCCACAGTGTGTCACAGTCTGTCAGAGAGTGTCACAGTGCTTTTCGTTGAGTGTCAGAGAGCGTCACAGTGTGTCTCAAATTGTCAGAGAGGGTCCCAGTGTGTCGCAGACAGTGTCAGAGTGTGTCACAGTCTGTCAGAGAGGGTTAAAGTGTGTTTCAAAGAATGTCAGAGAGTGTCACAGTTTGTCTTAGAGAGTCAGAGAGAGTCAGATAGAGTCAGCATTTGTCTCAGAGAGCGTCATAGTCTGTAAGAGAGTGTTGCAGTGTGTCTCAGAGAGTGTCAGAGAGTGTCAGCATTTGGCTCAGAGAGTGTCACAGTCTGTGAGAGAGTGTCACAGTGTGTCAGAGAGTGTCACAGTGTGTCTCAGTGAGTGTCACAGCGTGTCTCAGAGAGTCAGAGAGAGTCAGAAAGTGTCACAGTCTGTCTCAGAGAGTGTCACAGTGTGTCAGAGTGTTACGGTGTGTCTCAGAGAGTGTCACAGTCTGTCTCAGAGAGTGTCACAGTGTGTCTCAGAGAGAGTCAGAGAGTATCCCAGTGTGTCTCAGAGAGTCAGACAGAGTCAGAAAGTGTCACAGTCTGTCTTTGAGAGTGCCTCAGTTTGTCACTGTCTGTCAGCAGGTGTCACAGTGTGCCACAAAGAGTGTCAGAGAGAGTCAGAAATGTCACAGTCTGTCTTTGAGAGTGTCACAGTGTGTCTCAGAGACTCATACAGAATCAGAAAGTGTCACAGTCTGTCTCAGAGAGTGTTACAGTGTGCCAGAGAGTGTGACAGTGTACCAGGCAGTACCACAGTGTGTCTCAGAGAGTCAAAGCGGAGTCAGTAAGTGTCACTGTGTGCCTCAGAGAGTCTGAGAGTGTCACACCGTGTCTTAGAGAGTGTCAGATAGAATCTGAGAGTGTCACAGTGTGTCTATGAGGGTGTCAGAGATTGTCACAGTCGGTCAGAGAGTGTGACAGTGTGTCTCAGTAAGTGTCACAGCGTGTCTCAGAGAGTCAGAGAGAGTCAGAAAGTGTCGCAGTCTGTCTCAGAGAGTGTCACAGTGAGTCAGAGAGTTACAGTGTGTCTCAGAGAGAGTCACAGTCGGTGTCAGAGAGTGCCACAGTGTGTCTCAGAGAGTCAGAGAAGGTTACAGTACATTTCAGCGAGAGTTTGAGAGAGTTAGAAAATGTCACAGTCTGTCTTTGAGAGTGTCACACTGTGTCACAGTCTGTCAGAAAGCGTCACAGTGTGTCTAAGAGAGTGTCAGATAGGATCAGAGAGTGTCACAGTGTATCTCAAATTGTCAGAGGGAGTTAGAGAGTGCCCCAGTGTGCCTCAGTGAGTGTCACAGTTTGTCACAGTGTGTCACAGTCTGTCAGAGCGCATTACAGTGTGTTTTAGAGAGTGTCACAGTGAGTGTCAGATAGGCTCAGAAAGTGTCACAGTGCGTCTCAAAGTACCAAAGAGTGTGTCACAGTGTGTCACAGTCCGTCAGAGCGTGTTACATTGTGTTTCAGAGAGAGTCAGAGAGTGCCACAGTGTGTCTCAGAGAATGTCACAGTGTGTCTCAGAGAGAGTCAGAGAGTGTCACAGTGTGTCTCTGAGAGTGTCAGATAGGATCAGAGAGTGTCACAGTGTGTCTCAAATTGTCTGAGGGAGTCAGAGAGTGCCCCAGTGTGCCTCGGTGAGTGTCAGAGTTTGTCACATTGTGTCACTGTCTGTCAGAACGTATTACAGTGTGTTTCAGAGAGTATCACAGTGTGTCACGGAGAGTGTCAGATAGGCTCAGAGAGTGTCACAGTGCGTTTCAAAGTGCTAGAGAGTGTAACAGTGTGTCACAGTTTGTCAGAGCGTGTCACAGTGTGTCTCAGAGAGTGTCAGATAAGATCAGAGAGTGTCACAGTCTGTCTCAGAGAGTGCCACAGTGTGTCACAGTCTGTCAGAGTGTGTCACAGTCTGTCAGAGAGGGTTAAAGTGTGTTTCAAAGAATGTCAGAGAGTGTCACAGTTTGTCATAGAGAGTCAGAGAGTGTCAGATAGAGTCAGCATTTGTCTCAGAGAGCGTCATAGTCTGTAAGAAAGTGTTACAGTGTGTCTCAGAGAGTGTCAGAGAGTGTCAGCATTTGGCTCAGAGAGTGTCACAGTCTCTGAGAGTGTGTCACAGTGTGTCTCAGAGATGTCAGAGTGAGTCAGAGAGTGTCACGTTATGTCATACTGTGCCTCAGAGAGTGGATGATAGAGCAGACTGTATCACAGTGTGTCACAGAGAAAGTCAGAAAGTGTCACGGTGTGTGTCAGAGAGTGTCAGAGCAGATCAGAGTGTGTCACAGTGCATCTCGCAGAATCAGAGAGAGACAAAAAATGACACAGAATGTCTCAGAGAGAGTCACACTTTCTCAGAAAATGTCACCGTATGTCAGCGCGTGACACAGTGTGTCTCAGAGAGTGACACAGTGTGTCTCAGAGAGTCAGAGTGAGTCAGAAAGTGTCACAGTGTGCCTCAGAGAGCGTCAGAGAATGTCACAGTGTGTCTCAGAGAGTCAGAGAAGGTTACAGCAAATTTCAGCGAGAGTCCGAGAGAGTTAGAAAATGTCAAGTCTGTCTTTGAGAGTGCCTCAGTTTGTCACTGTCTGTCAGCGGGTGTGACAGTGTGCCTCAAAGAGTGTCAGAGAGAGTCAGAAAATGTCACAGTCTGTCCATTAGAGTGTCAAAGTGTGTCACAGTCTGTCAGAGAGTGTCACAGTGTGTCTCGGAGAGTGTCAGATAGGATCAGAGAGTGTCACAGTGTATCTCAAATTGTCAGAGGGAGTTAGAGAGTGTCCCAGTGTGCATCAGTGAGTGTCAGAGTTTGTCACAGTGTGTCAAAGTCTGTCAGAGCTATTTCAGTGTGTTTCAGAGAGTGTCACAGTGTGTCACAGTGTGTCACGGAGATTGTCAGATAGGCTCAGAGAGTGTCACAGTGCGTCTCAAATTGCCAGAGAGTGTCACAGTGTGTAACAGTTCGTCAGAGCGTGTTACATTGTGTTTCAGAGAGAGTCAGAGAGTGTTCACAGTGTGTCTCAGAGAATGTCACATTGTGTCTCAGATAGAGTCAGAGAGTGTCACAGTGTGTCTCAGAGAGTGTCAGATAGGATCAGAGAGTGTCACAGTGTGTCTCAAATTGTCTGAGGGAGTCAGACAGTGCCCCAGTGTGCCTTGGTGAGTGTCAGAGTTTGTCACAGTGTGTCACAGTTTGTCAGAGCGTATTACAGGGTGTTTCAGAGAGTGTCACAGTGTGACACGGAGAGTGTCAGATAGGCTCAGAGAGTGTCACAGTGCGTCTCAAAGTGCCAGAGAGTGTCACAGTGTGTCACAGTCTGTCAGAGAGTGTCACAGTGCTTTTCAGAGAATGTCAGAGAGTGTCACAGTGTGTCTCAAATTGTCAGAGAGTGTCCCAGTGTGTCGCAGACAGTGTCAGAGTGTGTCACAGTCTGTCAGAGAGGGTTACAGTGTGTTTCAAAGAATGTCAGAGAGTGTCACAGTTTGTCTTAGAGAGTCAGAGAGAGTCATAAAGTGTTTGCATTTGGCTCAGAGAGCGTCATATTCTGTGAGAGAGTGTTACAGTGTGTCTCAGAGAGTGTCAGAGCGTGTCAGCATTTGGCTCAGAGAGTGTCACAGTCTGTGAGAGAGTGTCACAGTGTGTCTCAGAGATGTCAAAGTCAGTCAGTGAGTGTCACTGTATGTCATACTGTGCCTCAGAGAGTGGATGATAGAGCAGACTGTATCACAGTGTGTCACAGAGAAAGTCAGAAAGTGTCACAGTGTGTGTCAGAGAGTGTCAGAGCAGGTCAGAGAGTGTCACAGTGTATCACAGAGATTCAGAGGGAGTCAGAAAGTGTCACTGTCTGTCTTTGAGAGTGAAACATTGTGTCACAGTCTGTCAGAGAGTCTCACAGTGTGTCTCAAAGTGTCAGAGAGAGTCAGAGTCTGTCACAGTGCATCTCTGTGATTGTCAGATAGGATCAGTGAGTGTCACAGTGCGTCTCAAAGTGCCAGAGAGTGTCACAGTGTGTCACAGTCTGTCAGAGAGTGTCACAGTGTGTCTCAAAGTGTCGGAGAGATTTAGAGACTGTCACAGTGCATCTCCGTGATTGTCAGACAGGATCAGAGAGTGTCACAGTGCGTCTCAAAGTGCCAGAGAGTGTCACAGTGTGTCACAGTCTGTCAGAGAGTGTCACAGTGTGTCTCAGAGAGTGCCAGATAAGATCAGAGAGTGTCACAGTCCGTCACAGAGATTGTCAGTGTGTCACAGTATGTCAGAGAGTGTCACAGTGCTTTTCAGAGAGTGTCAGAGAGTGTCACAGTGTGTCTCAAATTGTCAGAGAGGGTCCCAGTGTGTCGCGGACAGTGTCAGAGTGTGCCACAGTCTGTCAGAGAGGGTCACAGTGTGTTTCAAAGAATGTCAGAGAGTGTCACAGTATGTCTTAGAGTGTCAGAGAGAGTCAGAAAATGTCACAGTCTGTTTTTAAGAGTGCCTCAGTTTGTCACAGTCATTCAGAGAGTGTCATAGTGTGCCTTAGAGAGTGTCAGAGAGAGTCAGAGAATGTCAATATGTGTTTAAGAGAGTATCAGAGAGCGTCACAGTGTATCTGATAGAGTGTCACAGTTTGTCTCAGAGAGTCAGAGATAGTCAGAAAGTGTCACAGTATTTCTCACAGAGTGTCACTGTGAGATACAATCTGTCACAGAATCTTACAGTGTATTGCAGAGTGTCTCAGAGAGAGTCAGAAAGTGTCACAGTGTGTCTCCGACATTCAGAGAGAGTCAGAACGTGTCACAGTCTGTCTCAGAGAGTGTCACAGTGTGTCAGAGAGTGTCATAGTGTGTCTCAGAGAGAATCAGAAAGTGTCACAGTGTGTCACCGACTGTAAGAGCGTGTCACAGTGTGTCTCAGAGATTCAGAGGGAGTCAGAAAGTGTCACGGTGTTTCTCAGAGATTCAGCGGGAGACAGAAAGTGTCACTGTCTGTCTTTGAGAGTGTCACAGTCTGTCAGAGTGTCTCACAGTGTGCCTCAGAGTGTCAGAGAGAGTCAGAAAATGTCTCAGTCTGTTTTTGAGAGTGCCTCAGTTTGTCACAGTCATTCAGAGAGTGTCATAGTGTGCCTTAGAGAGTGTCAGAGAGAGTCAGAGAATGTCAATATGTGTTTAACAGATTATCAGAGAGGGTCACAGTGTATCTAATAGAGTGTCACAGTGCGTCTCAGAGAGTCAGAGAGAGTCAGAAAGTGTCACAGTATTTCTCACAGAGTGTCACTGTGAGATACAATCTGTCACAGAATCTTACAGTGTATTGCAGAGTGTCTCAGAGAGAGTCAGAAAGTGTCACAGTGTGTCTCCGACATTCAGAGAGAGTCAGAACGTGTCACAGTCTGTCTCAGAGAGTGTCACAGTGTGTCAGAGAGTGTCATAGTGTGTCTCAGAGAGAATCAGAAAGTGTCACAGTGTGTCACCGACTGTAAGGGCGTGTCACAGTGTGTCTCAGAGATTCCGAGGGAGTCAGAAAGTGTCACTGTCTGTCTTTGAGAGTGTCACAGTGTGTCACAGTCTGTCAGAGAGTCTCACAGTGGGTCTCAAAGTGTCAGAGAGAGACAGAGACTGTTACAGTGCATCTCTGTGATTGTCAGATAGGATCAGTGAGTGTCACAGTGCGTCTCAAAGTGCCAGAGAGTGTCACAGTGTGTCACAGTATGTCAGAGAGTGTCACAGTGCTTTTCAGAGAGTGTCACAGTGTGTCTCAAATTGTCAGAGAGGGTCCCAGTGTGTCGCAGACAGTGTCAGAGTGTGTCACAGTCTATCAGAGAGGGTCACAGTTTGTTTCAAAGAATGTCAGAAAATGCCACAGTTTGTCTTAGAGTGTCAGAGACAGTCAGAAAATGTCACAGTCAGTTTTTCAGAGTGCCTCAGTTTGTCACAGTCATTCAGAGAGTGTCATAGTGTGCCTTAGAGAGTGTCAGAGAGAGTCAGAGAATGTCAATATGTGTTTAAGAGAGTATCAGAGAGGGTCACAGTGTATCTGATAGAGTGTCACTGTGTGTCTCAGAGAGTCAGAGAGAGTTAGAAAGTGTCACAGTATTTCTCACAGAGTGTCATTGTGAGATACAATCTGTCACAGAATCTTACAGTGTATTGCAGAGTGTCTCAGAGAGAGTCAGAAAGTGTCACAGTGTGTCTCCAACATTCAGAGAGAGTCAGAAAGTGTTACAGTCTGTCTCAGAGAATGTCACAGTGTGTCAAAGAGTGTCATAGTGTGTCTCAGAGAGAATCAGAACGTGTCACAGTGTGTCACCGACTGTAAGAGCGTGTCACAGTGTGTCTCAGAGATTCAGAGGGAGTCAGAAAGTGTCACGGTGTTCTCAAAGATTCAGCGGGAGTCAGAAAGTGTCACTGTCTGTCTTTGAGAGTGTCACAGTCTGTCAGGCTGTCTCACAGTGTGCCTCAGAGTGTCAGAGAGAGTCAGAAAATGTCTCAGTCTGTTTTTGTGAGTGCCTCAGTGTGTCACAGTCATTCAGAGAGTGTCATAGTGTGCCATAGAGAGTGTCAGAGAGAGTCAGAGAATGTCAATATGTGTTTAACATAGTATCAGAGAGGGTCACAGTGTATCTAATAGAGTGTCACAGTGCGTCTCAGAGAGTCAGAGAGAGTCAGAAAGTGTCACAGTATTTCTCACAGAGTGTCACTGTGAGATACAATCTGTCAGAGAATCTTACAGTGTATTGCAGAGTGTCTCAGAGAGATTCAGAAAGTGTCACATTCTGTCTCAGAGAGTGTCACAGTGTGTCAGAGAGTGTCATAGTGTGTCTCAGAGAGAATCTGAAAGTGTCACAGTGTGTCACCGACTGTAAGAGCGTGTCACAGTGTGTCTCAGAGATTCAGAGGGAGTCAGAAAGTGTCACTGTCTGTCCTTGAGAGTGTCACAGTGTGTCACAGTCTGTCAGAGAGTCTCACAGTGTGTCTCAAAGTGTCAGAGAGACTCAGAGACTGTCACAGTGCATCTCTGCGATTGTCAGATAGGATCAGTGAGTGTCACAGTGCGTCTCAAAGTGCCAGAGAGTGTCACAGTGTGTCCCAGTCTGTCAGAGAGTGTCACAGTGCTTTTCAGAGAGTGTCAGAGAGTGTCACAGTGTGTCTCAAATTGTCAGAGAGGGTCCCAGTGTGTCGCAGACAGTGACAGAGTGTGTCACAGTCTGTCAGAGAGGGTTACAGTGTGTTTCAAAGAATGTCAGAAAATGCCACAGTTTGTCTTAGAGTGTCAGAGATAGTCAGAAAATGTCACAGTCTGTTTTTGAGAGTGCCTCAGTGTGTCACAGTCATTCAGAGAGTGTCATAGTGTGCCTTAGAGAGTGTCAGAGAGAGTCAGAGAATGTCAATATTTGTTTAAGAGAGTATCAGAGAGGGTCACAGTGTATATGATACAGTGCTACAGTGTGTCTCAGAGAGTCAGAGAGAGTTAGAAAGTGCCACAGTATTTCTCACAGAGTGTCACTGTGAGATACAATCCGTCAGAGAATCTTACAGTGTATTGCAGAGTGTATCAAAGAGAGTCAGAAGGTATCACAGTTTATCTCAGAGAGTGTGACAGTTTGTCAGAGAGTGTCATAGTGTGTCTCAGAGAGAGTCAGAAAGTGTCACAATGTGTCTCAGAGATTCAGAGAGAGTCAGAAATTGGCACAGTTTCTCTCAGAGAGTGTCACAGTGTGTCACAATCTGTCAGAGAAGTTCACAGTATATGTAAGGGTGAGTCAGAGAGAGTCAGAAAGCGTCACAGTCTGTCTCAGAGAGTATCTCAGTGTGTCACAGTCTGTCAGAGAGTGTCACAATATGCGTCAGAGAGTGTCACAGAGAGTCAGAAAGTGTCACAGCCTTTCTTTGAGATTGTCTCAGTGTGTCACAGTCTGTCAGAGAGTGTCACAGTCTGCGTCAGAGAGTTTCACAGAGAGTGAGAAAGTGTCACAAACTCTCTAAGAGATGTCACAGAGTGTCTCCGAGAGTCAGAAAGTGTTACAGTGTGTCTATGAAAGTGTCAGAGAGTGTCACAGTGTGTCACAGTCTGTCAGAGAGTGTCACAGTGTGTCTCAGAGAGAGTCCGATAGGATCAGAGAGCTTCACTGTGTGTGTCAGAGAGACAGGGAGAGTCAAAACGTGTCATAGTCTGTCTCTGAGAGTGTCACAGTGTGTCACGGTCTGTCAGAGAGTGTAACAGTGTCTTTCAGAGAGTGGCACAGTGCCATTCAGAGAGAGTCAGAGAGTGTCACAGTGTGTCTCAGAGTGTGTCAGATAGGATCAGAGAGTGTCACGGTGCGTCTCAAAGTGCCACAGTGTGTCACAGTCTGTTAGAGAGTGTGATAGTGTGTCTCAGAGAGTGTCAGATAAGATCAGACATTGTCACAGTGCGTCTCAGAGAGGGTCTCAGTGTGTCTAAGAGAGTCTCAGAGACTCTCACACTCTCACAGTCTATCAGAGAGTCTCACTTTGTGTCTCAGAGAGTGTCACAGTGTGTCACAGTCTGTCAGAGAGTGTCACAGTGTCTTTCAGAGAGTGTCTCAGTTTGTCACAGTCTGTCAAAAAGTGTCACAGTGCTTTTCAGAGAGTGTCAGAGAGTGTCACAGTGTGTCTCAGAGTGTGTTGGATAGGATCACAGAGTGTCCCAGTGCATGTCAAATTGTCAGAGAGGGTCCCGCTGCGTTGCAGAGTGTGTCAGAGTGTGACACAGTCTGTCAGAGAGTGTCACAGTGTGTTTCAAAGAATGTCAGAGAGTGTCATATTGTGTCTTATAGTGAGTCAGAGTGTGTTACAGTTTGTCACTTTCTGTCAGAGAGTGTCACAGTGCATCTCAAAATCTCAGAGAGTGTCCCAGCATGTCTCAGAGGGTCTCAGAGTGTGTCACAGACTTTCAGAGAGTGTAACAGTATGTTTCAGAGAGTCAGAGAGTGTCATAATGTGTCTCAGAGAGTGTCAGAGAGTGTCACAGTGTGTCTCAGAGAGTGTCAGATAGGATCAGAGCGTGTCATAGTGCGTCTCAAAGTGTCAGCGAGAGTCAGAGAGTGGCACAGTGTGTCTAAGAGAGTGTTAGAGAGAGTTAAAGTGTGTTTCTGTGTGTCACAGTCTGTCAGAGAGTGTCACAGTGAGCCTCAGATAGAGTCAGAGAGTGTCACAGTCTCTCTCAGAGAGTGTCACAGTGTTTTACAGTCTGTCAGAGAAGTTTACAGTATATTTTAGATTGAGTCAGAGAGAGTGTGTCACAGTCTGTCTTTGAGACTGTCTCAGTGTGTCACAGTCGGTCATAGAGTGACACAGCGTGCCTCAGAGAGTGTCAGAGAGAGTCAAAAATGTCACAAACTATCTAAGAAAGTATCACAGTGTGTCTCAGAGAGTCAGAGAGAGAGTCCAAAAGTGTCACAGTGTGTCTACAAAAGTGTCAGAGAGTGTCACAGTATGTCACCGTCTGTCAGAGAGTGTCACAGTGTGTCCCAGAGAGAGTGCGATAGGTTCAGAGAGTGTCACAGTGTGTGTCAGAGAGACAGGGAGTCTCAGAAAGTGCCACAGTCTGTGTCTGAGACTGCCACAGTGTGTCACAGTCTGTCAGAGAATGTAACATTGTGTTTTAGAGAAAGTCAGCGAGTGTCACAGTGTGTCTCAGAGAGAGTCAGCGAGTATCACAGTGAGTCTCAGAGAGTGTCAGATAAGATCAGACAGTGTCACAGTGCGTTTCAGAGAGTGTCTCAGTGTGTCTAAGAGAGTCTTAGAGAGAGTCAGAGTGTCACGGTCTGTCACAGAGTGTCACATTGTGTTTCAAAGAATGTCAGAAAGTGTCACAGTGTGTCCAATAGAGTGTCACAGTGTGTCACTTTCTGTCAGAGAGTGTCACAGTGCATCTCAAAATCTCAGAGAAGTTCCCAGTGCGTCTCAGAGAGTGTCACAGTTTGTCATAGTTTCTCAGATAGTGTCACAGTGTGTTTTAGAGAGTCTCAGAGAGTGTCACAGTGTGTCTCAGCGTGTGTTGGATAGGATCAGAGAGTGTCACAGTGCGTGTCAAATTGTGAGAGAGCATCCCGCTGTGTCACACAGTGTGTCAGAGTGTGTCACAGTTTGTCAGAGATTGTCAGAGTGTGTTTCCAAGATTGTCAGCGAGTGTCACAGTGTGTGTCAGAGTGTGTCACAGTGTGTGTCAGAGTGTGTCACAGTGTGTCACAGTCTGTCAGAGAGTGTCACAGATCGTCTCAAATTGTCAGATAGGGTCCCAGTGTGTCTCAAAGAGTGTCACAGTGTATCACAGTCCCTCAGAGATTGTCGCAGTGTGTTTCAGAGACAATCAAAGAGTGTCACAGTGTGTCGCAGAGTGTGTCGGAGTGTGTCACAGTCAGTCAGAGAGTATCACAGTGTGTTTCAAAGAATGTCAGAGAGTGTCACAGTGTGTCTCAGAGATGTCAGAGAGAGTCAGAGAGTGTCACGGTGTGTCTGAGAGAGTGTCAGATAGGATCAGAGAGTGTCACAGTGTGTCTCAAAGTGTCAGAGAATGTCACAGTGTGTCACAGTCTGTCAGAGATTGTCCCAGTGCTTTTCAGAGAGTTTTCTGAGAGTGTCACAGTGTGTCTCAGAGAGTGTCAGATAGGATCAGAGAGTGTTATAGTGCATCTCAAATTGTCAGAGAGGGTCCCAGTGTGTCGCAGATAGTATCAGAGTGTGTCACAGTCTGTCAGAGATTGACACAGTGTGTTTCAAAGAAAGTCAGACAGTGTCACAGTGTGTGTCAGAGTCTGTCAGAGAGTGTCAGAGTGCGTGTCAAATTGTCAGAAAGGGTCCCAGTGTGTCACAGAGTGTGTCGGAGTGTGTCACAGTCAGTCAGAGAGTATCACAGTATGTTTCAAAGAAATTCAGAGAGTGTCACAGTGTGTGTCAGAGAGTGTCACAGTGCGTCTTATAGAGTGTCAGAGTGTGTCCCAGTGTGTCACCTTCTGGAAGAGAGTGTCACAGTGCATCTCAAAATCTCAGAGAAGTTCCCAGTGTGTCTCAGAGAGTGTCACAGTTTGTCATAGTTTCTCAGATAGTGTCACAGTGTGTTTTAGAGAGTCAGAGAGTGTCACAGTCTGTCTCTGAGAGTGTCAGATAGGATCACAGAGTGTCACATTGCATCTCAAAATGTCAGAGAGAGTCAGAGAGCATCATATGGTGTCACAGTCTGTCTGAGAGTGTCACAGTGTGTGTCAGAGTGTGTCACAGTGTGTCACTTTCTGCCAGAGTGTCATAGTGCATCTCCCAATCTCAAAGAGGGTCCCAGTGTGTCTCAGAGAGTTTCAGAGAGTTTGACAGTGTGTATCAGCTTGCGTTGGATAGGATCAGAGAGTGTCACAGTGCGTGTCAAATTGTGAGAGAGCATCCCACTGTGTCACACAGTGTGTCACAGTTTGTCAGAGATTGTCACAGTATGTTTAAAATATTGTCAGCGAGTGTCACAGTGTGTGTCAGAGTGTGTCACAGTGTATCACAGTCCCTCAGAGAATGTCGCAGTGTGTTTCTGAATCAGTCAAAGAGTGTCACAGTGTGTCGCAGAGTGTCAGAGAATGTCACAGTGTGTCACAGTCTGTCAGAGATTGTCCCAGTGCTTTTCAGAGAGTTTTCTGAGAGTGTCACAGTGTGTCTCAGAGAGTGTCAGATAGGATCAGAGAGTGTTATAGTGCATCTCAAATTGTCAGAGAGGGTCCCAGTGTGTCGCAGATAGTATCAGAGTGTGTCACAGTCTGTCAGAGATTGACACAGTGTGTTTCAAAGAATGTCAGAGAGTGTCACAGTGTGTGTCAGAGTCTGTCAGAGAGTGTCAGAGTGCGTGTCAAATTGTCAGAAAGGGTCCCAGTGTGTCACAGAGTGTGTCGGAGTGTGTCACAGTCAGTCAGAGAGTATCACAGTATGTTTCAAAGAAATTCAGAGAGTGTCACAGTGTGTGTCAGAGAGTGTCACAGTGCGTCTTATAGAGTGTCAGAGTGTGTCCCAGTGTGTCACCTTCTGGAAGAGAGTGTCACAGTGCATCTCAAAATCTCAGAGAAGTTCCCAGTGTGTCTCAGAGAGTGTCACAGTTTGTCATAGTTTCTCAGATAGTGTCACAGTGTGTTTTAGAGAGTCAGAGAGTGTCACAGTCTGTCTCCGAGAGTGTCAGATAGGATCACAGAGTGTCACATTGCATCTCGAAATGTCAGAGAGAGTCAGAGAGCGTCATATGGTGTCACAGTCTGTCTGAGAGTGTCACAGTGTGTGTCAGAGTGTGTCACAGTGTGTCACTTTCTGCCAGAGTGTCATAGTGCATCTCCCAATCTCAAAGAGGGTCCCAGTGTCTCTCAGAGAGTCTCAGAGAGTTTGACAGTGTGTATCAGCGTGCGTTGGATAGGATCAGAGAGTGTCACAGTGCGTGTCAAATTGTGAGAGAGCATCCCACTGTGTCACACAGTGTGTCAGAGTGTGTCACAGTTTGTCAGAGATTGTCACAGTGTGTTTAAAAGATTGTCAGCGAGTGTCACAGTGTGTTTTAGAGTGTGTCACAGTGTGTCACAGTCTGTCAGAGAGTGTCACAGATCATCTCAAATTGTCAGATAGGGTCCCAGTGTGTCTCAGAGAGTGTCACAGTGTATCACAGTCCCTCAGAGAGTGTCGCAGTGTGTTTCTGAATCAGTCAAAGAGTGTCACAGTGTGTCGCAGAGTGTGTCGGAGTGAATCACAGTCAGTCAGAGAGTATCACAGTGTGTTTCAAAGAATGTCAGAGAGTGTCACAGTGTGTCTCAGAGTGTCACAGTCTGTCACAGTCTCTCAGAGAGTGTTTCAGTGTGTCGCAGTCTGTCAGAGAGTGTCACAGTGTGTTTCAGTGTATCGCAGTCTGTGAGCGAGTGTTACAGTCCGACTCAGAGAGAGTCAGAGAGTGTCACAGTGTGTCTCAGAGAGTGTCACAGTGTGTCTCAGAGAGTCAGAGAGAACCAGAAAGTGTCACAGTGTGTCTCAGAGAGTGTCAGATAGGATCAGAGAGTGTCACAGTGTGTTGGATAAAGAGCCAGATTCTGTCACAGTGTGTCTCAGCATGTGTCAGAGAGTGTTACAGAGAGTTTCAAAGAGAGTCTAAGAGAGTCACAGTATCTTCCAGAGATTCAGGGAGAGTCAGAAAGTGTTACAATCTGTCAGCGAGTGTCACAGTGTGTTTCAGAGAGAGTCAGAGAGTGTCACAGTGAGTCCCAGAGCGTCAGATAGGATCAGAGAGTGTCACAGTGTGTGAGAGAGTTTCAGAAAGAGTCAGAGAGTGTCACATTGTGTCTCAGTGAGTGTCACAGTGTGTCTCAGAGAGAGAGACAGAAAGTGTCACAATCTGTCTTTGAGAGTGTCTCAGTGGGACACAGTCTGTCATACAGTGTCACAGTGTGCCTCAGAGAGTGTCAGAGAGTGTCCCAGTGTGTCACAGTGTGTCTCAGAGAGGCAGAGAGAGTCAGGAAGTGCCACAGTTTGTCTCAGAGAGTGTCACATTGTGACAGTCTGTCAGAGAACCTTACATTGTATTTCAGAGTTTGTCAGAGAGAGTCAGAAAGTGTCACAGTGTGTCATACTGTGTCTCAGAGAGTGTCAGCATTTGGCTCAGAGAGGGTCACAGTCAGTGAGAGAGTGTGACAGTGTGTCTCGGAGAGTGTCAGAATGAGTCAGAGAGTGTCACAGTATGTCATACTGTGCCTCAGAGAGTGCCATAGAGAGTCAGACTGTATCGCAGTGTGTCTCAGAGAGTGTCAGAAAGTGTCACACTGTGTCTCAGAGAGTGTCAGAGTGAGTCAGTGAGTGTCAAAGTATGTCTCAGAGAGAGTCAGAAATTATCACAGTCTATTTCAGAGTGTCACAGTGTGTCTCAGAGAGTGTTGCAGTGTCGCAGAAATTGTCACCGTGGGTCAGAGACTTTCACAGTAGGTTTGAGAGTGTCATCGTGTGTCTCAGTAATAGTCACAGTCTGTCAGAGTCTGTCAGAGAGTGTCACAGTGTTTCTCAGAGTGTGTCAGAGAGCATCACAGTGTATCTCAGTGTGTCAGAGAGAGTCACACTGTGTCTCAGAGAGAGACAGAGAGTGACACAGTGTGTCTCAGAGAGTGTGAGAGTCAAAAATGTTACAGTGTGTCTCGGAGAGTGACCGAGTGTCTAAGAGTCAGAGAAAGACAGCAAGTCTCACAGTGTGTCTCAGAGAGTGTCAGTGTCTCAGAAAATGTCACCATCTGTCAGAGAGTGTCACAGTGTGTCAGAGAGGGACAGAGAGAGTCATAGTGTGTTCCAGTGTGGCAGATAGTGTCACAGAGTGTCACAGTGTGTCTCAGACAGTGTCAGAGAGAGTCAGAAAGTGTCACAGTTTGTCTCAGAGAGTGTCACATTGTGACAATCTGTCAGAGACTGTTACATTGTATTTCAGAGTGAGTCAGAGAGAGTCAGAATGTATCACAGTGTGTCATAATGTGTCTCAGAGAGTGTCAGAGAGTGTCAGCATTTGGCTCAGAGAGGGACACGGTCTGTCAGAGAATGTTACATTGTATTTCAGAGTGTGTCAGAGAGAGACAGTAAGTGTCACAGTGTGTCATGCTGTGTCTGAGAGAGTGTCATAGAAAGTCAGACTATTTCACAGTTTGTTTCAGAAAGTGTCAGAGTGAGTCAGAGAGTGTCAGAGACAGTGAGTGTCACAGTGTGTCTCAGCGAGAGTCAGAGGGTGTCACAGTGTGTTTCGGAGAATGTCAGAGAGTGTCACAGTGTGTCTCACAGAGTGTCGCAGTCTCTCAGAGAGTGTTTCAGTGTATCACAGTCTGTCAGAGAGTGTCACAGTGCTCCTTAGAGAGTCAGAGAGTGTCACAGTGTGTTTCAGTGTATCACAGTCTGTCAGAAAGTGTCACAGTGCGCCTCAGAGAGAGTCAGAGAGTGTCACCGTGTGTCTCAGTGAATGTCACAGTGTATCTCAGAGAATCAGGGAAAGAGTCAGAAAGTGTCACAATCTCTTTTGAGAGTGTCTCAGTGTGACACAGTCTGTCAGAGAGAGTCACAGTGTTCCTCAGAGAGTGTCACAGTGCGTCTAAGAGAGGATGACAGTGTGTTTCAGAGTGTCAGAGAGAGTCAGAAAGTGTCACAGTCTGTCTCAGAGAGTGTCAGATAGGATCGGAGAGTGTCACAGTGTGTTTGAGAAAGTGCCAGAGTTCCCGGTGTGTCTCAGCGAATGTCTGAGTGTGTCACAGAGAGTTTCAGGGAGATTCAGAGAGTGTCACAGTGTGTCACAGCATGTGTCAGAGAGTGGCACAGAGAGTTTCAGAGAGAGTCAGAGAGTGTCACAGTGTGTCTCAGAGATTCAGGGCGAGTCAGAAAGTGTCACAGTCTGTCAGCGAGTGTCACAGTGTGTTTCAGAGAGAGTCAGAGAGTGTCACAGTGTGTCTGAGTGTTTCAGATAGGATCAGAGAGTGTCAAAGTGCGTCTCAAAGTGTCAGTGAAAGTCAGAGAGTGTCACGGTGTGTCTGAGTGTGTCAGAGAGAGTCAGAGAGTGTCACAGTGTGTCTGAGAGTTTTGGAGAGAGTCAGAGAGTGTCAGAATGTGTCTCAGTGAGCGTCACAGTGTGTCTCAGAGAGTCAGAGAGAGAGAGACAGAAAGGGTCACAATCTGTCTTGAGAGTGTCTCAGTGTGACACAGTCTGTCAGAGTGTCACAGTGTGCTTCAGAGAGTGTCACAGTGCGTCTAAGGGAGGATGACAGTGTGTTTTAGAGAGTCAGAGAGAGTCAGAAAGTGTCACAGTTTGTCTCAGAGAGTGTCACATTGTGACAGCCTGTCAGAGAATGTTACATTGTATTTCAGAGTGTGTCAGAACGTGTTACAGTGTGTCATACAGTGTCTCAGAGAGTGTCAGCATTTGGCTCAGACAGGGTCACAGTCTGTGAGAGAGTGTCACAGTGTGTCTCAGAGAGTGTCAGAGTGAGTCAGAGAGTGTCACAGTATGTCATACTGTACCTCAGAGAGTGCCAGAGAGAGTCAGACTGTATCACAATGTGTCTCAGACAGTGTCAGAGATTGTCACAGTGTGTAACAGGGAGAGTTCGAGAATGTCAGTGAGTCTCACAGTCTGTCTCACAGAGTGTGAGAACGGGTCAGGGAGTGTCATATTGTGTCTCAGAGAGAGTCAGAGAGAGACAGAAAGTGTCACAGTGTCTATCAGAGAGTGTCACAGTGTGTCTCTGTGAGTGTCTCAGTGCGTCTCAGAGAGTGAGAAAGTGACACAGTCTGTGTTTGAGGGTGTCACAGTCTGTCACACTCTGTCAGAGAGTGTCACAGTGTGTTTCAGGGAGAGTCAGAGAGTGTCACAGTGCGTCTCATAGTCACAGAGAGTGAGAGAGTGTCCCAGTGTCTTGGCGACTGTCAGAGAGTGTCACTGTGTGTCACAGTCCCTCAGAGTGTCACAATGTGTCTCAGAGAGTGTCGCAGTGTTTTTGAGAGAGTGTCAGAGAGTGTCACATTGTGTCTCAGCAAGTGTCAGAGAGTGTCATAGCGTGTCTAAGAGAGTGTCACAGTGTATGTGAGAATTTCAGAGAGAGTCAGAGAGTGTCACATTTTGTCTCAGTGAGTGTCACAGTGCGTCTCAGAGAGTCAATGACAGAGACAGAAAGGATCACAATCTCTCTTGAGAATGTCTCAGTGTGACACAGTCTGTCAGAGACAGTCACAGTGCGCCTCAGAGAGTGTCACAGTGCGTCTAAGAGAGGATGACAGTGTGTTTCAGAGAGTCAGAGAGAGTCAGAAAGTGTCACAGTTTGTATCAGAGTGTCACATTGTGAAAGTCTGTCAGAGAATGTTACATTGTATTTCACAGTGTGTCAGAGAGAGTCAGAAAGTGTCACAGTTTGTCTCAGAGAGTGTCACATTGTGACAGTCTGTCAGAGAATGTTACATTGTATTTTAGAGTCTGCCAGAACGTGTCACAGTGTGTCATACTGTGTCTCAGCAAGTGTCAGAGAGTGTCAGCATTTGGCTCAGACAGGGTCACAGTCTGTGAGGGAGTGTCACAGTGTGTCTCAGAGAGTGTCAGATTGAGTCAGAGACTGTCACAGTATGTAATACTGTACTTCAGAGAGTGCCAGAGAGAGTCAGACTGTATCACAGTGTGTCTCAGAGAGTGTCAGAGATTGTCACAGTGTGTAACAGAGAGAGTTCGAGAATGTCAGTGAGTCTCACAGTCTGTCTCAGAGAGTGTCCGAACGGGTCAGAGAGTGTCACAGTGTGTTTCAGAGAGAATCAGATAGTGTCCCAGTGTGTCACAGAGAGTGTCACAGTGTGTCTCAGAGAGTGCCAGATAGGATCAGAGAATGTCACAGTGCATCTCAAAGTATCAGACAGAGTCAGAGAGTGTTACAGTGTGCCTGAGAGAGGATGACAGTGTGTCTCGGAGAGTCAGAGAGCGTCAGAACGTGTCACAGCTTGTCTCAGAGAGTGTCAGAGAGTGTCACAATGTGTCTCAGAGAGTGTCACAGTGTGTATGAGAGATTGTCAGAGAGTGTCACAGTATGCCTCAGAGAGTTTCAGAGAGGGTCACAGTGTGTCTCAGAAAATCAGGGAGATCCAGAATGTGTCACAATCTGTCAGCGAGTGCCACAGTGTGTTTCAGAGAGAGTCAGAGAGTGACACAGTGTGTCTCAGAGAGTGTGAGAGTCAAAAATGTTACAGTGTGTCTCAGAGAGTGACCGAGTGTCTAAGAGTAAGAGAAAGACAGCAAGTCTCACAGTGTGTCTCAGAGAGTGTCACAGTGTCTCAGAAAATGTCACCATCTGTCAGAGAGTGTCACAGTGTGTCAGAGAGTGTCTCGGTGTGTCCCTGATGTGTCGCAGTCTGTCAAGAGTGTGTCACAGTTCGTCTCAGAGAGGGACATAGAGAGTCATAGTGTGTTCCAGTGTGGCAGATAGAGACACAGAGAGTCACAGTGTGTCTCAGACAGTGTAAGAGAGAGTCACAGAGTGTCACAGTTTGTCTCAGAGACTGTAACATTGTGACAATCTGTCAGAGACTTTTACATTGTATTTCAGAGTGTGTCAGAGAGACTCAGAATGTATCACAGTGTGTCATAATGTATCTCAGAGAGTGTCAAAGAGTGTCAGCATTTGGCTCAGAGAGGGACACAGTCTGTCAGAGAATGTTACATTGTATTTCAGAGTGTGTCAGAGAGAGACAGTAAGTGTCACAGTGTGTCATACTGTGTCTGGGAGAGTGTCATAGAAAGTCAGACTGTTTCACAGTGTGTTTCAGAGAATGTCAGAGAGTGTCACAGTGTGTCTCACAGTGTCGCAGTCTCTCAGAGAGTGTTTCAGTGTATCACAGTCTGTCAGATAGTGTCACAGTGCTCCTTAGAGGGTCCGAGAGTGTCACAGTGTGTTTCAGTGTATCACAGTCTGTCAGAGAGTGTCACAGTGCGCCTCAGAGAGTGTCACCGTATGTCTCAGTGAGTGTCACAGTGTGTTTCAGGGAGTCAGGGAAAGAGTCAGAATGTGTCACAATCTCTTTTGAGAGTGTCTCAGTGTGACACAGTCTGTCAGAGAGAGTCACAGTGTGCCTCAGAGAGTGTCACAGTGCGTCTAAGAGAGGATGACAGTGTGTTTCAGAGTGTCAGAGAGAGTCAGAAAGTGTCACAGACTGTCTCAGAGAGTGTCAGATAGGATCGGAGAGTGTCACAGTGTGTTTGAGAAAGTGCCAGAGTTCCCGGTGTGTCTCAGCATATGTCAGAGTGTGTCACAGAGAGTTTCAGAGAGATTCAGAGAGTGTCACAGTGTGTCACAGCATGTGTCAGAGAGTGCCACAGAGGGTTTCGGAGAGAGTCAGAGAGTGTCACAGTGTGTCTCAGAGATTCAGGGAGAGTCAGAAAGTGTCACAGTCTGTCAGCGAGTGTCACAGTGTGTTTCAGAGAGAGTCAGAGAGTGTCACAGTGTGTCTGAGTGCTTCAGATAGGATCAGAGAGTGTCAAAGTGCGTCTCAAAGTGTCAGTGAAAGTCAGAGAGTGTCACGGTGTGTCTGAGTGTGTCAGAGAGAGTCATAGAGTGTCACAGTGCGTCTGAGAGTTTCGGAGAGAGTCAGAGAGTGTCACATTTTGTCTCAGTGAGTGTCACAGTGTGTCTCAGAGAGTCAGAGAGAGAGAGAGACAGAAAGGGTCACAATCTGTCTTGAGAGTGTCTCAGTGTGACACAGTCTGTCAGAGTGTCACAGTGTGCTTCAGAGAGTGTCACAGTGCGTCTAAGAGAGGATGGCAGTGTGTTTCAGAGAGTCAGAGAGAGTCAAAAAGTGTCACAGTTTGTCTCAGAGAGTGTCACATTGTGACAGTCTGTCAGAGAATGTTACATTGTATTTCAGAGTGTGTCAGAACGCGTCACATTGTGTCATACAGTGTCTCAGAGAGTGTCAGCATTTGGCTCAGACAGGGTCACAGTCTGTGAGAGAGTGTCACAGTGTGTCTCAGAGAGTGTCCGAGTGAGTCAGAGAGTGTCACAGTATGTCATACTGTACCTCAGAGAGTGCCAGAGAGAGTCAGACTGTATTACAGTTTGTCTCAGAAAGTGTCAGAAATTGTCACAGTGTGTAACAGGGAGAGTTCGAGAATGTCGGTGAGTCTCACAGTCTGTCTCAGAGAGTGTCTGAACGGGTCAGAGAGTGTCACATTGTGTCTCAGAGAGAGTCAGAGAGAGACAGAAAGTGTCACAGTGTCTCTCAGAGAGTGTCACAGTTTGTCACTGTCTGTCAGAGAGTGTCACAGTGTGTCTCTGTGAGTGTCACAGTGCGTCTCAGAGAGAGTTAGAGAGTGTCATAGTGTTTCTCAGAGAGTGTCAAGGTGTGTTTCAGAGAGTGTCAGAGAGTGTCACATTGTGTCTCAGCGTGTGTCAGAGAGGGTCACAGTGTATCTCAAAAATTCAGGGTGAGTCAGAATGTGTCACAATCTGTCAGCGAGTGTCACAGTGTGTTTCAGAGAGAGTCAGAGGGTGTCCCAGTGTGTCTCCGAGAGTGCCAGATAGGATCAGAGAATGTCACAGTGCATCTCAAAGTATCGGACAGAGTCAGAGGGTGTTACAGTGTGTCTCAGAGAGGATGACAGTGTGTCTCGGAGAGTCAGAGAGAGTCAGAAAGAGTCACAGCTTGTCTCAGAGAGTGTCAGAGAGTGTCACAATGTGTCTCAGAGAGTGTCACAGTGTGTATGAGAGATTGCCAGAGAGTGTCACAGTGTGCCTCAGAGAGTGTCAGAGAGGGTCACAGTGTGTCGCAGAAATTTAGGGAGAGCCAGAATGTGTCACAATCGGTCAGCGAGTGCCACAGTGTGTTTCAGAAAGTGCCAGAGAGTGTCACAGTGTATCTCAGCGTGTCTCTGAGAGCGTCACAATGTGCCGCAGAGAGTGTCAGAGAGGGTCACAGTGTGTCTCAGAAATTCATGGAGAGCCAGAATGTGTTACAATCGGTCAGCGAGTGCCACAGTGTGTATCAGAAAGTGCCAGAGAGTGTCACAGTGTGTCTCAGCGTGTGTCAGAGAGCGTCACAGTGTGCCGCAATGAGTGTCAGAGAGGGTCACAATGTGTCTCAGAAATTCAGGGAGAGCCAGAATGTGTTACAATCTGTCAGCGAGTGCCACAGTCTGTTTCAGAGAGAGTCAGAGAGTGTCCCAGTGTGTCTCAGAGAGTGCCAGATAGGATCAGAGAATGTCACAGTGCATCTCAAAGTATCAGACAGAGTCTGAGAGTGTTACAGTGTGTCTGAGAGAGCGTAAGAGGGAGTCAGGGAGTGTCACAGTCTGTCTAAGAGTTTCAGAAAGAGTCTGAGAGTGTCACATTGTGTCTCAGAGAGTCAGAGAGAGAGTCAGGAAGTGTCACAGTCTGTCTTTGAGAGAGTCTCAGTGTGACACAGTCTGTCAGAGAGTGTCACAGTGTGTCGCAGTGTATCTAAGAGAGGATGACAACGTGTCTCAGAGAGTCAGAGAGAGTCAGAAAGAGTCACAGTTTGTCTCACAGAGTGTCACATTGTGACAGTCTGTCAGAGAATGTTACATTGTATTTCAGAGTGTGTCAGAGAGAGTCAGAAAGTGTCACAGTGTGTCATACTGTGTCTCAGAGAGTGTCAGAGAGTGTCAGCATTTGGCTCCGAGAGGGTCACATTCTGTGAGAAAGTGCCACAGTGTGTCTCAGAGAATATCAGAGAGTGTCACAGTGTGTCTCAGAGAGCATCAGCGTAAGTCAGAGAGTGTCATAGTATGTCATACTGTGCCTCAGGGAGAGTCAGTGAGTGTCACAGTGTGTCTCAGAGAGAGTCAGAGAGTGTCACAGTCTATCTCGGAGACTGTCACAGTGTGTCTCAGGGAGTCAAAGAGAGACAGAAAGTGTCACAGTGTGTCTCACAGAGTGTCGCAGTGTCGCAGAAAATGTCACCGTGTGTCAGAGAGTGTCACAGTAGGTCAGGGAGTGTCATCGTGTGTCTCAGAAATTGTCACAGTCTGTCACAGTCTGTCAGAGAGTGTCACAGTGTTTCTCAGAGAGTGTCAGAGAGTGACACAGTGTGTCTCAGAGATTGTGAGAGAGAGACAAAGAGGGTCACAGTGTGTCTCAGAGAGTATTACAGTGTGTCTCAGAGAGTCAGAGAGTGACAGAAAGTGTCTCAGTGTCTCTCAGAGAGTGTCAGAGTGTGTATTAGAGAGTGTCACAATGTCACAGAGAATTTCACCATGTGTCAGAGTGTGTCACAGTCGGTCAGAGAGTGTTTCTGTGTGTCAGGGAGTGTCACAGTCTGTCACAGTCTGTCAGAGAGTGCCACATTGTGTTTCAGAAAGTGACAGAGAGAATCACAGAGTGTCACAGTGCATCTCAAAGAGTGTCAGAGAGAGGCACAGAGTGTCACAACGTGTCTCAGAGTGTCAAAGAGAGACAGAGAGTATCACAGTGTGTCTCAGAGTGTCACAGTGTCACAGAGAATTTCACCATGTGTCAGAGTGTGTCACAGCCAGTCAGAGAGTGTTACAGTGTGTCAGGGAGTGTCACAGTCTGTCACCGTCTGTCAGAGAGTGCCACATTGTATTTTGGAGAGTGTCAGAGAGAGAGTCAGAGAGAGTCACGGTGTATCACAGTGTGTCTCAGAGTGTCAGAGAGAGACAGAGTGTGTCACAGTGTGCCACAGTGTGTTAGAGAGTGTCACAGTGCATCTCGGACCGTGTCACAGTGTGTCCCAGAGAGTCAGAGAGAGTCAGGATGTGTCACATTGTGTTTCAGAGAGTGTCACAATGTCTCAGAGAATGTCATCGTGTGTCCGGGAATGTCACAGTCAGTCAGTGTCACAATGTGTCAGAGAGTGTCAAAGTGTGCCTCAGGAATCAGAGAGAGATGGAACGTGTCACAGTGTCACAGAGAACATCACAGTATCTCAGAATTAGTCACCATGTGTCAGAGAGTGTCACAGTCTGTGAGAGAGTGTCACAGTGTGTCTCAGAGAGTGTCAGAGAGATTCAGAGAGTGTCACTGTGTGTGTAAGAGAGTGTCAGAGAGTGTCACAGTGTATCACAGTCTGTCAGAGAGTGTCGCAGTGCGTTTCAGAGAGAGTTAGAGAGTGTGGCAGTGTGTCTAAGAGAGTGTCAGAGAGTGTCACAGTGTATCTAAGAGAGTGTCATAGTGTGTCACAGTCTGTCAGAGAGTGTCACAGTGTGTCACAGAGAGTCTCACACTGTGTATCAGAGCGCGTCAGAGTGTGTCATTGTGTGTCACAGTCTGTCAGAGCGTGTCACAGTGTGTCATAGTCTGTTAGAGAGAATTATAGGGTGACTCAGAGATAGTCAGAGAGTGTCACAGTGTGTCTTAAAGAGTGTCACAGTGTCACAGAGAATTTCACCATGTGTCAGAGTGTGTCACAGTCGGACAGAGAGTGTTATAGTGTGCCTCAGAGAGTGTCAGAGAAGGTCACAGTGTGTCGCAGAAATTTAGGGAGAGCCAGAATGTGTCACAATCGGTCAGCGAGTGCCACAGTGTGTTTCAGAAAGTGCCAGAGAGTGTCACAGTGTATCTCAGCGTGTCTCTGAGAGCGTCACAATGTGCCGCAGAGAGTGTCAGAGAGGGTCACAGTGTGTCTCAGAAATTCATGGAGAGCCAGAATGTGTTACAATCGGTCAGCGAGTGCCACAGTGTGTATCAGAAAGTGCCAGAGAGTGTCACAGTGTGTCTCAGCGTGTGTCAGAGAGCGTCACAGTGTGCCGCAATGAGTGTCAGAGAGGGTCACAATGTGTCTCAGAAATTCAGGGAGAGCCAGAATGTGTTACAATCTGTCAGCGAGTGCCACAGTCTGTTTCAGAGAGAGTCAGAGAGTGTCCCAGTGTGTCTCAGAGAGTGCCAGATAGGATCAGAGAATGTCACAGTGCATCTCAAAGTATCAGACAGAGTCTGAGAGTGTTACAGTGTGTCTGAGAGAGCGTAAGAGGGAGTCAGGGAGTGTCACAGTCTGTCTAAGAGTTTCAGAAAGAGTCTGAGAGTGTCACATTGTGTCTCAGAGAGTCAGAGAGAGAGTCAGGAAGTGTCACAGTCTGTCTTTGAGAGAGTCTCAGTGTGACACAGTCTGTCAGAGAGTGTCACAGTGTGTCGCAGTGTATCTAAGAGAGGATGACAACGTGTCTCAGAGAGTCAGAGAGAGTCAGAAAGAGTCACAGTTTGTCTCACAGAGTGTCACATTGTGACAGTCTGTCAGAGAATGTTACATTGTATTTCAGAGTGTGTCAGAGAGAGTCAGAAAGTGTCACAGTGTGTCATACTGTGTCTCAGAGAGTGTCAGAGAGTGTCAGCATTTGGCTCCGAGAGGGTCACATTCTGTGAGAAAGTGCCACAGTGTGTCTCAGAGAATATCAGAGAGTGTCACAGTGTGTCTCAGAGAGCATCAGCGTAAGTCAGAGAGTGTCATAGTATGTCATACTGTGCCTCAGGGAGAGTCAGTGAGTGTCACAGTGTGTCTCAGAGAGAGTCAGAGAGTGTCACAGTCTATCTCGGAGACTGTCACAGTGTGTCTCAGGGAGTCAAAGAGAGACAGAAAGTGTCACAGTGTGTCTCAGAGAGTGTCGCAGTGTCGCAGAAAATGTCACCGTGTGTCAGAGAGTGTCACAGTAGGTCAGGGAGTGTCATCGTGTGTCTCAGAAATTGTCACAGTCTGTCACAGTCTGTCAGAGAGTGTCACAGTGTTTCTCAGAGAGTGTCAGAGAGTGACACAGTGTGTCTCAGAGATTGTGAGAGAGAGACAAAGAGGGTCACAGTGTGTCTCAGAGAGTATTACAGTGTGTCTCAGAGAGTCAGAGAGTGACAGAAAGTGTCTCAGTGTCTCTCAGAGAGTGTCAGAGTGTGTATTAGAGAGTGTCACAATGTCACAGAGAATTTCACCATGTGTCAGAGTGTGTCACAGTCGGTCAGAGAGTGTTTCTGTGTGTCAGGGAGTGTCACAGTCTGTCACAGTCTGTCAGAGAGTGCCACATTGTGTTTCAGAAAGTGACAGAGAGAATCACAGAGTGTCACAGTGCATCTCAAAGAGTGTCAGAGAGAGGCACAGAGTGTCACAACGTGTCTCAGAGTGTCAAAGAGAGACAGAGAGTATCACAGTGTGTCTCAGAGTGTCACAGTGTCACAGAGAATTTCACCATGTGTCAGAGTGTGTCACAGCCAGTCAGAGAGTGTTACAGTGTGTCAGGGAGTGTCACAGTCTGTCACCGTCTGTCAGAGAGTGCCACATTGTATTTTGGAGAGTGTCAGAGAGAGAGTCAGAGAGAGTCACAGTGTATCACAGTGTGTCTCAGAGTGTCAGAGAGAGACAGAGTGTGTCACAGTGTGCCACAGTGTGTTAGAGAGTGTCACAGTGCATCTCGGACCGTGTCACAGTGTGTCCCAGAGAGTCAGAGAGAGTCAGAATGTGTCACATTGTGTTTCAGAGAGTGTCACAATGTCTCAGAGAATGTCATCGTGTGTCCGGGAATGTCACAGTCAGTCAGTGTCACAATGTGTCAGAGAGTGTCAAAGTGTGCCTCAGGAATCAGAGAGAGATGGAACGTGTCACAGTGTCACAGAGAACATCACAGTATCTCAGAATTAGTCACCATGTGTCAGAGAGTGTCACAGTCTGTGAGAGAGTGTCACAGTGTGTCTCAGAGAGTGTCAGAGAGATTCAGAGAGTGTCACTGTGTGTGTAAGAGAGTGTCAGAGAGTGTCACAGTGTATCACAGTCTGTCAGAGAGTGTCGCAGTGCGTTTCAGAGAGAGTTAGAGAGTGTGGCAGTGTGTCTAAGAGAGTGTCAGAGAGTGTCACAGTGTATCTAAGAGAGTGTCATAGTGTGTCACAGTCTGTCAGAGAGTGTCACAGTGTGTCACAGAGAGTCTCACACTGTGTATCAGAGCGCGTCAGAGTGTGTCATTGTGTGTCACAGTCTGTCAGAGCGTGTCACAGTGTGTCATAGTCTGTTAGAGAGAATTATAGGGTGACTCAGAGATAGTCAGAGAGTGTCACAGTGTGTCTTAAAGAGTGTCACAGTGTCACAGAGAATTTCACCATGTGTCAGAGTGTGTCACAGTCGGTCAGAGAGTGTTATAGTGTGTCAGGGTGTGCCACAGTCTGTCAAAGTCTGTCAGAGAATGTCATATTGTGTTTCGGGGAGTGTCAGAGAGAGTCAGAGAGTGTCACAGTGTGTCTCAGAGAGTGTCAGTGAGGGTCTGCGAATGTCACAGTGTGTCTCAGAGTCTCAGAGAGAGTCACAGAGTGTCACAGTGTGTCTCAGAGTGTCAGAGAGAGACAGAGTGTGTCACAGTCTGTCAGAGAGTGTCATAGTGTGTCATCGCCGGCCACACACCGGCGCCTGCCTGACCCTCACTGCCGTCCACACACCACACACAGCTTGACACTCACCGACATCTACACACTGCACCCAGCCTGACCCTCACTGCCATCTGCACACCGCTCCCAGCCTGACCCTCACAGCCATCCACAAACTGTCCTCAACCTGACTCTCACTGCCGTCCCGCACCACCCCAGCCTGACTCTCACTGCCATCCTGCACCGCTCCAGCTGACCCACACCACCGTCTACCAACTCCCCCCAGCCTGACTCCACCGCTGTCCACCAACCGCCTCCAACCTGACCCCCACCGCCGTGCAACACTGCCACAGCCTGACCCACACTGCCGCCCGTACACCACTCCTAGCCTGACCCTCACCACCATCCACACACCGCCACCAGCCTGACCCTCACCGCCACCCACACACCATCTCCAGCATGACCCTCATTGCTGCCCACACACTGCTCCCAGCCTGAACTCCACTGCCGTCCACAAACCACATTCAGCCTGACCCTCACTGCTGTCTACACACTGCTCCCAGCCTGACCCTCACCACCGTCCACACACCGCCACCAGCCTGACTCTCATCACCGCCCACACACTGACGCCAGCCGGACCCTCAACATCACGCACACACCATCCCCAGGCTGACCCACATTAACGCCGAACACAACACCCCCAGCCTGACCCTCACGACCTCCCACACACCCATCCCAAATTGACCCTCACCGCCGTCCAACAACGCCCCAGCCTGAACCTCACCACCGTCCACACACCAACCCCAGCCTGACTACTGGTGCTGTCCACTCTCTGCGCCAAACCTGATCCCCACTGCTGTCCACACACCGCAACCAGCCAGACCCTCCCCGCCATCCACACACCGCCCCTAGCCTAACCCTCAACACCATCAACGCACCACCCCCAGCCTGACCCTCATCACGGTCCACACACTGCCCCCAGCCTGACCTTCACCACCATCCACACGCCGCCCCCAGCCTGACCCGCACCATCGTACACACACCGCCCGCAGCCTGACCCTCACTGCCGTCCACACACCGCCCCCATCCTGAACCTGACTACCATTCACACGCCGCCCCCAGCCTGACCCGCACCATCGTACACACATCGCCTCCAGTCTGACCATCACAACCATCCACTCACTGCCCGCAGCCTGACCCCCACCATCGTTCACACGCCGACACCAGCCTGATTCTCCCGTCCGAACACACAGCAACACCTGCCTGACACCCACCGCCACCCAACACTGCCCCTAGCCTGAACCTCACAGCCACCCACACACCATCCCCAGCCTGACCCTCACTGTAGTCCACTGTAGCCTGACACCACCATCGTCCAATACTGCCACAAGCCTGACGATCATGGCCGCCCACACACCGCCCCTAACATTATCCTCATACTGTGGCCCCACACACCACCCACAGCATGACCCTCACCGAGAACACACAATTCCCCGAGCCAGACCCTCACCACCACCCACATGCCACCCCCAGCCTGATGCTCACTGCCGTCCAACACTGACCCAAGCCTGACCCTCACCGCCCTCCAAACGCTGCCTCCAGCCTTTCCCTCACCGCCGTCCAAACACTGCCCTGAGCCTGTCCCTCACTGCCATCTGCACACCGCCCCAGCCTGACCCACACTGCTGTCCACACACCGTCCCCAGGCTGACTCTCACCGCCATCCAGCACCACTCCAACCTGACCCTCACTGCCGTCAACACACTGCCACCAGCCTGTCCCTCACTACAGTCCAACACCGTCACCAGCCTTTCCCTCACCACCGTCCACACACCGCCCACAGCCTGACCCTCACCGCAACCCACACAACGTCACCAGCCTGACCCCCCACTGTCATTCACGCATTGACAACAGCCTGACCGTCTCCTTCAAACACACACCACCCCCTGGCTGACATCCTACACCACCCAACACTGCCTCCAGCCTGAAACTCACTGCTGCCCACACACCACCCCCAGCCTGAACCCCACCGCTGTCCACACAACGCACCCAGCCTGACACCCACCGCCACCCAACACCATCCCCAGCCTGAACCTCATAGACACCCACACACCATCCCCAGCCTTACCATCACCACAGTCCACACAACGCCCCCAGCCTGAAGCTCACTGCTGTCGACCTACTGCCCCCAGTCTGACCCTCACCGTCGCCCACATACTGCCCCCAGAATGACCCTCACCACCGTCTAGACACCGCCCACTGCCTGACACTTAACGCTGTTCACACACTGCCACAAGCCTGACTCTCAACACCATCTACACACCATCTCCAGCCTGACCTTCATTATCGTGTATATGCCAACCCCAGCCTGCCCCTCACCGCTGTTCACCAATCGCCCCCAGCCTGACACCACCGCCGTCCAACACTGCCACAAGCCTGACCGTCACGGCATCCCACACAATGCCCCTAGCTTTATCCTCACTAGCATCCACACACCACGCACAACATGACCCTCACCAAGAACACACAACACCCCGAGCCAGACCCTCACCACCGCCCACACTCCGCCCCGCGCCAGACGCTCATGGCCGTAGAACACTGACCCAAACCTGACCCTCACTGCTGTCCACACACCGCACCCAGCCTTTCCACCACCGCCGTCCACACTCCGCCCCCAGCCTGACCCTCACTGCCGTCCACACACTGCACCCAGCCTGACCCTCACCACCGTCCACACACTGCACCCAGCCTGACCCTCACTGCGGTCCACACGCTGCCCCCAGTCTGACCCTCAATACCGTCCACACACCACCCCCATCCTGACCCTCACTGCCGTCCACACTCTGCCCCCAGCCTGTCCATCACTGCCATCCGAACACTGCCCCCAGCCTTACCCTCATTGCTGTCCACACACAGTCCCCAGGCTGACTCTCACCGTCGTCCAGCACTGCCCCAGCCTGACCCTCACTGCCGTCAACACACCGCCACCAGCCTGTCCCTCACCACAGTCCAACACCATCAGCAGCCTCTCGCTCAGCACCATCCACACACCACCCACAGTCTGACCCTCACCGCCACCCACACACTGTCACCAGCCTGTCCTGCACTGCCACCCACGCACCACCCTCACCCTGAACCTCACCACCGTCCACACACCGCACCCAGACTTACCCTCACTATTGTCTACACACCGCTCCCAGCCTGACCCTCACCACCACCCACACACTAGCCCAACCTGACCCTCATCACCACCCACACACAGCCCCGACAATGACCCTCAGTACCGTCCACACCCCACCACCAGCCTGACCCTCACCGCCGTCAACACACCACCCCAAGGCTGACCCTCAGCACTGCCCACACACTGTCTCCAACCTGACCCTCTCCGTCGTCAACCAACCACCCACCTCCTGATCCTCACTGTCGTCCAATAATGCCCCAGCCTGACCCTCACTACCGTCCACTAATGCCCCAGCCTGACCCTCACTGCTGTCCAATAACGCCCCAGCCTGACCCTCACCACCGTCCAATAACGCCCCAGCCTGACCCACATTGCCGCCCACACACCGGCCCTAGCCTTATCCTCACAGCAATTCACACTCCACACCCAGCCTGACCCTCACCTCCATCCACACACAGTCCCAGACTGTCCCTAACTGCCATCCACACACCGACCCAACCTAACCCTCACCACCGTCCAACACCATCCCAAGCCTGTCCCTCACCGCCGGTCACCCGCCGCCCCCAGCCTGACCCTCACTGCCATCCACACACCGTACCATGCCTGACACTCACCGTCGTCGACACGCCACCACCAGTTTGTTCCTCACTGCCATCCACAAACTGTCTGGTACCGCCCCAGCCTGACCCTCACCGCCGTCTGGCACCGCCCCAGCCTGACCCTCACCACCGTCCACACACCGTCCACACACCGCCACCAGCCTGTCCCTCACCGTCGTCCCGCACTGCCCCAGCCTGGCCCACACCACCGTCCATCAACCACCCACAGCCTGACCCCACCGCTGTCCACCAACCACCCCCAGCCTGACCTCCATCGCCGCCCAAAACTACCACAGGCTGACACTCAGCCCCGCCCATACAGCTCCCCGAGCCTGACCCTCAACACTGTCCACACATCATCACCAGCCTAACCTGCACCGCGTCCACACACCACCCCAATTCTGACCCTCACCACTGCCCACACACTGCCCACAGCCTGACCCTCACCACCACCCACACACCGCCCCCAGCCTGAACTCCACTGCCGTCCACACACCACATCCAGCCTGACCCTCACCACTGTCTACACACCGCCCCCAAGCCTGACACTCCCCACCGTCCACACACCGCCCCCCAGCCTGACCCTCTCTGCCGTCCAATACTGCCCCAGCCTGACCCTCACTGCTGTCCACACACTGGCCCCAGCCTAATCCCCACAGCCGTTCACACTCCACCCACAAACTGATCCTCACCGCTGTCCACACACCGCCTCCAGCCTGTCCCTCACTGCCATCCACACATCAAACAAACCTGAGCCTCACCGCCGTCCAACACCATAACAAACCTGTCCATCACCGCCGGCCACACGCCAACCCCAGTCTAACACTCAGCGCCATCCACACGCCGCAACCTGTGGGTCCCTCACTGCCATCCGCACACCTCCCCACCCTGACACTCACTGCCATCCACAAACCGTGCCAAACCTGACTCCCACCGCCATCACGCACCGCCCCAGCCTGACCCTCACTGCCGCCTACACACTGCATCCAGATTCAGGCTCACTGCCATCAGCACACCGCACCCAGACTGACCCTCACTGCCGTCCACACAACGAACACAGACTGACCCTCACTGCCATCCGCATACCACACCCAGACTAACTGTCGCTGCCGTCCGCACACCGTACCCAGACTGACCCTCACTGCCATCTGCACACTGCACCCAGACTTAACCACACTGCCGTGCACACACCGCACCCAGCCTGACCCTCATTGCCGCCAACACACTGCATCCAGTTTCAACCTCACTGCCATCAGCACACCGCACCCAGACTGAGCCGCAATGCCATCTGCACACCACACCCAGACTGACCGTCACTGCCATCCACACACCGAAACCAGACTGACGCTCACTGCCGTCCACACACCGTACCCAGAATGACCCTCACTGCTGACCGCACACCACACTCGGACTGAATCTCACTGCCATCCACACACCGAAACCAGACTGACCCTCACTGCCGTCATACACCGGACCCAGACTTACCCTCATTGCCATCCGCACACCACACCCAGCCTGACCCTCACTGCCGCCTACACACTGCAACCAGACTCAACCTCACTGCCATCCACACACAGCAAGCAGACTGACCCTCACTGCCATCTGCACACCCCACCCAGACTGACCAACAATGCTGTCCGCACACCACACACAGACTGATCCTCACTGCCATCCACACACCGAGCTCAGACTGACACTCACTGCCGTCCACACACCGGACCCAGACTGACCCTCATTGCCATTCGCACACCACACACAGACTGACCCTCACTGCCATCCACACACCGCACCCAGACTGACCTTCACTTCCGTGCACACACCGCACCCAGACTGACCCTCATTGCTGTCCACACACTGCACCCAGACAGACACTCACTGCCATCCACGCACCGCACCCAGACTGAGCCTCACTGCCGTCTACACACCGCACCCAGACTCACCCTCACTGCCATCCACACACCGCACCCAGACTGACCCTCACTGCCATCCACACACCGCAGCCAGACTGACCCTCACTGCCATCCACACACCACACCCAGATTGACTCTCAATGCCATTCACACACCGCACACAGTCTGACCCTCACTGCCGTGCATACACCACTCCCAGTCAGACACTCACTTCCATGCACACACCGCACCCAGACTGACCCTCACTGCCATCCGCACACCGTACCCAGACTGACCCTCACTGCAATCCGCACACCGTACCCAGACTGACCCTCACTGCCGTCCACACAACGTACACAGACTGACCCTCACTGCCATCCGCACACCACACCCAGACTGACCCTCACTGCCATCCGCACACCGCACTCAGACTGACCATCACTGCCATCCGCACACCACACCCAAAGTGACCCACACTGCCGTCCATACACCTGACCCAGACTGACCCTCATTGCCATCCGCACACCACACCCAGACTGAACCTCACTGCCATCCACACACCGCACCGCGACTGACCTTCACTTCCGTGCACACACCGTAACCCAGACTGACCCTCACTGCCATCCGCACACCGTACCCAGACTGACTATCACTGCCATCCGCACACCACTCCTAAACTGACCCACACTGCTGTCCATACACCGGACCGAGACTGACCTTCACTTCCGTGCACACACAGTAACACAGACTAACCCTCACTGCCATCTGCACACCGAACCCAGACTGACCCTCACTGCCATCCGCACACCACACCTAAACTGACCGTCAGTGCCATCAACACGCCGCACCCAGACTGACCTTCACTTCCGTGCACAAACCGCACCCAGACTGACCCTCACTGCCATCTGCACACCGCACCCAGACTGACGCTCACTGCCATCCACACACCACACCCAGAGTGACCCTCACTGCCATCCACACACCGCAGCCAGTCTGACCCTCACTGCCGTGCATACACCGCACCCAGCCTGACCCTCACTGCCACCTACACACTGCACCGAGACTCAACCTCACTGCCGTCCACACACCGCACCCAGACTGACCCTCACTGCCATTAGCACACCGCACCCAGACTCACCCTTACTGCTGTCCACACACCACACCCAGACTGAACCTCACTGCCATCCACACACCAAACTCAGACTGACCCTCACTGCCGTCCACACACCGGACCCAGACTGACCCTCACTGCCGTCCACACAACGTACACAGACTGACCCTCACTGCCATTAGCACACCGCACCCAGACTCACCCTTACTGCTGTCAACACACCTAACCCAGACTGACCCTCACTGCCGTCCACACAACGTACACAGACTGACCCTCACTGCCATCTGCACACCGCACCCAAACTGACGCTCACTGCCATCCGCACACTGCACTCAGACTGACCCTCACTGCCATCCGCACACCGCAGCCAGACTGACCCTCACTGCCGTGCATTCACCGCACCCAGCCTGACCATCACTGCCGCCTACACACTGCACCCAGATTCAACCTCACTGCCATCCACACAGCGTAACCAGACTGACCCTCACTGCTGTCCGCACACCACATCCAGACTGACCCTCACTGCCATCCGCACACCGCACTCAGTCTGACCGTCACTGCCATCAGCACAGCACACCCAGACTGACCATCACTGCTGTCCACACAACGTACACAGACTGACCCTCACTGCCATCCGCACACCACACCCAGACTAACTGTCACTGCCGTCCGCACACCGTACCCAGACTGACTCTCACTGCCATCTGCACACTGCACCCAGACTGAACCACACTGCCGTGCACACACCGCACCCAGCCTGACCCTCATTGCCGCCAACACACTGCATCCAGTTTCTACCTCACTGCCATCAGCACACCGCACCCAGACTGAGCCGCAATGACATCCGCACACCACACCCAGACTGACCCTCACTGCCGTGCACACACCGCACCCAGCCTGACCCTCATTGCCGCCAACACACTGCATCCAGTTTCTACCTCACTGCCATCAGCACACCGCACCCAGACTGAGCCGCAATGACATCCACACACCACACCCAGACTGACCCTCACTGCCATCCACACACCGAAACCAGTCTGACGCTCACTGCCGTCCACACACCGTACCCAGACTGACCCTCACTGCTGACCGCACACCACACTCGGACTGAACCTCACTGCCATCCACACACCGAAACCAGACTGACCCTCACTGCCGTCATACACCGGACCCAGACTTACCCTCATTGCCATCCGCACACCACACCAAGCCTGACCCTCACTGCCGCCTACACACTGCAACCAGACTCAACCACACTGCCATCCACACACAGCAAGCAGACTGACCCTCACTGCCATCAGCACACCGCACCCAGACTGACCCACAATTCTGTCCGCACACCACACACACAGACTGATCCTCACTGCCATCCACACACCGAGCTCAGACTGACACTCACTGCCGTCCACACACCGGACCCAGACTGACCCTCATTGCCATTCGCACACCACACACAGTCTGACCCTCACTGCCATCCACACACCGCACACAGACTGACCTTCACTTCCGTGCACACACCGCACACAGACTGAACCTCATTGCTGTGCACACACTGCACCCAGACAGACACTCACTGCCATCCACGCACCGCACCCAGACTGAGCCTCACTGCCGTCTACACACCGCACCCAGACTCACCCTCACTGCCATCCACACACCGCACCCAGACTGACCCTCACTGCCATCCACACACCGCAGCCAGACTGACCCTCACTGCCATCCACACACCACACCCAGATTGACTCTCAATGCCATTCATACACCGCACACAGTCTGACCCTCACTGCCGTGCATACACCACTCCCAGTCAGACACTCACTTCCGTGCACACACCGCACCCAGACTGACCCTCACTGCCGTCCACACAACGTACACAGACTGACCCTCACTGCCATCCGCACACCACACCCAGACTGACCCTCACTGCCATCCGCACACCGCACCCAGACTGACCATCACTGCCATCCGCACACCACACCTAACCTGACCCACACTGCCGTCCATACACCGGACCCAGATTGACCCTCATTGCCATCCGCACACCACACCCAGACTGAACCTCACTGCCATCCACACACCGCACCCCGACTGACCTTCACTTCCGTGCACACACCGTAACCCAGACTGACCCTCACTACCATCCGCACACCGCACCCAGACTGACCCTCATTGCCATCCGCACACCACACCCAGACTGAACCTCACTGCCATCCACACACCGCACCCCGACTGACCTTCACTTCCGTGCACACACCGCACCCAGACTGACCCTCACTGCCATCCACACACCGCAGCCAGTCTCACCCTCACTGCCGTGCATACACCGCACCTAGCCTGACCCTCACTGCCGCCTACACACCGCACCCAGACTGACCGTCACTGCCATTAGCACACCGCACCCAGACTCACCCTTACTGCTGTGCACACACCACACCCAGACTGAACCTCACTGCCATCCACACACCGAACTCAGACTGACCCTCACTGCCGTCCACACAACGTACACAGACTGACGCTCACTGCCATCCGCACACCGCAGCCAGTCTGACCCTCACTGCCATTAGCACACCGCACCCAGACTCACCCTTACTGCTGTCCACACACCACACCCAGACTGAACCTCACTGCCATCCACACACCGCCCCAGACTCACCCTTACTGCTGTCAACACACCAAACCCAGACTGACCCTCACTGCCGTCCACACAACGTACACAGACTGACCCTCACTGCCATCCGCACACCACACCGAGACTGACCATCACTGCCATCTGCACACCGCACCCAAACTGACGCTCACTGCCATCCGCACACTGCACTCAGACTGACTCTCACTGCCATCTGCACACCGCACCCAAACTGACGCTCACTGCCATCCGCACACTGCACTCAGACTGACTCTCACTGCCATCTGCACACCGCACCCAAACTGACGCTCACTGCCATACACACACCAAACCCAGACCTACCCTCACTGCCATTCACACACCGCAGCCTGACTGACCCTCACTGCCGTGCATTCACCCTACCCAGCCTGACCATCACTGGCGCCTACACACTGCACACAGATTCAACCTCACTGCCATCCACACAGCGTAACCAGACTGACCCTCACTGCTGTCCGCACACCACATCCAGACTGACCCTCACTGCCATCCGCACACCGCACTCAGTCTGACCGTCACTGCCATCCGCACACCACACCCGAACTGACCCACACTGCCGTCCATACACCGGACCGAGACTGACCTTCACTTCCGTGCACACACCGTAACACAGACTGACCCTCACTGCCATCTGCACACCGCACCCAGACTGACCCTCACTGCCATCCGCACACCACACATAAAGTAACCCTCAGTGCCATCAACACACCGCACCCAGACTGACCTTCACTTCCGTGCACACACCGCACCCAGACTGACACTCACTGCCATCTGCACACCGCACACAGACTGACGCTCACTGCCATCCACACACCACACCCAGAGTGACCCTCACTGCCATCCACACACCGCAGCCAGTCTGACCCTCACTGCCGTGCATACACCGCACCCAGCCTGACCCTCACTGCCGCCTACACACTGCACCGAGACTCAACCTCACTGCCGTCCACACACCGCACCCAGACTGACCCTCACTGCCATCCACACACCGCACCCAGACACACCCTCACTGCTGTCCACACACCACACCCAGACTGAACCTCACTGCAATTCACACACCGAACTCAGACTGACCCTCACTGCCGTCCACACAACGGACCCAGACTGACCCTCACTGCCATCCGCACACCACACCCAGACTGACCCTCACTGCCATCCACACAACGTACACAGACTGACCCTCACTGCCATCCGCACACCACACCGAGACTGACCCGCCTTGCCATCTGCACACCGCACCCAAACTGACGCTCACTGCCATCCGCACACAGCACTCAGACTGACTCTCACTGCCATCTGCACACCGCACCCAAACTGACGCTCACTGCCATACACACACCAAACCCAGACTGACCCTCACTGCCATCCACCCACCGCAGGCAGACTGACCCTCACTGCCGTGCATTCACCGCACCCAGCCTGACCCTCACTGCCGCCTACACACTGCACCCAGATTCAACCTCACTGCCATCCACACAGCGTAACCAGACTGACCCTCACTGCTGTCCGCAAACCGTACACAGACTGACCCTCACTGCGATCCACACACCGAACTCAGACTGACCCTCACTGCCATCCGCACACCACACCCAGACTGACCTTCACTGCCATCCACACACCGCACCCAGACTGACCTTCACTTCCGTGCACACACCGCACCCAGACTGACCCTCACTGCCATCCACACACCGCACCGAGACTGATCCTCACTTCCGTGCACACACCGCACACAGCCTGACCCTCACTGCCTCCTACACACTGCACCCAGACACAACCTCACTGCCATTAGCACACCGCACCCAGACTGACCCTGACTGCCATCCACGCACCGCACCCAGATTGACCCTCATTGCTGTCCACACACCGCACCCAGACTGACCCTCACTGAAATCAGCACACCGCACCCAGACTGACCCTGACTGCCATCCACGCACCGCACCCAGACTGACCCTCACTGCCATCCACACACCGCACCCAGACTGACCCTCACTGCCATCCACACACCACACCCAGACTGACCCTCACTGCCATCCGCACACCGCACCCAGACTGACCCTCACTGCCATCCGCACACTGCACCCAGACTAACTGTCACTGCCGTCTGCACACCGTATCCAGACTGACCCTCACGGCCATCTGCACACTGCACCCAGACTGACCCACACTGCCGTGCACACACCGCACCCAGCCTGACCCTCACTGCCGCCTACACACTGCATCCAGATTCAACCTCACTGCCATTAGCACACCGCACCCAGACTGACCCTCACTGCCATCCGCACACTGCACCCAGACTGACCCTCACTGCCATCCTCACACCACACCCAAATTGAACCTCACTGCCATCCACACACCGCAGCGAGACTGACCCTCACTTCCGTGCACACACCGCAGCCAGACTGATTCTCACTTCCGTCCGCAGACTGTAAACAGACTGACCCTCATTGCCAGACACACACCGCACCCAGACTGACCCTCACTTCCGTGCACAACACCGCACCCAGCCTGACCCTCACTGCCGCCTACACACTGCACCCAGACACAACCTCACTGCCATTAGAACACCGCACACAGACTGACGCTCATTGCTGTCCACACACCGCTCCCAGAATGACACTCACTGCCATCCACACACCGCACCCAGCCTGACCCTCACTGCCGCCTACACACTGCAGCCAGACAGACGCTCACTGCCATCCAAGCACCACACCCAGACTGACCCTCACTGCCATCCACACACCGCCCCAGACTCACCCTTACTGCTGTCAACACACCAAACCCAGACTGACCCTCACTGCCGTCCACACAACGTACACAGACTGACCCTCACTGCCATCCGCACACCACACCGAGACTGACCATCACTGCCATCTGCACACCGCACCCAAACTGACGCTCACTGCCATCCGCACACTGCACTCAGACTGACTCTCACTGCCATCTGCACACCGCACCCAAACTGACGCTCACTGCCATACACACACCAAACCCAGACCTACCCTCACTGCCATTCACACACCGCAGCCTGACTGACCCTCACTGCCGTGCATTCACCCTACCCAGCCTGACCATCACTGGCGCCTACACACTGCACACAGATTCAACCTCACTGCCATCCACACAGCGTAACCAGACTGACCCTCACTGCTGTCCGCACACCACATCCAGACTGACCCTCACTGCCATCCGCACACCGCACTCAGTCTGACCGTCACTGCCATCCGCACACCACACCCGAACTGACCCACACTGCCGTCCATACACCGGACCGAGACTGACCTTCACTTCCGTGCACACACCGTAACACAGACTGACCCTCACTGCCATCTGCACACCGCACCCAGACTGACCCTCACTGCCATCCGCACACCACACATAAAGTAACCCTCAGTGCCATCAACACACCGCACCCAGACTGACCTTCACTTCCGTGCACACACCGCACCCAGACTGACACTCACTGCCATCTGCACACCGCACACAGACTGACGCTCACTGCCATCCACACACCACACCCAGAGTGACCCTCACTGCCATCCACACACCGCAGCCAGTCTGACCATCACTGCCGTGCATACACCGCACCCAGCCTGACCCTCACTGCCGCCTACACACTGCACCGAGACTCAACCTCACTGCCGTCCACACACCGCACCCAGACTGACCCTCACTGCCATCCACACACCGCACCCAGACACACCCTCACTGCTGTCCACACACCACACCCAGACTGAACCTCACTGCAATTCACACACCGAACTCAGACTGACCCTCACTGCCGTCCACACAACGGACCCAGACAGACCCTCACTGCCATCCGCACACCACACCCAGACTGACCCTCACTGCCATCCACACAACGTACACAGACTGACCCTCACTGCCATCCGCACACCACACCGAGACTGACCCGCCTTGCCATCTGCACACCGCACCCAAACTGACGCTCACTGCCATCCGCACACAGCACTCAGACTGACTCTCACTGCCATCTGCACACCGCAACCAAACTGACGCTCACTGCCATACACACACCAAACCCAGACTGACCCTCACTGCCATCCACCCACCGCAGGCAGACTGACCCTCACTGCCGTGCATTCACCGCACCCAGCCTGACCCTCACTGCCGCCTACACACTGCACCCAGATTCAACCTCACTGCCATCCACACAGCGTAACCAGACTGACCCTCACTGCTGTCCGCAAACCGTACACAGACTGACCCTCACTGCCATCCACACACCGAACACAGACTGACCCTCACTGCCATCCGCACACCACACCCAGACTGACCTTCACTGCCATCCACACACCGCACCCAGACTGACCTTCACTTCCGTGCACACACCGCACCCAGACTGACCCTCACTGCCATCCACACACCGCACCGAGACTGATCCTCACTTCCGTGCACACACCGCACACAGCCTGACCCTCACTGCCTCCTACACACTGCACCCAGACACAACCTCACTGCCATTAGCACACCGCACCCAGACTGACTCTGACTGCCATCCACGCACCGCACACAGACTGACCCTATCTGCCATCCACACACCGCACCCAGACTGACCCTCACTGCCATCCACACACCACACCCAGACTGACCCTCACTGCCATCCGCACACCGCACCCAGACTGACCCTCACTGCCATCCGCACACTGCACCCAGACTGACCCACACTGCCGTGCACACACCGCACCCAGCCTGACCCTCACTGCCGCCTACACACTGCATCCAGATTCAACCTCACTGCCATCAGCACACCGCACCCAGACTGACCCGCACTGCCATCCGCACACTGCACCCAGACTGACCCTCACTGCCATCCTCACACCACACCCAAATTGAACCTCACTGCCATCCACACACCGCAGCGAGACTGACCCTCACTTCCGTGCACACACCGCAGCCAGACTGATTCTCACTTCCGTCCGCAGACTGTAAACAGACTGACCCTCATTGCCAGACACACACCGCACCCAGACTGACCCTCACTTCCGTGCACATCACCGCACCCAGCCTGACCCTCACTGCCGCCTACACACTGCACCCAGACACAACCTCACTGCCATTAGCACACCGCACACAGACTGACCCTCATTGCTGTCCACACACCGCTCCCAGAATGACACTCACTGCCATCCACACACCGCACCCAGCCTGACCCTCACTGCCGCCGACACACTGCAGCCTGACAGACGCTCACTGCCATCCAAGCACCACACCCAGACTGACCCTCACTGCCATCCACACAGCGCACCCAGACTGACCCTCACTGCCATCCACACACCACACACAGATTGACTCTCAATGCCATTCACACACCGCACACAGTCTGACCCTCACTGCCGTGCACACACCGCTCCGAGTCCGACCCTCACTTCCGTGCACACACCGCACCCAGACTGACCGTCACTGCCATCCGCAAACCACACCCAGACTGACCGTGACTGCCGTCCACACAACGTACACAGACTGAACCTCACTGCCATCCGCACACCACACCGAGACTGACCCTCCCTGCCATCTGCACACCGCACCCAAACTGACGCTCACTGCCATCCGCACACCGCACTCAGACTGACTCTCATTGCCATCTGCACACCGCACCCAAACTGACGCTCACTGCCATTCACACACCACACCCAGCCTGACCCTCACTGCCGCCTACACACTGCACCCAGACTCAACCTCACTCCAGTCCACACACTGTAACCAGACTGACCCTCACTGCTGTCCGCACACCACACACAGACTGAACCTCACTGGCATCCACACACCAAACTCAGACTGACCCTCACTGCCATCCGCACGCCACACCCAGACTGACCCTCACTGCCATCCACACACCGCACCCAGACTGACCTTCACTTCCGTGCACACACCGCACCCAGACTGACACTCACTGCCAACCGCACACCGCACCCAGACACAACCTCACTGCCATTAGCACACCGCACACAGACTGACCCTCATTGCTGTCCACACACCGCACCCAGACTGACCCTCACTGCCATCCGCACACGGCACCCAGACTGTCCCTCACTGCCATCCACGCACCGCATCCATACTGACCCTCACTGCCGTCCACACACCGCACCCAGACTGATCCTCACTGCCATCCACACACCGCAACCAGCCTGACCCTCACTGCCATCCACACACCACACCCAGATTGACTCAAAATGCCATTCACACACCTCTCCCAGTCAGACCCTCACATCCATGCACACACCGCACCCAGACTGACCCGCACTGCCATCCACACACCGCACCCAGACTGACCCTCACTGCAATCCGCTCACTGTACCCAAACTGACCCTCACTGCCGTCCACACAACGTACACAGAATGATCCTCACTGTCGTCCACACAACGTACACAGACTGACCCTCACTGCCATCCGCACACCGCACCCAGACTAACTGTCACTGCCGTCTGCACACCGTACCCAGACTGACCCTCACTGCCATCTGCACACTGAACCCAGACTGACCCAAACTGCCGTGCACACACCACACTCAACCTGACCCTCACTGCCGCCTACACACTGCATCCAGATTCAACCTCACTGCCATCAGCACACCGCACCCAGATTGACCCTCTCTGCCGTCCACACACCGCACCCAGACTGACCCGCACTTCCGTGCACACACGGCACCCAGACTGACCCTCACTGCCGTTCCAACACTGCACCCAGACTGACTCTCACTGCCATCTGCACATTGCACCCAGACTGACGCTCACTGCCATCCACACACCACACCCAGACTGACCCTCACTGCCATCCACACACCGCAGCCAGACTGACACTCACTGCCGTGCATACACCGCACCCGGTTGACCCTCACTGCCGCCTACACACTGCACCAAGACTCAACCTCACTGCCGTCAACACACCATACCCAGACTGACGCTCACTGCCGCCTACACACTGCACCCAGACTCAACTTCACTGCCATCCACACACCAGACCCAGACTGACCCTCACTGCCATCCACACACCGCACTCAGACTGACCGTCACTGCCATCCGCACACCACACCCAAACTGACCCACACTGCCGTCCATACACCGGACCCAGACTGACCCTCATTGCCATCCGCACACCACACCCAGACTGAACCTCACTGCCATCCACACACCGCACCCAGACTGACCTTCACTTCCGTGCACACACCGTAACCCAGACTGAACCTCACTGCCATTCGCACACCGCACCCAGACTGACCCTCACTGCCATCCGCACACCACAACTAAACTGACCCTCACTGCCATCAACACACCGCACCCAGACTGACCTTCACTTCCGTGCACAAACCGCACCCAGACTGACCCTCACTGCCATCTGCACACCGCACCCAGACTGACGCTAACTGCCATCCACGCACCGGACCCAGACTGACCCTGACTGCCATCCACACACCACACCCAGACTGACCCTCACTGCCGTCCACACAACGTACACAGACTGACCCTCACTGCCATCCGCATACCGCACTCAGACTGACCGTCACTGCCATCCGCACACCACACCCAAACTGAACCACACTGCCGTCCATACACCGGACCCAGATTGACCCTCACTGCCATCCACACACCGCACCGAGACTGATCCTCACTTCCGTGCACACACCGCACACAGCCTGACCCTCACTGCCTCCTACACACTGCACCCAGACACAACCTCACTGCCATTAGCACACCGCACCCAGACTGACCCTCACTGCTGTCCGCAAACCGTACACAGACTGACCCTCACTGCCATCCACACACCGAACTCAGACTGACCCTCACTGCCATCCGCACACCACACCCAGACTGACCTTCACTGCCATCCACACACCGCACCCAGACTGACCTTCACTTCCGTGCACACACCGCACCCAGACTGACCCTCACTGCCATCCACACACCGCACCGAGACTCATCCTCACTTCCGTGCACACACCGCACACAGCCTGACCCTCACTGCCTCCTACACACTGCACCCAGACACAACCTCACTGCCATTAGCACACCGCACCCAGACTGACCCTGACTGCCATCCACGCACCGCACCCAGATTGACCCTCATTGCTGTCCACACACCGCACCCAGACTGACCCTCACTGAAATCAGCACACCGCACCCAGACTGACCCTGACTGCCATCCACGCACCGCACCCAGACTGACCCTCACTGCCATCCACACACCGCACCCAGACTGACCCTCACTGCCATCCACACACCACACCCAGACTGACCCTCACTGCCATCCGCACACCGCGCCCAGACTGACCCTCACTGCCATCCGCACACTGCACCCAGACTAACTGTCACTGCCGTCTGCACACCGTATCCAGACTGACCCTCACGGCCATCTGCACACTGCACCCAGACTGACCCACACTGCCGTGCACACACCGCACCCAGCCTGACCCTCACTGCCGCCTACACACTGCATCCAGATTCAACCTCACTGCCATCAGCACACCGCACCCAGACTGACCCTCACTGCCATCCGCACACTGCACCCAGACTGACCCTCACTGCCATCCTCACACCACACACAGATTGACTCTCAATGCCATTCACACACCGCACACAGTCTGACCCTCACTGCCGTGCACACACCGCTCCGAGTCCGACCCTCACTTCCGTGCACACACCGCACCCAGACTGACCGTCACTGCCATCCGCAAACCACACCCAGACTGACCCTCACTGCCGTCCACACAACGTACACAGACTGAACCTCACTGCCATCCGCACACCACACCGAGACTGACCCTCCCTGCCATCTGCACACCGCACCCAAACTGACGCTCACTGCCATCCGCACACCGCACTCAGACTGACTCTCATTGCCATCTGCACACCGCACCCAAACTGACGCTCACTGCCATTCACACACCACACCCAGCCTGACCCTCACTGCCGCCTACACACTGCACCCAGACTCAACCTCACTCCCGTCCACACACTGTAACCAGACTGACCCTCACTGCTGTCCGCACACCACACACAGACTGAACCTCACTGGCATCCACACACCGAACCCAGACTGACTCTCACTGCCATCCGCACGCCACACCCAGACTGACCCTCACTGCCATCCACACACCGCACCCAGACTGACCTTCACTTCCGTGCACACACCGCACCCAGACTGACCCTCACTGCCAGACACACACCGCACCCAGACTGACCCTCACTTCCATGCACACACCGCAGCCAGCCTGACCCTCACTGCCACCGACACACTGCACCCAGACACAACCTCACTGCCATTAGCACACCGCACACAGACTGACCCTCATTGCTGTCCACACACCGCACCCAGACTGACCCTCACTGCCATCCGCACACGGCACCCAGACTGTCCCTCACTGCCATCCACACACCGCATCCATACTGACCCTCACTGCCGTCCACACACCGCACCCAGACTGATCCTCACTGCCATCCACACACCGCAACCAGCCTGACCCTCACTGCCATCCACACACCACACCCAGATTGACTCAAAATGCCATTCACACACCTCTCCCAGTCAGACCCTCACATCCATGCACACACCGCACCCAGACTGACCCGCACTGCCATCCACACACCGCACCCAGACTGACCCTCACTGCAATCCGCTCACTGTACCCAAACTGACCCTCACTGCCGTCCACACAACGTACACAGAATGATCCTCACTGTCGTCCACACAACGTACACAGACTGACCCTCACTGCCATCCGCACACCGCACCCAGACTAACTGTCACTGCCGTCTGCACACCGTACCCAGACTGACCCTCACTGCCATCTGCACACTGAACCCAGACTGACCCAAACTGCCGTGCACACACCACACTCAACCTGACCCTCACTGCCGCCTACACACTGCATCCAGATTCAACCTCACTGCCATCAGCACACCGCACCCAGACTGACCCTCTCTGCCGTCCACACACCGCACCCAGACTGACCCGCACTTCCGTGCACACACCGCACCCAGACTGACCCTCACTGCCGTTCCAACACTGCACCCAGACTGACTCTCACTGCCATCTGCACATTGCACCCAGACTGACGCTCACTGCCATCCACACACCAGACCCAGACTGACCCTCACTGCCATCCACACACCGCACTCAGACTGACCGTCCCTGCCATCCACACACCACACCCAAACTGACCCACACTGCCGTCCATACACCGGACCCAGACTGACCCTCATTGCCATCCGCACACCACACCCAGACTGAACCTCACTGCCATCCACACACCGCACCCAGACTGACCTTCACTTCCGTGCACACACCGTAACCCAGACTGAACCTCACTGCCATTCGCACACCGCACCCAGACTGACCCTCACTGCCATCCGCACACCACAACTAAACTGACCCTCACTGCCATCAACACACCGCACCCAGACTGACCTTCACTTCCGTGCACAAACCGCACCCAGACTGACCCTCACTGCCATCTGCACACCGGCACCCAGACTGACGCTCACTGCCATCCACGCACCGGACTCAGACTGACCCTGACTGCCATCCACACACCACACCCAGACTGACCCTCACTGCCGTCCACACAACGTACACAGACTGACCCTCACTGCCATCTGCACACCGCACACAGACTGACGCTCACTGCCATCCACACACCACACCCAGAGTGACCCTCACTGCCATCCACACACCGCAGCCAGTCTGACCCTCACTGCCGTGCATACACCGCACCCAGCCTGACCCTCACTGCCGCCTACACACTGCACCGAGACTCAACCTCACTGCCGTCCACACACCGCACCCAGACTGACTCTCACTGCCATCCACACACCGCACCCAGACTCACCCTCACTGCTGTCCACACACCACACCCAGACTGAACCTCACTGCAATTCACACACCGAACTCAGACTGACCCTCACTGCCGTCCACACAACGGACCCAGACTGACCCTCACTGCCATCCGCACACCACACCCAGACTGACCCTCACTGCCATCCGCACACCACACCGAGACTGACAAATCCTTGCCATCTGCACACCGCACCCAAACTGACGCTCACTGCCATCCGCACACAGCACTCAGACTGACTCTCACTGCCATCTGCACACCGCACCCAAACTGACGCTCACTGCCATACACACACCAAACCCAGACTGACCCTCACTGCCATCCACACACCGCAGGCAGACTGACCCTCACTGCCGTGCATTCACCGCACCCAGCCTGACCCTCACTGCCGCCTACACACTGCACCCAGATTCAACCTCACTGCCATCCACACAGCGTAACCAGACTGACCCTCACTGCTGTCCGCAAACCGTACACAGACTGACCCTCACTGCCATCCACACACCGAACTCAGACTGAACCTCACTGCCATCCGCACACCACACCCAGACTGACCTTCACTGCCATCCACACACCGCACCCAGACTGACCTTCACTTCCGTGCACACACCGCACCCAGACTGACCCTCACTGCCATCCACACACCGCACCGAGACTGATCCTCACTTCCGTGCACACACCGCACACAGCCTGACCCTCACTGCCTCCTACACACTGCACCCAGACACAACCTCACTGCCATTAGCACACCGCACCCAGACTGACCCTGACTGCCATCCACGCACCGCACCCAGATTGACCCTCATTGCTGTCCACACACCGCACCCAGACTGACCCTCACTGCCATCAGCACACCGCACCCAGACTGACCCTGACTGCCATCCACGCACCGCACACAGACTGACCCTATCTGCCATCCACACACCGCACGCAGACTGACCCTCACTGCCATCCACACACCACACCCAGACTGACCCTCACTGCCATCCGCACACCGCACCCAGACTGACCCTCACTGCCATCCGCACACTGCACCCAGACTAACTGTCACTGCCGTCTGCACACCGTATCCAGACTGACCCTCACGGCCATCTGCACACTGCACCCAGACTGACCCACACTGCCGTGCACACACCGCACCCAGCCTGACCCTCACTGCCGCCTACACACTGCATCCAGATTCAACCTCACTGCCATCAGCACACCGCACCCAGACTGACCCGCACTGCCATCCGCACACTGCACCCAGACTGACCCTCACTGCCATCCTCACACCACACCCAAATTGAACCTCACTGCCATCCACACACCGCAGCGAGACTGACACTCACTTCCGTGCACACACCGCAGCCAGACTGATTCTCACTTCCGTCCGCAGACTGTAAACAGACTGACCCTCATTGCCAGACACACACCGCACCCACACTGACCCTCACTTCCGTGCACATCACCGCACCCAGCCTGACCCTCACTGCCGCCTACACACTGCACCCAGACACAACCTCACTGCCATTAGCACACCGCACACAGACTGACCCTCATTGCTGTCCACACACCGCTCCCAGAATGACACTCACTGCCATCCACACACCGCACCCAGCCTGACCCGCACTGCCGCCTACACACTGCAGCCTGACAGACGCTCACTGCCATCCAAGCACCACACCCAGACTGACCCTCACTGCCATCCACACAGCGCACCCAGACTGACCCTCACTGCCATCCACACACCACACACAGATTGACTCTCAATGCCATTCACACACCGCACACAGTCTGACCCTCACTGCCGTGCACACACCGCTCCGAGTCCGACCCTCACTTCCGTGCACACACCGCACCCAGACTGACCGTCACTGCCATCCGCAAACCACACCCAGACTGACCCTCACTGCCGTCCACACAACGTACACAGACTGAACCTCACTGCCATCCGCACACCACACCGAGACTGACCCTCCCTGCCATCTGCACACCGCACCCAAACTGACGCTCACTGCCATCCGCACACCGCACTCAGACTGACTCTCATTGCCATCTGCACACCGCACCCAAACTGACGCTCACTGCCATTCACACACCACACCCAGCCTGACCCTCACTGCCGCCTACACACTGCACCCAGACTCAACCTCACTCCAGTCCACACACTGTAACCAGACTGACCCTCACTGCCATCTGCACACTGAACCCAGACTGACCCAAACTGCCGTGCACACACCACACTCAACCTGACCCTCACTGCCGCCTACACACTGCATCCAGATTCAACCTCACTGCCATCAGCACACCGCACCCAGATTGACCCTCTCTGCCGTCCACACACCGCACCCAGACTGACCCGCACTTCCGTGCACACACGGCACCCAGACTGACCCTCACTGCCGTTCCAACACTGCACCCAGACTGACTCTCACTGCCATCTGCACATTGCACCCAGACTGACGCTCACTGCCATCCACACACCACACCCAGACTGACCCTCACTGCCATCCACACACCGCAGCCAGACTGACACTCACTGCCGTGCATACACCGCACCCGGTTGACCCTCACTGCCGCCTACACACTGCACCAAGACTCAACCTCACTGCCGTCAACACACCATACCCAGACTGACGCTCACTGCCGCCTACACACTGCACCCAGACTCAACTTCATTGCCGTTCACACACCGCACCCAGACTGACACTCACTGAAATCAGCACACCGCACCCAGACTGACCCACACTGCTGTCCGCACACCACACACAGACTGAACCTCACTGCCATCCACACACCAGACCCAGACTGACCCTCACTGCCATCCACACACCGCACTCAGACTGACCGTCACTGCCATCCGCACACCACACCCAAACTGACCCACACTGCCGTCCATACACCGGACCCAGACTGACCCTCATTGCCATCCGCACACCACACCCAGACTGAACCTCACTGCCATCCACACACCGCACCCAGACTGACCTTCACTTCCGTGCACACACCGTAACCCAGACTGAACCTCACTGCCATTCGCACACCGCACCCAGACTGACCCTCACTGCCATCCGCACACCACAACTAAACTGACCCTCACTGCCATCAACACACCGCACCCAGACTGACCTTCACTTCCGTGCACAAACCGCACCCAGACTGACCCTCACTGCCATCTGCACACCGCACCCAGACTGACGCTCACTGCCATCCACGCACCGGACCCAGACTGACCCTGACTGCCATCCACACACCACACCCAGACTGACCCTCACTGCCGTCCACACAACGTACACAGACTGACCCTCACTGCCATCCGCATACCGCACTCAGACTGACCGTCACTGCCATCCGCACACCACACCCACACTGACCCACACTGCCGTCCATACACCGGACCCAGATTGACCCTCACTGCCATCCACACACCGCACCGAGACTGATCCTCACTTCCGTGCACACACCGCACACAGCCTGACCCTCACTGCCTCCTACACACTGCACCCAGACACAACCTCACTGCCATTAGCACACCGCACCCAGACTGACCCTCACTGCTGTCCGCAAACCGTACACAGACTGACCCTCACTGCCATCCACACACCGAACTCAGACTGACCCTCACTGCCATCCGCACACCACACCCAGACTGACCTTCACTGCCATCCACACACCGCACCCAGACTGACCTTCACTTCCGTGCACACACCGCACCCAGACTGACCCTCACTGCCATCCACACACCGCACCGAGTCTCATCCTCACTTCCGTGCACACACCGCACACAGCCTGACCCTCACTGCCTCCTACACACTGCACCCAGACACAACCTCACTGCCATTAGCACACCGCACCCAGACTGACCCTGACTGCCATCCACGCACCGCACCCAGATTGACCCTCATTGCTGTCCACACACCGCACCCAGACTGACCCTCACTGAAATCAGCACACCGCACCCAGACTGACCCTGACTGCCATCCACGCACCGCACCCAGACTGACCCTCACTGCCATCCACACACCGCACCCAGACTGACCCTCACTGCCATCCACACACCACACCCTGACTGACCCTCACTGCCATCCGCACACCGCGCCCAGACTGACCCTCACTGCCATCCGCACACTGCACCCAGACTAACTGTCACTGCCGTCTGCACACCGTATCCAGACTGACCCTCACGGCCATCTGCACACTGCACCCAGACTGACCCACACTGCCGTGCACACACCGCACCCAGCCTGACCCTCACTGCCGCCTACACACTGCATCCAGATTCAACCTCACTGCCATCAGCACACCGCACCCAGACTGACCCTCACTGCCATCCGCACACTGCACCCAGACTGACCCTCACTGCCATCCTCACACCACACACAGATTGACTCTCAATGCCATTCACACACCGCACACAGTCTGACCCTCACTGCCGTGCACACACCGCTCCGAGTCCGACCCTCACTTCCGTGCACACACCGCACCCAGACTGACCGTCACTGCCATCCGCAAACCACACCCAGACTGACCCTCACTGCCGTCCACACAACGTACACAGACTGAACCTCACTGCCATCCGCACACCACACCGAGACTGACCCTCCCTGCCATCTGCACACCGCACCCAAACTGACGCTCACTGCCATCCGCACACCGCACTCAGACTGACTCTCATTGCCATCTGCACACCGCACTCAGACTGACTCTCATTGCCATCTGCACACCGCACCCAGACTGACCCTCACTGCCATCTGCACACCGCACCCAGACTGACCCTCACTGCAATCCGCTCACTGTACCCAAACTGACCCTCACTGCCGTCCACACAACGTACACAGAATGATCCTCACTGTCGTCCACACAACGTACACAGACTGACCCTCACTGCCATCCGCACACCGCACCCAGACTAACTGTCACTGCCGTCTGCACACCGTACCCAGACTGACCCTCACTGCCATCTGCACACTGAACCCAGACTGACCCAAACTGCCGTGCACACACCACACTCAACCTGACCCTCACTGCCGCCTACACACTGCATCCAGATTCAACCTCACTGCCATCAGCACACCGCACCCAGACTGACCCTCTCTGCCGTCCACACACCGCACCCAGACTGACCCGCACTTCCGTGCACACACCGCACCCAGACTGACCCTCACTGCCGTTCCAACACTGCACCCAGACTGACTCTCACTGCCATCTGCACATTGCACCCAGACTGACGCTCACTGCCATCCACACACCAGACCCAGACTGACCCTCACTGCCATCCACACACCGCACTCAGACTGACCGTCCCTGCCATCCACACACCACACCCAAACTGACCCACACTGCCGTCCATACACCGGACCCAGACTGACCCTCATTGCCATCCGCACACCACACCCAGACTGAACCTCACTGCCATCCACACACCGCACCCAGACTGACCTTCACTTCCGTGCACACACCGTAACCCAGACTGAACCTCACTGCCATTCGCACACCGCACCCAGACTGACCCTCACTGCCATCCGCACACCACAACTAAACTGACCCTCACTGCCATCAACACACCGCACCCAGACTGACCTTCACTTCCGTGCACAAACCGCACCCAGACTGACCCTCACTGCCATCTGCACACCGCACCCAGACTGACGCTCACTGCCATCCACGCACCGGACCCAGACTGACCCTGACTGCCATCCACACACCACACCCAGACTGACCCTCACTGCCGTCCACACAACGTACACAGACTGACCCTCACTGCCATCCGCATACCGCACTCAGACTGACCGTCACTGCCATCCGCACACCACACCCAAACTGACCCACACTGCCGTCCATACACCGCACCCAGACTGACCCTCACTGCCAGACACACACCGCACCCAGACTGACCCTCACTTCCATGCACACACCGCAGCCAGCCTGACGCTCACTGCCATCCACGCACCGGACCCAGACTGACCCTGACTGCCATCCACACACCACACCCAGACTGACCCTCACTGCCGTCCACACAACTTACACAGACTGACCCTCACTGCCATCCGCATACCGCACTCAGACTGACCGTCACTGCCATCCGCACACCACACCCAAACTGACCCACACTGCCGTCCATACACCGCACCCAGACTGACCCTCACTGCCAGACACACACCGCACCCAGACTGACCCTCACTTCCATGCACACACCGCAGCCAGCCTGACCCTCACTGCCACCGACACACTGCACCCAGACACAACCTCACTGCCATTAGCACACCGCACACAGACTGACCCTCATTGCTGTCCACACACCGCACCCAGACTGACCCTCACTGCCATCCGCACACGGCACCCAGACTGTCCCTCACTGCCATCCACACACCGCATCCATACTGACCCTCACTGCCGTCCACACACCGCACCCAGACTGATCCTCACTGCCATCCACACACCGCAACCAGCCTGACCCTCACTGCCATCCACACACCACACCCAGATTGACTCAAAATGCCATTCACACACCTCTCCCAGTCAGACCCTCACATCCATGCACACACCGCACCCAGACTGACCCGCACTGCCATCCACACACCGCACCCAGACTGACCCTCACTGCAATCCGCTCACTGTACCCAAACTGACCCTCACTGCCGTCCACACAACGTACACAGAATGATCCTCACTGTCGTCCACACAACGTACACAGACTGACCCTCACTGCCATCCGCACACCGCACCCAGACTAACTGTCACTGCCGTCTGCACACCGTACCCAGACTGACCCTCACTGCCATCTGCACACTGAACCCAGACTGACCCAAACTGCCGTGCACACACCACACTCAACCTGACCCTCACTGCCGCCTACACACTGCATCCAGATTCAACCTCACTGCCATCAGCACACCGCACCCAGACTGACCCTCTCTGCCGTCCACACACCGCACCCAGACTGACCCGCACTTCCGTGCACACACCGCACCCAGACTGACCCTCACTGCCGTTCCAACACTGCACCCAGACTGACTCTCACTGCCATCTGCACATTGCACCCAGACTGACGCTCACTGCCATCCACACACCAGACCCAGACTGACCCTCACTGCCATCCACACACCGCACTCAGACTGACCGTCCCTGCCATCCACACACCACACCCAAACTGACCCACACTGCCGTCCATACACCGGACCCAGACTGACCCTCATTGCCATCCGCACACCACACCCAGACTGAACCTCACTGCCATCCACACACCGCACCCAGACTGACCTTCACTTCCGTGCAAACACCGTAACCCAGACTGAACCTCACTGCCATTCGCACACCGCACCCAGACTGACCCTCACTGCCATCCGCACACCACAACTAAACTGACCCTCACTGCCATCAACACACCGCACCCAGACTGACCTTCACTTCCGTGCACAAACCGCACCCAGACTGACCCTCACTGCCATCTGCACACCGCACCCAGACTGACGCTCACTGCCATCCACGCACCGGACCCAGACTGACCCTGACTGCCATCCACACACCACACCCAGACTGACCCTCACTGCCGTCCACACAACGTACACAGACTGACCCTCACTGCCATCCGCATACCGCACTCAGACTGACCGTCACTGCCATCCGCACACCACACCCAAACTGACCCACACTGCCGTCCATACACCGGACCCAGATTGACCCTCACTGCTGTCAACACACCAAACCCAGACTGAACCTCACTGCCATCCACACACCGCACCCAGACTGACCTTCACTTCCGTGCACACATCGTAACCCAGACAGACCCTCACTGCCATCTGCACACCGCACCCAGACTGACGCTCACTGCCATCCGCATACCACACCCAGACTGACCCTCACTGCCATCCGCACACCACACCTAAACTGACCCTCACTGCCATCAACACACCGCACCCAGACTGACCTTCACTTCCGTGCACACACCGCACCCAGACTGACCCTCACTGCCATCTGCACACCGCACCCAGACTGACGCTCACTGCCATCCACACACTACACCCAGAGTGACCCTCACTGCCATCCACACATCGCAGCCAGTCTGACCCTCACTGCCGTGCATACACCGCACCCAGCCTGACCCTCACTGCCATCCACACATCGCAGCCAGACTGACCCTCACTGCCGTCCACACATCGTACCCAGACTGATCCTCACTGCCATCCACATAGCGCACCCAGACTGACCCTCACTGCCGTCCACACACCACACACAGACTGACCCTCACTGCCATCCGCACACCGCACCCAGACTGACCCTCACTGCCACCCACACACCACACCCAGATTGACTCTCAATGCCATTCACACACCGCACACAGTCTGACCCTCACTGCAATCCGCTCACTGTACCCAAACTGACCCTCACTGCCGTCCACACAACGTACACAGAATGATCCTCACTGTCGTCCACACAACGTACACAGACTGACCCTCACTGCCATCCGCACACCGCACCCAGACTAACTGTCACTGCCGTCTGCACACCGTACCCAGACTGACCCTCACTGCCATCTGCACACTGAACCCAGACTGACCCAAACTGCCGTGCACACACCACACTCAACCTGACCCTCACTGCCGCCTACACACTGCATCCAGATTCAACCTCACTGCCATCAGCACACCGCACCCAGACTGACCCTCTCTGCCGTCCACACACCGCACCCAGACTGACCCGCACTTCCGTGCACACACCGCACCCAGACTGACCCTCACTGCCGTTCCAACACTGCACCCAGACTGACTCTCACTGCCATCTGCACATTGCACCCAGACTGACGGTTACTGCCATCCACACACCACACCCAGACTGACCCTCACTGCCATCCACACACCGCAGCCAGACTGACACTCACTGCCCTGCATACACCGCACCCAGGTTGACCCTCACTGCCGCCTACACACTGCACCAAGACTCAACCTCACTGCCGTCAACACACCATACCCAGACTGACGCTCACTGCCGCCTACACACTGCACCCAGAGTCAACTTCACTGCCATTCACACACCGCACCCAGACTGACACTCACTGAAATCAGCACACCGCACCCAGACTGACCCACACTGCTGTCCGCACACCACACACAGACTGAACCTCACTGCCATCCACACGCCAGACCCAGTTTGACCCTCACTGCCATCCACACACCGCACTCAGACTGACCGTCACTGCCATCCGCACACCACACCCAAACTGACCCACACTGCCGTCCATACACCGGACCAAGACTGACCCTCATTGCCATCCGCACAACACACCCAGACTGAACCTCACTGCCATCCACACACCGCACCCAGACTGACCTTCACTTCCGTGCACACACCGTAAGCCAGACTGACCCTCACTGCCATCCACACACCGCACCCAGACTACCCTCACTGCCATCCGCACACCACAACGAAACTGACCCTCACTGCCATCAACACACCGCACCCAGACTGACCTTCACTTCCGTGCACAAACAGCACCCAGACTGACCCTCACTGCCATCTGCACACCGCAACCAGACTGACGCTCACTGACATCCACGCACCGCACCCAGACTGACCCTCACTGCCGTCCACACACCGCATCCAGAATGACCCTCACTGCCATCCACACACCGCACCCAGACTGACCCTCACTGCCCTCCAGACAGCGCACAGAGTCTGACCCTCACTGCCGTCCACACACCACACACAGACTGACCCTCACTGCCATCCGCACACCGCACCCAGACTGACCCTCACTGCCATCCACACACCGCACACAGTCTGAACCTCACTGCTGTGCACACACCGCTCCCAGTCAGACCCTCACTTCTGTGCACAAACCGCACCCAGACTGACCCTCATTGCCATCCGCACACTGCACCCAGACTGACCCAAACTGCCGTGCACACACCACACCCAACCTGACCCTCACTGCCGCCTACACACTGCATCCAGATTCAACCTCACTGCCATCAGCACACCGCACCCAGACTGAACCTCTCTGCCGTCCACACACCGCACCCAGACTGACCCGCACTTCCAAGCACACACCGCACCCAGACTGACCCACACTGGCGTTCGAACACTGCACCCAGACTGACTCTCACTGCCATCTGCACACTGCACCCAGACAGACGCTCACTGCCATCCACACACCACACCTAGACTGACCCTCACTGCCATCCACACACCGCAGCCAGACTGACACTCACTGCCGTGCATACACCGCACCCAGCCTGACATTCACTGCCGCCTACACACTGCACCCAGACTCAACCTCACTGCCGTCAACACACCATACCCAGACTGACCCTCACTGCCGCCTACACACCGCACCCAGACTGACACTCACTGAAAACAGCACACCGCACCCAGACTGACCCACACTGCTGTCCGCACACCACACACAGACTGAACCTCACTGCCATCCACACACCAGACCCAGACTGACCCTCACTGCCATCCACACACCGCACTCAGACTGACCGTCACTGCCATCCGCACACCACACCCAAACTGACCCACACTGCCGTCCATACACCGGACCCAGACTGACCCTCATTGCCATCCGCACACCACACCCAGACTGAACCTCACTGCCATCCACACACCGCACCCAGACTGACCTTCACTTCCGTGCACACACCGTAACCCAGACTGAACCTCACTGCCATTCGCACACCGCACCCAGACTGACCCTCACTGCCATCCGCACACCACAACTAAACTGACCCTCACTGCCATCAACACACCGCACCCAGACTGACCTTCACTTCCGTGCACAAACCGCACCCAGACTGATCCTCACTGCCATCTGCACACCGCACCCAGACTGACGCTCACTGCCATCCACGCACCGGACCCAGACTGACCCTGACTGCCATCCACACACCACACCCAGACTGACCCTCACTGCCGTCCACACAACGTACATAGACTGACCCTCACTGCCATCCGCATACCGCACTCAGACTGACCGTCACTGCCATCCGCACACCACACCCAAACTGACCCACACTGCCGTCCATACACCGGACCCAGATTGACCCTCACTGCTGTCAACACACCAAACCCAGACTGAACCTCACTGCCATCCACACACCGCACCCAGACTGACCTTCACTTCCGTGCACACATCGTAACCCAGACAGACCCTCACTGCCATCTGCACACCGCACCCAGACTGACGCTAAGTGCCATCCGCATACCACACCCAGACTGACCCTCACTGCCATCCGCACACCACACCTAAACTGACCCTCACTGCCATCAACACACCGCACCCAGACTGACCTTCACTTCCGTGCACACACCGCACCCAGACTGACCCTCACTGCCATCTGCACACCGCACCCAGACTGACGCTCACTGCCATCCACACACTACACCCAGAGTGACCCTCACTGCCATCCACACATCGCAGCCAGTCTGACCCTCACTGCCGTGCATACACCGCACCCAGCCTGACCCTCACTGCCATCCACACATCGCAGCCAGACTGACCCTCACTGCCGTCCACACATCGTACCCAGACTGATCCTCACTGCCATCCACATAGCGCACCCAGACTGACCCTCACTGCCGTCCACACACCACACACAGACTGACCCTCACTGCCATCCACACACCGCACCCAGACTGACCCTCACTGCCCTCCAGACAGCGCACAGAGTCTGACCCTCACTGCCGTCCACACACCACACACAGACTGACCCACACTGCCATCCGCACACCGCACCCAGACTGACCCTCACTGCCGTCCACACACCGCACACAGTCTGAACCTCACTGCTGTGCACACACCGCTCCCAGTCAGACCCTCACTTCTGTGCACAAACCGCACCCAGACTGACCCTCACTGCCATCCGCACACTGCACCCAGACTGACCCAAACTGCCGTGCACACACCACACCCAACCTGACCCTCACTGCCGCCTACACACTGCATCCAGATTCAACCTCACTGCCATCAGCACACCGCACCCAGACTGACCCTCTCTGCCGTCCACACACCGCACCCAGACTGACCCGCACTTCCATGCACACACCGCACCCGGACTGACCCACACTGGCGTTCGAACACTGCACCCAGACTGACTCTCACTGCCATCTGCACACTGCACCCAGACAGACGCTCACTGCCATCCACACACCACACCTAGACTGACCCTCACTGCCATCCACACACCGCAGCCAGACTGACACTCACTGCCGTGCATACACCGCACCCAGCCTGACCCTCACTGCCGCCTACACACTGCACCCAGACTCAACCTCACTGCCGTCAACACACCATACCCAGACTGACCCTCACTGCCGCCTACACACTGCACCCAGACTTAACTTCATTGCCGTTCACACACCGCACCCAGACTGACACTCACTGAAATCAGCACACCGCACCCAGACTGACCCACACTGCTGTCCGCACACCACACACAGACTGAACCTCACTGCCATCCACACACCAGACCCAGACTGACCCTCACTGCCATCCACACACCGCACTCAGACTGACCGTCACTGCCATCCGCACACCACACCCAAACTGACCCACACTGCCGTCCATACACCGGACCCAGACTGACCCTCATTGCCATCTGCACACCACACCCAGACTGAACCTCACTGCCATCCACACACCGCACCCAGACTGACCTTCACTTCCGTGCACACACCGTAACCCAGACTGAACCTCACTGCCATTCGCACACCGCACCCAGACTGACCCTCACTGCCATCCGCACACCAGAACTAAACTGACCCTCACTGCCATCAACACACCGCACCCAGACTGACCTTCACTTCCGTGCACAAACCGCACCCAGACTGACCCTCACTGCCATCTGCACACCGCACCCAGACTGACGCTCACTGCCATCCACGCACCGGACCCAGACTGACCCTGACTGCCATCCACACACCACACCCAGACTGGCCCTCACTGCCGTCCACACAACGTACACAGACTGACCCTCACTGCCATCCGCATACCGCACTCAGACTGACCGTCACTGCCATCCACACACCACACCCAAACTGACCCACACTGCCGTCCATACACCGGACCCAGATTGACCCTCACTGCTGTCAACACACCAAACCCAGACTGAACCTCACTGCCATCCACACACCGCACCCAGACTGACCTTCACTTCCGTGCACACATCGTAACCCAGACAGACCCTCACTGCCATCTGCACACCGCACCCAGACTGACGCTCAATGCCATCCACACACGACACCCAGAGTGACCCTCACTGCCATCCACACATCGCAGCCAGTCTGACCCTCACTGCCGTGCATACACCGCACCCAGCCTGACCCTCAATGCCATCCACATAGCGCACCCAGACTGACCCTCACTGCCGTCCACACACCACACACAGACTGACCCTCACTGCCATCCGCACACCGCACCCAGACTGACCCTCACTGCCACCCACACACCACACCCAGATTGACTCTCAATGCCATTCACACACCGCACACAGTCTGACCCTCACTGCCGTGCACACACCGCTCCCAGTCAGACCCTCACTTCCGTGCACACACCGCACCCAGACTGACCCTCACTGCCCTCTGCACACCACACCCAGACTGACCCTCACTGCCGTCCACACAACGTACACAGACTGACCCTCACTGCCATCCGCACACCACACCGAGACTGACCCTCACTGCCATCTGCACACCGCACCGAAACTGACGCTCACTGCCATCCGACCGTCGCACTCAGACTGACTCTCACTGCCATCTGCACACCGCACCCAAACTGACGCTTACTGCCATCCACACACCACACCCAGACTTACCCTCACTGCCACCCACACACCGCAACCAGACTGACCCACACTGCCGCCTACACACTGCATCCAGATTCAACCTCACTGCCATTACCAAACCGCACCCAGACTGAGTCTCAATGCCCTCCGCACACCACACCCAGACAGAATCACACTGCCATCCACACACCGAACCCAGACTGACCCTCACTGCCGTCCACACACCGCACCCAGACTGACCCGCAGTTCCGTGCACACACCGCAACCAGACTGACCCTCACTGCCGTCCGAACACTGCACCCAAACTGACTCTCACTGCCATCTGCACACCGCACCCAGACTGACGCTCACTGCCATCCACACACCACACCCAGACTGACCCTCACTGCCATCCACACACCGCAGCCAGACTGACCCTCACTGCCGTGCATACACCGCACACAGCCTGACCCTCACTGCCGCCTACACACTGCACCGAGACTCAACTTCACTGCTGTTCACACACCGCAACCAGACTGACCCTCACTGAAATCAGCACACCTCACCCAGACTGACCCACACTGCTGTCCGCACACCACACACAGACTGAACATCACTGCCATCCACACACCGCACCCAGACTGACCTTCACTTCCATGCACACACCGCACCCAGACTGACCCTCACTGCCACCAAAAAACCGTACCCAGACTGATCCTCACTGCCATCCACACACCGCACCCAGACTGATCCTTACTGCCGTCCATACACCACACACAGATTGACCCTCACTGCCATCTGCACACCGCACCCAGACTGACCCTCACTGCCATCCACACACCGTACCCAGACTGACCCTCACGGCCATCCACACACCACACCCAGATTGACTCTCAATGCCATTCACACATCGCACCCAGACTGACCCTCACTGCCATGCACACACCGCTCCCAGTCAGACCCTCACTTCCGTGCACACACTGCACCCAAACTGACCCTCACTGCCATCTGCACACCACACCCAGACTGACCCTCACTGCCGAACACACAACGTACACAGACTGACCCTCACTGCCATCCGCACACCGCACCCAGAATAACTGTCACTGCATTCTGCACACCATACCCAGACTGACCCTCACTGCCATCTGCACATTGCACCCAGACTGACCCACACTGCCGTGCACACACCGCACCCAGCCTGACCCTCACTGCCGTCTAAACACTGCACCCAGACTCAACTTCACTGCCGTTCACACACCTCACCCAGACTGACCCTCACTGAAATCAGCACACCGCACCCTGACTGACCCACACTGCTGTCCGCATACCACACACAGACTGAACCTCACTGCCATCAACACACAGAAGTCAGACTGACCCTCACTGCCGTGCATACACTGGACCCAGACTGACCCTCACTGCCATTCACACACCGCAGCCAGACTGACCCTCACTGCTGTGCATACACCGCACCCAGCCTGACCCTCACTGCCGTCTAAACACTGCACCCAGACTCAACTTCACTGCCGTTCACACACCTCACCCAGACTGACCCTCACTGAAATCAGCACACCGCACCCTGACTGACCCACACTGCTGTCCGCATACCACACACAGACTGAACCTCACTGCCATCAACACACAGAAGTCAGACTGACCCTCACTGCCGTCCACACACCGGACCCAGACTAACCCTCATTGCCATCCGCACACCACACCCAGACTAACCCTAAACTGCCATCCACACACCGCACCCAGACTGACCTTCTCTTCCGTGCACACACGGCACCCAGACTGACCCTCACTGCCATCCGCACACCGCACCCAGACTGACCCTCACTGCCATCCGCACACCACACCCAAACTGACCCTCAGTGCATTCCACACACCGAACTGAGACTGACCCTCAATTCCGTGCACACACCGCAGCCACACTGATTCTCACTGCCGTCCGCAGACTGTAAACAGACTGACCCTCACTGCCAGACACACACCGCACCCAGACTGACCCTCACTTCCGTGTACACCACGCACCCAGCCTGACCCTCACTGCCGCCTGCACACTGCACCCAGACACAATCTCACTGCCATTAGCACACCGCACACAGACTGACCATCATTGCTGTCCACACACCGCACCCAGAATAACCCTTACTGCCATCCACACACCACACACAGACTGACCCTCACTGCCATCCGCACACCGCACCCAGACTGATCCTCACTGCCATCCGCACACCGTACCCAAACTGACCCTCACTGCAATCCGCACACCACACACAGACTGACCCTCACTGCCGTCCACACAACGTACCCAGACTGACCTTCACTGCCATCCACACAACGCACCCAGACTAACCTTCACTTCCGTGCACACACCGCATCCAGACTGACATTCATTGCTGTCCACACACCGCACCCAGACAGACGCTCACTGCCATCCACGCACCACATCCAGACTGACCCTCACTGCCGTCCACAAACCGCATCCAGAATGACCCTCACTGCCATCCACACACCACACCCAGACTGACCCTCACTGCCATCCACACACCGTACCCAGACTGACCCTCACTGCCCTCCAGACAGCGCACAGAGTCTGACCCTCACTGCCGTCCACACACCACACACAGACTGACCCTCACTGCCATCCGCACACCGCAACCAGACTGACCCTCACTGCCATCCACACACCACACCCAGATTGACTCTCAATGCCATTCACACACCGCACACTTTCTGACCCTCACTGCCGTGCACACACCGCTCCCAGTCAGACCCTCACTTCTGTGCACACACCGCACCCAGATTGACCCTCACTGCCATCCGCACACCGTACCCAGGCTGACCCTCACTGCCATCCACACAACGTACCCAGACTGACCCTCACTGCCTTCCGCACACCGCACTCAGACTGACCGTCGCTGCCATCTGCACACCACACCCAAACTGACCCACACTGCCGTCCATACACCGGACCCAGACTGACCCTCATTGCCATCCGCACCCCACACCCAGACTGAACCTCACTGCCATCCACACACCGCACCCAGACTGACGTTCACTTCCGTGCACACACCGTATCCCAGACTGACCCTCACTGATATCCGCACATCGCACCCAGACTGAACCTCACTGCCATCCGCACACCACACCTAAACTGACCCTCACTGCCATCAACACACCGCACCCAGACTGACCTTCACTTCCGTGCACAAACCGCACCCAGACTGACCCTCACTGCCATCTGCACACCGCACCCAGTCTGACGCTCACTGCCATCCACACAACACACCCAGAGTGACCCTCACTGCCATCCACACACCGCAGCCAGACTGACCCTCACTGCCATGCATACACCGCACCCTGCCTGACCCTCACTGCCGCCTACACACTGCACCCAGACACAACCTCACTGCCGTCCACACACCGCACCCAGACTGACCATCACTGCCATTGGCACACCGCACTCAGACTGACCCTCACTGCTGTCAACACACCACACCCAGACTGAGCCTCACTGCCATCCACACCCCGAACTCAGACTGACCTCACTGCCGTTCACACACCGGACCCAGACTGACCCTCATTGCCATCCGCACACCACACCCAGACTGACCCTCACTGCCATCCACACACCGCAACCAGACTGACCCTCACTGGCATCCACACAGCGCACCCAGACTGACCCTCACTGCCGTCCACATACCACACACAGACTGACCCTCACTGCCATCCACACACCACACCCAGATTGACTCTCAATGCCATTCACACACCGCACACAGTCTGACCCTCACTGCCGTGCACACACCGCTCCCAGTCAGACCCTCACTTCTGTGCACACACCGCACCCAGATTGACCCTCACTGCCATCCGCACACCGTGCCCAGACTGACCCTCACTGCCATCCACACAACGTACCCAGACTGACCCTCACTGCCTTCCGCACACCGCACTCAGACTGACCGTCGCTGCCGCCTACACACTGCACCCAGACACAACCTCACTGCCGTCCACACACCGCACCCAGACTGACCCTCACTGCCATTGGCACACCGCACTCAGACTGACCCTCACTGCTGTCAACACACCACACCCAGACTGAGCCTCACTGCCATCCACACCCCGAACTCAGACTGACCCTCACTGCCGTCCATACACCGGACCCAGACTAACCCTCATTGCCATCCACACACCACACCCAGACTGACCCTCACTGCCATCCATACACCGCAACCAGACTGACCTTCACTTCCGTGCGCACACCGCACCCAGACTGACCCTCACTGCCATCCGCACACTGCACCCAGACAGACCCTCACTGCCATCTACAAACCGCAGCCAAACTGACCCTCACTGCCGTGCATACACCGCACCCAGCCTGACCCTCACTGCCGCCTACACACTGCACCCAGACACATCCTCACTGCCGTCCACCCACCGCACCCAGACTGACCCTCACTGCCATTGGCACACCGCACTCAGACTGAGCCTCACTGCCATCCACACAACACACCCAGAGTGACCCTCACTGCCATCCACACACCGCAGCCAGACTGACCCTCACTGCCGTGCATACACCTCACCCAGCCTGACCCTCACTGCCGCCTACACACTGCGCCCAGACACAACCTCACTGCCGTCCACACACCGCACCCAGACTGACCCTCACTGCCATTGGCACACCGCACTCAGACTGACCCTCACCGCTGTCAACACACCACACCCAGACTGAGCCTCACTGCCATCCACACCCCGAACTCAGACTGACCCTCACTGCCGTCCACACACCGGACCCAGACTGACCCTCATTGCCATCCACACACCACACCCAGACTGACCCTCACTGCCATCCACACACCGCAACCAGACTGACGTTCACTTCCGTGCGCACACCGCATCCAGACTGACCCTCACTGCCATCCGCACACTGCACCCAGACAGACCCTCACTGCCATCCTCACACCACACCCAAACTGACCCTCACTGCCATCCACACACACCGCACCCAGACTGACCCTCACTTCCGTGCACACACTGCAGCCAGACTGATTCTCACTGCCGTCCGCAGACTGTAAACAGACTGACCCTCACTGCCAGACACACACCGCACCCAGAATGACCCTCACTTCCGTGCACACACCGCAGCCAGCCTGACCCTCACTGCCGCCTACACACTGCACCCAGACACAACCTCACTGCCATTAGCACACCGCACACAGACTGACTGTCATTGCTGTTCACACACTGCACCCAGACTGACCCTCACTGCCATCCACACAACGCACACAGACTGACCCTCACTGCCATCCACACACCACACCCAGACGGCCCCTCACTGCCATCCACGCACCGCACCCAGCCAGACGCTCACCACCTTCCACACGCTGCCCACAGCCTGATGCTCAATGCCATCAAACACAGCACCCCACCTGACCTTCACTACCGTCTGCACACCGCCCCCATCCTGACCCCTCCGCCGTCCACGTACCACCCACAGCCTGACCATTACTGCCGTCCACACACCCCCCAGCCTGACCCTAATTGACGTCAAAAACACTTCCCCCAGCCTGACCCTCACTGCCGACCACCAATAACCCCAACCTGACCCTCACAACCATCCAACAACCGTCCCCAGTCTGAACCCCACCACCGACCAAAATTGCAACAAGCCTGATCCTCACTGCCGACCTCACACCGCCCCCAGCCTGACCCTCACTGCGGTCCACACACCGCACCCAAGCTGACCCTCACTGCCGTCCTCACACCGCACCCAGACTGACCCTCACTGCCTTCCGCACACTGCCCACAGCCTGACCCTCACTGCCGTCCACACACTGCACCCAGACTGACCCTCACTGCCATTCACACACCGCACCCAGACTGACCCTCACTGCCGTCCACACACCGCACACAGACTGACTCTCACTGCCGTCCACACACCGTACCCTCACTGACCATCACTGCCTTCTGCACACCGCACCCAAACAGACCCTCACTGCCATCCACACAACGCACCCTGATTGACCCTCACTGCTGTCCACACACCGCACCCAGACTGACCCTCACTGCCGTCTGCACACCACACCCAGACTGACCTTCACCGCCATCCACACACCACACCCAAACTGACCCTCACTTCCGTCCGCACACCATAGCCAGACTGACACTCACTGCCATCCACACACCGCCCCCAGCCTGACCCTCACCGCCGCAGACACACCGTCCCCAGCCTGACCCTCACTGCCGCCGACACACCGCACCCAGACTGACCCTCACTGCCGTCTGCGCACCGCACCCAGAATGGCCATCACTGCCGTCCATAGACCGCACCCAGACTGACCCTCACAGACGTCTGCACACCGCACCCAGGCTGACACTCACTGCTGTCCACATACCGCAACCAGGCTGACCCTCACTGCCATCTACACGCCGCACCCAGACGGACCCTCACTGCCATCCACACACCACACCCAGACTGACCCTCACTGCCCTCCGCACACCGTACCCCGACAGACCCTCACTGCCATCCACACAACGCACACAGACTGATCCTCACTGCCGTGCACACACCGCACCCAGACTGATCTCACTGCCGTCCACACTCCGCACCCAGACCGACCTTCACTGCCATCCACACACCGCACCCAGACTGACCCTCACTGCCATCCACACACCGCACCCAGACTGACCCTCACTGCCATCCACACACCGCACCCAGACTGACCCTCACTGCCCTCCGCACACCGTACCCCGACAGACCCTCACTGCCATCCACGCAACGCACACAGACTGATCCTCACTGCCGTGCACACACCGCACCCAGACTGATCTCACTACCATCCGCACACTGCACCCAGACTGACCCTCACTGCCATCCACACAATGCACACAGACTGACCCTCACTGCCATCCACACACCACACCCAGACGGCCCCTCACTGCCATCCACGCACCGCACCCAGCCAGACGCTCACCACCTTCCACACGCTGCCCACAGTCTGATGCTCAATGCCATCAAACACAGCACCCCACCTGACCTTCACTGCCGTCTGCACACCGCCCCCATCCTGACCCCTCCGCCGTCCACGTACCACCCACAGCCTGACAATCACTGCCGTCCACACACCCCCAGCCTGACCCTCACTGCCGACCACCAATAACCCCAACCTGACCCTCGCAACCGACCACAATCCGTCCCCAGCCTGAACCCCACCACCGACCAAAACTGCAACAAACCTGATCCTCAATGCCGACCTCACACCACCCCCAGCCTGACCCTCACTGCCGTCCACACACCGCACCCACACTGACCCTCACTGCCGTCCACACATCGCACCCAGGCTAACCCTCACTGCTTTCCACACACCGTACCCAGGCTGACCCTCACTGCCGTCCTCACACCGCACCCAGACTGACCCTCACTGCCTTCCACACACACCCCCAGCCTGACCCTCACCGCCGCCTACACACTGCCCCCAGCCTGACCCTCACCGCCGCCGACACATCGCCCCCAATCTGACCCTCACTGCCGCCTACACACCGCCTCCAGCCTGACCCTCCTGTCCGCCCATGCACTGCACCCATCCAGACGCTCACCACCTTCCACACGCCCCCCACAGCATGATGCTCACTACCAATCACACTCCGCCCACAGCCTAATGCTCAATTCCGTCAAACACAGCACCCCAAATGACCTTCACTGCCATCTGCACACCGCCCGCATCCTGACCCCTCCGCCGTCCACGTACCACCCACAGCCTGACCATCACTGCCATCCACCACCCCCCAGCCTGACCCTCATTGACGTGTAAAACACTGCCCGCAGCCTGATCCTCACTGCCGACCACCAATAACCCCCACCTGACCCTCACCACCATCCACCAACCGACCACAGCCTGAAACCGACCACCGACCAAAACTGCAACAAGCCTGATCCTCACTGCCCACCTCACACCGCCCCAGCCTGACTCTCACTGCCATCCACACACCGCACCCAGGCTCTCCCTCAATGCCGTCCACAGACCACACCCAGGCTGACCCACACTGCCATCCGCACACCGCACCCAGACGGACCCTCACTGCCATCCACACACCGCGCCCAGACTGACCCTCACTGCCGTGCACACACCACACCCAGACTGACCCTCACTGCCATCCACACACCGCACGCAGACTGACCCTCACTGCCATCCACAGACCACACCCAGAATGACCCTCACTGCCGCCGACACACCGCACCCAGACTGACCCTCACTGCTGTCTGCGCACCGCACCCAGAATGACCATCACTGCCGTCCATAGACCGCACCCAGACTGACCCTCACAGACGTCCGCACACCGCACCCAGGCTGACACTCACTGCTGTCCACACACCGCAACCAGGCTGACCCTCACTGCCATCCACACGCCGCACCCAGACGGACCCTCACTGCCATCCACACACCGCACCCAGACTGACCCTCACTGCCATCCACACACCGCACCCAGACTGACCCTCACTGCCCTCCGCACACCGTACCCCGACAGACCCTCACTGCCATCCACGCAACGCACACAGACTGATCCTCACTGCCATCCACACGTCTCACCCAGGCTAACCCTTACTGCCGTCCACACACCGCACCCAGACTTACCCTCACTGCCATCCACACACTGCACCCAAACTGACCCTCATTGCCATACACACACGACACACAAACTGACCCTTACTGCCGTCCACACACCATACCCAGACAGATCCTCACTCCTGTCCGCACTCCGTACCCTGGCTGACCCTCACTGCCATCCACACACCGCACCCAGGCTGACCCTCACTGCCATTATCCCACCGCACCCAGACTGACCCTCACTGCCATCCGCACAATGCACCAATCCTGACCCTCACTGCCATCTACACACCGCACCCAGACTGACCTTTACTGCCGTCCGCACACCGCACCCAGACTGACTCTCACTGCCATCCACACAAAGCACACAGACTGACCCTCACTACCGTCCACACACTCCCCAGCCTGACCCTCATTGACGTCAAACACACTGCACTCAAACTGACCCTCACTGCCATCCACACACTGCACCCAAACTGACCCTCACTGCCAGCCAAACACCACACCTAGACTGACCCTCACTGCTGTCTGCACACCACACCCAGACAGACCCTCACTGCCATCCACACAGCACACCCAGACTGACCCTCACTGCCGTCCGCACACCGCACCCAGACTTATCCTCACTGCTTTCCGCACACCACACCCAAACTGACCCTCACTGCAATCCAAACACCACACCCTTCTGACCCTCACTGCCATCTGCACACTACACCCAGTCTGACCCTCGCTGCCGTCCACACACCGCCCCCAGCCTGACCCTCACCGCCGCCCACACACTGCCCCCAGCCTGACCCTCACTGCCGCCCAATACCGCCCCAACCCTAACCCTCACTGCCGCCCACACCTGCCCCCAGCCTGAACCTCACGGCCGCCCACACACCGCCCCAGCCTGAACACGACTGATGCCCATTCTCCGCCTCCATCCTGACCCCCACCACCGCACAACACCACCCCAAGCTGACCCTCACCACCGTACACACAACGCCCCCACCCTGATCTTCAACGCTATCCAAAACAACCCACAGTATGAACCTCACTACCCCTCCACACATTGCCCCCAGCCTGACCCCCACCACCGTCCAAACCTGCACCCCGCCTGACTCTCACCAGCATTCAACACCGCTCCCAGTCTGACCCTCACTGCCATCCACACACCTTCCCCAGTCTGTCCCTCACCACTGTCCACACAGCACCCCCAGCTTGACTCACTGCCGTCCACACACCACCCCCAGCCTGATCCTCACTGCTGTTCACACACAACCCCCAGCCTGACCCACACCGCCGTTCACACAGTGCCCCAGCCTGACTTTCATCACCGTCCACACATACCACAGCCTGACCCTCAACGCCATCCAACATGAGTCCCGCCTCCTGCACTCAGCACCACACCCCACACCCAAACCCATGCCCGCTGCTCCCATCCAACACTGCTACCCTGCCAAGAATCCACTCCCCAACCGCGTCCAATACCGCCTCCTCCCCTACCCCGTCCAACACTGCCCCCTCCCACAACCCTGTCCAACACCGCACCCTAACCCAAACACATCCAACACCACCCTCTCCCACAACCCCATCCAACACCGCCCCCTCCTATGACCCCGTCCAACACCACCCCATCCCCCAACCCCGTCCAACACCGCCCCCTTCCCCAACCCTATCAAACATTGCCCCCTCCCCAAACCCGTCCTACACCGTCCCCTTCCCCAACCCAATCCAACACTGCCTCCTTCCCCAAACGAGTCCAACACCACACCCTCCCCAACCCAATCCAACACCACGCCCTCCCCAAACCCGGCCAACACCGCCCCCTCGCCAAACTCATCCAACACTGCCACCTGCCTTAACCCCCTCTCTCACACTCCCTCTCCCCTCTCTTCACCCCTCTCTCCCCCTCTCGCTCTTCCCTCTCTCTCTTCCCCTCTCTCTCTCCCCCTCACTCTCTCGCCCCCTCTCTCTCACCCACCTCTCTCGCCCCCACTCGCTCTTGTCCTCTCTCTCTCGACCGCCCTCGCTCCTCTCTCTCTCAACTGCCTCTCTCTCTCCACCCCGTTTCTCCCTCTCTCTCAACTCCCTCTCTCTCGTCCTCTCTCTCTCACTCGCCCCCAACTTTCGCCCCCCTTTTGACCCCCCTCTTTCGTCCCCCTCTTTTGCCCCTACTTTCGCCCCCCTTTCTTTCGCCACACCCTCTTTTGCCCCTCCTTTCACACACTCTCTCTTTCAATCCTCCTCTCTTTCGCCCCCCCACTTTCGAGCCCCTCTCTTTTCCCATCCCCTCTTTTGCCCCCTCTCTTTCTTCCCCGTCTCTTTCGCCATTCCTTGCCCCCTCTCTCTCTCGCGCCCTCTCTCTCTCGCCCCCTCTCTCTCGCCCACTCTCTCTGTCATCCCCCTCTCTCTTGCCCAACTCTCTCTCTTCCCGCTCTCTCTCCCCCTCACTCTATCTCTCCCTGTTCATTCACTCTCCCTGCACATTCTCTCTCTCTCGCCCACTATCACTCTGTCGCTCTCTACCCCCCATCTCGTCCCTCTGTCTATCTCTCTGTGTCTCTTTCTCTCTCTGTCACTCTCTCTCTATTTTCAAAGTTTGGGAGAAGATTTGTAGCTCGGGTGCTCGGTGTTGTGGTCGATATGTTTGTTGATAGAGTCTGTGGATGAGTGCCATGCCTCTAGGATTTCCCTGGCTGTGACCACCAACTAGCCACGAAACGACACGACCAGTTATCCTTAGTAGCCACACACACAGATGACAAGCAAAATGAAATCGACTGGGACAACACTACTATTATAGGACAAGCCAAACAGAGAACAGCCAGGGAATTCCTAGAGGCATGGCACTCATCCACAGACTCTATCAACAAACACATCAACCTGGACCCAATATACCAGCCACTAAAGAACACAGCTAGAACTGACAACCGGAAGCGGCAGAGACAGGCCACTATAAATGCCGGAGGAAACAGCACAGAAGCGCTTCACAGGAGACTCCCAAGCACTGAGGATGTCACCTAGACAGGGGACGAAACATTTGCAAGACAAATTCCCAGCTCGGCGAGCATCTCTCTCTATTTCTCTCTCACTTTTTCTTTCTCTCTGGACCCATCTCCCCCCATGCTCACTCTCTCTCTCTCTCTCTCTCTCTCAAGTCACGATCGCCTCATCTCTCTCTCTCTCCTTCTCTCTCTCGTTATTGCCCCCTGTCTCGCTTTAACTTGCCACCATCCCCTACCTCTCTTGCCCCCACCCCGTATTGCTCAGCTCCTCTCTTTCTCTCGCTCAGCCTCTCTCTCTCAATCTCTCTCTCTCTCATTCTCTGTCTCACCCTCTCTCTCTCTACTGCTCGCCCTCTGTTTGTCCTTCTCTCTCTCTCCTCGCATGTCTCTCTCTCACTATCTCCCTCTCTCAGCTCCTCTCTCTTGCCACACTCTTTCGCTCCCTCGCTCTCACGCTCTCTCTTCCCCTGCCCCCCTCGTCTCTTCTCTCTCACTCTCGAAAACCCTCTCGCAGACTTCTCTCCTTCTCACCCATCCTCTCTCTGTCCTCTCTCTCACCATCGCTCCATCGTTCTCTCACTCGCCCTGTCTCTTTATCTCTCCCCTAACTCTCTATGTCTCTTGCCCCCTGCTCTCTCTCTCTCTGCTCATTCACTCTCTCTCCCCGTTCTCTCACTCTCGATCCCAATCCCTCAGTGTCTCTCTCTCCCCACCTCCCTCTGTTTCTCTCTGACTGAATCTCTCTTCCTTCTGTCCCTCCCTCTCTCTGACACACTCTGTCTCCCTGGTCCTTCCCTCTCCCTCTTACCCAGAGACTGGGGGGTTGGTGGTGCGTCTCCGTGTGGGGGGTGGGGTGAGATGATAGAGAGATGTGGGAAATGGGAGGAGGAGAAAATAGGGTAGAGACGGAATTGCGGGAGGGAGACAGAGACGGCAGGAGAGAGAGAGTAAGGGTGAGGGGGAGAGGGAAGTGTGGAGGCAGGTGGAGAATCTCGTGTTGGGGGTGTGAGAGGGAGAGGGGGAGGGTGAGGGAGAAACAATAATGAAGGTAGGTGGAGAAATCGGGGTTGAGGGGTGTCTGAGAGGGGACGAGAGAATGAAAGGGAGAGGAGGTGAGAAAGAGACTGTGCAGAAAGAGAGAGAGAGGGAGAGAAGTGATGAGAAAGAGTAGGGGAGAGGAAATGGGGAGACCAGGTTAGAGTGGGAGGGGGCCAAGGGAGTTAAACACAGCTCCTAAGCTCAGGGCGCTGTGCCCTCCCCTTCCCTGAGAACCAGGACTTGGGACTGAGTCTGTCTCTCTCCAGCTCAGTTTCTCCAACCCAAAGACACACAACAACATCGGTCACTCTGCTGCTCGGCACGCTTTAATCAACATTTTTATTGTTTACAAATGAATGATGGATACAGTCAGTGGAATGGACCCTTTTCTCACTGGCCTCTGAGTTGTGAGAAACATTGAAATGTTTCCCTGTACCTGCCCTGTGGGATAAGGATGGACAAACCAGCGCTACCCTCAGTCTGTTACCATAACGACAGGCTGCTCCATCACTGAAACACTGAACTGAAATGAGAAAATCCTGGATGGTGTGATTAATGAGGAAATTTGATGGATGGATGGATTTGGGTGAAGGGATATTTCAGCACATTCTTCAGCTGCTGCCTGAACTTAGTCTGGGTCACAGCATAAATTGCGGTGTTTGTGCAGCAACTGAGGAGCTGCAGCATGAAGCCCAATTCCCCCACAAAGGCATCGAGAAACACAGACTGATACCCAAAATCATACATCCGGGCCCATATAGAATACAGCATTAACGTTGACCATAACAGGATGAAATTGGCCGAGATCACAAACAGTAAAATGATGGATTTTTTTCGGTTTCTCATTTCTGTGTCAGACTGAGCGTCCCCATTGGTGTGAGCGTGGAGTCTCCTGCGGGCTCTGCTGGTCACTAAAATGTGTCTGACAGTGAGAACATTGAGCAGCAGAATCAGGTGAAATGGGACACACGGGGTTAGAATGTGGTGGAGAAACTCGATTGTGATCCAGACACTGGAGAATTGAGCAGCGTCTGTTACCTCACAAAACCAGGGCTGGTTCACCAGCCAATACCGAGCCGTGAGAATAAAATACCAGGAAATGTTCTTTAAACAGCTCAGCACAGTCACTGCTCCCAGAACCACAGCTGCCGTTGTCTCACTGCAATATTTACTTTTCAGCTTCTGGCAACAAATGGCCACAAACCGATCAAAGGTGAAAGTGACGGTGAACCAGACAGAGCAGTCAGTGGCTGCATAAAGCAGGACGGCGTGGATATTACACACAGGGACGGAGCCCGTCAGGAAATAAAACTGTTCCTGGTAAACAATGGGAATGTGTCTCAGGATCAGGTCGAGGATAATGACCAGGAGATCCGCCGCTGCCATGGCCCTCAGGTAACATCTGACACATGGAGACAATCCACAATCTTTATAAAGCAGGACGTAGATGGTCACTACGTTAACTGTGAGGAAGGAAAACAAACCCATTATCCATCAGCCTGGAGGCAAAGGGACCCGTTTGATCGGGGACCCAGTGAGAATTTCAAATGTGTCCCTGTATTCAGGGATTTATTAAAATAATTGGAGCTGGAATAACAAATGGGAAGATCTGAATTACTGACAAAAATGTGACATAAACCACAAGAAACCCGCCCTCCCCAAAACACACACAAACACATCCACAAGGACAGATTGTTTCTCGAACATTCCCACACACTCGATCAATCGAGAGCAGACACAGGTCACTCCTTCCCAGTTCCTAATACGGAGTGTGGAAACGTTGCTGTCCTGAAGACAAACGGAGTTTGGGATTTTCTGTATTTTGGTCTAAATTGTGGTCGATCCTGTGTCGTGGAGAAATGTAAACGCAGGGGAAACGTATTCCCCCCTTTAACTGCCTGAGGGGCCTTCGGAACAGTGTCTCCTTCTCCCTGGAACGAGATGTCTTCCCTCGGGATCTTATCGTTTGTTCAATTCACTGACGTCCGGCCGTTCACAAACAATGCCAGGGACAGAACATTTCGGGGAATGTCAGTTATAGAATGTCGGGGACAGAACGTTCCGGGGAACCCCTTGACCTGTCCATCACCTTTCCCCCCTACCCACCACACTAACATGATGTACTGTGCCTGGACACACTGTAATATTAATGGGGTGAGAGACGGAGGGTCCAACCACAGGAATGGGAACTAAAGGCATTGCCAGATCAGCTGAAATGGTTAGATATACCACATTCTCAATCCACCTCACAGAACCAGCCCAGACACCATACACCCAGAGGAGATATCTGTTCACCGTGGGACACTGTACAGACCAGGCCAGTGTAAAACTCGGTGCAACCCAGCAATCTGTCCAGATTCATCTATTACACTGGTCAGTGCAATCCAGCAATCTGTCCAGAGTGGAACACTGCATAGATCATGTCACATCACTTATCTTCAAACGCAGGCTAGACATCTGTCCAGTTTGGGAAGCTGTGATAGAGACAGAAAAGCTGCAGATGCTGGAGTCCAAAGTAGACAGGCAGGAAGGTGGGAGAACACAGCAATCCTGACAGCATCAGGACGTGGAGATGTCGACAATTCGGGTGTTACCGTTCTATAAGTGTCCTGAAGGAGGGCTACACCTGAAACATCAAATTCTACACCTCCTGATGCTGCCTGGATTGCTGTGTCCCTCCAGCAAGTATTCAGCATGGGAAGCAACGCAGACCACAGCAGTACATTGATCTATAAACCCAGACTAGATATCTGTCCAGAGCTGAAAATGTGTTGCTGGAAAACCGCAGCAGCTCAGACAGCATCCAAGGAGTAGGAGAATCGGCGTTTCGGGCATCAGCCCTTCTTCATCAACCGGCTATCTGTACAGAACGGGGAGCTGTGCAGACCACAGCAGTGCATTGATCTATAAACCCAGACGAGATATCTGTCCAGCACGGGGAGCTGTGCAGACCACAGCAGTTGATTGATCGATAAACCCAGACGAGATATCTGTCCAGGACGGGGAGCTGTGCAGACCACAGCAGTGCATTGATCTATAAACCAAGACTAGATACCTGTCCAGGACGGGGAGCTGTGCAGAACACAACAGGACACTAATGTGTAAACCTGAAACAAATATCCATCCAGCATGGAGAGCTGCACAGACTACATCATTGTATTATCTATAAACCTCAACTAGATAGTCTGATCAGCACAGCGACCTATGCAGTGATCACCCATGAATTCATCTGTAAACCAGGAGCAGCTACCCTCCCAGAATGTAGGATTATGCACACCTCCGCATTGCATTAATCTGTGACCCAGGAGCAGTTACCTTCCCAGCATGTAGAACTGTGTACACCACCTCAATGCATTAATCTGTAAACCAGGAGCAGTTACCCTCCCAGCATGTGTACACCACCCCAGTGCATTCCTCAGTAATACTGTGTGAGATCCCTGCCCAGTCCATGCTGGAAGTGACAGGATGTGCAGCTCCCACCCATTTCCAGCTCCATCTCTCCATTGTGCCCTGACAAGGGGGTGCTGTGGGTGTGAGCATCACTGCCAGAGAGAGATGGCAGGGGAATCAGTTTAAATATCACCACACGGGAAGAGTTTGGGGTGTGACAAAGATGGGGAGACTGAGAGACAGTGTCATGGAAGGATGTGTTCCCAGGTTGCAGAATGCTAAAATGTGGACACTTCTTCCCAGGAAAGATGGGAAAAAGAAATTTTGGTGCGAGGTCAGATGAAACAACAGCTTCTGCATAGTTTTGAAATTACGTTTATGTAATTGCTGTAGAGTCGGAGTGGGGAAATAAGCAGTTAAGAGAAATTGAGCTTTTCTTTATGTTTAGTTTAAATTACCAGCTGAGCTCAATGTTGTGTCTTAACAATGGCTGTGTGTGTATCTGTGTGTCTCTGTGTGGGGCAGGTCTGGCAGTCTCTGTGGTGCTTAAAGTGATGCAACGCCACCCTCTGCTGGCCTCCGCACGCCACTGCACAGGCATTGGCAGAGGGTGAAAACCAACAGGGATTCATTCAGATTAGGGGAGTGGGAAGGCAGCTGCTCACAGCACCATCCAAACTGGTGTCCTATCCATGTACTGATCTAAATGTCCTTTAAACGTTATAACTGTCCCTGCTTTCACCGCTTCTTCTGGAAGTTCATTCCACACCAAAGCCAGATTCTGTCGAACATAATTCCCTCTCTTGACTTTTGTAAATCTTTTTTCTCGCACCTTAAAATATCCCTCAGTTTTGAAACCCCAACTCTAGGGAAAAGATATCAGCCCTTGTGTAAAGTTACCGCAGAATCTCATACTCTTCAGTGAAAACAGTCCCAGCCTACCCAGCCTCTCCTTGTATCTCACTCCCTCCTTTCCCAGCAACATCCAGGTTAATCTCTTCTGAACCCTCTCCCGTTTAATAATATCAAGGTCAATAATATTAAAGTGAAGAGTCAAGGTATTTTCTTAGGGCACGGGGAGTCCAAAACTAGAGGACATAGACTTAAGGTGAGAGGGGAAACATTTAAAAGTGACCTATGGGGCAGCTTTTTCACCCAGAGGGTGGTGTGCCTATGGAATGAGCGAGCAGGATGACCTGATTGGACACAGTATTCTAGAAAAGGTCTCACCAATGTCCTGTTCAACCACAAGATGACGTCCCAATTCCGATACTCAAAGGTCTGACCAATGAAGACATGTGTGTTAAACACCTTCTTAACCACACTATCTATATGAGATGCAAATTTTAAAGAATTATACCTGACGGCCTAGGTCTCTGTTCTACAACACTGCCAAAGACCCTACTTTTAATTCTGTAGGTCCTGTTGTTGTTTGGATTTACCAAATCCAATGCCTCGCATTAATCCAAACTAAACTCCATCTGCCACTCCTCAGTTCAGTGAGTGATATTACTGCCACCTCCCCCTCCCCCTTCAATTATAAAATGCCCATCCCTCTCCAGACGGCCTGCACACTCCGGCCTTGATTTTCACAAAGACCCTGAACTTGGTTTGCCTTGTGTGGTTAGGGGGAGGAGGGACAGATTACAGACACAGTCAGTGGGGAGGAGAGGCTGGACAGTAATCAGTGGCCTGGTATCATTTCATGGTTTTAGGAAAAGGGGAGTCGCACGTGAGAGTTGGGTAAGAGTGATCGGTGTTTTGGAGTCAGAAATTAAGCTCTTCCTTCGTTTCTGGTGTTCAGTAATAAATATCTATTTGAGACTCTTCATTGGGCAGAGTGTGTCTGCAGGATTTCTGTCCTTAATATTGTAGACTACAGGTAATACCAATTAAAGATGTTTATAGTTAATTTTGATAGCATAGCAAGTACACTCAACATCCTACAGTTGAGACAAATCTCTTGCATTTGTTTAACAGTACAAAGTGTTTTGTGTAGTTCATTAATGGTAACCTGATTATAATAAATCCACACCGAGCTGAAAGTGGGCACTCAAATATGACTCAAACTCTGGGTATGGTAGTGTAGTGAGTAGTGTCCCTGTCTCTGAACCAGAGTTCTGGATTTGATTCCAATTCCTGAACTCGTGTGGGAGTGTTCCTAGCTCTGGAATGGAACGCCTGGATTCAAATCCTACCTGTTGCAGAGTTATGTCTCATCATGTCAGGACAGTCTGATGAACAAACACACAGAAGAATGCTGTTACAGCTTTATGGGTATTGCTGAGTGATGCTCGCGTCCCTTTCTCTGGGCACAAAGGTCTAGGTGTAAATCCCACAGAAGTGTCTCATGATACATCTGAACAAACTGTTTAAAATGGATTTAGAATTGTGACTTGTTGGAGAAGGAAGAGGTGTCAGTATTGCATTTCAGAATTTAGGCCCAGGATGAGTGAAAGTACAGCCATTCGTGTTGATTGAAGTCACAATTCTCAGCAGTAAATGTTTATACAATCAGAATGGTCATGGATAGGGTGAGTAGTCAGGTGTTTTTCCCCAGGTTAGGGGTGTCCAAAACTAGAGGGCATTGCTGGAATGTGAGAGGGAAAAGGTTTCGATGAGGCGTAAAGGGCACCATTTCACACAGAAGGTGGTGTGCATATAGAATGAGCTGCCAGAGGAAGTGGTGGAGGCTGGTACAACTACAGCATGTAAAAGGCATCTGGATACTGACAGACCTGGTGAGCTTTTCCAGCAATTTCTGTATTTCTTTAAAAAATGCATTCAGTTTAACACTGGTACTCTGAATAACTTAAACAATTTTAATTTTTTAATGACGCAGGGACATATAAACATATCTTCAAATCGACCAAGACCATTTTCTGCTACGGGTATTTCTCTGTACATGACAGCAGCAATGATGCACCTACATGGAACAGGGAATGCGATGGAGACTTAGTTTGGACAATGTACAAGGAAGTTTGGACAATGTACAAGGAGACCTCCCATGGTCCAATTTGGGAGAGGATGACATTACTGTGTGATTCAGCTCAGAGAGGGAGAAAATGTAATCTGCCTGAGAAGGAATGGCCTATTGCACTCGATCTCCTTCATTGTTCCTCATCATAGCAATGTCTGCGAGCTAAAAAAAAAATAAACTCATCGTTACCATTCTTATTTTTATGGAATCCATGCAGTGTTGAAACAGGTCCTTCGGCCCAACAAGTCCATACTAACCTTCCCAAAAAATTCCCCTATATTTACCCCTGACTAATGCACCAAGCCTAGAAATCCTGGATCACTATGGACAATTTAGCATCACCAATCAACCTAATCTACACACTTTGAGCTGTGGTAGGAGACTGGAGCACCTACTGGAAGCTCACACAGACACGGGGAGAACGTACAAACTCCACACACCCAGGCTAGAGTCGAACCCAAGTCCCTGGTGCTGTGAGGCAGCAGTGCTAACCACCGTGCTACACTTTGGATGGTCCCTGACCAGAATTCATTGGAATCTACTCACTGCCTAACGCAAAGGGAATTCAGCCAAATCCAACTCTCCCAGGATGAAATCCCATTGCTAGCAGCTATATGAGTACAATATCTTCAGAAGCAGAATAACGTTTTGAACAATCTTACAATTTCTCCTTTGTCATGAGTTCCAGTACTATCTGGACAACGTTCTTTCAAGTTAAATTTGGAGTGATTGTGTGTGTGTGTGTGTGTGTGTGTGTGTGTGTGTGTGTGTGTGTGTGTGTGTGTGTGTGTGTGTGTGTGTGTGTGTGTGTGTGTGTGTGTGTGTGTGTCAGTGTTTTTAGAAATGGAAACATTGATTATATTATTGCAATACACAAACGGTTTACATTCATCTTTCCACCATAGTTTGAGTAACATTGCTCTGGGTCAGAAACGTGCTTTTTGAGCAGATTAAGGAAACTAGCCTGACTTGTTCCTAAAAGTTACCCTGACCCAGTCTGAGACCGATATCATCTGCCATATCACAAACCTGGTTACATTTCACATTTGTTATGAGCAGTGGAGGAGTGAGACTAGAAAAGGAAACAGTGACCCCAAAAGCCAGGGAACTATAGACCAGTGAGCCTGATGTCAGTGATGGGTAAGTTGTTGGAGGAGATTCTGAGGGATAGCATTTTCATACATTTGGGAAAGCAAGCGCTGATCGGAGTAGACAACTTGGATTTCTGCATGGGAAATCATGTCTCATTAATTTGGTTGAGTTTTTTGAAGAGGTGACAAAGAAAATTGATGAAGGCAGTTTGGTAGACATTGTCTATATGGTCTTCAACAAGGTGTTCATTTAAAGAACAAAGAGCAAAGAAAATTTACAGCCCAGAAACAGCCCTTTCGCCCTCCAAGCCTGAGCCGATCTAAACATACTGTCTAAGTCTGTCGGACAATTCCTAAGCATCTGTATCCTTCTGCTCCCCACCTACTCATGCATCTGTCCAGACGCATCTTAAGTGAATCTGCCGTGCCTGCCTCTACCACCTCTGCTGGCAACACGTTCCAAATGGCCACCATCCCTCTGTGTGAAGTACTTGCCACATGTATCCCCCTTAAACTTTCCACCTCTCACCTTGAAAGCATGACCTTTCGTTATTGAATGCTCCAACCTGGGAAAAAGCTTGTCTCTATCCACCCTGTCCATCTCTTCATGATTTTGTAAACCTCAATCAGGTCCCCCCTCAATCTCATTTTTTTCAAGTGAAAATAAACCTAACCTACTCAGCCTCTCTTCATAGATATTATTTCCTTCTGATTGGTAGACAGATTAGTAAGTTTCAGTCACATGGGATACAGAAGAAGCTCGTCACTATTGGCTCGAAGGAAGAGGGATATTTTTCAGACTGGAGGCTTGTGAGCAGCAGTGTGCTGTAAGAATCAGTACTGAGTTCACAGCATTTCATCATTTATGTAAGGCTTTTAGATGTGAATATTGGGGCCATAGTAAGTAGGTTTACAGATTACATCAGAAAGGTGGTGTAGTAGATTATCTCAGAGTACAACTAGACCGCAATTAAATGGGACAAAGAGGCAAAGAGTAACACATGAAGTTTAATTTAGATAAATATGAAGCTTTGCATTTTGAGAAGGCAACTCAGGGCAGACATTATATACTTCATGGTCAGGTCCTGCGGCATGGCAGGCCGACAGAGTGGTGAAGAACACATTTGGCACATTTGCCTTAATTAGTCAGAGCATTGCGTATAGGAGTTGTGGTGGTATGTTGCATCTATACAGGATGTTGGTGAGGCCACTTTAAGAATACTGCGTATAACTTGGTTTTCTGCAGAAATGACTTACACGGATGTTCCAGGACTGGAAGTTTGAGCTGTAGGGAGAGGTTGATTAGGTTGAGGTGTTTCCCCCTGGAGTGTCAGAGGCAGAAGGGTGGTATTATAGAGGTTTATAAAACCATCAGGGGCATGGATATCCTGAACAGCCACGTTCTGCTCTCCAGGATAGGGGAGTCCAAAACAAGACAGCACAGGTTGAAGGGGAGATGGCAAGTGATTTAGAAGGGACCTGAAGGTAAATGTTTCACACAGAGAGTGGTGTGTGTAAAGAAAGTGCTGTCAGAGGAAGTGGTCAAGGCGGGTACAATCGCACATTTAAAAGGTATCTGAAAGGGGAGGGATATTGGCCAAATGCTGGCAAATGGGACTGTATCAGACTTGATATCTGATCGGAGTGAACAGATTGGAGTAACGGGTCTGTTTCCGTTCTGCATGACTCTCGGATTCAATAAGAGGGTTGATGAAAAACACTGAAAGGATCTTTCAAGTCGGAATTCTCTTCAGTGGAAGTTTATCGTGCCTCTAAGTTCACATTGTTTGAAAAATGCATTCAGTAAATATTTGACAGGGAAGTGAGTCATGCATAATAGGATGGAGACAGGAAAGTGTGGCCGAGTCTACAACCTGATCAGCTACAATCTTAGTGCCAGGTGGAGAAGGCTCAAAGTATCTAATGACCCACTCCTGTTCCTCAGTCCCATGTTTCTGTGTTCCATTTAGAAACTTAAACCTGCTGGACAGGAACAGTTGGAGTCCACTTGCTCCTATAACTTGGTGCACAGAACCAGAGGAGACCATTCAGTCCCTCAAGACTGTCACACCCGCTTTGAGGTGATTTGGGAAATGTAATTGGAAAATCCAGGCTGGGTATGAAAGAGGCCTCTCATCTCGCTTTTGAAAGCGTCCCCTATCTGCAGCTTGTGCTTCATTTGTTGGTCAGATTCACTGTGAAAACAGCCCACATACCTCACCCTGAGATAGCTCACAAAATCATCTGGTCTCCATGATTGCAATATGCAATACCAGAACATTAAAGAAAAATAACACCCACTAACTTTCCAATAACAGAATGGAATGTGAGAACATCAGAAACAAGGGCATGTCATTCACTCCGCAAACCTGCCTTGCCCTTCACTAAGATCATGGCTGATCTGCTCCTGGCCACAAATCCTCTTTCATACCCAATTCCTCATGGCCCTCAACTCTTTGACAGGTCAATATCCATCTATTTCTTCTTCAAATACTTTCAGTCATCCAGCTCCCCGAACACTCTTGAGAAGAGAAATCCTGACATTCAATACCACCTGTTTGAAAGAAACACTTGCTGCTCCTATATCATGGCCTATTGATGTGAACAAAAGAGGTTAAGACAACGGTTCAGGTAAAAATTACTGGCCCTGATATCAAGGCAACGGTTGACTTCTGTTGACATCAAGGAGCTTAACAAAACTGGACTTAATGGAAATCAGAGTAAACTCTCCAGTGTTTGGGGTCAAACATGGCACAAAAGAAGGTGTTCATCATCTCAGTCCTGGGTCACCTCTGCGAGAGATCCTCAGGGTAGCTTCCCCTTCACAAACAGCTTCAGCTGCTTCATCAATATCTCCCCACCCTCACCCTCCCCACCATAAGATCAGAAATGGGGATGGTCTCTGAAGATTCCACAATGTTCAGAACATTTTGTCCCCGTCAGCTCCTGAACTGCTCTGTGTCCATGTGCAGCAAGACCCAGGCTCCATTGAGACTTGTGCTGGTAAAGTGTCTGTAACATTCATGTAACAGCACCGCCTGGCACTGCGCATTGCCACAGTGAAACAAGAGTTCATTCAGTAACTAACGCTGGTTTCACAGGAATATGAGGAAGCCATTCAGCCCTTTGACAGTATTAGAGTAGAACAGGGACAGCCCATTCAGTGCTTCCAGCCTATTACTCAGGAAGAGAAGGAGTCTAGTGTGATGGACCACACCAGAGCCCCTCGAAAATATTTGACGGCAATAGCCTAGACTCGAATGTTTTCTTATTTTCAAGGAAATGTAAATTTTCTGTCCCAGATGCAATGTGACTGGTCAAACTACTCACTGTGAAGCAAAATACCATCTATGTAAACATGAAAGAAGAAATAAAATCACAGAAAGAGGAATTTAGAATAACGTAATTCTATTGGCCAAGTTAACAGAATAAAAGATCTTGGAGCCATTACTAATAAACTATTCCAACATAGGAACCTCCCATAAATACAACCCTTGGCAGAAAGGAAAATTCAGACACACTTTGTCATAAATATTTCTCCAATCCAGGAATTAAAAACAGCATCAAGAGACAATTCAGAGAGAGTAGCAACCAGGAGACATTCACTGACGCTTCCAAATCTATAATTTTTGATGTTACTGAGAATCCAAAACCCAGTGATCCTAATCTGTGAGAGTTGGCCACACCCATTCAGGCTGCATTAATATTAACCTAAGGCCTCCCTAGCTGTTGCTCAAGTGGTCTTAACTAACCAACTTGGGAACAATCGTTCAATCTCTCTCATAAAAGAAACCCGGACAAAATAACCTCTTAAAGCTGCAGCATTGTCACACTTGTCAGTACATCGAGCTGTCAAACAGGAACCAGGGAAACCCCAGTGAGGCCCTTGGCCCTGACCAATTGGAAGAGGAAGAAGCCAGTGACTCCATTGAACCAATTACACAGAAACAGTGGGAGGCCATTCCCACCTCAATGCACTTACACAGGGGCCGAATGATGTAATTTATGCTTACTGATGATTTGTTATGCCCAAAACGTCGATTCCCTTGCTTCAAGGATGCTGCCTGACCTGCTGTGCTTTTCCAGCAATCGACTCTCTAATCTGATCTCCAGCATCGGCAGTCTTAAGTGTCTCCTAAATGATGCTCTAACATGACGAACAAGTGGCGCAGAAGCTGCACAGACAGACTGTTCCACGTTGTTCCTCCTGGCTCCGTTGCTCACGATACAAACGTGAGACATTAACATGGTTTTCTAGAGGTGGGCAGGGAAGCCATATGTCTTGTGTGAAGTCTCAAGAGGGCATCTTTCATCTCCGAGAAGACAGCCTGGTGTTCTCTATATAGGGCGGACGCTGTTGGGAATGGCTACCTGTTTCAGAAGGAAGATATTGTGGCTGCTGTTGGGGATTGTGAACAACATGGCGTTCACTACGGGTTCACACGCCGACTGCACAATAACGTGGGGCGAGTTAATTTAGGTATATAAACTATTAGGAAAGTCATGTTAGACTGATGAATAGACTCTCTAAGTTCAAATAATTAGATTAGATTAGATTACTTACAGATTAGATTAGATTACTTACAGTGTGGAAACAGGCCCTTCAGCCCAACAAGTCCACACCGCCCCGCCGAAGCGTAACCCACCCATACCCCTACATCTACATCTACATCTACCCCTTACCTTACACTACGGGCAATTTAGCATGACCAATTCACCTGACCTGCACATCGTTGGACTGTGGGAGGAAACCGGAGCACCCGGAGGAAACCCACGCAGACACGGGGAGAATGTGCAAACTCCACACAGTCAGTCACCTGAGGCGGGAATTGAACCCGGGTCTCTGGTGCTGTGAGGCAGCAGTGCTAACCACTGTGGCACCATGCCGCCCATCATGCCGCCCACCATGCCGCTCACTAAATAATGGTGATCTTGTTCATGTTGACCTTGTCTCGTGCATGTCCTGTTCAGTGTATCCTGTATGCCTTACTCTGTCCAAGTCTATTTCCACCCTATGATCTGTCTGGCCATGCTTACTATGATCTTCCTCCACTGCTCATAAATAAAGTGTTTCCCTGTACTGAGGTACACGTGACAATAAATCAAATCAATCAATCCTGGGTAAAGTATGGAATTTCTCTCCCTGTCAATGTCTCTTTTGGAAATAAGAGATCGCTGCCACTCCTCGTGCTTCAGCATCACCATTTCTTCGTCTCTCATAGCTCTACAGATTAAACACTCAGCTTATTCACTCCATCCGCATGTTACCATCACCCGTGTCTGTGGTAAGGAGATCATTCCTTACAAAGGACATCAACTCTGTACAGAGTGTCCCAAATGTTCTCGCAGCAAGCCTCTACAACAGCAGGAAAATGGCTTTACTTATGTACTCGAATCATCTTACAATGAAGCACAGTATACCATTGACTGCACCCATTACTTGCACAGGGTTTGATTCGGATCAGTCAACATAGACTTGTGAGTGGGAGATCATGCTTCTCAAATTTCTTAGTGTCCTTTGATGAAGTTACCAGGACGTTTGATGAGCGCAGAGTGATAGACGTAGTCTCTATGGATTTCAGTAAGGCCTTTGATGAGGTTCCACATGGCAGGCTGCTCTGGAAGGTTACATCACATAGAATACTGGGGGAAATGGCCAATTGGATACACAGTTGGCTTGTTATTGGGAAGCAGAGCATTTCGTGGAAGGATGCTTGTCAGACTGGAGGCTGGGTCCATTGCTGTTTGTTAACCATGATTTGGTTGAGAATGTACAGGGCATGATTTGTAAGTTTGCAGATGACACTAAAATAAGTGGGAGCATGATCAGCGAGCACGTTTATCAGAAATTGCAGCAGGACATTAATCAGGTGGGGAAGTAGGCTGAGAAATGGCAAATGGAATTTAATATAGATGTGTGAGGTCTTGCAGTTTGGAATATCAAATCAAGGTAGGAATGTCACAGTGAATGGGCGGGCCTTAAGGGGTGTAGTGGGCAGAGAGATCTTGGTGTTCAGGTGCACGGTTCCCTGAGAGTGGAGTGACAGGTAGGCAGGGCAGTGAAGAAGGCTTTTGGCACACTGGCCATCGTCAGGCAGGACATTGAGTATAGAAGTTGGGAATTTATGTTGCAGTTACACAGGACTTTGGTCAGGCCGCACTTGGAGTATTGTGTTCAGTTTTGTCAACTTGTTATAGGGAGAATGTTGTTAAATTATAAAGAGTGCAGAAGAAATTTACAAGGACATTGCCAGGACCCAATGGTCTGAGTTATAGGGAGAGGTTGGACAAGCTCAGAAATTTTCTTTTGACTGTAGGAGACTGACCGGGGAAATTATAGAGCTGTATAAGATCATGAGGGATATGGATAGGGTGAATGCTCTCAGTCTTTTCCAAATTTAGAGAATCGTGGACGAGAGGAGATCAGTGTAAGGTTAAAGGGGAAGGAATAAAAGGGAACCTGAGAGACCACTTATTTACATAAATGGCTGGTACGTGGATGAGCTGCCAGAAGATGTGGCTAAGGGGGGTACATTAACAACATTTCAAAAGCATTTGGATAAATATGTCGATAGGGAAGGACGAGAAGGATATGGGCCAACTGCAGGGAAATGGGGTTAGTGTGAATGGACATTTACAATGTGGAGTCGAACCCCTTTGTTAATTAAAACCAAACACCCAGAAAAGCTCGCCTCACATCGTAATCTGTTCACATACGAGTGACACAGATCTCCTACATTCCACTATTTAAACAAAAAAATTGCAAGTTAGTTTCTTAACTTTAATAGTGAACACTAAACAAAAACTATTCACAAATACAAGCCCCTCTTAGCTACTTACTATTTGACTCCAACTCTGTAAAAATATGCTGATCCAACAACCCACATATTAAACGTTCCAATCTCAAGACCACACAGTCTCTATCTTCCCCGCTGTGTTCACTCTTTCAGCTGCTGATCTCCTTGGGTCATGTTTTCATTTACTGCAAGTAGGTTTTACATGAACATGTGTCTTGATAGAGAGTGTTTGAGATGGTCGGGTAAAACTCCTGCTCTACAGCAGTTACTCTACGGTTGGATGGCAGCGGCTCTCCCTCTAGTGTTCAAAATGCTGGGATTATATACTTTCCATGATACAATAATTCTCATAATTTGATTGCTTTCCAGGTGTACGAACAATAATATTCAAATTTCATTGGATTCTGATATTCTGAGCATTATTTAAAGACTTTGATTGCATTTGAATTGCTGTCAGGCTTCCATTTCCCAGCTAATTGTTACATTTGGAACAGTCTGACCTTTAGCTGGCATCTGTGGCTGTACTTTCGATTCAACAAAACCCGTCCTATCTTAAGGTGAACAGACATTGATTAACTTCCAGGCAGTAACACACCACGGGCTATCTGTTATTCTGTATACTAACCTCCTTGAACCCCTCGATTAGATTCCAGGCTGTAACTCACTCTGGGCTATCTGTTATTCTGTATATAAACCACCCTGAACCCCTCAATTAGATTCCAGGCTGTAACTCACTCCAGGCTATCTGTTATTCTGTATCTAAAACTCCCTGAACCCCTCGATTAGATTCCAGGCTGTAACTAACTCCAGGGTATCTGTTATTCTGTACATAAACCATCCTAAATCCCTCGATTAGTTTCCAAGCTGTAACACACTCCAGGCTGTTATTCAGTATATAAACCACCCTGAGCTCCTCGATTAGATTCCAGACTGTAATTCACTCCATGGCATCTGTTATTCTGTACATAAAGCATGCTAAACCCCTCGAATAGGTTCCAACCTGTAACACATTCCAGGCTATCTGTTATTCTGTATATAAACCACTCTGAACCCCTCAATTAGATTCCAGGCTGTGACTCACCCTGGGCTATCTGCTATTCTGTATATAAACCACTCTGAAACCCTCAATTAGATTCCAGGCTGTGACTCACTCCGGGCTATCTATTATTCTGTATATAAACCACTCCGAACCCCTCAATTAGATTGCAGGCTGTAACTCACTCTGGTCTATCTGTTATTCCGCACAAAAACCACCCTGAGCCCCTCAATTAGATTCCAGGCTGTAACTCACCCTGGGCTATCTGCTATTCTGTATATAAACCACTCTGAACCCCTCAATTAGATTCCAGGCTGTGACTCACCCTGGGCTATCTGCTATTCTGTATATAAACCACTCTGAACCCCTCAATTAGATTCCAGGCTGTGACTCACTCCGGGCTATCTGTTATTCTGTATATAAACCATTCTGAACCCCTCAATTAGATTCCAGGCTGTAACTCACTCTGGTCTATCTGTTATTCCGCACAAAAACCACCCTGAGCCCCTCAATTAGATTCCAGGCTGTAACTCACTCTGAAATATCTGTTATTCTGTATATAAACCACTCTGAACCCCTCGATTAGATTCCAGTCTGTAAATCACTCCGGGCTATCTGTTATTCTGTATATTAACTACCCTGAACCCATTGATTTGATTTCACTTCCTGGCATGTTAAGCTCATGTTCCCAACACAATCTAATTTCAATGATGATCAATGTATCACCGTTCCTCCTATCTGCTGGCACTACCATCATGTTAACTTTCTGATGTTTACGTACTTGATTACCTGGAGCAGTGAGTCGCAGGTCGACAGAGTGGTGCTGAACACATTTGGCACATTTGCCTTAATCAGTCAGAGCATTGAGTATAGGAGTTGTGGTGGCATGTTGCATCTGTACAGGATGTTGGTGAGGCCACTTTAAGCATACTGCGTACAACTCGGTTTTCTGCAGAAATGACTTACACATATGTTCCAGGACTCGAGGCTTGACCTATAGGGAGAGGCTGATTACATTGAGGTGTTTCCCCTGTAGTTTCAGAGGTTGAGAGACAACGTTATAGAGGTTTATAAAATCATCAGGTGTATGGATATTCTGAACAGCCATGTTCTGATCCCAAGGATATGGGAGTCCAGAACAAGACAGCATAGGTTGGAGGGGAGAGGGCGAATGATTTAGAAGGGACCTGAAGGTAAATATTTCACAGAGAGAGTGGTGTGTGTACAGAAAGTGCAGTCAGAGGAAGTGGTCAAGGCGGATACAATCGCAGGAGGATTATTGGCCAAATGCTGGCAAATGGGACTAAATCAGATTTGATATCTGATCGGAGTGAACAGATCGGACTAACGGGTCTGTTTCCGTTCTGCATGACTCTCTGATTCAATAAGAGGGATGACGAACAATTCTGAAAGGAATCCTTTTCAAGGCGAATTATTTTCAGTGAAAGGTTATCGTGTCTCTATGTTCACATTGATTGAAAGCTGCGTTAGTTAAATATTTGACAGAGAAGTGAGTCATGCACAATGGGACGCAGACAGGAAAGTGGGGCTGAGACCACAACCTGATCAGCTACAATTTTCGTGCCTGGTGGAGAAGGCTCAAAGTATCTAATGACCCGCTCCTGCTCCTCACTCCCATGTTCCTGTGTTCCATTCAGCCCCTCAAACCTGCTAGACAGGAGCAGTTGGAGGCTACTTACTCCTATAACCCGTTGCACAGAAACACAGGAGACCATTCAGCCCTTCAGTACTGTCCCACACGGTTTGAAGTGAATTGGGAAATGTAATTGGAAAACCCAGGCTGGGTACGAAAGAGGCCCCTCATCTCTCTTCACAGAGCTTCCCCTCTCTGAAACTTGTGCTTCATTTGTTGGTCATTTTGTACACCCAGATTCAATGTGAATACAACCCCCATACCTCACTCAAGGATGGCTCACAAAATCCTCTGGTCTCCCTGTCTGCAACATTCAATAAGAGAACATTCATGAAAATTACACCCACTAACTTTCCAATAACAGAATGGGAGAACATCAGAAACAGAGACATGTTGTTCACGCCCCAAACCTGCCTTGCCCTTCTTTAAGATCATGACTGATCTGCTCTTCGTCTCAAATCCTCTTTCATATCCAATTCTTCATAGCCCTCAACTCTCTGACAGGTCAATTTCCATCTACCTCATCTTCAGATACGTTCAGTCATCTAGCTTCCCGAACACCCTTGAGGAGAGAGATCCTGACATTCAATACCACCTGTTTGAAGAAAACACTTGCTGCTCCTATATCAAGGCCTATTGATGTGAACAAAAGAAGTTGAGACAAGGGTTCAGGTAAAGATGACTGGCCCCGATATCAAGGCAGTGGTTGACTTCTGTTGACATCAAGGACCTTAACAAAACTGAACTTAATGGGAATCAGAGTAAACTCTCCAGTGTTTGGTGTCAAACCTGGCACAAAGGAAGTTGTTCATCATCTCAGTCCTGGGTCACCTCTGTGGGAGATCCTCAGGGTAGCTTCCTCTTCACAAACATCTTCAGCTGCTTCATCAATGTCTCCACGGTCCCACTCTCCCCACCATAAGATCGGAAGTGGGGATGGTCGCTGAAGATTCCACAATGTTCAGAACATTTGGTCCCCCGTCAGCTCCCGAACTGGTCTTTGTCCGTAATTAGCAGGATCCAGACTCCATTGAGACTTGTGCTGTTAAAGTGTCCGTAACATTCATGTAACAGCACTGGTGGGCAGTGCACATTGCCACCGTAAAACAAGAGTTCATTCATCACCTCACGCTGGTTTCACAAGAATATGAGGAAGTCGTTCAGCCCATTGACACTGTTGGAGAAGAGCAGGGACAGCCCATTCAGTGCCCCCAGCCTATTCCTCAGGAAGAGAAGGGGTCTAGTGTGATGGACCTCACCAGAGCCCCTCGAAAATATTTGAAACGGTAGCCTAGATTCTAATGTTTTCTTATTTTAAAGGAAATGTAAAGTGTCTGTTCCAGATGCAATGTGACTGGTCAAACTACTTGCTGTGAAGCAAAACACCATCTACTTAAACATGAAAGATAAAATGAAACCAAAGAAAGAGGAACTTAGAATAACGTAATTCTATTGGATAAGTTTACAGAAAAAAAGATCTAGGATATATTACTAATGAACTGTTCCAATCTAGGGAAGTCCCATAAACACAGCCCTTGGCAAAAATAAATATTCAGACACGATTGTCACAAACATTTCTCCAATCCAAGAATTAAAAACAGTATCAAGAGAAATTTCAGAGAGAGTAGCAGCCAGGAGACATACACTGAAGCTTCCAACTCTGTGGAGACCCCAATAGTTTCTGATGTTACTGAGAAACCAAAACACAGAGATCCTAATCTGTGAGAGTTGGCCACACCCATTCAGGCTGCATTAAAATTAAACGAAGGCCTCCCTCGCTGTTACTCAAGTGGTCTTAACTGGCAAGCTTGGTAACAATCGTTCAATCTCTTTCATAAACTAAACCAGAACAAAATAACCTCTTAAAGCTGCAACATTGTCACACTAGTCGGTACAATGAGCTAGGTAAAAACAATGACTGCAGATGCTGAAAACCAAATACTGGATTAGTGGTGCTGGAAGAGCACAGCAGTTCAGGCAGCATCCAACGAGCAGCGATTTCGCTACTCGTTGGATGCTGCCTGAACTGCTGTGCTCTTCCAGCACCATTAATCCAGAACAATGAGCTGTCAAACAGAACCAGGGTTAACCAGTCAGGCCCTTGGCTCTGTGCAATCAGACGAGGTTGAAGCCAATCACTCCCTTGAGTCACTTACACAGGAACAGCAGGAGGCCATTCCCACCTCAATACACTTACACGGGGGCAGAATGAGGTAATTTTTGCTGATTCCTGATGAATTCCTTATGCCCAAAACGTCGATTCTCCTGGTCCTCGGATGCTGCTTGACCCTCTGTGCCTTTCCAGCAATTGATGCTCTACTCTGATCTCCAGCATCGGCAGTCCTCACTGTCTCCTAATTGATGCTCTAACAGGATGAACAAGTGGGGCAGAGGCTGCACAGACAGGCTGTTCCCCGTTGTTCCTCCTGGCTCCGTTGTTTATGATACACACGTGGGACTTTAACGTGGTTTTCTAGTGGTGAGCAGGAAAGCCATATGTCTTGTGTGAAGTCTCAAGAAGGCATCTTCCATCTCCACGAATACGTCCTGGTGTTCTCTATGTAGGGTGCAAGCTCATGGGAATGGCTACCTGTTTCAGACGGAAGGTATTGTGGCTGCTGTTGGGGATTGTGAGCAACCTGACGTTCAGTACAGGGTTCACACGCCGACTGCACAATAACATGGGGAGAGTTATTTTAGGCAAATAAACTATTAGGAAAGTCACGTTAGACTGACGAATGGACTCTCTAAGTTCAAATAATGGTGATGTTGTTCATGTTGACCTTGTCTAGTGCATGTCCTGTGCAGTGTATCCCGTGTGCCTTACTCTGTCCAAGTCTATTTCCACCCTATGATCTGCCTGGCCATGCTTTCTATGATCTCTCTCCACTGCTCATAAACACAGTGTTTCCCTGTACTGAGGAACACGTGACAATAAATCAATCCAATCAATCCTGTGTAAAGAATGGAATTCCTCTATCTGTCAATGTCTGTTTTGGAAATTAGAGATTGTTGCCACTCCTCGTGTTTCAGCGTCACCATTTCTTCGTCTCTCACAGCTCTACAGATTAAACACTCGGATTATTCACTCTATCCTCATGTTACCATCACCGGTGTCTGTGTTAAGGGAATCATTCCTACCAAAGGAGATCAAATCTGTACAGAGTGCCCCAAATGTTCTCTCAGCAAGGCTCTACAACAGCCGGAAGATGGCTTTACTTATGGACTCGAATCATCTTACAATGAAGGACAGCAGACCATTGACTGCACCCATTACGTACACAGGGTTTGATTCGGAGCAGTCAGCATAGACTTGTGAGTGGGAGATCATGATTCCCAAATTTCTTAGAGTACTTTGATGAAGTTACCAGGACTTTTGATGAGGGCAGAGTAATAGACATCGTCTCTATCGATTTTAGTGAGGCCTTTGATAAGGTTCCACATAGCAGGCTGCTCAGGAAGGTTACATCTCGTGGAATGCGGGGAAAACTGGCAAATTGGATACACAGTTGGCTTGATGGTTGGAAGCAGAGAGTTGAGTGGAAGGATGTTTGTCAGACCGGAGGCTGGGTCCATTGCTGTTTGTTATCTATGATTTGGTTGATAATGTACAAGGTATGATTAGTAAGTTTGCAGATGACACTAAAATAAGTGGGAGCGTGGTCAGTGAGGAAGTTTATCAGAAATTGCAGCAGGACCTTAATCAGGTGGGAAATGGGCCGAGAAATGGCAAATAGAATTTAATATAGAAGCGTGAGTCTTGCATTTTGGAACTGAAATCAAGGGAGGAGTTTCATGGTGAATGGGAGGGTCTTAAGGCATGCAGTGGGCAGTGGGACCTTCGTGTTCAGGTGCACGGTTATCTAACAGTGGAGACACAGGTAGACAGGGCAGTGAAGAAGGCTTTTGGCACATTGGCATTCATCAGGCAGGATATTGAGTATAGAAGTTGGGAATTTATGTTACAGTTACACAGGACTTTGGTAAGGCTGCACTTGGAGTATTGTGTTCAGCTTTGTCACCTTGTTATGGGGAGGATGTTATTAAATTAGAAAGAGTGCAGAAGAAATTTGCAAAGACATTGCCAGGACCCTATGGTCTGAGTTACAGGGAGAGGTTGGACAAGCTAGGACCTTTTCGTTAGCGTGTAAGAGACTGAGGGAGTCCTTATAGAGCTGTATAAAATCACGAGGGGTATGGATAGGGTTAACGCTCTCAGTCTTTTTCCAAGGTGTAGAGAATCGAGGATTAGAGGGGATCAGTTTAAGGTTAAAGGGGAAGGAATAAAAGGGAACCTGAGGGGCCACTTCTTTACACAGAGGGTTGGTACGTGGATGAGTTGCCAGCAGATATGATTGAGGGGGGTACATTAACAACATTTCAAAAACATTTGGATAAATATGTGGATAGGAAAGGACTGGAAGCGTATGGTCCAACTGCAGGGAAGTGGATTAGCATGGATGGACATTTACAAGGTGGACTCGAAACCGTCTTTTAATTAAAACCAAACACCCAGAAAAGCTCGCCTCACCTTGTAATCTGTTAAAATATGAGTGACACAGATTTCCTACATTCCACTATTTAAACAGAAATTATCAAGTTGGTTTCTTAACTTTGATAGTGAACACTAAAAAACAACTATTCTCAAATACAAGCCCCTCTTTTCTTAGCTACTTACTATCTGACTCCAACTCTGAAAAAATATGCTGTTCCAACAACCCACATGTTAAACATTACAATCTCAAGACGATACAGTCTCTATCTTCCCCGCTGTGTTCACTCTTTAAGCTGTTGATCTCCTTGGGTCATGTTTTTTTAACTGCAAGTAGGTTTCGATGAACATGTGTCTTTGATAGAGGGTGTTTGAGATAGCCAGTTAGCGCTCCTGCTCTACAGCAGTTGCTGTATTGTTGGATGGCAACAGCTCTCCCTCCAGTGTTCAAAATGCTGGGTTTATGTACTCCCTATGATATAATAATTCTCATAATTTGATTGCTGTCCAGGTGTCCAAACAATAATATTCAAATTCTGTTCGTTTCTGCTATCCTGAGCGTTATTTAAACTCTTTGGTTGCATTTGGATGGCTGTCAAAACAGCAACCAAAACTCAGTTATCCATTTCTCAGCTAATGGTGACATGTGGAACAGTGTGACCTTTAGCTGGCATCTTTGGCTTTAATTTCTGTTCAACAAAACCCGATCTGTCTTAAAGTGCCCATACATGTTTTTGGCTTCATAACATCTTCCTGCTTCAGAAAATAAAATGAACCAGCAGAATGAAAAGATGGCTACATTTCTTCTCCTCTAATTCTTAATCCCAATTATATGAAATACAAAAGTATTAATCTCGATTATTTCATTCATATTAATTCTGCACACCAATACAAACTGGAATAAGTCAAATCTTATCTCCACTGCTTTCCTTTAAATCCGCGAAAACCCATCTGCTATCACATTGTAGGAGCCACAGAATGTACATTTTGTGAGTTCAAAGTCGGTAGGGTAAGACTCCAATTAAATAGTCTCATATTCTGGTCTTTAAATATTCCAAAAAATGCGAGAGATTTGTCGTTGTCCACAACCATCTCTGACAATTTGTTTGTCGTATAAACACTAAAATATTGTCAGACCAGTGTGAAACTTAATCATTCTTTTTCAATAATGGAGATTTTGTATTTTTGTTCTGGTGAATATTGAGTTTTTTCAACAAGTAGCCAATTAGCCATTCAATTCCATCATCCTCTTTCTGTATCAATACATCTCCGACCCCGATATCCCGAGCATCAAACACAATTTTCAAAGGGTTTCAAAATATTTGGTGTAGCTAAAACTGATGTGGTGATTAATCCTGCTTTAAAATTCTCAAATGCCTCCTGGCATTGTTCTGTCCACCACAATTCTGTTTCCTTCTTTAATAAATCCATCAGTGGTGCCCATACGCTACTGAAGTTTGCAACAAACTTCCGATAGAATCCACTCAGTTCAAAAAATCGAAGCTTCTCTTTCTTCGAGGATGGTCGTGGAAATTCCTCAAAGCCCTACATTTTTGTGTTCCATGGGATCAACCTTCAATGTCCAATGTAATGTCCCAAGAACATCACCATTGCCTTCGCGAATTCTGTTTTCTTTAAGTTTATTACCAAGTTTGCTTTTGTAATCGTTCAACATGCTCTGCCAACTGTTACATGTGAGCTTTCAATCACTTGCTAAAGATCACTACATCATACAGATAAACTGCAAAATTTGTTCATCTGGTCACAAGTCTGTCTCTGAGTCTTAAATGTGGCTAGTGCATTATTCATCCATATGAAATACTCGATAAAGTTTTTTTTGTCATCTCTGTTGTCTTTACTGGGTAGTTTAACTGACTCCACATTTTTTTTATTTGAAAGGGGCCACGAAACCTGGCTTTGAAGAGATTTCTTACCACTGGTGTCAATACTAATACGTCATCCCCACGGGAAATCTTCAAAGTTTCAGTGTTTTTATCTGCCACCTGCTTCACTCTATGCTGTGCTCTTCAGATACTGTTTAGCTAACTTACCTACTCCATCTACTCTCTCCTTCACCTCATACACATAATCCAGGTGTGAGATTTCCGACTTCGGTCCTGTCAATTTATATTTAATTATTTTCAAAGGAGCGCTCACTTCATGTACGAATATTAACTCAAAGGAGTAGATTTATTTGGGACATCTCTAATGGCAAACAATTTAATGGGGCACCTTTATCCCAATCATTTGGCCAAACGTGACAGTACGCTGTTAACACAGTCTTCAGCGTCTGATGCTAACTTTCCAAGGCTTCCTTGGATTCAGGATGGGACGCACTTGATTTGAAGTGCTATATGCCTAATCCACCCATGACTTCCTTAAACAGCTGAGCGGTAAAATGAGACGCTTGGCCTGACTGAATCTCTCTGGGCAGCCCACAGCGAGTCAAGAAAGATACCAACTCCTCCACCTCCCTTTTTGCCTTGACATTCCAATAATGGAATTGCCTCTGGAAATCTGGTAGACGCATCCATTATGGTCAGCAAATATTGGTTTCCACTTTTACTTAAGAAAGGGGAGCGACACAATTAATCATAACTCACGTGCAAGGTCCTTCGAATGCAGGAATTGGTAAGAAAGGTGCTGGATTTATTATTCCCTGTTACTTACCTACCATTTGGTATGTATGTCACGTACAACAAAAATTAACAGTGTCCGTGTGCATTCCAGGCCACTGGATATGATTCTGTACCTTAGCCTGAGTCTTCTGTCCACCTAGGTAACAGCCTGCAGTTAGTTTATGACCTACCCGTAACACTGTACATTACTGCTAACACAATCTAGTGCACTTCGGCCCATTTCCCTTCTGCACTAACCTATCGGGGTCTCCATTTTAATTTTATGATTCTATGTTTAAGTTAATAACATTCAACAATATATTCTGATTCCTTTTCTGTGTGTGTGCATGTGTATGTGTGTGTGAATGTGTGTATATATATCTGTTGTAAGTCCATTAGCCTTTCTGGACTAAACACCTCTGCCTGACCCTCTGCCTGTTCAGGTTTTTCCTGTACCGTTACATCAAACAGGGTGTCAGTACACTGAGCATCAACCCATTTGTCTTTTTCGTTCGTTTTTCATTCCTGTTGTAACTTATGACAGTGGGATCTTGTTACTACACAACCTGGAAAAATTCCTGGGTAATTTTCTTTTAAAGCACCAATTCCCTAGTCTTCCTTTGGCTTCTCCACCACAAGGGGTGCCTATCCCACCTCGCCTCCTGCGAAATCGTTCCCAAGAACAAACTGTATTCCTGGAACTGACACTCTGTTACTCACTGTCACTGTTACTTCCCTCATCTTGATTTGGCATTCCATCCTGATGTTACACAAGGGAATGCTTAATTTCTGTCCACATTCCACAACTTAACATGCTCTTGATTAACATGCCAGAAAGAGTGAAAAAAACTTACATCTCTTACTATTAGAGGGTGAGAGAAAGTGAGGGCTGCAGATGCTGGCGATGAGAGTTGTAAAGTGTGGGGCTGGAATAGCACAACACATCGGCAGCATCCGAGGGGCAGGAGCGTTAACGTTTCAGGCATAAATGCTTCATCAGGAAAGTGGGAGGTAAGGAAGGGGGAAGGAGGTTGACAAATAAATGGGAGGGTGGAGGTGGAGCTGTGTGGAAGGGAGCTTGGAAGGCGATAGGTAGAAGCAGGGAGGGTGTGATAGTGATAGGTCGGACAGGAGGGTGATAGGACTCCTATCGGTGGTCGGACAGCTGGAACCCTCAAACTGTACAGCATCAACGTTGACTTCACCAAATTCCAAATCTCCCCTCCACCAACCTCTCCCAGATCCAACTGTTCAACCTAGCACTGCCCTCTTGGACTGCCCTAACTGGCCATCTTCCTTTCCACCTATCGACTCCATTCTACCCTCCGACATATCACTATCACTCCCACCTACATCTTCTTATTGCCTTCCCAGTGACCCTCCCACCAGCTCAGCTACTACCCTCGTATTTATCTTTCAGTCCCCTTGTCCCCACACCATGTTCCTGACGATGGGTTTCTGCCTGATATTCGATTGTCCTGCTGTGCGGATGCTGCCTGATCTGTTGTGCTTTTCCAGCACCTCACTTCTCAACTTTTACAGACTGAGCAGATCCCATAGCTCGCAAAATTATAACTTCTTGTTCTTCTCCCCCTGTTCTTTCTGAGTAAACTTTATCTACAGAGGTGAATTCTTTAGAGAGATCAGGCACTGCCTCCATACCCAGCCCTTGCCTCGGCTGTGTAATTTCCTGCAGCTCCTCGGCTCCACTTGGGCTCTCCTTTACCAGTTTCACTAATGCCACTGGGCTTAGCGTCTTCTACCACATCTTTCCCCAAAGTGTCTTCCTTTAACGCCCAGCACGGTGTGTCCCAGCTTACTGCAGTGAAAACAACTTTTTCCCTGTGCCCTCCTTAAACCACCAACACTGTAATTTTATGTGTTCCACTCGCTTATAGTGAGAGCACCTGAGGCCTTTCACAACCTTTCAAACCCCTTGGGCTTCTTACTTCACCTGTAGTGAACTATTGTGAGCTACTGTTCGCTTTGTAATGTGTAATCGTCCCTTCTCCCAATTTCTATCCATCACAGGATAAAATTCCTGCCAGAAGCTAAATTTCATCACATGCCACAATGCATATTTAACTGCCATTTCTGCCACACTTCTCACTTCCTGAACTTTCTATTCATTCACATGAATTCTTACTATCTCTGGAAGTGAGTCTTTTAACTTCTCCAGCAGATTAATCTCCCTTCAAGCCTCACAGGTCTTATCCATTTTTAAGGCCAGCACCCACCTATCAAAATGACCGTGGTTAATTCTTTTAAACTCATTATAAGTCTGACCTGGTTGCGTCTCTATTTTTCTGAACTTCTGTCGAAACGCTTCTAGTACCAATTCATAACCAATCAAAATAGCCAATCTGACATCTTGATAAGCTCTTGATCCCTCATCTGACAGCGCTGCACATACCTCACCAGCTGTGCCCAGTAGCTTAGTCTGTACTAGCATTACCCACAAGTTCACGGGACACGTCATCTGCCAAGCCATTTTTTCAAAAGAAATAAAAAAGTTTTGACATTTTTCTCATCGAAATATGGCAAGTTACTAACCTAGTTGTATACATCCCTACGTTCTCCCTTCATCTCCATCCTGTTAATTTAACTTTCTTGTTTAATTCCCAACTTCTGAATTTCAAATCCCCTCTCTCTTTCTTTTTCCTTTCTTTCTCTTTCGTCTCTCTCTGTTTCCGTCCCTTTATTTATCTTCTAACTCCAGTTGCCACATTTGCAATTTAAGGTTTTTCTAGCACTACTGCAGTTGCCTATTTCTCTGATACATCAAAGTGCTGAACCAACTCCATTACAATTTCAGCTTCCCTTTTCTCCCTGGTTAAACCCAATTCCAAACTATTTGCTCATTCTAAAAAAAGTCTTCCTTCTGCCTTTCTAAACTTCCTTGGAAAATTTGGGAACCTCTTTAGTAATGTTAAAAGCCATTTCCCTCATTTTTAATTTAACTAACATTAAATGAATTTTCCCACTGGTTTTATTTGAAGATCAAAGTCACTAATTGCAATGAGTTGGAATTTGCTGGGACTTGTATCTCAAATCTGTTCAAGTTGGTTCAAGTGCCACACTGGAAGGCCCCAAAACTGTTATGACATCAATGTCGAACCCCTTTGTTAATTAAAATCACACACCTAGAAAAGCTCACCTCACATCATAATCTGTCAAAACATGAGCCACAGAGAACTACTAAATTCCACTAATAAACAAAAACTAACAATTTATGTGCGTGCAAGTTAGCTCGCTGAGCTTGAAGGTATGTTTTCAGAAATTTCGTCACTATGAGTAGGTGACATCATCAGTGAGAATCTCCGCGGAAGCTCTGGTGGTATGTCCCACCTCTCTATTTATAGGTCTTGGTTTCTTAAAGTGGGTAATGTCATTACCGGTTATTTTAACAAGAGAATGTAGACAGGATCTAAATTGATGCGTTTATTGATGGACTTCTGGTTAGAATACCATTCCTGTAAGAAGGTCCTTGCATGTCTTCGTTTGTGTGTGCTTTGTCCCGGTCAAAGTGGTGCCCTTCTTTGTCTGTATGTTATGGAACATAGTGAAAGTGCGTCATGTCTTTTGGTGGCTAGTTGGTGTTCATGTATCCGCGTAACACAACAACAGGACAGTTTCAAAGGTGGAACAATGATTTTATATACACTGTTTAATCAATGTGTGTGTGCAGATAAGTCGCATTTTTCATATGTGCGCAACACATTGTAAATGAACAACTGAGACACAGTTAACGAAAAATGATGCATATGATGTATAAAATTGATAAAACATTAAAACATGTTTTGAGACTCTCAACGTTCCCTCCTTTTCTGTGATTCCCAACTCTAATCTCTCATTCTCACCAGGATCTGTGCTCCAAATTCTTGATTCTGGTTTCCCAACTTATTTCAGTTAATCCCCTTTCTACCGGGACTTCAATATGTTGGCCTGCTGGGTTCTTTCCAAAACTAGCGTCAGTCATATTATTGGAGATAAATATTCTGGCATCAGACTCAGCATTTGAACATCTTACTCTGTTGTACATGCGCTGTACAAAGGACCACAGCACACAGGTATTACCAAAACATTGGGGGATGTTCATCTTCTTCCTTCGATAATGTGGTTGCCTCATTTTCCATATCTCCATATGTATATCCTCTCTCTCCTTCTCCCTTTGTATCTAGTTGAGAAATCCACCAATTATTCTTCGTGTCCCATCTCCCAAAACTCCTTCTTTCAGTTTATATCTAACGCTCTCTTCAAGTTGTAATGTGGTTATAATTGAGCAATGTAACTGCAAAGACATGCGGACGAAGCTGGCCAGAGTTAATTGGAAGGGGAGTTGAACAGGAAAGACCATGGAGCAGCAATGGGAGGAGGTTCTGGGGATAATTCGAAAGATAATACCAGAAATGCAACCCCAAGAACATGAAACATGCTCATGGGAGAACAAGGCAGCCATGAGTGATAATGCATCAAACCAAAACAGGAAACATACAATATGGTGAAGATGATTGGGAATCCAGAGAATTCATTGGCTCTGAAATTACATAACGCTGGCATCACTGACACTACAGAACTCTTAATCATGATCAGGGAAAGAAACAGAGGAAACACATTGACTTTTAACACAGAAGATGGTATTTTTCAAGCAAAACGATTCAGGTGAATTAAACATTTGCTTTAAGATCAGTTAAATGCTTTGGCGGAATGTGTCAGGTTGGAAGCAAGACCCGGGAAGAGAGACCCTCAGCAGAATGAAAGTATGAAAATGGAAGCATTGCCACATCAGAAACCAGGTTAGGTCACTGAGTGCAGGGCTGATGGGTGAATGAGTCTCAGTGAGAATTGGGGAACAGACAGCAGAATTGCATTGCAGATATTGCAGCTCGAACCTGCGTATTCACGTAGTGCTGTCGACCACAGCAGCAGGAGAGGCAGACATGCATTAAACCACAACCTGTAACTTTTTACCAGGGAACCACCTCAGTCTGTCATTACCATCAACACCATCTATGGCTCAGTGACGAGTGTGGGTAAACATGTCAGAGTCAGATTCACATGAACTTTAGCCTGATGCTAACTCATTAAAGCTACCAGACTTGACCAACAGATCTCAATGTAGCCCTGCAGTCCTGCCACATTCAGTCATAAATGGTGATGGACGATTAAACGAATGACTGGAGGAGAGGGCTCCACAAACATTCGCGTCCTAAATAATGGAACAGACCTGCACATCAGTGTAAAAGAGAAGGATGTTTTATCTGCACCATCTTCTGCCAGAAGTGTTGAGTCGATGATACACCTCACCCTGATCATGATACCCACAAAATCACAGATGCCAGTCTTCAACCAATTTGATTCGCCGCACGTGACATGAAGAAACAGGTGAACACAGTAGATACGACAAAGGCAATGGGTCTTGACTCCATTCCTGCAATAGGACTGAAGACTTGTGCTGCGCAACAAGCCGTGTCCCTGGGGAAGCTGGTGCATTCCAGATCCAACCCTGACATCTCCCTGGCAATGTGGAAAATTACTCAGCTATTTCCAGTCCCCTAAAATGGGAATAATTACAATCTGACCAATTACCACCTCCTCAGTCCCATCATGACGGTCAAATTGGTGGGAGTTCTTTTTGACACAGCTTTCAAGCAGCACAGAAATAACCTGCTCAATATGGTTTTTGACAGGTCCCCATGTGGAGATGGTGCTGTTGTGGTAATGTCACTGGATTACTAATCCAGACCAGGCTAATGCTCTGGCAGTGGGTGGAAGTTAAAAACAATTAATAAAATATCGAGATCTCAAATCTGGGGTCTGTAACAGTGACCTTGAAGCCAATATCGATTGTAAACAGAATTTCCTTCTCCAATGTACTTTTAGGAAGTGAATCTCCCATGATTTCCTGGGCTGGCCAATAAGTGACTCCAAAGACCTCGAAATGTGATAAACATTTCAATGGTCTCTGAACCCCAAGCAAGGGCACTTATTTGTATCAAACTACTCCGAGGTCTGAAAGGATGAAACCGGACAGAACACCCGGCATCAGCATCAATGTCAGAAAAGGGAATGGGAACACAGTCCTGTCGACCCTGCAGAAACCTCCTTCCTAACATCTGAGAGCTTGTGACAGCATTTACAGAGCTATCCCACAGACTGAACAGAAACAGCGGGAATGGAAAACACATTTAACCTCCTCATTCTAGTTCATAGAAAAAATCTCCTCAATGCACTTACCCCACATGATACACATATCCGTTAATGTGAGTAACCTTGGGAAGCTATAAAATAGGTGGTACAGTAGTACGTTTGGTCCATCGAGTTTGCTACCCAATTCAATATAATGTTGGTTGGCCCTTCATTTCTCCAGCGTACTCCTGCTCTCCCACCATCTCTTTACAGTCTCTAAATCCTTATTTATAAGCAGTGTCTCGGTTTCCAGGTGCGAGCGTATTCCCCAAGTTCCCCAGTCAGCGAGAGCAGACATTTATTCTCATCTCAATGCAGAGTGACTGCCTGTACCTAATACTGTGGCCCCTTGTTTTAGAAGTCCCAGCCAGGGGAATTATCATCCCTGCTTCCAATCTGTCTTACCTTGTCAGTGTTTTGTATATTTCACCGAGATCTCCACTCATTTTCCTAAATCCCATGAAATACTGGCCCAGTTACCCCAAACTCTGCTCCCACAACAAGCCTGTCATCCCAGAGATCAGTCTGGTTATCCTTGCCTGCTCTCCATCGATGTCAGGTTTTTCCTTTATTAGGTAAGGAGACCAAAACTGCACACAATACAGCACAATGTTCAAGGTGATATCTCACCAAGGCCCTGTACAGCTGCAGTAAGACACCTTTTCTCCTGGACTCACATCCCCCTGAAATGAATGTCAACATACCATTTATCTTCCTCACTGCTTTCTGTTTCTGCAATATTACTTTCAGCGACTGGTGTACAAGGAGATGCAGATCCTTTTCAGTGTTACAGCTCCCCCACTTGAAGGGTCTGTATACACTGGTCAGCACTCCAATGCCATGCCCAGTATTGACTTCTGGTTACAGAACTCACTGCGCTGCATGGGCCTCAGAGGTTTATGCAGAAGGAAACAACAAAAAGGAGCATACGTCCCTTTGTAGATCAACATGATTCTACCAATCCCTTTCAAATGGTAGGCTGCCAATTTATCGTTTCCACCAAAGAGCACACCGTCACCTCTATCCACATTGTTCTCCATCTGTCACGTATTTACCCATTCACTCCAATTGTCTTAGACTTCTCAGTGCTTTTTTATAACCTCCTCACCCACTCACAATCCCACATCCTTAGTGCTGTCAGCAGGCTGGGATATATTGTATCTGATTCCAGCAACCAAATGGTTAAAGGGCATTGTGAACAGCTGGGCCCCAAGCATCGAACCCTGCGACACCTCAGCAAACGTCCTCTGTTAATTTCTATTTATTTATTTCATGAATCTGTTTTGAAGTTCCTCTGTAGTCAGTATATTCTTTCTTAGATTGGAACTCCGAATGATACACAATAGTCTAAGCTTAGTCTCACCATTGCTCGATGCAACTGGTGCACGACATCCTCTATCTTCCAATTACATTCACATGAATGTAAACCTAATTTTTACTTTCCCATTTGCATATGTTCTTCCTAATACCTCTCGGTTTATCTTTTCTTATGAGCTCAGTGTATGAGTTTTTTAAAAAAGCTCATGAATATCGAACTATACATTTTCCATTGGTTCTTCATTGCCTATGTCCACAAGAATCATCTTCAAACCATTCCAAAAAAAATTTTGCCACTTCTGGTTTTCCTTCCATCGGTACATTCTCACACTCCCCATTTATGTAATTACCTTCTAAATATCTAGTAGCATGTTCTTTGTAATCGAGTCCAAGAGATACCTGACTGCGGATGACAGGTTAACTGGTTTGTAGATTGCAATTCTCCAAATCCATCCTTTCTTAGACTGTTGGATAATATTTATAACCTTTCCCTTATCCAGATTGACTAAATGCCTTTCGGGAATGTGTCGGAAAATAAAGTGAAAATCCGCGATGCAATCAACATGTCTGTTGCTACTTCCTCTGAAATTCTTGTATGAAGTACATCTAGTCTGTCAGATTTATAAATACTCAATACAGCTTTCTTTTCAAAGATGACCCTAACACTGATAAGAATGGTCTTAGACTTTACTTACACAAGTCCCATGGTCACTTGGTATCTTTGGAAGAATTTCTGGACATTCTTCCATGAAGATAGACACAAAGAAACTGTTTCTTTTCCCGGCGATCTCTCTGATCTCTGCAAAGAAATTATCCTGAACGCACACCAACTGTTCCACATTTGAACTTGTTTTTCTTTTTTTCATACATTGGTAGACGCTTTTTAGCAGTCTTTATGTTTTTCTTTCGTTTGCACGCTTTTTCTCTTTCTGATTTTCTTCTCAGTTTCTTGGTTATCCTTTGCTGGGTCCTACATTTCTCTGAATCCACTGGCTCACTGCAACACTTGGCATTTTTCTAAGCTGCCTCCTTTCATCTGATAGGAAGATGAAGATGGGGTTGAAAGTGATAGTCGGAGAGGAGGGTGGCCCAGATTGGTAGAAAGGAAGGTGGACACATAGGAACATTCAAAAGGGTGGTGCTGACTTGGAAGGTTGCAGTGGGATAAGGTGGGATTAGGAGAAAATGGGGAAATCCACTATGATCCCCTGTGGTTGGAGGGTGCCAAGGCAGATGAGGAGGCTTTCTTCCTCCAGGCTTCTGGTGGTTCTGGTTTGGCGATGGATCAGACCAAGGACCTTCATGTCCTTGGCAGAGTGGGAAGGGGAGTTAAAGTGGTCAGCCACAAGGCGATGGAGTTGTGCAATGTGGCTGTCCCAGAGATGTTCTCTGAAATGATCCACAAGTTGACCTCCTGCCTCGCCAATGTAAAGAAGTCTACATTGGGTTTAAAGGATGCAGCAGATGAGGCGTTCTGTCTCCCTTCATCACAAAGCTCTTTCAACCCCACCTTCATCTACCTCCCGCAATCCCAGCTACCTCCCCCCTGCCTCACCCCCTTCTCATTTATCGCTCAGACCCCTTGGCCCTGATGAAGGGCTTATGCCTGAAACATCGATTTATCTGCTCTCAGTATGCTGCCTGACAGTGCTTTTCCAGCACCACACTCTTCGACTCTGATCTCCAGCATCTGCAGTCCCCACTTTCTCCTCACACCTTCAGGGCTGGCCTGACTCCGATTTATAACGGTTACTTCAAATAAAACAAAAACTATCATGTAATCAAACAGCAGAAAAGAAAACCAAAACATTGTGGTCACTGTTCCCAAAAGGTCCTCTACAGCAAAAGTTTCAATTAGCTCTTCTGATCACTCAACACCAATTCCTAAATAACCTGATCTCGAGCTCAGTACTCGGCATAATGTTAATGTAAACCATTTCACACGTGGTCATGAGATCCATTTTCCCAGCATTAGCATTCACTTGGCTTAACACAGTTTAGATATAATGTAAACAGTACATTATTACTGCAGTACCCACAAATGTGTATATCTCATTTCCTGTTTTATAACATGTCCAGCATTTGTATTGCAGCTTTCACTTTGATATATAACTCCCATCAATGTTTACTCCACCTTGCTGTTTTTGTGCTCCACCTTACTAGATTCTGTGGAATCTGAGCGACGTGGGCTCTGGGGAGGTTAATGGTAGAGATCATCTTGCCACATCATTTATGATCTTCTCAAACTTTAATTTCTCCAGAACTCCCATGATACTGTGGAATGGAGAAGGACAATGATCTTCCAACAATGCTTTGTATTCCCCCAGAGAGCTGAGACAGCTCTATCCTGGGTGGGAACTTCACAGCAGGCTGGTAAGGTGTTGCTGCTGCTGTACAGGGTCAAAGTGAGATCACATCTGAAGTAGTGTGTACAGATTTAGTCTCTTCAATGAAGAAATGATGTTGTTATATTGGAAGCAGCTCAGAGATGGTTCCTGCAATGAAGGTGCTAGCTTATAATGAAAGGATTATCAGATTGACCCAGTAGCCACTGGAGTTTACAAAAATTAAAGAGTGTCGTATTTCAACGTAGATGACAGAAGGAGTCAACAAGTGAAGCGAATTTCAAAGATAATGGAGGAATCCATTCCATTCTCCAGTCTGTTACACAGGAACAACAGGAGGATATTCAGACCTTCGACCCTGTTACTCCAAAACAGGACGAGGCTATTCAGCCCCTGGAGCCTGATATACATTTACAGAAGGAGGCCAATCAGCCACTCGAGCCTATAACAGTAGGCCATGCTGCACGAGTATCCTGTTAAACAGCAACAGGATCAGTACATTCAGCCTCCTCAAGTCTGGAACATAGGAACTGGAAGAGGTCACACAGTGACTGAAGATTGTTACACTGGGATAACAGGAGGCCATTCAGACCCACCGAGCCTATTGCAAGGGAATTGGATAAGGATACAAAACTATCTGAGACTTCTTTCATGAGAAAGGAAGAGGTAATTTAGACATGTGTCTGTTGTATGAGAACAAGAGAAGACCAATTACTCCCTCGCTCCCATCTCCGGTATACATGAGGAGACCGTTCAGTGTTTCCACCTGTTATGGAGAAGTATGAGAAGACCCATCAGTCCCTCAAAATGTTACACAGCAACAGGAAATTCCATAATCTCCCAATCCTCTAAAACATCAACAGGAGGAGGTCATTCTGTCCTTGGAGGTGACAACATGGGAAAACCAGAAAGACATCAGCCCATCAAGTTTGTACACCAGCAGGATGATGAGTCCAGTCAGTCACACATGCCTCTTATACAGCAATTGGAGAGGATCTCTTAAAACCTTTTGCCCATTAAACAGGATTTCAAAGAAAGCGTGAAGGTTTTCGAAAGGGAAGTATTTATAACGAATGTATGCATTAGGGAGTAAAACGTAACGATAAAACTATTGTGACTTAAGACAATTATTAGAATCCATTGTTGAGGACATTTGAAAAGATAAGCCACAATCCATCGGTGTCAATATGGTTTTACAAAGGAGAAATCAGGTTTGAAGTGTTTGCTTGAGTTACTTAAAGATGTGACAAACAAGGTGGACAGAGAGAATCATGAACACGGAATATATCTGGTCTTCGTGAAGGCATCGGATGTGTCACTTCTCCAAAGAGTAAGTGGTAATATCAGACAACATGGGTTTAGGAGTAATTTATTAGCTTGGATGAAGGATTGGTTAACCAACAAAATGCAGTCAGATGGAATAAATGCCGCATTTTCATTTGGAAAATGCAATTTCTGGGGTGCCATTGATTTCAGTACTCAAGCCTCAGTCATTTTCAATCCATGGTATTACTGTACTCGGTTGACAGGATAGAAAATGCGATACCACATTTTCAGATGACACTAACATCGGTGAGAAATTGCTTTGGAATGATGACGCACGAGGTTTTAAGACCATATGGATAGGTTGGGTGAATGGGCCAAGATTTGGCAAGGAAAATTAAAGAGAATAAATATGGGGCTATTCAAGTTGGCCAGTGTAATAGAAAGATAAATTATTCTCTAAATGGAGAGAAACTTCAAAGTGCTCTGGTTCAGAGGGATCTGGGTGTCTGCTTGCACATCACAGAAAACCTGCCTGCGGGTCCTGCAAGTAATGAGAAATGCAAGTATAATTTCAGTGATTATTTATAAAAGGATAGAGTAGAAAGGTAGGGAGTGTTGGTGTAGCTATGCAAGACATGAGTGAGGCTGCAACTGGAGCACAGTTTGGGTGTCCTGCAGAATGAGGTATTTCCATTGGAGGCAATTCAGAAGAGCTTCATTAGATTGATTCCATATTTGAAGTGCTTGTCTTATGAAGAGAAATTGAGCAGTTTAGGCCTATACTTTCGAGTTTACAAAAATGAAAGGAGATCTCATTGAGGTCTGTAAAATGTTAAAGTAATTGAAAGTGTCTATGTAGAGTGGATTTTTTTTTCACGTGGCCCAATCTACAACAAGAGACTAGAGTTTTGGGATGGACAGATAGCAGGAAAGTGGAACAGAGGCCCCGTTGACATCAGCCTCATCGAGGAATTGGATTCCTCACAGATGCTCCTTGTTCTTATTCAACCCTTCGACAATGTTGCACAGGAATTGTGGAAGCCTGGGTATCATACACGAAGCAGGCAGTCAGGATAAATCAGTTTGAGAGAACGTAACGGTAGGGTCACACAGTGACCAGCGCTGGGTTCTCAACTATTTACAGTCTATATTAATGATCAGGAGGATGGAACAGATATACAGGTGCTGAGTTTGGTGATGCCGCTGTGGTAAGCAGGAGATTACTTTATCAAGAGAGTTTGGAGAGTCTGCAAATAGATTCAGATAGGTAAAGATAATAGTTAATATTTTGGCAGGTGGAATTTAACATGATATAACCTGTCATTCCATTTACAGGAATAATGGAAGGCAGTATGTTACTGAAATGGAGAGGGATTACAGAACCAAATGATACTGCGTATTAGGGGGTTCACTCAGACTCGTTCTGACATGGGAGGTTTTGCTCCATCCCTGATCATCTGCTCCTCGGCGCTCCAAGTGCCCCCATTGCTCTCCCTGCACTTGGAATACTTTGGTGTGGTTGATTGGTGGTGGGGATGGTGTTTTGAAATATGTATCTAGGGGGCTGCCTTTGTCCAATATATATTAATTTCTTTCTATGTGGAGACCCGCTGACGATGGGAATGGCTGACCGCTTCCGAAAGAAGAGGCCCTGACTGTTACCAGGACAGAGGGTATTCACCAACATGATGTATTATGCATGGGGACGCTGCAATATTAATAGAGAGAGAGCTCTTTCAGATCCTCTATCACTCCCCATTGTCATGGGGACTCTGCAGATGCCATGTACACCATCGGGAATCCCACTATACTGGATACACACGACATCTCCCTGCTATGGGAGAAACAATGTATTTACCTCATCCATCATATATATCCTCCATCACCGAATGGTGACATTGATGTTGAGACACTGGGAGATGATGGATATGTCACCTAGTCCTGCCTGGAAAGTTCTGGATCATAGAAGCTGAATGAAGCTGTGATCCTAACAGCCACTGGCAGCACCATCCGCCCCCTGATGTGAAGCTGCAGGTCGTGTTAAAGGAGTTGACACCGCTCTGTGACCAGCTCCTTATTCAGTCAGGGTCCCTCACACTCTGCTCATGGGTTAAATGAAGCTTGGGAAGCTGTTCCTGGAAAACCCGGGGTGGATATAGCAAATCCTTTTCCCCAGACACACTCACTCCGTGGTTTCAGAGCTTCCCCTCTCTGAAGCCTCTGCTCCATTTCTTGTTCATTTGGGGATCATCTATTGAAGCTTCCAACCCTTCTGGGACCCCCAGCAGCTTTTGAATGCTGCAGCTAAAAGCAAAACGCGGAATCCTGAACTGGGAGAGCTGCCCACTGCCCTTCCATTATACCCACCATTTTAATAAAACCTAAAGACTTTCTCAGTTATTTACTTGGGCTGTTTTCAGACAGTAGTTGCACCTCTGCCTTTAAAACCTCTCTTAAAAAAAAACTCAAGAGAAAATAATCTTTTTACAGTGATAGTATCCTCACAACTCCATCTTTAATAGAATAATATATCAATATACAAAGATGGATTCATTTTAGACCTCCTAGTCTTCCTCTATAAGCAGACTGAAATGCATATACTTTACATTGACTGTGAGCATACAAATGTTCACAACTAGTTTCGATTTCAGTCATTTTACTCCTGCCACAGAATGCCTTTGTCTTTCCTCATCCAAGTCTCCACAACGTGTCAAACCTTAGGTTTTCTCGCCTTGTCACCTGTATAATTTCAAACTGAATGGCAGCAATAATAAGCTCAATCGAAACAGACTGGTATTTTTCTCCCTAAACTTCTCCAAAAACTTTAAGGGGTCAGGATCAGTGAAAAGGATTTGGCTCATGTATGTTATTCGCAATTTAAATGCTGAAATGTTGCAACACCAACACCAAGTTCAAGGCCTCCTTCCCCATTGTGGAATAAATCTGTTGATGTTTCCACTGGACACTCCAATCACATGTTACATAATGAAGCACTTCTCATCTCTCCAATACTCCCTCTGAATGACATAGCTCCTCATGTCTCAGCATAAAAGAATTACATGCTCCTGTACCTCTTAATGCTGAAACTTCTTTGCCAGTAAACCTTACTTTTACAGGTATGTGTTTTAAGAAAATCTCGCACATTCTTCTCAATCTCTCACAGAAACCAAACTTTGATTTCTGAACCCAATCATCATCATCAGCCATTTCAGCTTCTAATCCTGCTGTTTTAATTCTCTAATCTTCCATACGGATTCTCACGACTGCAGGAAGTGAATTGTTGAACTTCTCCAAAATAAGAATCTCTCGAAGAGTGTCTCATAGGTTTGCTCTGTTTTTACTATCCTTACCCACCTTTCAAAATGACTTTGTTTGATCCTTTCAAACTCAATGTGCATTTAACCAGGGCCCCTTTTTTAGATTCCTGAAACGCTGTCTGTCGGCTTCTGGCACAAGCTCATGTACACTTCAGATGGCTTTCTTCACCACCTCACACTGGCCAGATACCTCCTCCAATAGGGATGCAAATACCCACCAGCTTCGTTTGGATCAACTAAATCCACGTGGTCACTGGCCATTGCATTTGTTTAGCCACTTTCTCAAATGAAGTTGAAAATGCCTCTCCATCCTTCTCATCAAATTTAGATAATGCCTGGGTGAATTTAAACAGACCCGCATCAGGCCATTGGCGACTATAGGGTTGCTCAACCTCACTATTGTCCTCATCCAGCCTTCCGTCTACCTTCATCTCCGCCTTCTATGTCAACTTTCGTCTCTAACTGCTAACTTTTGAAGTTGAACCTCTCTACTTTTCTTCTCTCTTTTTTCTTTATTTCCTTTTCTTTTATTTCTACTTTTCATCATAATTCAAACTATTTCAATTCCTTCTCATGTTCAAAGTAACTCATTTGAAATTGAATTCTAGCCATTTCCATAGATTCTGGGGGCGTTTCCACCAAATTTAATTGCCGAGCGATAGCTGTAATTATCTCTCATTTTCTCACAAACCCAACCCCAACTCTAGCTTGTCTGCCAATTCCTACAGCTTTGCCTTCATTACCTTTTGTAAAACCCCCAACTTCACTTCTTTCACACCCAGAGAACTCTCAGTGACTGAAAGAATCTTTATTCCCAAAACACTGTTTAAACCAACCGAATTCAATATCCGGAACAAAAGACACTAACAAGTACCATACGCGACCTTTGAACCCAATAGTCTCCCGATGAAAAATCTCCAGTGTCTGCATGAGCTTTTTCTGGATGGTCCTGTTTCCTCCCACAATCTAAAGATGTGCATGTCAGGTGAATTGGCCATGCTAAATTGTTTGTAGTTTTCAGAGATGTGTGGGTTAGAAGCCTTTGTCGGGGTAAATGTGTAAATATAGGGTAGAAGAATTGGTCTGGGTAGGTTACTCCTCGGAGGTTGGTGTGGACTTGTTGGGTCGAATGGCTAGTTTGCACACTGTCGGGATTGTAATTCTAAACCCAATTTGGTATTATCGAGTTAGAACCAGCCAAGAGTCCCTAATTGCTATAGATAAACTAAATGCCTCAAACTATTTTAAGAAGGTAACTTGGATGCCAACATTTCCTTATTTTAATGTTAGATGTGAAGTGGGAGTTCCAGATGTGATGCTACTCGTCAAACCACTCACCATTAATTAAAATTCAATAAATTTAAACATTCTAATGAAAATCCATACATAATGAAGAGGTATTTAGAATAATTTAGCTATTGGAAACCTTCACCGAATAATGGATACAGTACATTCTACTGTACTGCCTTTTCAGCCTCTCGAGCCTGTTACAAAGGGGCAGGAAGTGTTTATTTAACATTTCAAGTCTGTTACGCATAAATATTAGATTTAAACTAGTTGTGGCTTAGGAAAGACCTGATGTAAACATTAAAGTTATAATTTTGTAAAAGACCAATTTTGAAAGTGCTAGGTGAGCCCTGTGAAAGGCTGATTGGAATACCCGATTCACAGGTAAATGGATGGTTGGAAAATGCAAGGCCATCAAAATTTGGTTTCATAGAGTCCAGAGCCAACGTGTTCCTATTAGTGAGATGGGCAAGGTTGGTGGGTGCAGGGAGTGCTGGATGGCTAGATATATTGATGCTCTGATCAATGTACGGAAGAAGGCCTATGTCAGGTAAACAGAGCTGAGATCAAGTGAATCCCGAGAGGAGTATAAGGACAGTAAGTGTATAGTCAATGAGGAACTTCGGCCAGAAAAATGTGGACATGAGATTGCTTTAGAAATAGGGTTAATGCGGCATTGAAGAAATCCTACAAATCCTTTAGTGGCAAAGGATTAACTAGGTAGAGAATAGGGCACCTTAAAGATCAGTAAGGCTACCTATGTGTGGAACCACAGGAAATGGGAGGGATACGAAACAAGTATTTCTCCTCAGTATTTAGTGTGGACGAGTTTACATGAACGACCGAATGAAGAAATAAAGAGTGATATCTTGAAAAGTATCTGTATTACAAGGAGATGTTAGACATTTTACAACATATAAAGGTGAAAAAAACCCTTGGGACCTGATCAGTTATATCCCAGAAGTTTGTGGGAAGGTCCGAAAGAGACTGCTCAGCCTTTTGCTGATATATCTGTATCATTGATTTCCACAGGTGAGGTGCAAATAGACTGGATGGCTGCCAGCATAGTGTCATTATTTAAGAAAGTAAGGAAAAACCAGGTAACTATAGACTGGTGAGCCTGACGTCAATGGTGACTAAATTGTTGGAGGTCATATTGAGGGAACGGATGTATAAGCATTTGGAAAGACAAGGACTGAAGAGGGCTTTGCACGTTGAAGATCACAGCTCACTGATAAGGTGGAATTTTTGAGGAAGTGATTAAGATGATTGATGAAGGCAGGACATTGCATGTTTTCTTTCTGGAATACAGCAAGAAAACCATAATGTTCTACATGGTAGACTGTTTAGCAAGGTTAGACTGCCTGGAATCCAGGGAGAGATCTTCATTTAAATCTAACATTTTCATGAATATTGGAGACAAGGCGTGACAGTGGAAATTTGTTCATTAAACTTGGAGACCTGTGACCAGTGACGTGCCCCAAAGATCAAGAGTGGGTCCACTGCCTTTTGTTACTTATAGAAATCATTTGCACTTGGGTTTGTGAAGAATGGTCAGTAAGTTTGTAGATAATAACAAATTTGGTGGTGAAGTCGACAGTGAAGAATGATCTCTCAGAATATCATGGGACATTGATTAGCTGAGCTGAGGAGTGGCAGATGGAGTTTATTTTAGATAAATGTGAGGTGTTGCATTTTGGCAAGAAAAATCAGGACAAGACATATAGGTAGGGTCCTGTCGAAAGTTGCCAATCAAGGAAAACTCCGTAGGACTCATAGAATCCGTACAGTGAGGAAACAAGCTATTCGACCTATCGAGGCCACACCGACCCTCTATACAGTATCCTACTGGACCACCCCCTATTCTATCCCTCTGTGCCTGCATTTCCAATGGACAATCCACCTCGACTACACATCCCTTGGTACAGTGCGCAATTTAGGATGGCCTTACCTGTATATCATTATACTGGCGGAGGAAGACACAGCACACAGAGGAAACTCACGCAGACACGGGGAGAATGTACAAACTCCACACAGTCAGTCATTCAAGGGTGGAATTAAATCCAGATCGCTGCCCTGTGAGGGACCTTGTGGTGCGGGTTCTCAGTTCCATGAAAATGCCGTCACAGATAAACAGCGCAGTGAAGAAGGCACTTTGTGATCTTCCCTTTATTGGTGCGTGCTTTGAGTCTTAATATTAGCATGACATGTTGCATCTGTACAGGACATCGGTTTGCCCACTTTTGTAATATTCCCTTTAATTGTGGTCAACCTGCTGTCGGAAAGATGTTGTCAAACTTGAAAGGGTACAGAAGAGATTTAAAAGAATATTGCAGGTGTTGGAGGGTTAACGTTTGAATAGGCTGGGATTATTTTCAATTGTTGAGGCTGAGGGGGGACCTTAACGAGGTTCATAAAATCGTGAGGGGCATAGATAAGGTAAACAGTCAATGTCTTTTTCCCCAGGATAGGCGAATCCAAAATTAGAAGACAAAGGTTTCAGGTGAGAGGAGAAAGATTTAAAAAGGGACATGAGGGGCAACATTTTCACACAGAGACTGCTGTGTGTATGGATTGAACAACCAAAAGAGGTGGTGGAGGCAGGTACAGTTACACCATTCAAAAAGGCATTTGGATGGATACATGCATGGGACGTGTTTAGTGGGAGATGGGCCAACTGCTGGCAAGGGGGACGAGATTAATTTAGGATATGTGGTCGGTGTGGATGACCAGACCGAAGGATCTTTTCCGTGACGTACATCTCTGAGAGTCTATTGAATTTTGAGTGTTTAACATGGGATCAGGAGGAGGCTATTCAGCTTCTGAATTCTGCCAGGCGGCTTGTTTGCTCAATTACTGAGAGTCAAAAACAAAAATGCATCATTCAGATTTTGATGGTGTTTTACAGAAACAGGAGAAAGGTTTTTCGTCAAGAAGAGCCGTAAAGAATGTGAAGAGGCCATTCAATCCCTCAACTCCATTCCACAGGAGTAGCAGGGGAGCTCAGAGCTATTGGAGCCTGTTACTCTGGAGCACGAGGAGGACATGTATTTTCACAAAACTTTGGATTAGGAGGTAGTCACTCAGCTGCTGAAGACTGGGACACAGGAACTGGAGGGAGTCGTTCAATTGCTCGAGACTGTGAAAAAGGGAGAGTAGCCAGTCACTCAATTGCCCGAAACTGGGGCACAGGGAAATATGGAAGCTAGTGAGGCCCGAGGATCCTATTACGCAGGAACAGGAGGAGCTGACTCACTCCCCACCAGTATGGGACACTGGAGGAGAAGGGGAGTTTGCTTGGAACAAACAGAAATATAATGAATAAGTTGCCTTAGTGGTCCATTCAATCATGTCCCACCATTCACTAAGACCACGGCTGATCTGATGGTGATTCCCTCATTTTATTTTACAGAGATTCCGCTCTCTGCAGCCTGTGCTCCATTGTTGATCATGTTGCACACCCAGATGCTGTAACAACAGTCACCATGACTCATCCAGAGGGATGGGTCGAACCAGATGATTCAGGATTTGACGGATCGAATCACAGAGATGAAAACACAAAATAAACGTATTGCCAGATGTTTAGTTCTCTCACTTTGCATCCAACTCACATAACCAGCCTATCCATTATACGTTCAGGATGGAGCACTGTGCAGATCCAGCTATCGTATTGCTGAATGCATCCCAGCAATATCCAGAATTGAACTCTGTGCAGCCCACACCAATACTTGATCTATAATCCTGGCCTAAATGTACAGTGTGAGGAGCTGTGCAGACCGCACTGATTCGTTCTTATATACACCCAGGCTGTTGCATTGTTTGGTAACACTGTGTTAGCTCCCTGCCCAGCGTGGGGAAACCTGCAGTCAATGCTGGAAGTGACAGGATGTGCAGCTACAATCCATTTACAGCTCTATATCTCCACTATGCCTTGACAAGAAGTGCCGTGGATGTGAAAATCACTGCGAGGGAGAGATGTAAGTGGAAGCAGTTTAAATACCAATAGTTCTAATTAAGGCGAGTATCACCCCAGTATTTAAAGATAAAATAATTGAGATAATATCCAGTGAGGTTCTGTTAATGGTGCAAAGAAGTTAGAGGGGATGGCAATATTATAGTGGTTGCACTATAAGCCTCCAAATCAACAATGGGAATTAGAGGAACAAATATGCAGGGAGACTGGGGAGACTTGCAGGAACAATAGGGTTGTTATAATAGGTGACATTAATTTTCCGAACATACACTGGGGCTTCCAGATGTTTATGAATTTATACCGAATATAATTTGTTAAGTGTGTCCAGGAACGTTTCCACAAGCTATATAGCGGGTCCTACTCGGGAAATGGCAGACTCGACCTACTGGTGGGAAACAGGGCAGGATAGGTGGAGGAGGTAAAGTGTGGAAGCATTTTGAGAAAGGTGTCTAGAGTTGTTATAATTTTAAAATAGTTATGGGAGGGACAAAATTGTTCCACAAATTTAAGTTCTAAATTGGGGCAAGACAAATTTTGCTCTAATTGGACAGGGGATTGCAGGGGATGATCGAAGGAGTTTGGTTCGAAGTAAAAGGATCTCGGGCAAGAGGGAGGGCTTAAAAAGTGAGATAGCTTGAGTTCAAGGTTTCTATTTTCCTTTGAGGGTGAAGGTAAAGTGAGGCTGGAAGAGAGAACCCTGGATGACAAGAGATATTGAGGCTCTGACCAGTAAAAAAGGATCAACGAAATAGACGTTTCGGGCAAAAGCCCTTCATCAGGAATAAAGGCAGTGAGCCTGAAGTGTGGAGAGATAAGCTAGAGGAGGGTGGGGGTGGGGAGAAAGTAGCATAGAGTACAATGGGTGAGTGGGGGAGTGAATGAAGGTGATAGGTCGGGAGGGAAGGTGGAATGGATAGCTGGAAAAGGAGCTAGGCATGTCGGACAAGTCCAGACTAGTCAAGGGGACAGTGCTGAGCTGGAAGTTTGAAACTAGGGTGAGGTGGGGGAAGGGGAAATGAGGAAGCTGTTGAAGTCCACATTGATGCCCTGGGATTGAAGTGTTCCGAGGTGGAAGATTAGCCGTTCTTCCTACAGGCGACTGGTGGTGAGGGAGTGGCGGTGAAGGAGGACCAGGACCTCCATGTCCTTGGCAGAGTGGGAGAGGGAGTTGAAATGTTGGGCCACGGGGTGGTTTGGTTGATCGGTGCGGGTGTCTCGGAGATGTTCCCTAAAGTGCTCTGCTCGGAGGCGCCCAGTCTCCCCAATGTATAGATGACCACGTCGGGAGCAACGGATACAATAAATTATATTAGTGGATGTGCAGGTAAAACTTTGATGGATGTGGAAGGCTCCTTTATGGCCTTGGATAGAGGTGAGGGAGGAGGTGTGGGCACAGGTTTTACAGTTCCTGCAGTGGCAGGGGAAAGTGCCAGAATGGGAGGGTGTGTCGTCTCCTCTACATTGGGGAGACTGGGCGCCTCCTAGCAGAGCGCTTTAGGGAACATCTCCGAGACACCCGCACCAATCAACCAAACCGCTCCGTGGCCCAACATTTCAACTCCCCCTCCCACTCTGCCGAGGACATGGAGGTCCTGGGCCTCCTCCACCGCCGCTCCCTCACCACCAGACGCCTGGAGGAAGAACATCTCATCTTCCTCCTCGGAACACTTCAACCCCAGGGCGTCAATGTGGACTTCAACAGCTTCCTCATTTCCCCTTCCCCCACCTCATCCTAGTTTCAAACTTCCAGCTCAACACTGTCCCCTTGACTTGTCCGGACTTGTCCGACCTGCCTGGCTCCTTTTCCACCCATCCACTCCACCCTCCCCTCCCTGACCTAACAACTTCATCTCCTCCCCCACTCACCCATTGTACTCAATGCTACTCTCTCCCCACCCCCACCCTCCTCTAGCTTATCGCTCCACGCTTCAGGCTCACTGCCTTTAATCCTGATGAAGGGCTTTTGCCCGAAAAGTCGATTTCGCTGCTCATTGGATGCTGCCTGAACTGCTGTGCTCTTCCACCACCACTAATCCAGAATTTGGTTTCCAGCAACTGCAGTTATTGTTTTTATCTCAGAAGAAAAAGGAGGCGTGCCTCAGTTTCATGCAGCTCAGATCAAGGGAATCCCTGGAGGTGCACAGAGGATAGCGGAGGTTACTGAAGAAGGTAATCAGCAAGGTGGAAAGGGGTATGAGATAACCTTGGCAGAGAAGATTAGGGTGAATCCAATTTTTGTATAGTAAAGAAAAAGAACAACTAGAGAGAGAATAGGATGTCTTAAAATCCAAAAGAGGCGTGCATGTGTAAAAATTCAAGAGATTGATGTAGTCCTCAATTTCCCCTCTGTGTTTAACATGAAAAAAAGACATGAAGACCTGTGACCTTTGGGAGGTTAGTTGTCATATCTTGCTAGTGCCCATATCACAGTAGAGGTGCTGTTGGACACATTAGAATGCACAAAGTCAGACAAATCTCTTGGTCCTGACCAGATATATATAAGAGCACTGCAAGAGGCGAGAGCAAAGGTTTAGGGGCCAAGGTTCCAGAAGACTGGGCTGTTGCAAATGATGTGCCCTTATTCAAGAATGGCTGCATTGAAAATCCTGGGAAATATAGACCCGTAAACTTCACACCTGTTTTCGGTAAACCACTTGAGAAGGTTCTGAGAGATAAGATGTGCATGCATTTGGAAAGACAGAGTTTGACTTGGAGCAGTCAGCATGGCTGATCATGCCTTACAAATTCTGTTAGAGAGTTTTGAGAAAGTGACCCGGAAAGTTGACGAGGGCAGGGTGGTGGACATAGTCTATATGGATTTTAGTAAGCCTTTCATAAGGTTCCACATAGGAGGCCGCTCGAGAAGGTTAGATCGCATGGAATTCAAGGTGAACTGGCAAATTGGCGACACAACTGGCTTGACATTAGGAAACAAATGACTAGGGTGGAGGTATGCGTGTCGGACTGGAGGCCTGTGACTAGTGGAGTGCTTCAGGGGTCGGTGCTGGGCCCATTGCTGTTTGTTATCTATATCAATGATTTGGATGAGAGTGCACAACGCAAGGTTAGTAAGTTTGCAGATGACACTAAAATAGGAGCCATCATTTACAGTGAGAAATGTTAAAACGTTATCAGATATTGCACAAGTACGTTGATCAGCTGGGGAAGTGGGCTGAGAAATAGCAAATGGAGTTTAATATAGATAAGTGTGACATCTTGCGTTTTGGAATGTCAAATCCAGGTAGGAGTTTAATGATGAATGAGAGGGCCTTAAGGAGTGTAGTGGAACAAAAGGACGTTGGAGATCAGGTGCACAGTTGTCTGAAATTTGAGTCACAGATACACAGGACAGTGAAGAAGGCTGTTGACATACTGGCCTTCATCAGGGCATTGACTCTAGAAGTTGGGACGTTATGTTGCAGTTGTACAGGATGTTGGTAAGGCTGTAGGTGGAGTATTGTGTTCAGTTTTGTTCAGCTTGCTCTGGAAAGGATGTTATTGAACGAGGAAGAATGTAGAAGAAATTTACAAAGATGTTTCCTGGGCTAAAGGGTCTGAGTTATAGGGAGACGTTGGACAGGTTAGAACTTATTTCTTTACAGCGTAAGAAACTGAGAGGGTTCTTATGGACGTGTACATCTTATCAAATCATGAGAGGCGTGCATGGGGTGAATACTTCAAAATCTTTTTGCAAGGTTCGGGAATCGAGTACTAGCGAACATCCGTTAATGTTTGGAAAGGAAAAAAAAAATAAAAATGAACCTGAGGGTCAACTTTTTTACACAGAGCGTGGTACGCATTTGGACTGAGCTGCTAGTGGAAGTGTTTGAGTTGGCTACAATAACAACATTGTAAAGGCATTTGGACAAAGACACCGATAGGAAAGGATGAGAGCAAGGCCAGGGAAATGGCAGATTGGCCGATAAGGGGCAATTACACCATGGTGGATATAATGGATGGACTAGTACAGAGGGGGATCATTCTCTTCCCAGAGGGAGCCACATCACCCACCGAACATGGTCTGAGCTCACCACCCAACTCAGTGCAGTATCTGCTGTCTGAAGAAATGTCCAGCAATACAGGACAAGCATCAATAACATTCCCCGCTCTGTCAGGATAAGGGTCACCGTGTTCTCTCTGCGCCCTCACACTCATTGTATATCTGTTATGGCAGCGATCCCTGAACAAGGCTCATGATCCCCCACTCTCACTACTGCATGCAACACCTTCCCTCTCTCTCCATCTCAATCTTTCGCCTTTGCAAAACCCCCAGAGCAGTTATAGAATATTCTGGAGAATGCCAATTATGGAATGTTCCAGATAATGTTCCAAATAATTCCCAGTTTCTGGAAAATGGCAGTGTCCCAGTGTGTAACACATAAGAGGAAGGAGTAAAGATGTACGTTTTTCAATTAATACACATTTCAATCCATGCTGAAGCATTTCAGCTCTTCAAACGTGCTCTGGAACTTAATAAGGTCCCCGTTGATCTGATGGTTTTCTCAACTGCATGTTACAGGAACTTTTACTTATTCAACACCCTGGGTTCCTGTCACTGACCAGGTTGCACTCAGGCACGTTTACCCCGGATTTTTTCAAGCGCCTGTTTGAGGGCATTTCCCATGGGGACGGACAAGCCTAACAATATATTCCATCATCTTTATACTTTCATGCAACGGTCAGCATGTATTACACAGACCAAACAAAAATCTACACTTATTTTATGGTTATAAAAATCCAATTACACATGGTAATTCTGGTTATTTCACTTGACTCACCTTAATGATATTAAACCAAAGACAGCTTCTAAACACATCTTGTTATAAAATACAATTGCAAACAGAGAACCTTTTACCCTCAGATGTTCTCTTGACTGTTATCTGCATTGTACCACTTTCCTTGTTATGAATGTTTCTCTTACCCTTTGTCTGTGACTGTTTCTGTCTGTAACAGTTACACTGCCTCCCAGTCAGTTGGCTGGACGGCAGGTTTGTGATGCAGAGGGAGGCCAATAGAGCAGGTTCAGTTCCTCACTCTGACAGAGGTTACCATGAAGGGGACGCTCTCTCAACCTCACCCCATCACACCAGGTGTGGTGATCCTCAATATAATCCACCATGAGTGGTCTCCCTAATAACAGTTTTTGGGACTCTAGTCCATCAATGTTAGCATTTTCATTTAAAAATATATAATTTTAATGAAAAATAGATTTTTAATATTATAATAAACCAATCACAAGATTACTCAAATAACTGAACAAAAATACATCCAATTGCATATACATACAAAACAAGTTAAAAACACTACAGAGACAAAAGAAAAACAAAAATAAACAATAAATAATGAATAAATAATGCAGCTCAGCATATCAAAACGGTAGCGTTCCTTCATCAACAAGCATTAACTGATACACATTTTTATGTTCCTAGTTCTTCCTCTCTGAATGTTGATTCATTAGACAATATCGTCATGGCTATATAAAAGCCCTTCTGAGAGTGGCAGATAAGCCTGTATCGCGGTAATCTAAAAAGGGCTGCCATGTCTTATGTAAATCTCTGTTTTTTGGTGTACCATCCTGGCGCATGAAGAGCTTACGACGATCCAACAGACCCGGGGGTTTCAGACATATGACAAAACAGAATATTTTTCCTAGAACAAAAAATAAGAATTTTTTTTCCCCATGTGCATCTGTGTAAAGTACCCTGGACAGGCCAAAGAAAAGAGAAACCAGGTCCATCTCCAATTCAGTCCCCAAAACCCACTCTATCACACCTAACACAGTGCTCCAATATATCTGAAGCCTGCAGCAGGACCACAAGCAATGAGTAAGAGTGCCTGTAGTCATTCTGCATTTAGGACATGCTGAAGATATTCCCACTTTGAATTTTGAGAGAAAATCTGGGGTCAGATAAACCCTATGAAGAATTTTCAACTGTATGGAATGGGTCCTATTACAGATCAAACCCCTTCTAGCATTTTCACAAATTCCTCCCATGTCTCCAAAGTGTTCTGAATCCCCACCTCTCTCTAGTAGACATCACAAAGCTGCACAGTCTTGTCTGAGGGGACACTCTCCAACAAATGATAAGGGATACTGACAGAGAGTGAATTCTAAGCAATAGGCATGCTCTTCTCTCTATTGGAACTGTAAGAGTCTGTTAAAAGCGTTTTTTAAAAATCTAATCTCTGATCTGGAAAATAACAGAAGAGGTCTCTACTAGGTAGTCCATACGTACGAATTATTTGATCAAATGATATCATTGTTTTCCCCTCAAATAACAAGTGGTGGCTTAGTGGTTAGCACTGCTGCCTCACAGTACCAGGGTCGCAGCTTTGGTTCAGGCCTTGGGTGACTGGCTGTGTGGAGTGAACGTATTCTCGCTGTGTCTGTGTGGGTTTCCTCCCACAGTCCAAAGGTGTGCAGGTTAGATGAATTGACCATTGATAAATCACCGATAGTGTTCAGGGATGTGTAGGTTTGGGCATTAGTCAGGGTAAATATAGGATGGTAGGGGAATTGGTCTGGGTGGGTTACTCTTCAGAAGGTCGAAGTGGACTTGCAGGGCCCAAGGGCTTGTATCAAAACTGTAGGGATTCAACTAATTCTAAAACATTCAAGCAAGTCACACCCCTGGCTGCCCACAGTTTAAACCTGGAATCCATTTACCCACGAGGACAACCCAGTATACCAATTATAAGAGTAAGAAACATGGTTTTGGCTGTAATGCCCTCAATCTGACGCATTGTCATTCATGCTTTAACAGTATTGATAATTATTGGGTTATGGCAATACCCCATAAATGTCGTCAATCTGTCTGAGACCAACAAACTAATAAGGGTTCACTTTGTCTGAGAGGGTTCAATATCTAGCCCTATTGACGCCGACTCCTCAGCAGCCCAGACACTAACATAGGATAATAAAGAGCTTAATTGATAGATTTTATCTGGGAGATCTACTCCCCACAATCTGTGGGGTGGTTGCAATTTGGTTAGCTTGATAAAGAGTCGTTTATGGTGCCAAATAAAAGAGCTAAACCAACCATAAAGTCTCCTAAATGTCTGTCTAGGAAACGTCAAAGGAAGCATTCACACGGGGAATAGTAAATGAGGAAGCACATTCATTTTGATACCAACTATAAGACCCAGCCAGGATATTGAAAGTACCTCCCATCTTTGATGGTCTTGTTTAATTTGGTCAACAAATGGACATAGTTCATGTTAAGTAAATTATCAAAGACGGATGTAATGAATTTACAGAAATAGGAAACCCCTCCCCCACCACAGCGCCCCCCCCGACCCGGGACCATTTAAAAGGATTTGCATTCAACATCAGGTATTTCCCCAATACCTCCCATAGGCATGGCCTCCAACTTTGTAAAGTGAATCTTAAAGCCCGAAAAGGCGGCAAGCGAATTATTGCATTGCATCACGTGAGCTGCCAAAATTGTGGGATTTGACAAAAACATCAGACCATCTGCATACAACATAATCTTATGTGAATTCTTTCCCACCTCTGGGGCAGGTATGTTGGGGTAATATTTCCAATTGTGCAGGATGCCACCGTATCTAAGATTGTGGCAGGGATGGGGAAAAGATCAACCCTCATGTTCCATTTCTGCAGGTTAAAGCAGAAAATAAAATTCCTACTTGGGAGGCAGATTTTCCTCCAGACTTCCACCAGCTCTAGTTCTGCACACAAATTCACTAATTGCTTACATTATAACGAGGGTATTGGGGGACATTTGGACATTCTGTCCACCGTGACACCATAAGACAGTCGAAATCTCCTTCTACAATAAGGTGCCACGATTTAAGATAACTTACTTTGGAAAATGCATCTCACAAGATATTAAGAGGGTGCGCCGGGTGGCAATAAACATTCAAAATACTGTATTATTTCCCATAGTTCAAGGCTTTGAGGATTATGATCCTTCCGTGGGTGTTTAATACAATCTAGTAATTTAAATGGAAGATTCTTCTTGTGCATTATAACTTTTCTCCTACTCCTAGTATTAAAAGACGAGAAATAAACTCGATCAAATCCACCCTGCTGTAATATGAAATGTTCCTTGTCATCAAGGTGCATCTCCTGCAATAGGGCAACATCCACCCTCTCTTCTTTAAGATGAGAAAGTACATTTTTCCTCTTGACTGGCAGATGGCTCCCCTTAATGTTTCAGGCACACTATTTAAGCACATCATTATCCATAAGACACTGTAGCAACATTTGAACTCTCGACAGTTTCACATCAAATTACACATCGCAGAACATTAATGACAAAAGACTCATTGAGCCTAAAAACTGTACAAACTAAAACTACTACAACTAACAAACTCTAAAAACTTTACAAAGCTAAACATATAAAAAACAAAGAACGAAACAAAATCCAAAGTGCCAATGACACTTGATAGGGGAATTTACCACATTCCCCGCCCACTGGGGACGCTTACATATCCCAAAACTGTATCTTCTGCCCTCTACCAATATGGCATTCAGGGCAATTAATAACAAAAATCGGGCTTCAACTGCCCTGAAGTCGGCACTTAGTCATCACAACCACATTTGTAACTCCCTCCAGCTTAAGCCACACCCCAGACACAAGCAAAGAAAGAGAAAACGAGTCGTCATACGAATGATGAAGTTAAAAGAACTCTACCCACCCCTGACTCTAATTTAACACTGGTTAATACCAGAAAAATTCAACAAAATTTCTTTAAGAGAAGAACATGACTATCTAAATATCCAGCTTACTTTAAAATGTCTACAAAGTTTTTGCTTTTTCGGGAGAGTCAGAAGAGTGTATGGATCCATATGGACTATGGTAAATAATACAGTATTTTGAATGTATATTGCCACCCAGCGCACCCTCTTAAAAACTTGTTAGATGCATTTTCCAAAATAAGTTATCTTTAATCGTGGCACCTTATTGTAGAAGGAGATTTCGACTGTCTTATGGTCTCACGGTGGACAGAATGTCCAAATGTCCCCCAATACCCTCCATATGGATCCATTGAAAGCAATATGGAGCATCGCTGGGTTCCATAAGGAATACTGAATCCCTTACTCTTCTCTTGATATCATCAAAAGATTTTCCTTTCTGAATCACTGCTACTTAACAGTCCTGAAAGAATTTAATCCTGGAGCTCTCGTGAATTAAAGCCATTGGAAACCACACTGAGCTTCCATTAGATTTTGTTTATCCCCATAACTATGTAACTGCAAAAGGACAGGGTGAAGGCGTTGGTCTGAGTCTGACATGCGCGCCATAACCCGATGAACTGTCTTAGTCTTCACTCGTCCCTCTTCAGCTTCGAACTGAAGGATTCACAGCAGTCAGATCTAGAAAAATCTCATTGGTGACCACCTGCTGTCTGGTCCAGCAGAACCACGATGTGAACATTCTTCATCCTGTCCCAGTTCAGCTAAGGTATGGACTTGTATTTCAAAGGCGAGGATCCTCTCCTGAGAGGAATCGTCCGTGGTCTGTGTCAATGCAGTTCGGCGCTTGACATTGTCTGTTCTGTTTCCAAGGCTGTCAAGTTGCTGTGTTTGGAGCACAGCTGAGAGCGGCTCTAGCCACGGCTGAATCCTTCTTCAATCATGGCTTCAATCATTTCACATACTTGGTGAACTCAGTGACCAAGGCCTGGTGAGTAACTGGGTCTATCCAACGAGCAGATTGGGTTGCAGCTACGGCCTCAGGCATGTTCGATGCTTCTGACAGGTGCACCACTTGTTGGGACTTACTCGATCCTTTCCCGTGTTTTGCCATTTCCCTTTGTCAAAACGGGATTAGTAAAGATTTTATCGCTCTTTCTAGTGTTGAATTTTAAGTAAATGGCTGGGATGGGGTGGGTTAGAGATCCACTTGGCCTGTGCTGTGATGCAGAGCTCAGTAAAGCAGACCTCCTGGATCGTCGCCATCTTGGATTCCCCCTTAACATTTTATCGATATTATCATTTCGTTTTAACTTGGATTTGGTTCTGGGTAACGAACCAGGCCAGGTATTAGAACTAGGGGTAGGTGAGCACTTTGGGGACAGTGACCACAATTCGGTGATTTTTACTCTAGTGATGGAGAGGGATAAGTGTGTACTACAGGGCAAGAGTTATAGCTGGGGGCAGGGAAATTATGATGCGTTGAGGCATGACTTAGGATGTGTGGATTGGAAAAGTAGATTCCAAGGCAAGAGCGTAATTGATATGTGGAACTTGTTCAAGGAGCAACTATTGAGTGTCGTTGATAAGTACGTACCTATCAGGCAGGGAGGAAAGGGTCGTGTGAGGGAGCCGTGGTTTAATAAGGAGTTGGAATCCCTTGTTAAATGGAAGAGGGCGGCCTTTGTAAAGATGAGGCGTGAAGGTTCAATAGGGGCAATTGAGAGTTATAAGGTAGCCCGGAAGGACCTGAAGAGAGAGCTAAGAGCAGCAAGGAGGGGACATGAAAGGTCCTTAGTTGGTAGGATTAGGGAAAACCCTAAGGCTTTCTATAGGTATGTTAGGAATAAAAGAATGACTAGGGAAGGAATAGGTCCAATCAAGGATAGTAATGGGAAGTTGCGTGTGGAGGCTGAAGAGATTGGGGAGGCGCTGAATGAATACTTTTCGTCAGTATTCACTCAGGAACAGGACATTGTTGTCGATATGAATACTGAGGCACGAATAAGTAGAATGGATGGCTTTGAGATATGTAGAGAAGAGGTGTTGGAAATTCTGGAAAGGGTGAAAATAGATAAGTCCCCTGGGCCTGATGGCATTTATCCCAGGATTCTCTGGGAAGCAAGGGAGGAGATTGCAGAGCCATTGGCCTTGATTTTTGTGTCCTCTTTGTCGACAGGAGTAGTGCCAGAGGACTGGAGGCTAGCAAACGTGGTTCCCTTGTTCAAGAAGGGGAGTAGGGATAATCCTAGTAACTATAGGCCAGTGAGTCTCACTTCTGTTGTGGGCAAAGTCTTAGAGAGAATTGTAAGGGATAGGATTTATGCACATCTGGATAAGAATGATGTGATCAAGGATAGTCAGCATGGTTTTGTGAAGGGCAGGTCGTGCCTCACAAACCTTATTGAATTCTTTGAGAAGGTGACTAAGGAGGTAGATGAGGGGAAAGCGGTAGATGTGGTATATATGGATTTTAGTAAGGCGTTTGATAAGGTCCCCCATGGTAGGCTACTGCAGAAAATACAGAGATATGGCATTGAGGGTGAGTTGGAGGTTTGGATTAGGAATTGGCTCTCTGGAAGAAGACAGAGGGTAGTAGTTGATGGCAAAGGTTCATCTTGGAGTGCCGTCACTAGCGGTGTTCCGCGAGGATCTGTTTTGGGACCATTGCTGTTTGTCATTTTTATAAATGACCTGGAGGAAGGGGTAGAAGGTTGGGTGAGCAAGTTTGCGGATGATACGAAAGTCGGAGGAGTTGTAGACAGTGAGGAAGGATATGGCAGGTTACAGCGGGATATAGAGAAGCTGCAGAGCTGGGCAGAAAGGTGGCAAATGGAGTTCAATGTAGCTAAGTGTGAAGTGATTCACTTTGGTAAGAGTAATAAAAAGATGGATTACTGTGCTAATGGTAGACTACTTGGTAGTGTGGAAGAGCAGAGGGATCTTGGTGTCCATGTACACAGATCTCTGAAAGTTGCCACCCAGGTAAATAGTGCAGTGAAGAAGGCATATGGCGTACTGGCTTTTATTGGTAGAGGAATTGAGTTCCGGAGTCCTGAGGTCATGCTGCAGTTGTATAAGACTCTGGTGCGGCCGCATCTGGAACATTGTGTGCAGTTTTGGTCGCCATACTATAGGAAGGATGTGGAGGCACTGGAACGGGTGCAGAGGAAGTTTACCAGGATGTTGCCTGGTATGGTAGGAAAATCCTATGAGGAAAGGCTGAGGCACTTGGGGTTGTTTTCATTGGAGAAAAGAAGGTTTAGGGGTGATTTGATAGAGGTGTACAAGATGATTAGGGGGTTAGATAGGGTTGACAGTGAGAACCTTTTTCCACGTATGGAGTCAGCTATTACAAGGGGGCATAGCTTTAAATTAAGGGGGGGTAGATATAGGACTGATGTTAGGGGTAGGTTCTTCACTCAGCGAGTCGTAAGTTCATGGAATGCCCTGCCAGTAGCAGTAGTGGACTCTCCCTCTTTATGGGTATTTAAGCGGGCATTGGATAGGTATATGGAGGATAGTGGGTTAGTGTAGGTTAGGTGGGCTTTGATCGGCGCAACATCGAGGGCTGAAGGGCCTGTACTGCGCTGTATTCTTCTATGTTCTATGTTCTATGTTCTATATTCCTGGATATTCTGGAGCCATGTCATTTGGTACCACTGTCTACACTTCCCCCACAACGCACATTCCTGCTAATCGCCGATAATCCTGAACTCCGTTGTTATTTATGAACCTTCTGTCAGTGCCGCAAAAATATTCAATATCTCTGCCTCCAATGTTCTGTGGGGAAGAGAGTTACAAAGGCCCACAATACTGAGAAATCAAAAATAAAACTCAAGATCTGAGTGTGAGATTAATTTTTCTTTGTCTCCTTATCTGAGAAAGCATATAATTACATTGGAAGCAGTTCGAAGATGTTTCACTTCATGTATTCCAGGAATGAGTACCTTACATTATGAAGGCTTTAACATGTCACTCTTGGAAAGAGAGTTGATCTTATTGAAACATACACGGCTTAGACGAGAGTGGATCAGATTGGGTATAGTCCAAATTTATTGTCATTTTCATAGAATCTCTACAGTGTGAAAGCCGCACATTCATTCCATCAAGTCCACACTGACCTTCCGAACAGCATCCCCCCAGACCGGCACCCCTACCCTATCCATGTAATGCTGCATTTTCCATGACTAACCTACCTAATCTACACATCCCTGGGCACTATGGACAATTTAGCATGGCCAATCCACTCTAAGCTGCGGATCTTTGGACTGTGGGAGGAATTTGGAGCATTGTGAGGAAACCCACAGAGATACCTGCTTAGAGAATGCTCAAACTCCATACAGAGCGTCGCCCGAGGTTGGTATTGAGGCCAGCTCCTTGGGGATGTGAAGTAGCAGTGCTAACCACAGATCCACCATGCACATCCATTAGTTCTAGTAGCTATTTATGGCTGACTAAAGGAATCTGCCTGACTTGTTCCTGTCACTGAACCTGACTCGGTCTGAGACCTTTATGATCGGCCATATCACCAACCTGGTTACATTAAAATTTGTTGCGAGCAGTGGAGGAGTGTGACTAGAAAAGGAAACGGTGGCACCCTGCAACCTCAGTCAGAGCATTAATTAGGAAAATTCACCAAGTGGGCATTCATTCCAGTAGGAATTCTCTTTCCCAGAAGTTTGGGAGGACTGAATCTTTATATTATATCGAGGCTGGCTTCATCTGAATTTCCATAGACAGGTGAATCAGGGATAATGGTGCATGGAGAACAAAATGCAGCTAGGTACACAATGGAATGAGCCGTGACCTTATTTACTAGTGGGGTAGTGTCAAAGGGCCTAATGGCCACCCCGTGTCCCTCAGCCCTGTGTTCTGATGTTCCATTCAGCCCACTCACACCTGCTACACTAGGGAAGATCGAGGCCACTCCGATGGTTAGGTGTAGCTTTGGAAATGTACTTGGAAAATCCAGCCTGGGTCAGGAATCGACCCCCACCCCCAATCTCTCTTTCCAGGCTTCCCCTCTCTATAACCTCTTCTCTAGATGTGGGTCATGTTACAGACCTAGATATGCTGGGAATACAGCCCCTATACCCCACCCACGGTTAACTCAAACAAATCACCTGCTGTCCCTCAATGCAACATTGTGCAACACGACTCCAGGAAAATAACCAATTAATTTCCAAAGCATAACATGTAAAATTAATAAATAGTAACAGACGTAGGTCATTCGGCTCCTCAGGTGATCCCCTTCATTTATTAAGAACATCGCGGACCTACTCAAGGGCTCAACTCCACCTTTTGCCGACTCCTGTATCCCTCCACATCTCTCTGGGTTAGGGAATTCCAGATATTCACTACATTCTGAGAGAATACATCACTTTGCACCTCAGATTGAAATCGATGTTCCTTATTCGGTATCTATATCCTCGAGTTCGGCACTCTGCCCAGGAGTGGGAGCAACTTCTCAACATCTACCTTCTCAAGCCCGCTCTGTATCTTGTATATTTCAACAGTATCCCTCTTCATTCATTTAAACCCCAATGAATAATCACCTCACCATTATAGGGATTCTGAATAACTCCACCATTTCATCTCTGGAAGCCGGCTAATGATCCAACCTGGTTACTTGCTGCATCAGCATGTTGACTGTATGTTTAATACACAGGAACACTCCAATCACTTTGTACTGCTCCTTTTTCTGGAAGTCCTCTCCATTAAATAGCAGCCTGTCTTTTGGTTCTCAGTGTCTTCCACAAACTCGGAAGTTTGCACTCAGTTCCCTCCTTCAGGCTATCAGCATAGATTGTAAATAACTGATGCCATCGAACTGATATGTATGGCACTCCAGCAGATACACCTTTATCATAAGGATCCATTAATCCTGACTGTCCGATGTCTATGTGTTAACCAATCATCATCATATGTTAATACATTATCCGTCATCCTACGATCTTCTGTCTTGAGTAAGATCTTTTATTCTGCTATACCTTGTGGAAAATCACTGGAAAGCCTCTTATCTACCAGATCTGCTTTATCAAGTCCGCTTGTTACATTCTCAGGCATCTCCAGAAAAACTTTGCATGATTTTACAGTGCAAAATACAATTTCCCTTTCAGAAAACAACACTGACTCTGCGTAAAGCTGTCCTCAATGTCCATGCTGGTCAGGTTTTCCAAACTAAACTAGGCCCATCTATTTTCATTTGGCCCATATGGTTCTAAATGTTTCCCATTCATATGTTTGTCCAAATGAGTCTTAAATGTTGCAGCTCTACATGGATCTATCACTCTTTCTCTGGCAGCTCATTCCATACCCACACCGCCCTCTGTGTTAAAACATTGCCTCCTCGTCCATTTTAAATCTTCCCCCTTTCACCTTAAACCTATGCCTCCTATGGTTGAACTCTCCCCTCCTGTGGAAAAACCCTTGGATATTCACCCGATCCATACCTCTCATGATTTCATAAACTTCTATAATGTCAGTCCACAACCTTCTACTCTCCATCTGATACTAACTTCAAGAACAAACGTTTAATGATAAGTGCTACAAATTTGAAACTATATTAAACATGGCAGTAAAACAATACTCAGCCCAACCTTCATACTGTTATTTGTCTTTCTCCTTATTACAATATGGCCTTGTGTGCTTGTGTCTTCCTTATCTGCACTCAATAGAGAGAACCCCTTTCGCCCTGTCACATCTTAATTTAAACCAGTTTTACATACTCTTCTTTTATGTTTTGTCACACTCTCTTTTCCCTGTCCCCCATTCCCTATCTCTGGATAAGAATTAAAAGCACATTTTCCAAGCATTTTCAGATCTGAAAAGTGTCACACTAGACTTGAAACACTAATTCTGTTCCTGTGTCTCTGCAGATGCTGACAGACCTGCAGAGTTTATCCAGAAGTGAATTTGGGAACAGAACAATTGTTCAATTCAACAAATAACGATCAATACTGGAAATAAAAATACCAAAAATTGCTGGAGAAACAGGGAGCTTTGTAGAAGGTTCATGGACCTGAAAGTTTAACTCTGCATTCACTCCAGAAAATTCTGCAACATCTTTAGTAATTTCTTCAGCAATTTCTGTTTTTGAGCAATTTCCACCGACATTTGACAAATATGCTCAAACATCCTGTCCAACATGGAGCGCCGTACACTGGGAACTGAACGATAACGCATGATGACAGGTTCCGTGACTCTGAAACTGCATTAGTCTGGCATCACTGACACTGCAGTGCTCTGAATCATGGTCAGGGAGAAAAACAGAAGGAAACACATTCACTTCAAATACAGAAGATGGCATTACTGAAAGGAAAAGATTCAGATTAGTACCTAAAATTGATTGAGTTAAAGTAACAAATTGGAGGCGTGACACCAAGGAAAAAATTTCAGCAGAATGAGAATATGAAAATGGAAGGGTTGCCGCACCAGAAACCAGAATAGATCAGTGAATACAGGGCAGTTGGGTGAATGGGTCTCGGTGTGAACTGGGGGACAGTCAGTAGAATTGAATCGTAGATATTGTATCTTAAACTGGGTTATCATCTGATGCTATAGGTCATAGCAGCAGCAAAAGCAGAATTGTATTCAATGACAATCTGTATCCTTTCCCTCAGGATAAGCTCTCAGTCCACTATTACCATCAAGCAGATCTATGGTTCAGTGACGAGTGTGGGTGAAGATGCCAGGGTCAGTACCATGTGTACCTTTACCTGATGACAACGCATTAAAGCTACCGCAATTTACATTCGAAACAGCAGAACTAACATCTGGTTCAGAGGCAGAAATTATCCCACGACTAACAAATCTGATCTCAGCTCTGTCATCCTGCCAAATCCAAGCATAAATGTCGATGAACCATTAAACAACATACTTGAGGAGAGGACACCACAAATATCCCCATCCTAAATAATGGAACAGTCTTGTACGTCAGTGTAAAAGTCAAGTATGTGGTGTCTGCACTATCCTCAGTCAGACATGTTGAGTCGATAATCCACCTCACCCTATCATGATGCCAAAGAATCACAGATGAAAATCTTCAACCAATTCGATTCGCTGCAGGTGACATGAAGAAACAGGTGAACACAGTACATACGACAAAGGCAATGGGCCCTGACACCATTCCAGCAGCAGGGCTGAAGACTTGTGCTGCACATCAAGCCGTGTCCCTGGCGAAGCTGTTTCATTCCAGTTCCAACTCTCACATCTCTCTGGCAATGTGGAAAATTACTCAGCTATGTCCAGTTCCCTAAGAGGGGAATAAATACAATCTGACCACCCCATCAGTCCCATCACGACAGTAAATTGGTGGGAGTTCTTTTTTTTTAACAGAGTTGTCAAGCAGCACAGAAATAACCAGCTCAATGTGGTTTCTGTTAGGTCCCCATGTGGAGATAGTGCTGTTGTGGAATTGTCATTTGATTACTAATATAGATCAGGCTAATGCTTGGGCAGCTGGTGGCACCTGGTGGAATAAAAAAAAACAATTATTAGCATATCGAGATCTAAAATCTGGTGTCAGTAACAGTGATCTTGTGTCCAATGTTGACTGTAAACATCGATCCCCTTACCCAATGTACTTTCAGGAAGTGAATCTCCCGTGCTTTCCTGGTCTGGCCTAAAAGTGACTCCAGACACACAGAGATGTGATAAACTCTTCAGTGGTCTCTGAAACAGCCAAGCAAGACACTCAATTGTATCAAATTGTCCGAGGTCTTAAAGGATATACCCGGAGAGAACACCAGGCCCCAACCTTGGAGTCAGAAAAGGGAGAAGGAAATAGTGTCCTGTTGACCTTGCAGAGACCTCCTGACGGTTTGTGACAACATTTACAGAGCTTTCCCACAGACTGCATAGAAACATCGGGAAATGAGTACGTCACACAATGCATTGCGCTTTCCCTGTGCTAGTTAATGGCAGAACATCTCCTTCATGCAGTTTTACCCATACAATATTCGTATGCCATAATATGTTTAAACATTGTGAAATATAAAATGAGAAATTCTGCAGTCCCTTCAGCCCATCAATTTTGCTCCTCCATTAAAATACAGGCAGTTCTCAGATAACGCATGTTGATTAAATACAATTTGGCTGCAATGTGTTTCGTGAACCTTTTTCCATAAAGTGAACTCCCGTTCATTGTGACGCAATTCCTTGTCGGGAACCAACTGAACAGCAAAACGCAGCCTCAAGATCCTCTGTCTGCAAAATGTACAATCAATGTGTTCAGTTAAAACAGGAGTGTAATCCGGTCTGGAAGCCTTGAAAATGAGCCTGAAACGGGGAGTTGTAGTATCCACTTAGAAAGAACTTTATTTCAAACTGTGGGAGAATCTTGAGGAGAACTGGAATTTTCCCATCAGCATCACATGTTCAGTCAGCCCCACGCACTTTCTGTTGAAGAGTGTGCTGAAAGGTACACTGTTGTAGTCAGTGACGGTAGTTTGAAAGTGTTACATTTAGAGGACAGTTTCATTACAATATGTGATTTAAAGATGTATTTTAGACTGTGCTAGTGTGTGTATTAGACTAAAATTAACTTTTGGTTTTACTGATATTTGGGGGGTTTGTCCCTTACCCTCTTTTTCCCATATACACCATTATTAATATTGCACGATTTTCTACAACACGGTGTTGCACAGGAACACAGCTACTGCGTTATTGGAGAACAACCTGGACTGATCGCTGATCTATCTTCACACGATACTCCTGTTCTCTCCATATCCCCATAATTTCCAGAAATCCTTACTTATATTCAGCGCCTTGGTTTCCACAGCCTGATCTGGGAAAGAGTATCCCTGGTTCGCCACTCTCTGAGTGCAGACATTTATTCTCATCTCAATGCAAAGTGGCCTGTCTGTACCTAATACTGTGACCCCTTGTTTTAGACGTACAAGCCAGGGAATTACCGTCCCTGCTTCCAATCTGTCTCGCCCTGTCAGAGATTTATATATTTCACTGTGATCACCACTCATTTTCCTAAACGGCATGGAATACAAGCCCAGTCGCCCCAAACTCTGCTCCCACATCAAGTCTGTCATCCCAGAGATCAGTCTGGTCATCCTTCACTGCTCTCCCTTAATGTCAGGTTTGTCCTTTGTTGGGTAAGGAGACCAAAGCTGCACAAAATTCTGCACAATGTTCGAGATGGGGTCTCATTAAGGCCCTGTACAGCTGCAGTAAGATACTCTTACTCCTGCACTCAATTCCCCTGAAATGAAGGTGAGTACACCATTTATCTGCGTACCTGCTTTCTGCTCCTGCAATATTGCTTTTAGTGACTAATGTACAGGGAGATACAAATTCATTTCAATGCTCCAATTCCCCACTTGCAGGGTCTATATACAATGTATGCCATGTGTACAATGTCTATATACAGTGTGCCAATGCCATTCACCGTATTGACTTCTTGCTTCAGAACTCACTGCCCTACATGCACCTAGAGGGCTGCGCAGAAATAAACAAAAATGCAGCTTAAGTTCCTTAATAGAACAACATTTTTCAACCACTTCCTTTTCAAATGAGAGGCTGCCTTTTTATTGCTCCCATCGAAGTGCACAAGATCTCATCTCCCCCATTGGTCTCCATCTGCCACGTATTTTCCCAGTAATTTCACTTGTCTCAGTCACTTTGGAGCTTTTTTACATCCCCTCACCCACTCACATGCTGACATCATTCAGTACTGTCAGCAGAATTTGGAATGTTGCATTTGAGCTCCTCAACCAAATATATAATGTGTATTGGGAATAGCTGGGGCCCAAGCCACGATCCTTGCTATATCCTCCTAGACTTCCATTTTTTTTAATAAGAACATTGTTTTATTCCTACTCAGTGTTTCCTGCCAGCTCTCCCATTCTAAAACCATGACCATATATGAGCCTCGGTCCCACAGGATTCGAATTCGCACAATAGGCTTGGGCTTTATCAAAAATCTTTCTGAGATTCCACTCGTATTGCATTGATAGCTTCTCCATAATTTTGCTAATAGCCACTATCTCAAATATGATTCACATTTCATAAATCTCTGTTGATTTTGACTATGCCCATTAATGTCAGTCCGATACTTTCTTTAAACTGTTTAGTTGCTAATTTCATCCTATTCCCTTTTTCTCACCAGACTAAAGATCCCTATTATTGCTAGGAAGTTTTGTTTTTTTTGTTTTGTTTTCCTCTGTGGTGACATAACTGAAGTATTTGCTCCATCGTTCTGCTATTTCCCGTTCCTCAATTATCTGGTATCAAACTGTAAGTAAGCTGCACATTTATTTCTCTTAATTTTGCCATTGGCATATTTTCAGAAAATATTACAAGTTATGTCTTATAAACTTTGTTAAGATATTCTTCAGAAACCTATCAATTCATATTTTAAGGTACTCAGTGATTGGCCTTCTACAGCCATACAATCACAGAAGCAAAGATACTGTACCATCAGAAATACAGCATGGTCTAAATGAGGCCCATTTCCCGATACGATACCCGTAGCCGTGAATCTTAAGGCATTTCAAGAGCACAACAGTGTATTTTGTAATGGTTTTGAGTTTACCATGACAACTCCCCTCTCAAGAATTGCATTTCAGACCCCAACACACTCTGGGTGAAAAGCAATCTTCAAATCCTCACTAAACCGCAAACCCTTCACTTTATAATTGTGGCCTTTGACTAAAAGGAACAGCTGTTGTCCATCCACTCTGTCCATGCTCCTCGTAATCCTATGCTTCTGAATCACGTTCCCCTCAGCCACCTCTCCTCCAGTCTAAACAACCAAAGGTTATCCTGCTTCTCTCCATAGCTGATATGCTCCATCCTGGTGAATCTCCTCTGCACACCCTCCTGTGCACTCACATCCTTCCTGTAATATGGTTTCCAGAACTACACACAGTGTTCCATGTTGGCCACACCAAAGTTCCACATTGCTCTTTATAATCTGTGCCTCAATGAATCAAGGTTATGTTTACACCTATGCTTTCCCAAATTGAGTATTAACCTGTCCATCACATTCAGGGATGTGTGTAGAAGCACCCTCTGACCTTCCTAGTGTGCTGTCATTCATTGAATCCTCCCCTGTCTGGTTCCTTCTTCCAAAGTGTAGCACCTCATATTTATTAGGGTTACATTCCATCTGCCATTGAACTTCCCAGCTGACCAGTCCATCTGTATCTTCACGTAAGTTAAGGCCTTCCTCCTCACTGCCAACCAACCAGTTAATCTGCGTATCAAACACAAACTTACTTATCACACTCCCCACACCTCGTTCATATTCACAGCGACATTATTTATGATTACCACAAATATTAAGGTTGAAAATCACACGACATGAGGCTAGAGTCCAACAGGTTTGTTCGGAGGCACTAGCTTTCGACGTGCTACTTCTTCATCAGGTGAAGCCAGGGAAACATCCTGTTAATTTCCAACTTGTCACATGTTTTGTGACTTTTATAAATTTCACAGTGACCCATCTCTCATTCTTTGAAACTCGAGAGAGCACAGGCGGAGTTTCCTCATCACGCAATCTCGCCAATTGAGGGATTAATCTGGAGAATGTCCATTGAATCTCCTCTGTGGTCAGTATATTCTTTCTCAGATTTGTTGACCAAAACTGAACTCAATATTCCAGATACAGTACTCACCAACACGCTGTTAAACTGCTTCAACATCTCTTTACATCTATATTCTGACTCCCTTAAAGCAAGGCAATCCAAACATTAACTTACCACTTGCATATATTCCTCCAAATACCCTTCACATTCATTGCATTTACGAACTCATTGTGTGACTTCTTAAAGAAAGTCTTCTGATAATCTAAAATGTGCCAATTGTACTGGTTCCCCATTATCTATGCTGTAGGAATCAACTTCAAACAATTCCAAAGCTTTTCAAGTATGATTGCCCTTTCAGAAATACATACTGATTCTCTCCAAGGTTGCTGTTAATTTCTAAATAACGAATATCACATCCTATATGATAGACTCCAACAGTTTTCCCACAAAGGTCAAATTAATTGGTCTGCAGTTCTCCAAACTATCTCTTCTTCCCTTTGTAGATGCTTGGATCACTACCGTTCATCTGTAGTGCTTGGATCACGTTTACTAATGTTCATTTATCTACAACGGATTCCAGACTATGCAGAATGGACTGGGAAATGGAGCACAGTCATCGACAGTGCAACTAATATTTCTATTAGTGGTTTATTTCTGAAAAATTTGGTATGAAGTACATCTGGTTTGTCAAGGTTAATAATGCCCAATCCAGCTGTATGTTCAAGTAGAGCCTTGTTACTAATATAAATTGACTTTATGTCTTTCGATCCACAAGTCCTGTATGATCACTTCGTATTTCTGGGTGATTTTCTGGATCTTCCTCCATGAAGACAGATGCAAAGTAACTGGTTATTTGCTTGGCCATTTCCCTGTTATCCATAATAAGCTCGTCTCTCCTAATTGCAGATTTCCACATTTAACTGTGCTTCTCTCTTTCCTTTGAAATATAGAACATAGATTTATGCAGTCTTTGAGTTCCTGTTTGTTTGCATGCATGGTCGCTTTTTGATTTCCTTACCCGTTTCATGGCCCTCCTTTTCTGGATAGTAAATTTCTGTGAATTCTCAGGATTCCACAATGTATATATGGTCCTGACCATATATATTCAGGAACACTGCAGGAGGACAGGAAAGAAATAGCGGGGGCCCTGGTTGGTACTTTTGCATCATCGGTAGCCAATGGGTGAGGTCCTGGAGGACTGGAGGGTGGTGAATGTTGTGCCGTTATTCAAGAAGGGCTACAAAGAAAAACGGGGGAACTATGGACCAGTAAACCTAAAATCTGTAGCAGGTAAATTACTTGAGAAGATTCTGAGGGAGAAGATAAACATGCATTTGGAAAGACAGGGCCTTGTGAATGGGGGATTATGGCTCACAAATTTGTTCGATTGCTTTGATAAAGTGACCAGTAACTTTGACAAGGGCATGGTTGTACTGAAATCTATATGGATTTCAGTAAGACCTTCAATAAGGTTCCACATGGTACTCTGCTCTGGAAGGTTAGATCACATGGAATTCAGGGGGAGCTGGCAAATTAGGTCCAAAATTGGCTTGATGATAGGAAAAAGAGGGTAATCGTAGAAGGATGCTTGTTGGACTGGAGGCCTGTGATGAATGGAATACCTTAGGGTTCGGTACTGGGACGTGGACAGTGAGGAAGGTTATCAGAAATCTCAGAAATTACAGCATTGCTTTGATCAGGTGGGGAGTGGGCCGAGAAATGGCAAATGGAGTTTAATTCAGATAACTGTAAGTTCTTGCATTTTGGAAAGTCAAATCAAGGCAGGAGTTTCATGTTGAATGGCAGGGCCTTAAGGAGTGCAGTGGAACAGAGTGACCTTGGAATTCAGGTGCACGGTTCTCTGTAAGTGGAGTCCAAGGTTGACACTGCACTGAAAAAGGCATTTGACTCACTGGCCTTCATGAGTCAGAGCACTGAGTATCGAAATTAGGGAGTTATGTTGCAGTTTTACAAGATGTTGGCGAGTCCATACTTGTAGCGTCATGTTCAGTTTTGTTCACTTTGCTCGAGGAAGGATGTTATTAAACTGGAAAGAGTGCAAAAGAAATTTACAAGGATGTTGCCAAGACTCAATGGTCTGAGTTATCGTGAGAGGTTCAACAAGCTATGAGTTTTTACTTTAGAATGTATGAGGCTGAGGGGGATCTGATAGTAGTGTATAAGAACATGGGAGGCATGGATAGAGTGAATGGACTCAGTCTTTTTTCCCCAGGAGTGGGCAATCACGGACTAGAGGGCATCAATTTCAGGTCAGAGGGGAAAGAGTAAAAGGGAACCTGAGGGGCAAATTCTTTTACACACAGGTTGGTATGCGTATGGGATGAGCTGCCAGCAGAAGTGGTTGAGGCGGGTACATTCACAAAATTTAAAATACATTTGGACAAATACACAGGTAGGAAAGGATTAGAAGGATATAGGGAAATGGCAGGGAAATGGGGTTAGTGTGAATGGACATTTGGTTCGGAATGGACCAGTTTGGGTCGAATGGCCTGTCTCCGTGCTGTAAGACTATATGGGTCTAACAACCATTGTTCTCCTACTGAATGTTATATTGTACTTCCCCAATTCACTGGAGTGAACTTGACCCTCTAACCTCTGGGCTTCCATGATGTTTGACCAGAATGTTCAAACATTCCACATTGAATACAGACGCCGTGTAAAATATAACATATTAATGTCACAATTCCTCCAAAGATGCTTCAGAGCAAGGTTAGTAATTAGTGCTTCCGACCAAACAATAGACAATAGACAATAGGTGCAGGAGTAGGCCATTCTACCTTTCCAGCCTGCACCACCATTCAACATCATCATGGCTGATCATCCTTAATCAGTATCACACAACACCAAATCCGAAATAATCCGCTCTCTAGTTTGGTTCACAACATACTCTCCAACCTACCTGATATACACTTATGGTATTTATTTTGTTACAACATTAGCAGTCACTTAGTTAACTCAGTCTCGATGCAACTTGACACCATTCATTAGTACTGCAGAACCCAGGAATATGTGTTACTCATTCACAGGGTGAGGGCTTAGCTGGATAACCAGCATTTACTGGCCATGCCAGAGCGCAGTTAAGCGTCAAAAGCGTTGCCTTGGATCTGGAGTGACATGCAGGCCAGACCAGATAAGAACAGCCGTTTCCTTCCCTAAAGGACATTAGTGAACCAGATGAGTTTTTCCAACAATCAACAAAAGATTCCTGATCATCATAAACCCAGGTACTTATTGAATTCAAATTCCACAATCTGCCATGTCAGGATTTGAAACCATGTCCCCAGAACATTACCTGGGTCTCTGGGTTAAGAGCCCAGCGATAATATCAGTATTAGATTACTTACAGTGTGGAAATAGGCCCTTCGGCCCAACAAGCCGAAGCGCAATCCACCCATACCCCTACATTTACCCCTTACCTAACACTATGGGCAATTTAGCATGGCCAATTCACCTGACCTGCACATCTTTGGACTGTGGGAGGAAACTGGAGCACCCGGAGGAAACCCACGCAGACACGGGGAGAACGTGCAAACTCCACACAGTCAGTCGGGACTGAAGCGGGAATTGAATCCGGGTCTCTGGCGCTGTAAGGCAGCAGTGCTAACCACTGTGCCACTGTGCCACCGGGCTGCCCTACGTCACAGCTTCCCTTTGAGTATAGTTGCATATCTAATTTCCAGAGCATATGATGCAAAATATTTGCGCGACAGTTTTGATTCAGACATATAACACAATTTTGTTACTCCTTGCTATTTGTAAGACCCACCCACACTGATTCTGTGGAATCTGAGGGACAGAGCCTGTGTCGTTATAAGTGATAGACTTGGATAAGGCATTCTGGGAGGCAAACCTCGATGCTGAGATGATCTGCAGACATGCCCAGCAATACAGGACAAACATCAATATACATTCCGCTATATCAGGATAAGTGTCACTGCATATTCTCACTGTTCCCTAGACTCACTGTATATCTGTTACAGCACCTACCCTCAAACAAGGCTCACACTCTACCTCCAATAAGGCTCAAGCACGACCACTCCCGCTGTTGCATTCAGCACCTTCCCTCCCCCACATTTTCTCTCCTTGATGCAATAGCCCCACACACTAATAGCACTACATGGATACAACACTATGGACACACTCCCTCCGGCCACCTCACCATGTCACACCTCACCTACCACAGCACTAACAACAGTGCCAACAACTCCCACCCTCACTCATTCTCTCCCTTTTTTCCCATTTCATGAGAAACAGCCTGGATAGGACAGAAAGGGCCATGCCAGGTGGTGGAGTGCCGGAGTACCGTTCCCTCATTCCCCTAAAATGATATGTGGGGAGGATCCAGGAGAGAGCCAGAGAGGACCAGGAGGCCTTGTGTGGAGATTCTGAAACATCCACGTCCCACCAACCGAATAACGAGTAGTGTTCAGTAAAGAGCAATTCTCAATTCAAACCAACAGTCAGTTAAAACTTCATCTCTCTCACTCGCAGAACAGATATGCCATTGCACAGAGATGCAGGCATTGACATACACAGACGTATTGGTAAATACCCCAATATACTCGCATACACAATGCACACAAGGAGATAAGCATGCACACACGGAGAAGCACACAAAGACATAAACAGTCACACACAAATGGACACAAACACAGATAGAAACACACAGGCTGATGCAAAGACAGACAGACATAGTCACGTAAATGCAAAAGTAACAAGCACATGGACACACACACATACATACACATTAAGACACAGACACGAGTGCAGTTAAGACAAATAAATAAGTTTTTGATTTATAAAGAGATCAAGGATTCGAGGGAGAAGGTAGGAGAATGATGTTGAGGAACATATTAGAAATGAGTGAATGGTATATCAGACTCGATAGGCCAAATGGTCTAATTCTGCTCCTTTTTTAATGCTCGTGTGTTGTTATGCTATCAGGTATTCTCTTCCTGAGACAGCAGCAGCAACATATTTGATTGGAAACAGTCAGTGGTAATGTTGGAAAAGATTGGAGGGCAGAATGGTTAATGTCTATTCCTAGTTATTGTACCACTACATCCGAAAAGGGGCAGTAATTTGATATGAGATTAACACAGTTTTTAAAATATGTGTCCCACAATGAAAGAAGGATTTCCCTTTCCCTTGGCTGTTCTGCTATCTGTGGTGTCCTCATCCTCAGGGAGCAGTGAAGACTCGGTTAATTTAGATATTTTAGTTTGAGCTTGACTGATCTTTGCCGGACAGGAGAGTCAATATTTATTGGAAACAGACAGGAGACGGATGGTCAGACACACTCCGATCAGCCATGAGCATTCTGAATGGTGCCGCTAAACGGCCAACTGCTGCCCCTTTCCAATGTGTTGTTCCCTCGATCCACGCTGCCGGCCATTACAGAGATATACTGCTGCCCCTATCCCATGTGTTGCTCCCTCAATCCACCTCCCGGCCGTTACAGAAATATACTGCTGTCCCTACCCCAGGTGTTATTCCCTCAACCCACCTCTCAATGCTATTACAGGGTAGAGGACCATCCCACTCACCCAGACTGTATCATTACAATGAGACGGGAGGAGACCATTCTGCCCCTCCAATTGCACAGGAATAATAGATGAAGTAATTCAGCTCGTTGAGTACATTACACAGCCCAGGACGAGGCCATTCAACCCACCTGAACTGCTGCACAGAAACAGGGATGCTGTCACTAACAGGATATAGTAGAGATAAATGATTTTCAAAATAAAACTGTAACTTGTTTTGAGTCAGCGATCACTGTAGTGTCATCAATGATCAATAATCTATGTAAAATATCTGGATGAAGGGACGGAATGGATCAAAGCTGAACTACATTGTACACCAAAATGATCATTCTATAGATCTTCAAATGGAGGTAGCGAATCTGCATTATGATTAGACAGGGAAGGTTAGTGAGCGTACCCTCAGCAGTAATAATACAATGTGAGTTGTCTATTGCAGTTGGGAACAATTTAAATGCAGAGAGATTGCAGAACTCTGTAATGCAGATGTTTTTCATATTCTTGGTGCATGAATCATATGAAGTCTGTCTGCAGATGCAGCAAGTGATTCGGAAGGTAAGTGGAATGATGTTGTTTGTGGCAACGGGTATTGGGATTAATTAGGAATATTTCACTGTATCTGTACAGGGCATTGCTGAGACCACATCAGATACACCGGGTGCAGTTTTGATCCTCTAATCTAAAAATACAACCAGATACAATTCCTTTCAAAGATGTTCAAAGATGCTTCCCTTTACTCATTCCTGAAATGAAGGCCTTTTGTTATCGGGGATTATCTGTTTAGATCTGAGATGAGAAATCTTCTTAAACCACGATTTTCTGAGAGGTTTTTCAGCTGGATAGATATTTTCTCTTGTTAAGAAGACGAAAGCTAGATAATAATTTTTGATTGAGATGCATTGGTATTAACACAAATACTATGAAGATATCATCCCATTTTTTAAAATTACGCAGATGTATATAGATATCTCATCAAATCATCAAACGGGCACATTATTTTCTTTGTAGAGACGCTGATAGGGGAGGGGAGGGAAATATATCCCTAGTGGTGGTGTCCGTTTGGAGGTGGCGGAAATGAGGGCGGATGATATGCTGTACATGGAGCTTGGTGGGGTAGTCGGTGAGGACATTATTTTATTTTGCTAATGAAAGGCACTGTGCACAACAACAGCAATGATGCTGCATACAGCATACAGTCTATTATCATCCATTCCAGAGAATGTAAATGGAGTGTGCACATGGTCCAGTTTGGTGTTCAGTGACATTCTTGTATTTTTCCACACAGAGACGGAGAAAAAATATTACTTGCTTCAGAACCAGCAGCCAACTGGTCTCTCTCTTACTTACTTCTGCCTGAAAACAAGGCGTGAGGGCAGAAAAATCCTGAGTCATCTTTACCACTCATGGAGGATTCCTGATGAGGATTCATTGGAAACTCTGTACAGCTCGAAGAAAAGGGAATTCAGACAAATCCAACTGTTCCGGGAAAACAAAATCCGCATTCCCAGACATTTGTGTGAGCAGAATAAGTTGAAAGTCAGAAAAAAACATTTGGGACACTCTATCATTTTACCATTTGTTCACAGTTCTCAGATTTCTGAAGAAAAATTACCCAGTCCGATACCTGGACACAACACTCAACTGGTTACATTTAAAATTTGCTTTCACCAATAGAGGAATGGGAAAAGACATGAATGACCCTCCAACATTGTTCAGAACACGAATAAGAGATTCTCATAGGGTTGTCAAGGTGTGAAATCCCTTCCACAGAAGATTGTGATGCCTGGATATTTCCCTTTGTTCAAAATTGTCTATGGAAGGCATTTGAAAGACAAATGAATGTAGGAAAAAGGTACACTGACAGAAAAGTGCTGAGACCTTAATCAGGTCATAGTGCATGGTAGACCCTCACTCAGAAATGACTCAAAAGTGCTTTGCTCTCTTTGATTACAACATGCAATAACAGTACATCCAGGAAAATTACAGCCATTTACTTTGAAATTACAGAAAATGAAAACATAAGGAACAGGAATAGGTAATTCGGACGGTCAAGCCATTGTATACGATCATGGATAATCTACTGTTCGCATTAACTCCTCCTTAATGCCCAGTTATTCACACTCCTCAGCTCTCTGACAGGTCAAAGATTCATGTACCACCCCATTAAATACTTTCAGTGATGTAGCTCCCCTAACTCTCTAGTCCAGATAATTCCTGACATTGATTACCCTCTGTGAGAGGAAAACACTCTCTACACATACACCGTCAACTATTGATGTGAACCAAGAGGTGAACACAGGGGCTCAGGAAAGAGTGAATGACCTTGATATCAAGGCAGTAGTTGACTGAGGATGTCATCAAGACCACCTACGTATCTGAGCTTAATGAGAATCAGGTCTCACCTCCTCACTGGTTGGGGTCTTTCAGAGCACAAAGGAAGATGTTTGTGGTCGGTGGCCAACAATCCTCTCAGTCCCGGGACATCTCTTCAGGAGATCCTCAGATTAACTTCCTCAGCACAAACATCTTCAGCTCCTTCATCAACGTCTATGTGCCCCCATTCCCGGCGCCCCCCATCTATCCCTAGATCAGAAGTGGAGTGATCACTGAAGATCACACAATACTCAGAACATTTTGTCCCCACTCAGCTTCTGAACCGGTCTGTGTCTATATTCAGCAAGACCCAAACAACATTTACGTTTGTGCTGTTAAAGTGTCGGTAACATTGATGTAACAGAACGGCCAGGCACTGCAAATTTCCACAGTTAAATGAGGAGCTCATTCAGCACCTCAAGCTGGTTACCCCCGGATATGTGGAAACCATTCAGTCCATAGAAATGACTGAACAAGAAGAAGGACAGCCCATTCAATCCTCCTGCCTGTTCCACAGGAAGAGGAGGCGTCTGGTCAGTACATTGAACTGTTAAACAGGAACAGGCAAGAGTTCAGTAAGACCCCGAAACCTGTCCTATGGAACCAGGAGGAGACCATTCCCCCTCGAAACACTTATACAGGAATAGGAGGGTGTCATTGATGCTCCAACCTGGAAAACGAACGGAACAGAGACTGCACTCATAGACTGCTCACAATGCTCCTCGTGGCTCCATTGCCTGTGGAACAAATGATTCTTTAACGTGTTTTGTTGGCAGTGAGGAAGGAATCAAATGTTTTGTGCCAAGCCTCAAGGAGGCATCTTCCATCTCCAAGAAGACAGACCCATGTTCTCCTTGGGGGTCAGAAGCTGCTGGGGATAGTTAACTGTTTCAGAATGAAGGTGTTGTGGCTCCTGTCGCGATGGAGGATAACGTGAAGTTCTATGTATGATCACACACCAAATGCACTGGATTAATGTTGGAAGAGTTTATCGAAATGGGCAGTGGCGTGCACTGAGAGGAACATTCTCAGAGTCTTTTCAGCCATTGAGAATTATGTAAACCAAGTTAAAAAAAACATGAAATTTTTCACCGTATTAGTTCTGTTTGGAATATAATGAGTGACTGTCCATCACCTTAAGTTTCAATGCAATCACCTCTTATTCTTCAAAGCGCTACAGATCCGCATGCACTCCCGATGGCACAATCATCCCAATAATTAGTCTGGTAAAACTCCTTTATGCTGTTTCTGCCAAGAGGATTATTCCTTATAAAGAAGAGAAAATCTGTGCACAATACTCCAAATACTATCTCAACAACACTCTAAGGTTGATCATAACAATTCTGTTCCCTCACTTAGCTGTCTCAGCTTCTTTCCTGTGGTATAAAAAGCCATTCCTTCTCTCTGCACTGCGAATGATGTGGAATTTTGAAGTTTCTTACATCTGTGCGTCAGTCATCACCAGAGGTGTCAATGTGGATGTATATCACGTTCAGAGGGAGACTCAATCAGAAAGAATTCACTTGAAACAGGGAATGGTCACCTACCTGAATGGAAATGACTTGCAGGAAAATGCAAATCAGGCAGAGAAAGGGAGCTATCTTTCCTTTTGTTCTTCCCTCACGGGATGTGTGCAGCCCTGGTCAGGCCAGCATATTATGCTGATCTTGAACTGAGTGGCTGATTCAGCTGTTGCACAGGATAATAAAGAGTAAACCACATTACTGTGGGTTTTCAGTCACACAGAGACCTGAACATGAAAGGATAACCCATTGCCTGCTCTAAAGGACATGAGGCAAACAGATATGCTCCTGTTTAAAACTAGTGATGATGATTTCATTTGCATTCCATCAACTTCCTTCATGAGACACCAAAAGATTATTATTATGTGCCGCTTGATTATGAGTAAATGACTTGACCACCATGCACTGTCTGTCCATCTGACAGATTCTGTGGAGAGGACAAATTAACCAGCTCATGTGACGTAAGCATAGTTAGAAGGGACTTGAAACGGTTATATCTGAATTTACCAAAGACACAAACGTTGGATTATTCAGCAGCTGCATTGAGGCTGAGAAAGTGACAGAAATATCCTGATAGTGGTCTTGGGCAGGATTGGTGAGTGGGGAGAATATGTAGAAATGTAAACATGAATGAAGAAAAAAGATAATCGAAATTAGGAACAGTCTGGTTTCTCCTCGCGTATTGTTGAGTAAGCTGTGAATAGTAATTTGCGAGTTATAATCAGTAAGGAATAAAATTTTTGACTGGATCTGAAAATGATGACTTGCAAATTTTAAAATTTGAATATGAACAGCAATTCAGTACAACTCAGCTTAATTGTCAGATGGAATGACTTACCAGGAACACCAACTATAGCGAGGATAGGATAGTAACCACCTTGAGTAATCCAAAGGATATCTTCGATCCGTGAGGCTAATGATATCCAAGGCTGAGAAAGGTAGAAAAGACCCTCGGATAAACTCCTGTCTGTTATTGTAATTATTCCAGTCTAAGGTTCTCAGATTCTGATCCATTAATGGAACACTCCAATCTAATGTTCTCAGATTCTTATCTCTCCTCCCCCTGTCTCTCTAGCTACTGATCCCTGTTCGTCCAGTCATTGATGCTCCCGCCCATACTGGGATAACACATTGAACCGAGTCCTTAATTAATAGAAGGGGCAAGCCCTCCAGTGACAAATCTCGGATCCACGGAGAATGACATTAATCACAGTAACTGAACAAATAGCTCCAGCCAACGCCTTTCAATTCAATATTGTTTTATTCAAATTCAAATCAATGTTTCAAACTGTCATTTTCTGGATTGGATATGTGAGGGTGACTGATGGAACAAATCTTGAGGCCGGTAGATCAATTGAGTGTAACCATTCAATCTGTCTTGGATGCAGGAGTAATGCCATAAGTTTATCAGAACGTAAACACGTGTCTCTGATTATAAATGGAAACATACATCCTGGAACTATTGATCAAGCATCATAATTTGAATTAAACATTGAGACAATTTTTATAATTCATGATCTGAGGCGAATGCGTGTCTGAGAAACGTGGGGTTGTAACAGACAAATGCATGGATATGTTAACAGAGAATTGAACGTGGCGAATACAATTCAGATTGTTATTCCAGGTTTAGAGAGAGGCAGATGAGGCCTGTGCTCTTGATGTTATCGATGTTAGTGAAGTTGATGAAATGTTATTTACTGGACTTCAATTACAGTGTGATTATGGCATTGTGGAGGAGACAGGAAACAGAAAGAATTGTGGGATGTGACAGTTCAGACTGGAGGGAGGGACAATATTACTCCCCAGTCATCAGTATTGGAATGTTACTCTTTATAACTCATATGAAGAACAGATTCAAGGATACATCTAAAGTGAGGAATGAGGAGTAAATTTTGTTTATTGAACACAAAACACGGGGACAAAATGATTTTCTATCCGTACTAAACTATGGGAAGTACAAAGAATTAAGATACACTCATGATATTGAGCTTCATAAATTGAAATGTGTATCACAAAACCACGGAAGTGATGTGTAATCTTTGTCAATCATTTTTTGGTCCATAGCTGAGATGCTGATTTCCCCTCTGTCAGTGATCCACCTCATTGAGATTCTCTGGCGCAGTATCTCAGTATCGAGCCCGATTCCTAGTTTTTGCTGCTGTTCATCCAGTCTATTTAAATTAAATCACCTTCTCACTGTAGAAAAAAAAAGTCACTTTGCCTTTTGAACTCTGTTTAACTGTCAGCAACACAGCTCTGTGATATTATTGGCGATAAATGCTCTGGGACCACAGCCAGTATCCGCAAAGTGCTCACAGGGTATGGTACGAGATAAAGGCCTTGCAGTCTGTGAGAATTTCTAAATAAAACTTCCATTTTCTGTCTGTTCCTGTCTATCTCCCCCCATGCTGTTTGCTGATCTATCCAACTCACCCTCTTTTAGCATCCCTCCAATCACCCCCTGTTTCCAAATTGTGCAGTTGTACAACTTGATGTTTTGGCCATTTTGGAGAAATGGATAGAGCAGGGAAAGGACTGATCGTTGTAGGGTCCGTGGTTTAGATGCTTCAATAAGAACAAGAAAGGTACTAAAAGTGGGGCGGGGGTGGGGGAGGGTGGGGTGGCATTGAAAATCAAAGACAGCTTTACGTTGGTGGAAAAGATGCTTGATAAGGACTCGTCTAGCGAGGTCGTATGGGAAGAGATTAGAAACAAACACGGAGAGGTCACTCTGCTGAAAGTTCTCTATTGCCTTCTGAAAAGTTCCAGAGATGTAGAGGAAAGGATTACAAAAAGAATACTGGATAGGAGCGAAAATAACAGAGTAGTTGTTATGGAAGAGTTTAACTTTCCAAATATTGACTCGAAATGCTGCAGTTCAATTACTTTATATAGGTCAGTTTTTGTCCAATGTGTGCAGAATGGTTTCCTGACACAGTATGTAGATAGGCCAACAAGGGCCGAGGCCAAATTTGGTTTGGTACTGAGTAATGAACCAGACCAGGTGTTAGATTTGGAGGTAGGTGATCACTTTGCTGATAGAGACCACAATTCCGTTATGTTTACCTTAGCGATGGAAAGGGACAGGTGTATACCGCAGGGCAAGAGTTATAGCTGGGGGAAAGGCAATTATGATGCGATTAGGAAAGGTTTTTGGATGCATAGGATGGGGAAGGAAACTGCAGAGGATGGGTACAATTTAAGAGTGGAGCTTTTTCAAATAACAGCTACTGTGTGTCCTTGATAAGTTTATACTTGTCAGGAAAGGAGGAAGTTGTCGAGTGAGGCTGCATTGGTTTACTGAAGCAGTTGAATCTCTTGTCAAGAGGAAGAAGGAGGCTTATTTTAAGATGAAACGTGAAGGCTCAGTTCGGATGCTTGAGAGTTACAAGGCAGCCTGGAAGGACTTTAAAAAAGAGCTAAGAATAGCCAGGAGAGAGCATGAGAAGTCTTTGGCAAGTAGGATCGCGGAAATCCCTCAAGCTTTCTATCAGTACGTCATGAATAATAGAATGACCAAATGAAGATTAATGGCAATCAATGACAGTAGTGTTAAGTTGCGTGTGGAGTCTGAGGAGATAGGACAGGCTATAAATTAATATTTGAATCAGTATTCACAATGGAAAAAGAAAATGCTGTCGAGGCCAATACTAAGATACGGGCTATTAGACTAGACAGGTTTAAAGTTCGTAACGTGGAGATGTTAGCAGTTCTGGAGAGTGTGAAAACAGATTAGTCCCCTGGGCCAGATGGGATTTATCCTAGCATTCTCTGAGAAGCTAGGGAAGAGTTTACACAACCATCTGTTTGGATTTTTACATCGCCATTATCTACAGGGATAGTGCCAGAAGAATGGAGGACAGCAAACGTTGTCCCCTTGCTCAAGAAATGGAGAAGAGACAACCCTGGTAATTAGATACCTGTCTTAGTTTGGTTGTGGGTAAGGTGTTGGAAAGGATTATAAGAGATAGGATTTACTATCATCTAGAAAGGAATCATTTGATTAGGAATAGTCAACAAGGTTTTGTGAAGTGTATGTCATGCCTCACAAATCTTACCGAGTTCATTGAGAAAGTGACCAAACACGTGGATGAGGGTAAAGTGAGTTATGTGGATTTCATTTAAGCGTTTGATAAGGTACCCCCATGGTAGGCTATTGAAGAAAATATGGAGAGTGTGGCGTTGGAAAAGCAGAACAGATGAAGCAGCGTCTAAGATGCATGCACATTGATGTTTCTCTTGTAAGCCCTTCATCAGGAATCAGTTTTCTGGTCTGCAGCATCTGCAGTCTTCATTGTCTCCTTGCTCCTCGGATGTTGCCTGACCTGCTGTGCGTTTCCAGCGCCACACTCTCGACTCTGATCTCAAACATCTGCAGTCTTTACTTTCTCCCAGAAAATATGGAGACGTGGAATTGTGAGTGATTTAGCGTTTGGATCACAAATCGGCTAGCTGAAAGCAGACAGAAGGTGGTAGTTGATGGGGAATGTTCATCCTGGAGTTTAGTTGCTAGGGGTATACTGCAAGGATCTGCATTGGAGTGATGGTTGTTTGTCCTTTTGAAAATGACCTTAATGAGTGTATAGAAGGATGAGTTAGTAAATTTACGGTTGACAGTAAGGTCGATGGATCTGTCGGCAGTGCTGAAGGATGTTGTCGGTACTGAGCTGTAATGTTCTGTGTGCATGGACCTACTATGGGCTAAATAGCTTCCTTCTGTGATGTAACGATTCTGAGGCACTCTGGTCTACAATAAAAGCTTCAGGTGCCTGGAGAGACAAGCGGGTCCAGTAAAGGACACACACTGCACAATCATCCATCATCTCTTCCTGTTCTCTGATATACAGCAGCCTCAAAATATCAGTCCAAACAAAATAGATTGATTCACATTCAAGCAGTCAGCAGGACGTTCACCCGAGGGGATTGCCGTCAGAGGATTCAATGAATAATAAGGTTTCAGAATAAATCAAAAAATAAAACAATATCACAGCAGCATAATAATTGGCAGCAGAGTGGAACTTATCGTTCCAAATATTTCCCAGTTCAGCATTGTGTTCAGTTTTGGTCACCTTGCTATAGGAAGGATGGTATTAAACTGAAACTTTACAAGGATGTTGCCAGGCCTCAAGGGTCTGAGTCATAGGGGGAGGTTGGATAAGCTGGGACATTTCCCTTTAGAGCGCAGGAGACTGAGGGAAGCATGAAGTGCTTCGAGAAGCTAGTCATGGCCCACATCAGTTCCAGTATCCCAGCCTGCCTCCATCCCCTACAATTTTCCTACCAGTGGAATGGGTCCATAGCGGGTGCCATATCCCTGGAACATCTGGACAACAAGGGCACCCACGTCAGATTCCTGCTCATTGACAATAGGTTCACCTTTAACACCATTATTCCCTCCAGACTGATCATCAAACTCCCTGACCTTAGTCTTGGCTAGGCCCTCTGAATTTGGATCCTCAGCGTTCTGACCCACAGTACACAATCAGTGAAAATAGGTAAGTGTGTCTCTTCCATGATAACATTCAACACGGAAATCCCAAAGGATGTGTCCTCAGCCCCCTACTATACCCCTGTACACCCACGACTGTATTGCCAAATTTTGAACAAATGCCATCTACGTGTTCACTGATGACACCATCACAGTAGGACAGGTATGTAATGATGGCAAGTTAAAATACAGAACGGAAATAGAGGACTTTGTGATGTGCTGCACTGAGACCATACTCTAATTCAACGTCGGCAGAACCAACCAACTGATCAATGACTTCAGAAAGAAATGAGGAGAACATGTCCCAATCTGCATCAATGGAACTGCAGTTGAAAGGGTGGAAAGCATTAAGTTGCTCGGAGTGACGATAACCGACCTCCCATGTAGATGTGACAGCCGAGATGGCACAAGAAAAGCCTCTTCTTTCTCTGGCAGCTCAGGACATTTGACATGTCCACAAGGCCCCTCACCAATTTCTACAAATGCACCACTGACGGCAAAGTATCTGGGTGCATAATGACCTGGTGTGGCCACAGCCCTGCCCAGGACATTAAGTGAAATGACAACAGGTTGTGTGCACAGCCCATGCCATCACGGAAACCAACGTCCTATCCATTGTCTCCATTGACACAGCTCACTGCCGCCGAACGGCTGACAACATTACCAAAGACACATCGTACCCTGGATCTCCTTTTGTCTCTTCCAACATGCAGACAATACAGAAGCTTGAACACACAAACCAGCGGCTCATGAACAGCATCTTCCCAACCATTAGTAAACTGAGGAATGGATTCTCTAACTTCAAATAACGCTGATCTTGCTAACATTGATGTTGCCTATTGCATGCCCTTTCTGGTGTAGCCTTTATGTCTCAGTCTAAGTTTTTCCTTTGCCCTATGATCTATATGTTCCTTGATTATTGTAGGAGCGAGATTCCCCAGCTCGGGACAAAGACTCTGGAGGCAGAGAGGACACAGGCACGGAATGGACTTTAATTCAAGCAAAACCTCGTTAATGCTGAGAGTATACCAAAGGATCTTCCTCGAATTTGGCTTTGACATGAGAAGACAATCGTTTCCTTAATCTTTAACTCAGATCAGAAGGCAAATCAATGACACACTTCGATTTTGAAGTAAAAAGCCAGTATTTTTTATATGTTTTGTGTTGCAATGATTGAACACAACTTTGTCAGTGTACCCTCCACTCCCCTTCTGCGGAACCAGTCTTGTAAAACAACTGATAAATGATGGACACTCGCATGGACAGCCCGAGCTTCTTATTTGTTTTGGAAGTTTGACGATTTTTGTTACCTCTAGGCCTTGGGATCTTTCTATAATGTATTCCAAAGTTTGTGGCTGTGCTCTTTTTAGTCATACCCCTCATTGTTTATTTTGAAGGATTGCATAAATTCTATTCTCCATTGGGCAGGCTACTACTTCTCACATTTTACATTAAAAAGTTGATTCTGATACAAAATTCGTAATATTATTATTATTTCTACTGTTAACCTTTTTCTGAGCGAATTAGACAAGACCTGCCAGGCATCTCTTAAAGTTTTATAATTACGTTGAAATCTGTGTCGATGATTATTCACCAAATATTTAACTAGAACTTTTTCTATTGTAAACAGTTTCAAAGGCCCAGCTGGTTTCTGAAAGATAACTTGAGTTGCTGTCTTTGAGGATTAAAAGAATCCTTACTGAGACCAGAATAAGTTACCTTTTGTAGTGATTCTTCAGAGTTTTTGTGCTACAATTTCATTATTTCATCTGTGTCCTGTTGCAAATCATCAATTTTTCAAAACAAGAACCTTCTTTATCACTATGTTGGCATGTTTCAGAATCTTGCGAATCAGATTATCCATTCTTTGGCCTTGAAATTATTTCCTTCTCAAAGTCACTTTTTTCATGAATGCTGAAGCAATCTATTTTAATGTCTGGCTATTTTGTGGCTTTTCAAAACCAGACAGCTGAAGTAGACTTTTAAATTTCGGCCACTTCATGTCTCTAAAAAAAAGGCAGCTCCAACTCTCACTATCCCTGTCCCTGGGGAAGCTGTTTCCTTCCAGCTCTAACTCTGACATCTCCTTGGCAATGTGGAAAATGACTCAGCTATGTCCAGTTCCTAAGTGGGGAATAATTACAATCTGACCAATTACAACCCCCTCAGTCTCATCACGATAGTCAAATTGGGAGTTCTTTTTGACAGAGCTGTCAAGCAGCACAGACATAACTTGCACAGTGTGGTTTCAAATAGGTCCCCATGTGGAGATGATGCTGTTTTGGAAAAGTCACTGGATTAATAATCCAGACCAGGCTAATGCTCTGGCAGCTGGTGGAAGTTAAAAGCAATTAATAAAATATCGAGATCTTAAATGTGGTGTCAGTAACAGTGACCTTGAAGTCAATGTCGATTGTAAACAACAATTTGCTTTTCGAATGTACTTTCAGGAAGTGATTCTCCTGTGCTTTCCTGGTCTGGCCTAAACATGACTCCAGACACACAGACATGTGATCACTCTTCAATGGTCTCTGAAAAGGCCAAGCAAGATACTCTATTGTATCAAACTGCTCCGACGTCTTAAAGGATAAAACCTGACAGAACACCCAGCCCCAGCCTCAGTGTGGAAAAGGGAACGGGAAACACAGTCCTGTTGAGCCGGCAGAGACACCCTTCTTAACATCTGCGAACTTGTGACAACATTTACAGAGTTTTCCCACAGACCGCTCAGAAACATTGGGAATGGAATGGGCCATACAGCACATTGAGCCTGCACCATTCTAGTTAATGTCTGAACATCTCTTCAATGCACTTTCCCCACACACTGTACACATCCCTTAATGTGATTAACCTTGTGAAGCTATAAAATAGGAACTGCGATAATCCCTTTGATCTGTCGAATTTGCTGTCCAGTTCAATATAATGATGACTGAACATTTATTTCTACACCATACTCCTGCTCTCTCCACCACCCCTTCGGTGTCTAGACATCCTTAATAGTCTTTAATGCCTTGTCTTCCACAGCCTTGTGTGAGAGAGAATTCCCAGGTTCACCAGTCTCTGAGTGCAGATAATTATTCTTATCTAAATGCAATGTGACCTGTTTGTACCTAATACTGTGGCTCCTAATATTAGACGTCCCAGCCAGGGGATTTATCATCACTGCTTCAAATCTATCGAACCCTGTCAGTGCTTTAAATATTCCTCTGCGATCTCCACTCATTTTCCTCAACCACATGGAATACAGGCTCAGTCACCCCAAACTCTGCTCCATAAAAGTCTGTCATCCCAGAGATCAGTCTGGTCATCCTTTGCTGCACTCCCTCAATTTCAGGTTTGTACTTTATTTGGTACGGAGACCAGAACTGCACACAATAATGCACAATGTTCGAGTTGAGGTCGAACCAAGGGCCTGTACAGCTGCACTGAGGCACCCTTACTCCTGGACTTAAGTCCACCTGAAATGAGGGTCGACACCCCATTTATCTTCCTGACTGCTTTCTGCTCCTGCAATATTACTTTCAGTGACTGGTGTACAGGGAGATCCCAGATCCTTTTTAAATGTTACAGCTCCCCACATAATGGGTCTGCGTAAACTGGACTCTGTGCCAATGTATTTCCAGTATTGGCTTCTGTCTTCAGAATTCACTGCCATGCACGGAACTCAGAGGTCTGTCCAAATAATAACAGAAGAAAAGTGTCTTCATAGATCGACATTTCTCAACCACTCCCTTTTTAAATGGTTGGCTGGCATTTTAGTGTTCCCCAACAAAGTAGAAAACATCACATCTGTCCACACTGCTCTTCATCTGCCACATGTTTACTCATTCACTCCATTAGTTTCAATCAACTCGAAATTTTTTTCACATCGTCCTCAATTTTCAAAAGCCTAGTTCCGTCAGCAGACTTGGAAACCTTGCATTTGATTCCCTCAACGAGATGTTTGTGATGTATTGTGAATATCTGGCGCCCCATCACCAATTATTGCAATGCCTCATGAGCCTTCCAAACTGAAAACCATCCATTTATTCCTACACATTGTTTCCTGTCAACACTCCCATTTTAACACCATGTTCATATATTACCCCCTATCCCAATTGCTTTTACTTTGCACACTAGGCTTGGGGCTCTATTACAATTCTTGCTGAAAATCCAAGTTCAATGCCTCTATTATTTTTTCTGTAATTAATCTACCAGCCAGTTTCTCAAATATGTTTCCCATTTCATCAATGTATGTTGATTTTTTTCTCTGCCCATTATTTTCGGTTCCAATAATTTCACCAAATTAGTTTATTTACTAATTTTGTTCAATATCATTTCCTCCTCAGACTCAGATTTTATCCTAATGCTGGGAAGGCTTTGTTGAGGTATTTTTCTGTGACGACAGAAGTGAAGTAGTTGTGTCATGTTTCTCTGTTCTCCATTCTCCATTTCCTGTTTTCAGACTGTAAGGAAACTGAAACTTTGACTAAAAAGAACTGCTGTTGTCTATTCACCCTCTCCATGCCCCTTGTAATATTAAACCTGAATTACTTACCCACTCAACTTCTTCTGCTCCAAAATAAATAACTCGAGCTTACCCATCATCTCTCCGCAGCTCATATGCTCCATCCCAGGGAACATCCTGGTGAATCTCCTCTGAACCTCATCCAGAGCAATCACATCCTTCCTGTAATGTGGCTCACAGAACTGCACACAATATTTTATTTTGCCTAACCAAAGTGCCATATAAAATTCGTATGACCTTTGGGTCAATGAATAAAGGCTTTATATACAATCATGCTGAACTAATCAATTATCACTTCCAGTCACATTCAGAAATGTGTGGAGAGGCAGCCTCTGAGCTTCCTAGTGTGGTGCCATTTTTTGAGTACTCCCCTGTCTGGTTCCTTCTTCCAAAGTGTATCACCTCATATTTATCAGGGTTACATTCCATCTGCCATTGATCTGACCATCTGACAATTCGATCTGTATCTTCCTGTAACATAAGACCTTCCTCCTCACTGCCAACCACCCGGCCAATCTTTGTGTCAAACACAAACTTACTTCTCACACGCCCCCTACCAACTTTACATTCACATCACTTATGAACACCCAAATAATAAGGGACACAGCACTGATCTCTGCGGTACACCAGGGGAAATTGGGCTCCAGCCACACAAACACCCTTCTACCATGAAGTTGAGTTGGGATGCAACTTGCCAAGTCACAAATAGGCCCTACATGTTCACTGGTTGTTCTTTTCCACTTGGTGTACGTGAAGAATATCTGGGGATATTCCTTAATCTTGCCCTGCCAACAGACTTCAATGCCCCTGTGTTAGTCAGTCCCCTCCGAGGGAAGACTTTCCTCCTTATTACCGTCTTAAATGGCATATCCCTTATCCTGTCATTATTTGCCTTAAATATAGAGTAGACAGCTAGAGAAACATCATGTTTATTTCCACCTCATCACGTGTATCATAGATTTTTGAAATTTCACTGCGATCACCTCTCATGCTTTGAAACTGGAGAAGTCGCAAGACAACTCTCTCCATCAGAAAATCTTGTCATCTCAGGAATTAATCTATAGAATGTCCATTGCACGTCCTCTGTGATCAGTGTGATCTTTCTAGATTAGGTCACCAAGACTGAACTCAATAACTCAGGTACATTCTCATCAACACTCTATGCAACTGCTTCATGATGTCTTTCCCGCTATATTCCGATTCCCTTAAACAAAATCCAACCTAACTTTAATTTTCCAATTACACGTATTCCTCCAATTACCATTCAAACTCATTGCATTTACGAACTCACTGTGTGAGTTATAGATTCATAGAGATGTACAGTATGGAAAGAGACCCTTTAGTCCAATCCGTCAATGTCTAGCAGATATCCCAACCCAATCTAGTCCCACCTGCCCACACCCGGCCTGTCTCCCTCCAAACCCTTCCTATTCATATAACCATCCAAATGCCTTTTAAATGCTGCAATTGTACCAGCCTCCACCACATCCTCTGGCAGCTCATTCCATACACGTACCACTGTCTGTATGAAAATGTTGCCCCTTAGGTCTCCTTTACATTTAGATCAGATTACTTACAGTGTGGAACCAAATCCACACCGGCCGGCTGAAGCGCAACCCACCCAGACTCATTCCCCTTCACCTAACTCTATGGGCAGATTAGTTTAGCCAATTCACCTAACCTGCACATTTTTGGATTGTGGGAGGAAACCCACAAAGACACGGAGAAAACGTGCAAACTCCACACAGAGCGTCGCCTGTGGCGGGAATTGTGAAGCAGCAGTGCGAACCACTGTGCCACCATGCCACCCAACATCTTTCTCCTCTCACCCTGAACCTATGCCCTTTAGTTCTGGAGTCCCCGAACTCAGGGAAAAAACTTTGTCTAATTACCCTGTCCATGCCCCACATAATTTTCTACATCTCGAGAAGGTCACGCCTCAGCCTCCGACGCTCAAGGGAAACCAGTCCTGGCCTGAACAGCCTCTTCCTATAGCTCAAATCCTCCCACCCTGGCAACATTCTTGTAAATCTTTCCTGAACCCTTTCAAGTTTCACAACATATTTCCGAGAGGAAGGAGACCAGAATTGCACGCAATATTCCAACAGTGGTCTAACCAGTGTACCGTACAGCCGCAACATGAACTCCCAAGTCCAATACTCTCACCAATAAAGGAAAGCATAACAAACGCCGCCTTAACTATCCTATCTACGTGCGACTCCACTTTCAAGTAGCTATGAACCTGCACTCCAAGGTCTCTTTGTTCAGCAACACTCCGCAGAAACTTACCATCAAGTGCATAAGTCCTGCTAAATTTTGCTTTCCCAAAATGCAGCATCTCGCATTTATCTGAATTAAATTCCATCTGCCACTTCTCGGCACATTGGCCCATCTGATCAAGATCCTGTTGTAATCTGAGGTAACCTGCTTCGCTGTCCACCACACCTCCAATTTTGGTGTCATCTGCAAACTTACGAACAATACCTCCTACGCTCGCAGCCAAATCATTTGTGTAAATGACAAAAAAAGAGAACCCAGCACTGATCCTTGTGGTACTCCACTGGTCACAGGCCTCCAATCTGAAAAACAACCCTCCACCTCCACCGTCTGTCTTCAAACTTTGAGCCAGTTGTGTATCTAATTGGCTAGTTGTCCCTGTATTCCATGAGATCTAAACTTACTAATCAGTCTCCCATGGAGAATCTTGTCGAACGCGTTACTGAATTCCATATAGATCACATCTACTGCTCTGCCCTCATCAATCCTCTTCGTTACTTCTTCAAAAAACTGAATCAAGATTGTGAGGTATGATTTCCCACGCACAAAGCCATGTTGAATATCCCTAATCAGTCTTTGTATTTCCAAATGCACGTACATCCTGTCCTTCAGGGTTCCCTCCAACAACTTGCCCACCACCGACGTCAGGCTTACTGGCCTATAGTTACTTGGCTTGTCCGTACCACCCTTCTTAAACAGTGGCACCACTTTTGCCAAACTCCAGTCTTCTACCACCTCTCCTGTGATTATCAACGATCCAAATGTCTCAGCAAGAAGCCCAGAAATCGCTTCTCTAGTTTACCACAGAGTTCTATGGTACACCTGTTCAGGTCCTGGGGAATTATCCACCTTTACCCGTTTCAAGACATCCAGCACTTCCTCCTCTGTAATATGGACATTTTTCAACGTGTAACCATCCATCTTCTGATATTCTACATCGTCCATATCCGTTTCCACAGTAAATACTGATGCGAAATACTCGTTTAGTATCTCCCCCATTTTCTGCGCCTTGCTGATCTTTGAGGGGCCCTATTCTCTCCCTAGTTATGATTTTGTCAGTATTGTGTTTGTAAAAACCCTTTGGGATTCTCATTAATTCTACTTGCTACAGCTATCTCCTACTGCCTTTATATTCTTCTTAGGATTTGCTCGATCAAACCTGTCGATACCTGACACATGCTTCCTTCTTTTTATTAACCAAACCCTTTAGTCATCCAGCATTCCTTATACCGACCAGCCTTTCCACTCATCCTAACAGGAACATACTTTCTCTGGATTCTTGTTATCTCATTTCTGAAGGCTTCCCATTTTCCAGCCGTCCGTTTACCTGTGAATATCTGCCCCCAGTCAGGTTATGAAAGTTCTTGCCTAAAACCGTCAAAATTGGCCTTTCTCCAATTTTGTACTTCAACTTTTAGACCTGGTCTACCCTTTTCCATAATTACTTTAAATCTAACAGAATTATGGCAGCTGGCCCCGAAGTGCACGTCGACTGACACCTCAGTCACCTGCCCTGCCTTATTTCCCTCGGGTGGGTCAACTTTTGCACCTTCTCTAGTACGTTCGTCCACATACTGAATCAGAACATTTTCTTGTACAAATTGCTCTCCATCTAGACCCTTAACGCTATGGCAGATCCAGTCTATGTTTGGAAAGGTAAAATCTCCTACCATAATTACCCTACTTTCTTACAGATAGCTGAGATCACTTTACAAGTTTGTTTCTCAATTTACCTCTGACTATTAGGAGGTCTACAATACAATCCGAATAAGGTGATCATCCCATTCTTATTTCTCAGTTCTACTCAAATAACTTCACTGGATGTATTTCCAGGAATGTCCTCCCTCAGTACAGCTGTAATGCTAACCCTAATCAAAAATGTCACTTCCCCTCCTCTCCTATCTGCCTTTCTATCTTTCCTGTCGCATTTGTATCCTGGAACATTTGGCTGCCAGTCCTGCCCACCCCTGAGCCATGTTTCCGTAATTGCTATGATATCCCAGTCCCATGTTCCTAACCATGCCCTGAGTTCATCTGCCTTCCCTGTTAGGCCCTTGCATTTAAATAATTCAGTTTACTTTATTAGTCCTACCTCGTCCCTGCCTGCCCTGACTGTTCGACTCGTTTCTGTTCTCAGTTGTACCAATCTCAGATTGATCTATTTCCTCACTATCTCCCTGGCCCCCTCCCCCTCCCCCCACCTGACTAGATTAAACCCTCCCGAGCAGCTCAAGCAAAGCTCCCTGCCAGTATATTCGTCCCCTTCCAATTTAGGTGCAATCTGTCCTTCTGGTATAAGTCCCTTCTACCCCAAAAGAGATTCCAATGATCCAAAAATGTAAATCCTTCACTCAAACACCAGCTCCACAGCCATGCATTCATCTGCTCTATCCCTCTATTCCTGCCCTCGCTGGCTCGCAGCGCCGGGAGTAATCCAGATATTACAACTCTCGAGAACATCCTTTTTAAATTTCTGCCTAACACCCTGCAATCTCCATCCAGAATCTCAAACTTTTCCCTTCCTATATCGTTGGTTCCAATTTGGACAATTACCTCTTGCCGGCCCATCTCCCCCGTAAGAATATTCTACACCCTTTCTGAGACATCTTGATATTGGCGCCAGGGAAGCAACACACCATTATGTTTTTTCTCTGCTGGCCACAGGAACGTCGGTCTGTACCTCAGACTAGGTAGACCCCTAACACAATTGACCTCATGGAATCCGACGTACCCCTTGTTACTTTAGAGCCAGTCTCAATACCAGAAACTTGTCTGTTCGTGCTATGTTCACCTGTGAATCCATCACCCCCTACATTTTCCAAAACAGCATATTTGTTTGAAATGGGGACATCCCCAGAAGACTCCTGCACTAGCTGCTTACCTCTCTTACGTTTCTTCGAGTTAACCCATCTATGTGACTGCATCTGAGACTTTCCCCCCCTTCCTATAACTGTCATCCATCACATACTGTTGCAGTTAGATTTTTCGTTGTTTCTAACTGTCTCTCCAACCGATCCATTCAATCTGAAAGGCTTCACAACTAGAAACATGTATTGTAGATATAATCCGCAGTAACCCTTAAATCCTCTTTAAACTCCCACATCTGATAAGAAGTACATATGATTCTACTAAGGCCATTTGTGCTCCTTCACAATCTACAGACCCAGAAAAACAAAACTGTCTTATTCTTCTACAAAACACTGCCCCAGGTTAAATTTGTATTTATGACTTCTATTTTATGATTAATCAACGGACATATCTCAAAAAACATATAATTTAAGAAGAACCCACTCTACTCACTTCTGCAGACTTTCTGTAGGACACAGTTAAAACAATTCACTTATCTGGCTGGGGACTTTGCCCAAAGAGTTCCTCCAAACCAGTTGTAAATTTCACTGTTTGTTAATTTGTCTAGGCACTCTCCGATATCCAGGGATACATTAATTCAAACAGCAAAGTCAGTAACTGTGCAGGTACGCTGTCCTGTCAGTTGCCTCCCCTCACCATATGCTTCCTTTGTCTGTTCTTTTCCCTCTTAAAACTGCTGTTGCTTTGACCTTTTTCCCCCAAAGTTCCAAAACAATGCAACAGCATACAAAACAGAAATTGCTGCTCCTGGAATTCGGGGAAATCACCTTCAACACGTAAAATACCTCAAAAAAGGAGCAGCTGTTACAGCCAGAAGTTTTTCCCGCCCACACTTCTGAAAATCCAAGTACATTACTTCCACTGGTTGTCCGTGGTCTATGCTGCAAGAAATAACTTCAAATCAGTTTGTCATGCATGATTTCTCTGTCAGAAATGCAATGTGATTCTCAACAATTTTGCTGTTCATTTCTAAGTACCCAATATCACTTCTTATATAATGGATTCTAACTGTTTCCCTACATAGGTCAAATTAATTGTTCTGCAGTTCTGCACATTATCTCTTCTTCTCTGTGTACATGGATGGATCAAGTTTACTACCTTTCAGTTATCTACAATGTCTATGGCCATTGCAGGATCTACAGTAAAATAAAACACAGTCACCCACAGTTCAATTAATATGCTGTTTTATTTCTGTCATTTTGATATGAAGTATACCTGACCCATCAGACTGAGCAATGATCAATCTAGCTCAATTTTCAAGTGCTACCTTGGTGCTGATATGAATTGACTTTATGTCTTTAGTTCCACAAGTCCCAGGTGATTACTTGCTTTACACAGAGATTTCCTGGCGTTTCTCCATGAAGACAGATGCAAATTAGCTGGTTAGTTTCTCTGCCATTTCCTTGTTCCCCACAATAAATTCTGCTATACCTTACAAATTTCCACATTTGGCCTTACTTTTGTTTTCTTTGGTCTATGGATCGTAGATTTGACCAGTCTGCGTGTTTTCTGTTCGTTTGTTTAATGTTCATTTTGATTTCCTTCACACATTCTTCGTCCTTATTTTCAGAAAAGTAAATCTTACTGTATGTTCAGGTTTGCACAATGTCTGGAATTCTTCTGAAGGTGCTTCCTCAGATTTAATGCAATCATTAATTTCTTATGTAAACCATCAATGAGACCCTTTCCCTTTCTTTGGTGTTTGTAACTTAGTGATATGTACGTATTTTTCAGACATTACAGTATTTCTATCACCGACAACCATTGTTTGTCTCACACTAAATGTCATTGTATTTTTCCAATTCACTTCACCCTCTAGCCTTCAGGTTTCAATGATATTTGAGTGTAATGTTCAAACATTCGATATTGCTTGCAGGCGCTGTGTAAAATGCAACATATTAATGTCACGATTGCCCAAATCTGCCTCAGAGCACGGTAAGTAATTAGTCCTTCTGACCACACAACACCACGCCCGAAATAACCTGCTCTCTACTTTGGTTCACAACACACTCTTCAGCCTACCTCATATACATTTATGAAATTTATTTTTCACAGCATTAGCAATCATTTAGTTAACGCAGTTTAGATGCAATTTTCGATCACCCAGTATTACTGCAGCACCCACGAGATTTGCATATCTAATTTCCAGAGAATCGGATGCACAACAGTTTTGGTTTAGATATAAAAAGCACGAATGTTTGTTCGTCCTTGTTGCTTGCAAGATCCACGCAAACATATTCTGAAGAAACTGTGGGATGTGCTCTGTGGTGTTATTAGTGACAGACGTCGACAAGACATTGGGGAGGCTCACCCCCAACGGTGAGATGATCTGAAGAAATGCCCATCAATACAGGACAAGCATCAATAACCTTCCCCGCTCTGCCAGGACAAATGTCTCCCTATTCTCTCTACTCCCTCACACTCTGTGTATATCTGTTACAGCACCTGCCCCCGAACAAGGCTCTTGCTACACCACTCTCACCTTTGCATGCAACACCCTCATTCCTTCACACTCTCTGTCAATGAAAGCAAATCGAGATTGAATTTATTGTTTTGTCAACATTGAACCAGTGAGACAATTTGATGCTGGGTGCATAAAAATGCGAACATTTTGAAAATTGGGGAGAGAACAGATGCCATCGAGTCGGAAGAAGCCTGGGCATCAACCATCTTGCTCCGCAAGAAATTAGGAAATACTCACTATCACATATATTTTTTCACATGAAACATATTCATAGTAAACAGAAATACGAAGATCCAGGGAATTCAGCAGCCAGCAGAATAACATCACAGAGGATGGCAGTGGCTGTGTGGTTGTGAAATTAAGTTGATGTAATCTTCATAAGTGTCTATTGGAACAGCATATTGTTTTAGAGTTGGGGGCAGTTGTGTGGTGGGGGGGGCTGGATAAAGAATAAATAGTTGTGGTGTAATGTTCACTTTTACAGTTAAAAATAAATTGGCATTATTTTCTTTAAATAGTGGAATTTGGGAGTTCTCTGTGATTCATATTCTAACAGATTTCGAGGGGAGTTGAACTTTCCTGGGTGTTTGGTTTAATTAATAGAGGCATTCACCACCATGTCATAACATTTGTAAAGACGAACAGAGAGCAAAAAAAAACAGAAGTAGGGAGTGAGAAGATAAAATATAAAAAAAACTGTAAGAGCTTCTTTCGATATGGAAAGGGCAAATGAGAGGCAAAATGGGCATCAGATCGCTGGAAATTGACACAGGAGAGATAATAATGTGGAACAAGGAAATGACTGAGGAGCTGAAAAATAACTTTGTGTCAGTCTTCACGGTTGAAAACACGAGTAATATCCCAAAAATTGAAAGACGTAGTGGACAGACCTGAGTAAGGTGGCCATCACCTAGGAGAAGGTGCTGGAAAAAACTGAATGGCCTGAAGGTAAGTAAATCACGTGGACCAGATGGACTCCACTCCAGATTTCTCAGGCAGATCGCTGATGAGACGGGGGAGGCGTTGGTGGTGATCTTTCAGGAATCTCTCGAATCAGGGAGATTCCCAATGGACTGGAAAATCGCTAACCTGATACCCCTGTTTAAAAAGTGAGTAAAGCAAAAAACGGAAAATCACAGACTGACTAATCAAAACTTGGCTCTGGGTAAGACCCTGGAATGCATTGTGAAGGATGAGATTTCTGAAAACCTGGATGTGGATGGTAAAGTAGGACAAAGTTACCATGGTTTCATCAAGGGGAGGTCATGCCTGGGAAACCTTCTAGAAAACCTTGAGGACGTAACGAGCAGCTTAGAACAAGGAGAACCAATAGATGTCATTCACCTGGACTTCCAGAAGGTCTTTGACAATGGCTACGGAGTAAGGCAAGGGCCCATGGTATTAGAGGCAAAGTGCTAGCATGGATAGAAATTTGGCTGTCTGGCAGGAAGCAGAGAGCGTCGATAATAGTGTCCTTCTCAGGATGACAGCCAGTGACAAGTAGTGTTCCATAAGGCTCAGTGTCGGGACCACAACGTTTCATTTTATACATTAACATTCCAGATGAAGGAGCTGAAGGCATTCTGGTTAAGTTTGAAGGTGATATGATAGGCATAGTGACAGGTAACGTCGAAGAGGCATGGAGGCTTAAGAAGAATGTGGGTAGGTTAGGATAATGGACAAAGAAGTGGCAGATGGATTACAAACTCGGAAATTGTGGGAACATGCACTTTGGTAGGAAGAATAAAAACATGGACTACCGAGAAAATTCAGATGCCTGAATTGCAAAGGGACTTGGGAGTTCAATTCCAGGCTTCTCTCAATGTAAACTTGCAGATTGCGTCAGTGGTTAGGAAGGCAAATGCAGTGATGGAATTTATTTTGAAAGGATTTGAATGTAAAAGGAGGGATGTACTTCTAAGGCTCCATAAGGCTCTGGTCAGACCACATGTGGAATATTATGCTCTGTTTTGAGCCCCATGTCTCAGGAAGGATGTGCTGACCTTGGAATGGGTTCACAGCAGGTACACGAGAATGGTCTCGGGAATGTTGAAGACTCTGGGTCTGTTCTTGATGGATTTCAGAGGGATGTGAGGGGATCTAATTGAAACATACAGAATACTGAATGGCCTGCACAGTGTGGATATTGAGAAGACTTTCATTGGTAGGAGATTCTAGGACCCAAGGATACAACCTTAGAGTAAAGGGAAATCCTTTTAGAATGGAGGTAAGGGGAAATGTCTTCAGCCAGAGAGTGGAGAACCTGTGGAATTCATTTTCACAGACGGCAGTGGAGGTCAGATCATTGAATATATTTAAGATAGAGATAGTTTGGTTCTGGAGTATCAAAGGGATCAAGGGGTACAGGGAGAAAGCAGGAGAACGGGGTTGAGAAACTTGTCAGCATAATTGAATGGCGGATCAGACTTGATGGGCTCAATGGCCTCATTTCTGATCCTATATTCGATGATCTTATGGTCGTAAGCTGCAGTCTGATGCTCCCGTTCTCTTACTTTGTCCCTCCTGACAGCAAAGTGTGAGATTAAAAAATCCCTGAGTCATGTTTAACAAGCGTGGAGGATTCCTATTGAGGATTCATGGGAATCGCTCCACTGCTTGAAGGAAATGAAATTCTGCCAAATCCAACTGTTCCAGGAAGAAGTCTCATACCAACAGCTTGTTTGAGTAGAATAACGTCGGAGACAGAATAGCAGTTGGGACACATTATCTCTTTTCCATTTGATATGAGTTCAAATACTATGAAACTCTGGGAACCATTCCTTATTCTTTATCATCTTCAGACATGTGCGATTGTGCATGTGTCTGTATGTGTGTGACTCCGTGTCTCACATGTTTCGAGAAATAACCTAGGTTACACTTCAAATTTGTTGTAACCAGTGGAAAAGTGGTGCTGGAAAAGGAAGCAGTGACCCTCCAACATTGGTCAGAGCAGGAATGAGAAATTCTCACGGAGCGGTTCAAATGGGAATTCTCTTCCCTCGAAGTTTATTCCCAAGATGGCAGCTCAACACCATTACATCCAGCGTAATTAAATATGGCCCATAAATGTTGGCCTATCAACAACACCCACATTCCATGAATAAATAGAAAATGATGAACTGCAGCAGAATTAATTGGATGGGAACAAGACTGTGAGACCACTGCCTGGTGCCTTCCAGAAATGTGCTGCCTGTGTACTTTGGCTTTATTGTATTTCCTAGTATTGTGCCTGGATGCTTGCATTTATTCAAAGTTGTGTTTTGCAACACTTGACAGACAGGTAAATGGAGGAAAATTGTGGACAGACAGAAAAGTGCTGCGCAAACCACAATCAGATCAGCCACGATCTTACTGTCTGTTCGAGCAATGACAAAGTGTCTAATTACCTACTCCTGCTCCTCAGTCCTATGTTCCTATGTTCCATTCAGTCCTTAACACCACCAGAACAGGAGTAGATAGAGACCAATTGCTCCAAATATCTGGTCCACAGTATTACAGGATATCATTCAGTCCCTCAACACTGGGTGATTTGGTGTGGGTTGGAAAATGTGATGGGAAATCCAGGCTGGATACAAAAGAGGCCTCTCACCTCTTTACAGAGTGTCTCCTCGCTGCAGCTGGTGCTTCGTTTGTTGGTCATGTTGTATACCCAGATTCACTGTGAATATCGGGTCCATATCTCGCCCAGAGATGGCTCACCAGATACTTTTCTCTCACTTTCCTCAACATTCAATAACAGCACTTCTGGGTAAATTACAACCATTCACTTTCCAATGACAGAATATGAGAGCATAAGAAACAGGAGTAGATAATTCCGATGCTCACGCCAATGTATGCGATCATGTCTGACCTACTGTTGGCATTAACTCATCTTTAATGCCCAATTCCTCCATCCCCTCAGCTCTCTGACAGGTTAAAAATTCATCTACCTCCTCTTTAAATGCTTGCAGTGATCTAGCTCCCCTAACTTTCTATACCTGAGAATTCCTGACATTCACTACCCTCTATGAGAAGAAAACGCTCTCCACATAGACACCATCACGTATTAAATTTAACAAAAGGGGTTAACTGGCCTGCACATTTACAAGGCATTGACCCCGATATCAAGGCAGGATTTGACTGAAGGTTTTATTCTCAGAGGCACTTAAATATCCAGAATTATGCTTCCCGAGTAAAATAAAAATACAAGCCATGGAATTTATCACCTTCTCAGTGTCTGTGTAGAACATAATGGGTGATTGCCCATCACCATCAAGGTTCAATGCAATGACCTCTTATTCTCTGACAGTGCTACAGATTAACCTTCACTCACTCCTCTTTTACCATCAGCTCAGGGATTATTCTGGTGAAATTCCTTGACACAGTCTCTAGAGAAATGAGATCATTCGTTCTAAGGATAAAATATCTGGCCATAATACCCCAAATACTGTCTCAACCACTCTCTCAGTGATGATCACAATAATTCCTTTCCCACACTTACGGTCTCTGTATCTTTAGTATGACATAAAAACCCATCCCGTCACTATGTACTGCCATCGATGTGGGATTTAAAAGTTCCTTGCATCTGTATGTCAGCATCAGTAAATCCAGCACCAAAGGTGCCTGTGGAGATGAACATTACTCTTGGGAGAGACTCAATCAGAAAGATTGCACTTGAAATAGGGAATAGTCACCTACCTGAATGGAAATGGAGTGTAGGAATGATGGAAACAGGCAGAGGAAGGGAGCTAACTTTACATTAGTTCTTCTCTCACGGGATGTGTGCAGCCCTGACAAGGCCAGCATGTTGTACGGATACTGAACTGAGTGCCTTGTTCAGCTGCTCCACAGCACAGTAAAGAGTAAAACACATTGATGTGGGTTTGCACAGACATGACTGGGGAAGAATAACCATTGACTTCTCTGAAGGACAGGAAGTAAGCAGATGGGCCTTTTCTATCACAAATTATGGTGGTTTCACTTAAATTACATCAATTTCCTTCATGAGTTATCAACAGATTATTATTCTGTGCCTCTAGATTATGTGTCAATAATTTAAGCAGCATGCAGTGTCTGCCTGTCTGACAGAATCTGTGCAGTGAACAAGTTCAACATACTCAAGAGAAATTATTCTGCAAATGACATGTGGGTGGAAAGGACTTGATAAGTTGTATCCAGATTTAACAAAGGCACAATTGATGGTTTATTCAGAAGATGCACCGAGGCTGAGGTGTAGTTGGTAGGATTACGGAAAACCCTAAGGCTTTCTATAGGTTTGTCAGGAATAAAAGTATGACTAGGGTAGGTATCGGTCCAGTCAAGGATAGTAGTAGGAAGTTGTGCGTGGAGGCAGAGGAGATTGGAGAGACACTAAATCAATACTTTTCGTCAGTATTCACTCAGGAACAGGACATTGTTGCTGATGTGAATATTGAGTCACAAGTGATTAGAATGGATGGCTTTGAGGTATGTAGGGAAGAGATCCAGGGAATACTGGAAAGGGTGAAAATAGATAAGTCCCCTGGGCCTGGTGGCATTTATCCTAGGATCCTCTGGGAAGCTAGGGAGGAGATAGCAGAGCCATTGACCTTGATTTTTATGTCGTCGCTGTCTATAGGAATAGTGCCAGAAGACTGAAGGGTCCCCTTGTTAAAGAAGGGGAGTAGCAACAGTCCTAATAACTATAGGCCAGTGAGTCTCACTGCTGTTGTGGGCAAAGTCTTAGAGAGAATTATAAGGGATAGGATTTATGAACATCTGGATAAGAATAATGTGATCAAGGATAGTCAGCATGGTTTTGCGAAGGGCATTTCGTGCCTCACAAACCTTATTGAGTTCTTTGAGAAGGTGACCAAGGAAGTGGATGAGGGTAAAGCAGTAGATGTGGTGTATATGGACTTTAGCAAGGCGTTCGATAAGGTACCCATGGTAGGCTACTGCAAAAATTACGGAGGTATGGTATTGAGGGTGCATTAGAGGTTTGGATTAGGAATTGGCTGGCTGGAATGAGACAGAGGGTAGCAGTTGATGGTAAAGGTTTATCTTGGAGTGCAGTTACTAGCGGTGTTCCACAAGGATCTGTTTTGGGACCATTACTGTTTGTCATTTTCATAAATGACCTGGAGGAGGGGCTTGAAGGCTGGGTGAGCACGTTTGCGGATGATGCGAAAGTCGGTGGAGTGGTGGACAGCGAAGAAGGATGTGGCAGGTTACAGCGGGATATAGATAAGTTGCAGAGCTGGGCAGAAAGGTGGCAAATGGAGTTCAATGTAGCTAAGTGTGAAGTCATTCACTTTGGTAGGAGTAATAAGAAGATGGATTACTGGGCTAATGGTAGGATACTCGGTAGTGTGGATGAGCAGAGGGATATTGGTATCCATGTACACAGATCTCTGAAGGTTGCCACCCAGATAAATAGTGCTGTGAAGAAGGCATATGGCGTACTGGGCTTTATTGGTAGAGGAATTGAGTTCCGGAGTCCTGAGGTCATGTTGCAGTTGTATAAGACTCTGGTGCGGCCTTATCAGGAGTATTGTGCACAGTTTTGATCGCCATACTATAGGAAGGATGTGGAGACACTGGAACGGGTGGAGAGGAGGTTTACCAGGATGTTGCCTGGCATGGTAGGAAGATCGTATGAGGAAAGGCTGAGGCACTTGGGGCTGTTCTCATTGGAGAAAAGAAGGTTTAGGGGAAATTTGATACAGGTGTACAAGATGATTAGGGGTTTAGATAGGGTTGACAGTGAGAACCTTTTTCCGCGTATGGAGTCAGCTGTTACGAGGGGACACAGCTTTAAATTAAGGGGAGGTTGGTATAGGACAGATGTTAGGGGTAGATTCTTTACTCAGCGGGCTGTGAGTTCATGGAATGCCCTGCCAGTATCAGCGGTGTACTCTCCCTCTTTATGGTCATTTAAGCGGGCATTGGACAAGCATATGGAGGTTATTGGGCTAGTGTAGGTTAGGTAGGATTCGGTCAGCGCAACATCGAGGGCCGAAGGGCCTATACTGCGCTGTATTTTTCTATGTTCTATGAGACGGGGATATCATGATGGTGATATTGGTCAGAATTAGTGAGTGGGGAAGATATAGAAATGTAGATCTGTGCAGGGCTAGAAGTATTATGGAATTTCAGAAGAGTCTGGTTCCTCCTCACATATTGGTGAGCAATTTGTCATGGGTAATTTGCACGTTATAATTTGTGAGGAATGGAATATTTCATTGGAATTGAAATATTGAAGACCACCTTTCTAAATTTTAAATAATATGAGCAGCAATTCAGTCCAACCTGGCTAAATGAACAGATAGAATGACTTACCAGGAACACCGACTATAATGAGGATGGGATATTAACCATTTTGAATAACCATCAGTGCACCATAGAACCGCAATGCTAATTAGATCCAAGGTTGAGAAAGCAAGTAAAGACCATCGGATAAACTCCTGTCCATTGCTGTAACATTCCAGTATAATGTTCTCGGATTCTGATCCACTGCTGTCACACTCCAGTCTGATGTTCTCAGATTCTGATCCATTGTTGGAACATTCCAGTCGAATGTTCTCAGATTCTGATCTCTCCTTCCCCTCTCTCTAGATCTGCTGATGCCTGCTAATGCTGTCGTTGATACTCCCGCTGATACTATGGGATAACACATTGAAACGATTCCCTCATTAATAGAAGAGGAAAGTCCTCCAGTGACATATTTAGGATCCACGGAGACTGAGATCAATCTCAGTCCCTGAACAAATATCTCCAGTTAACCTATTTCAATTCAATACTTTTTATTAACATTTTAAAAAAACGTATGATTAAAATTTACGCATTCTGGGTGGGATATGTGGGGGTGACAGAGGGAACAAATGTTAGAGCTGGTAGATCAATCATGTGTAAGCATTCAATCTGCCTTGGATATGGGAGCAATGCCAGAGGTTTATTAGAACATGAGCATGCTTCTGTGTTTATAAATTCAAACGTATGTTCTTTAACTACTGATCAGGAATTACAATATCAGTAAAACGTTAAAAGAACATTTATCATCCATGATCTGAGAAGAAAATGTCCCTCAGACTACGTGCGGTTGTAACAGACAACGACATGGTTATGTTGACAGGGAATTGTACCGCAGAGATAATGGAGACTGCAGCTGTTTGATAATTCAGAGTATGTAAAGCATGGCAGTGGAAAATGCACAGCAAGCCAGGCAACATCCGAGAAGCAAGAGAGTCGACGTTTCAGGCAGAATCATTCTTCTGGACAGGCGAGGGGAAAGAGGGTTAAAGGAAAATGGGTGATGGGATGAGGCTTGGGGAAAGGTAAGTAATATGTGAGCGAAGGTAGGAGATGATAGTGATAGATCGATGGGGAGTGTGGGATGGAGCGGTGGGAATGAAGATGGACATTAGGTCTCCTCTGAAGGGCAGATGTGAGTTTGGGGGTTGGATCTGGGTTCTGGGTTGGCCAGGGGGAATTTGTAAATCAGTGGATCCAAAGTCCATGCCGCGTATTTGTTGGCTCCCGAGGCAGACGATGATGTGTTACTGGTGACATGCTGGTACATCTCTTCTGAACCCACTTCAGCTTAACAATCTCCTTTCTATAACAGAACTGCACACAGAACTGCAGAAGAGGCTTTATCAATGTCCTGAACAATCTCAGCATGCCTGCTCAGCTTCTACACTCAAAGGTCTGAGCACTGAAGTAATCTGAAACACCCTGCACCACAGACTTCAAAGAATTATATCTGCGCCCCTGGATCCCTCATTTCTATGTAACTACCAAAGCCTAGTATTCATTGTGTAAGCCCTCCCCTTGTTTGTTTTACCAAAATGCAGTACTTCACATGTATCCAGGTTAAACCCCATCTGCCACACCTCAGCCCAGTGAATAATATTACTGCCCCCTCACACTCCCCCTTCGGATTAAAACGACAATCGCCTCTCCAGAAGGCCTACAGTCACCAGCCTTGAGTTTCCCAAAGACCCAGAGCTTGGTTTGCCTTGTGCAGACAGAGGGAGGAGTCGGTAAGCAAAAGCTGGATAGAAAATAGCTGTCTTGTATCAATTAATGATTTTAGGAAGAGGGAAGCCACATGTCAGAGATTTGAAAAAGTGACCGCTGGGCCCAGAATTGTGTTCTTTCCTCGTCTCTGGTGTTCAGTATTGATATCTACTCGAGATCCTTCATAGTGTAGAGTGTGTTGCAGGATTTCTTTCCCTAATATAGCAGACTACTGGTAAAAGACATTTAAACCGGAAATCATAGCCAAGCAATTAAAGGTGTTCATAGTTTATCTGAATGGTACAGCGAATGCACTCAACATCCTCTAATTGAGGCTAATAATTTGTACTTTTTTACAATGAGAATTGTCCCCTGTATAATTTGGTAATGTTAACCAGAATTTAATAAATCCATACACTTCAAATATGACCCAAAATCTGGGCATAGTTTAGGCCTTGTTTAATGGATGGTGCCCACGTTTCTGAGCCGGAGCTCTGGATTCGATTCCAGTCCATGAATGTTTGATAGTGCCCCTATCTCTGGAGGAGGTGGAGTGCATTCATGTCCTATGGAAGTGTGCCACAGCGAGTTACAACAGGCTGATGAACAACATACAGGAGCATCATGTTGCAGCTTTAGCGGCTAACGCCGAAAATTCCCGTTTCAACTCCCACAGAGCTGATTCACATGTCTGAACAAGTTGATTAAACTTTTTTGGAATAGTGCCTTGGTGGAGAAGGAAGAGTTACGACTATTGAATTTGAGACGACAGATCCAGGATGACTGAAAGCGCAGCCAAACGTCTTGATTGGAGTCACATTTAAACTTTCTAGAGGTTTATAAAATTATGAAGGGCATGGATAGAGTGAGTGGTCAAGGTTCCTTCCCCCCAAGATAGGAGAGTCTAAAACTGGAAGGCATAGGTTGAAGGTGGGAAGAGAAATATTTGATAGACAATGAAGAGCAACATGTTTTTTCCTGCAGAGGATGGTGCTTCTATGGAATAAGCTGCCAGAGAAACTGGTGGAGGCTGGAACAATTACAGCATTTAAACAGCAACTGGGTGGCTTTATGGGCCAAATGCTGGCAAATGGGAGTGGATTAATTTAGAATATTTGGATGGCATGAACGAGTTGAAGGGTCTGTTTCGAAGGGTCTGTTTCCCTGTTGTACATCTCTATGAATCACTGATTTAATTAATGAAGGTCTCTTTGTAATCTTCCGTTGTTCACCATTCTACAAACAATGTCCACTGTACACCCAAACTTGAAGTCATCCTCAAATTTGCGAAATATACCTTCTATAATTCTCATCTAGATCATTTATATAAATGACAAACAAAAGTGGACCCAACAATTTTGCCTCTGTATCATCGCTGCCCACAGGCTTCCAGTTCAAAAAACAACCATTCACCATCACCCTGTCTCCTGCCATTAAACCGATATACACAGAAACACACACACGATCGCACACACATACAGAGACACTGATGCAACCATGTCTTTAAGACAAAGGTTAGATTAAAACCACGATCAAGATTTAAGTGAGAAGGCGGGAAAATTGTGTTGAGATTCACACCAGACAGGATCAAACTGCAAAGTAGACCTGATGAAACAAAAAGGCCTAATTCCAATTCCCTATGCTCTGTGGCCTTAACGTGTCAGGATTATTTTCTAAGGGTGCAGTAGAAGCTGAGTTTGATAAATACTTGACTGAACAGTCAATGGGACTGTGGGATACGTTTGAGGGGCTGAATGGTATATGTTTGTTCCTGTTTGATGTGCCCTTGTTTCTGTAAAGAGTACGTGACTTGCTGTGAGGTTAACACGCTTTAATGTAAAAGGGGTCTCCCATTACCATTTGAGATAACGTTACTCCTTTCTTCTTTGGATTGTGCGATCTGTGGCGTTCTCATCCTCCGGGAACAGTGAAGTCTGGGTCACTGAGGATATTCAAGGCTGACCTTGACTGGCATTTGATGGACAGAGGAGTCAATGTTTATTGGTAACAGACAGGAAAGGGGTATTCAGCTACAATCAGACTAGCCATGATGTTTCTAAACTGAGCAGCAAGTTGGACGAATGGCCAACTGCTGCTCCTACCTCACTCGTTGTTCTGTCAATTCACCATTCGAGGCTGTTACAGAGGGAGAGAAAGATCCCATTGAGCCAGTCAGCATTGTGACAATACAGCAGGGGGTGGCCATAATGAAGCTCCATGGGGTTAGACAGGAATAGAATGAAGTATTCAAATCATTTCAGTAAATTACACAGCACAGGAAGACGCCATATAACCATCCCAGGCTGTTACGCAGGAGCAGGGGTGCCTTTGGCAGCCTCAGGAAATACAGACAACAGATCATTACTCATTTTATTTTTGGCAATTTGTAACTAGTGGAATTCTTCAGGGATCTGTGTGAGGTCATCAACAAATTACAATCCACACCAATGAATTGGATGAAGAGGATGGAGCTCACTTTGCTCATACATCAGGATAGTCAATCAATAAGATGTCAAATGGAGACAGAGCGTCTCCAATGAGATACAGACAGGGGAGGGCAGCATGTCTGCAATGGGATACAGACGGGGAAGGCATAGCGTCTACAGTGGAATACAGACAGGGGAAGGGCAGACCGTCTACAATATGATACGACAGAGGGAGGGCAGAGCGTCTGCAAGGGGATACAGATGGGGGTAGGGCATAGCGTCTGCAATGGGATAGAGACGGGGAAGGGCAAACCGTCTGCAAAAGGACACTGAAAGGGGGAGGGCGGATCATCTGCAATGGGATACAGACAGGGTGAGGGCAGAGCGTCAGGAATGGGACACAGACGGGAAAGGACAGAGCGTCTGCAATGGGATACAGACAGGGGGAGGGCGGATCATCTGCAATGGGATGCAGACGGGGGAGAGGCAGAGAATCAAGCAATAGCATACAGACAGAGGACAGTTTTGAGCATACCTTCAGCAGAAAAAAAGTACATTGGTGTGATAGGAATTTTCTGTTTTGGGGAAAAGACAAAACAGCAGAAAATTATTTAAATGCAAGAAGAATGCAGAACTGAGTGGTACAGAGGGACCTGTTTGTCTTCGTACATGAATCGCATCAAATTACTCTGAAGATGCAGCTGGTGATTTGGAAGGTAAATGGAATTATTCTGTTCCGTGTAAGGAGTGTTGTGTTTGATCTTAGAGATGTTTTTTTGCATCAGTACAGGGCATTGCTGAGATCACATCTGATGTCTTATGTGTCGTTATAATTGCCTTAACTGATAAAAACAAAATTGCTTTCGAAACGTTTCAAACATTTTTCTCTTTACTCATTCTTGGGATGAAGGGATTACGTTACGAAGAAGGAACACTTCGACCTGAGAATGAGAGATGTTTTATTGACCGTATAACATCTTGAGAAGAGTGTAGTTGGTGAATACCGGATGGATATTTCTTCTTATGTGGGACAATAAAATTGGGGAAATAATTTAAGAACAAGTCAGGTTCAAAGGAAAAGTCATTGGACCGAACAAGTGAACTCTGATTCCTCTTCATATCTGATGCCAGACAGGCTGAGCTTTTCCAGCAATTTCTGTATTTGTTTAAGAATAAAACATTCATCTTAACACAGATATTGTGAAGTCATCAAACGCTTATGTTTACATTATGCAGGCACATATTAACACATCTTCAAAACAAGTAGGGCCATTTATTGTTAATGCATAGATTCGGTGTATGACAACAGCAATGATGCACTGACCTGGAGTCTAGAATGTGATGGAGTCATATAGTTCGGACAATATTCAAGGAGAGCTCACATGGTCCCGTTTGGGGCCTGATAACGTTACTGATTTAACTTACAGATAGAAATATGTAGCCTATCTGTGAACGAACAGCCTATTGCTCCCTTTCTCTTTCCCTGCCGCTCAACACAGCAATGTGTGGGAATGAAAACAAGCCTAGTCGTCTTTTCCACCTATGGAGGATTCCTGATGAAGATTCATTGGAATCTCCCCACTGCCTGAAGCAAAGCAATTCAGCCAAATCGAACTGTTTCAGGAAGAAATCCCATTGTCAGAAGGTTATGCGAGACGAATAACTTCAGAAGTAATTATTCAGACTCGATATGTGAGGGGATCAGACAAGAGATTCTATGGCTGCAAAAGGGAATCCAAGATGATGTATAGCATCCTTCGTGCCAGAGTCCAGGATGTCTCAGAGCGGCTGCAGAACGGTTCGGTGTGGGGGAGCAGCCAGAAGTCATTGTGCACATTGGTACAAATGACACAGGTAGAAGTAGCGATGAGGTCATGCAGAGTGATTATACAGAGCGAGGAAAAAGGGTAAAAGACAGTCCCACGACAGTGGAAATATCCGGTTTATTTCCAGTGTTCCGTGATAGTGAGGGTAAGAACAGGCGGACATGGAAGAGGAATGCGTTGCTAAATAATTGGTACAGGAGGTAGGGATTCAGAGTTTTAGATCACTCGGATCTTTTGTGGGGCAGAGGTGACGTGTTCAGGAAGGACGGGTTGTACCTGAATTGGAAGGAAACTAATATCCTGGCAGGCAGGTTTGCTAGTGCTACAAGGGAGGGTTTCAACTCGATTGGCTGGCGTGGGGGACGGCGGAGAGGACGGCGTGGGATCCTCAACAGCAGGGTTGCAAGTGCGAGGCTGGAAGGAGATACCGTAATTGCAAACAGTAAAGTGCAGAGATAGGGTAGGCAGGAACACGACAGGGAGCAAGGAATGCCTGTTGGATTAAATTGCATCTGTTTCAATGTAAGATGGCTGACAGGTAAGCCCGATGAACTCAGTGCGTGGAGAGGTATGTGGGACTGCGATATTATAGCCATTGCAGAAACATGGCTAAGGGAGGGACAGGACTGGCAGCTTAATGTACCAAGGTACAGGTGCTTTATGCGAAACAGAGATGGTGGAAGGAGGTGTGGGGGTTTCATTTTTGATTAAGGCGAGTACCACAGCAGTAATCAGAGATAAAATAACTGATGGATCATCCAGTGAGGATTTGTGGGGGAAGCTAAGAAATAAAAAGGGAATTATGATATTATTTGGGTTGTACTATAGGCCCCCTAATAGTAAACGGGACTTAGAATAATTAAAATACGTAGAGAGATTGGGGAGACTTGCAGGGCCAATAGGATTGCCATAGTCGTAGATTTTAATTTTCCTAACATTGACTGAGAATTACATACAATTAAGGACTGAGATGGGTGTATCTATGAAGTGTGTTCAGAAATGTTTCCTCAAGCAGTATGTACAGGGAGCAATTCGGGAAGGGGTAAATCTTGACCTACTCTAAGCAATAGGGCAGGACAGGTGACTGAGGTGACAGTGGGGGAGCACGCTGGGACCAGTGACCATCGGTATAAAATACTTATGGAGAAGGACAAAACTGTCCTGTGAGATCAATTTCTAAATTGGGGGAAAGTGAATGTTGATGGAATTAGCTCGGAGCTTGTAGGGGTTAGTTGGAGGAATTTGTTTAGAGGCGAAGGGACCTCCGGCTAATGGGAGGCCTTTAAAAGTGAAATGGCTGGAGTTCAAGGTCTATATGTTCCTGTGAGGGTAAAAGGCAAGGTTGGCAGGAAGAGGGAACCCTGGATGTCAGGAGATATTGAGGCTTTGACAGGCAAAAATGAGGTGCGGCTGTGGTCCATGCAGCTGGGATCAAGGGAATCCCTGGCGTTGTACAGGGAATACAGGAGTTTACCGAAGAAGGAAATCAGAAGGGCGATAAGGGCGCACACGACAGCATTGTCTGAGAAAATTAGGGTGAATCCAAAGAGGTACTTTAAGTATATTAAGGTTAAAAGAATAACTACATGAGAATATGACCCCTCAAGGTCCAAAGTGGACATGCATGTCTAGAACCATAGGAGATGTGTGAGATTCTCAATGAATATTTCTCCTCTGTCTTTACTGTGGAGAAATACAAGTAAACTTGGGAGGTTAACAAAGGTCGTGGTGATATCTTGGGGTTAGTCAATATCACAGGAGAGGACATGTTGGATGCATTAGAATGTATGAAGGTGGATAAATCTCCTGGTCCTAAACAGATGCATGCAAGAATACTGCAAGAGGATACAAAAGAAACTATGGGGACCTGCGTGATATTTTTGCATCATCGTTAGCTGCAGGTTAGGTTCCAGAATATTGAAGTGTAGCAAACGTTGCGCCATTTTTCATGAAGGAAAGCAAAGAAAAATCTGGGAACTATAGACCGGGAAGCCTAACATCTGTAGTAGGTAGGTTACTTGAGAAGATTCTGAGGGATAAGATATGCACACGTTTGGAAAGACAGGGTTTGATGAGAAAAAGTTCATTATTTTCAATGTCCTACGGTATAGAAACAGGCCATTTGGCCCAACAAGGCCACAACAACCCTCTGAATAGCAACCCACCCAGTCCCATGCCCCTAATCTATATTTACCCCTAAATAATACGCATAAGGCTGTTGGCAATTCACCTGACCTGTACATCTTTGGATTGTGTTAGGAAAATGAAGCTCCCAGATCAAACCGACGCAAACACAGGGAGAATGTGCAAACTCCAAAAGAGAGTCACCCGAGGCTGAAATCAAATGCAGATCCGTGGCACTATGAGGCAGCAGTGTTTACCACTTAACCACCATGCCACCCTTGCCTTTTTCCAACGCAGTTCAATGACACAGGTACAAAATATATTCTGTGTTGCTGGAAAAGCGCAGCAGGTCAGGCAGCATCCAAGGAGCAGGAGAATCGACGTTTCGGGCATGAGTCCTTCTTCAGGAATCATCCTGAAGCCCTCCCTGAAGAAGGGCTCATGCCTGAAACGTCGATTCTCCTGCTCCTTGGACGATGCCTGACCTGCTGCCCTTTTCCAGCAAAACATTTTCAGCTCTGATCTCCAGCATCTGCAGTCCTTACTCTCTCCACAAAATGTATTCTGCCCTTCACCAATGATGCACGTTCCAATGCCACAAACCATGGATAATTTATTGTCCACTGAAAATGTCATCTTACTATTACTTATTATTGTTTGTTGTTATTTATTTTAATAATTATTATTGATAGTTTTTTTAGACTGGAACGATTGCATGACTTTGTGAGTGGGAGATCATGCCTCACAAATTTGCCTGAGTTCTTTGATGAAGTGACCAGGAATGTTGATGAGGGCAGCGCATTAGACATGGTCTGTATGGTTTTCAGTAAGGCCTTTGACAAGATTACTCTTGATAGGCTGGTCTGGAAGGTTAGAATCGCATGGAATCCAGAGGGAGCTGACAAATTGGATACACAGTTGGCTTGATGGTCGTAAACAGAGGGTTATAGTGGAACGATGCTCTCCGACTGGAGGCTTGTAACACACGAAATGCCTCAAGGGTCAGTGCTGGACCCATTGTTGTTTATTATCTATTTCAATGAGATTCTTCAGAATGTACAAGGCATGATTAGTAAATTTGAAGGTGACACTAAAATTGGTCGTATTGTAAACAGTGAGGAAGGTTATCAGAAATTGCAGCAAGATCTTGATCAACTGGAGAAGTGGGCTGAGGAATATGTTTTGCAAACGTAGATCAATGTAGAAGTTTCACGGTGAATGGTAAGGCCTTAAGCAGTGTCGTTGAGCAGAGGGACCATGAAGTTCAGGTCCACCGTTCTCTGAAAGTGGAGTCCCAGGGAGACATAGGCAGTGAAGAAGGCTTTTGGCTAACTGGCAGTCAACGGTCAGGACATGGAGGAGAGAAGTTGGTAAGTTATGTTGCAGTTATACAGGATGTCGGTGAGACTGTACTTGAGGTGTTGTGTTCAGTTTTGGTCACGTTGCGATCAGAAGGATGTTTTTAAATTGAAATGTGTGCAGACGGAATTTACAATGATGTTGCGAGGACTCAATAGTATGAATTATAGGAAGAGTTTGGACAAGTGAGAACTTTTTTTCTTTAGAGCGTAGGAGACTGAGGGGGGATCTTATAGAAGTGTACAAGATTATGAGAGGCATGGATAGGGTGAATGGACTGAACCTTTTTTTTCCAGAGATGGGGAATTGAGGACGAGAGAGCATCAATTTAAGGTGAGATGGGAAAGAATAAAAGGGAGACTGATGGAAACTGTTTTACACAGAGAGTGGTACACAAAGGGAATGAGCTGCCAGCGGAAGTGGTTGAAGCATTTATATTAACAATATTTAAACGGTATTTGGACAAGTACATGGACAGGAAAGGACGACAAGTGACATGTGCTAGGAAAAGAGGTTAATGTGGATGGATATTTGTGTCAGCATGGACCAGTTTGGGCCAAAGGGCCTCTCTCCATGCTGTAGGACTTGATGACTCCATAAATAGAATAGCATTTAGGTCAAACTCTCATTCTTCCTTTGGTCATGAGTTCGAATAATACTTGGACAACGTTCTTTCAAGATAATTTTGCAGAGATTTTCCTTTTCAGTTTGATATCCAACATGTGTGTGTGTGTGTGTGTGTGTGTGTGTGTGTGTGTGTGTGTGTGTGTGTGTGTGTGTGTGTGTGTGTGTGTGTGTATGTGTGTTCTGCAGTATTTTTCAAAGGGAAATACCAATGTACATATTTGCAATATCCACTCGTCATTCTTTTTTCTTTTTTCCATCATAGTTTGAGCAACTCTTTGCTTTTGTCATAGACATGTTGTTTTAACAGAATAAAGAAATCTGTCTGACCTATTCCGAACACTGACCCTGAGACACTCTGAGAACTATATCATTGGCCATATCACCAATCTAGTTAAAATTATTTTTTTGTGGCTATTGGACGAGTGGGACTAGAAAAGGGAACAGCGATCCAAAAACACAGGAAATTATTGACTCAGTCAACCTAATGCCAGTGTAGAGGATATTATTGGAAGGGATTCTGAGGGATAGGATTTACATGCATTTAGGAAGACGAGGACTTATTAGGAATAGTCAACATGGCTTTGTACAATGGAAATCATGTCTCATTAATGTGATTGGTATTTTGAAAAAGTGACGAAGAGATTGAGGAAGGCACTGTGATATACATTGTTCACGCAGACTTCAGCAAGGCATTTAATAAGGTTCCTCATCGGAGACAGAATACAGAGGTAAGGTCATATGGAATTCAGGAAAGGCGAACCAATTGTATACAAAATTTGATTGAAGGAAACGCGTTGTTTTCCAGACTGTAGGCCTGTGGGCCGGGGTGTGCTGAAAGAATCAGTGCTGAGCTCAGTGCTTTTTATCATGTATACAGACAACTTGTATGTGATTACCGGAGGCATGGTTCGTAGGTTTATAGGTAACATTAAAAATAAGTGGGGCAGTGGACAGTGATGATTATTTCAGAGTACAACGGCACCCTTTACAAACTTGTGCTCCATTTGTTGCTAGACCCAGATTCACTGTGAATACAGCCCCCATACCTCACCCAGAGATGCTCAAAAAGTCCTCTGGGCTTCTTGACTGCAACATACCATATCAGACCTTCCAGGTGCCTTCCTGTAAGTAATCTTATCTAATCTAATCTAATCAAATTTTCCAATAACAGAATGTGAGAATTTCAGAAACAAACGCCGGTCGTTCACCTCCCAAGCCTGCCTTGCCTTTCACTAAGAACATGGCTTCATAGCCCTCACCTCTCTGACATATCAAAATCAATTTCCAACATCTATGAGCATTTCCACAGAACACAGAACAAAGAACAGTAGAGCACAGTACGGGACCTTCAGCCCTCAATGTTGTGCCACCCGTTTATCCTACTCGATGATCAGACCATCCTCCATGCTTCCGCTCACTTTCTTCCATGTGCCTATCCAAGAAGCTCTTAAGTTTCCCTCACATAATTGACTCTACTTCCACTGCTGGCAGTGCATTCTACACACCCACCACTCTCTGTCTAAAGAACCTACCTTGGATATCTCTCCTTAACCTTTCTCCAATTACCTTAAAATTATGACCCCTTGTGATAGTTATTTCTGCCCTAGGAAACAGTCGCTAGCAATTCACTCTAACTATGCCTCACATCATCTTGCACACCTCTATCAAATCACCTGTCATCTTTCTTTCCTCCAATGAGAAAAGCCCTCGCTCCCTCAAGCTTTCTTCATAGAACCTTCCCTCCAGTCCGGTGAGCATCTTGGTAAATTTCCTCTGCACTCGGTCTAAAGCTTCCACATCCTTCCTAGAATGGGGTGAGCAGAACTGAACACAATATTCCAAGTGTGGTCCAACCAGGACTCTATAGACCTTCAGCATCACCTCACGGCTCTTAAACTCAAACCCCCCGCTAATGAAAGCCAATACACCATATCCCTTCTTAACCACACCATCAACTTGGGGAGCAAATTGGAGGGATCCGTGGACACGGACCCCAAGGTCGCTCTGTTCCTTCACACTGCTAAGAATCCTGCCTTTAACCATGTATTCTGCATTCACATTCGAGCTTGCAAAGGGATTCACTTCCCACTTTACCAGTGTGAATTCCATCTGCGACTTCTCAGCCCAGCTCTGCATCCTGTCAATGTCCCGTTGCAACCTACAAAAGTCCACCACATTCTGTACCACTCCAACAACCTTTGTGTCATTGGCAAACTTGCTAACCCACTATTCCACACCCCCATCCAACTCATTTATAGAAATAACAAAGGATAGGTGTTCCAGAGCCGATTCCTGCGGAACACCACTGGTCCCTTTCATTGATGTAGCTCCCCTAACTCCCTGTGTAAGAGAATTCCTGACATTCACTACCCTCTGTTTGAAGAAAACATTCTCTGCTTCTCCATCATGACCTATTGATATGAGCAAAAGAGGAAATACAGGGGCTCAGGTAAGAGAGACTGGTCCTGATCTCAAGGCAGTATTTGACTGAGGATGAGATCAAGGAGCCTGAGGAAAATCACACTTAATGAGAATCGATTGTGACCTCTCCACTGTTTGGAATCATTCACGGCACAAGGGAAGATGATTACCATTGGTGGGCATCAATCATCTCGGCCATGGGGCATCTCTGCAGGAGATCCACAAGGTTGCTCCCTCTGCCCAGGCATCTTCTGTTTGTCAGCGGGGAATCCTGCAGTGTCAGCCCATTGAGTCAAAACTGAGCAGAAGTGGGGATATTCACTGAAGTTTACAAAATGTTTAGAGCAAGTTGTCCCTCTTCAGCTCTTGAAGCAGTCTGTGTCCGTGTGCAAATAGACCTGGACAGCATTCAAGATTGTGCTGCTAAAGTCTGGGTAACATTCATGTTACAGCACTGTACATTTCCACAGTAAAACGAGGAGCACATTCAGCACTTCAATCTGGTTTCACAAGAATATGGAGAAGCCATTCAGCCCATCAAAACTGCTGGGCAAAAAGAGGTATAGTCCATTCAGTTACTCCTGCCTATAAAACAGGAAGAGAAGGAATCTGCTCACTCCCACATCCACGTATATAGGATCAGTAAGAGACCATTTCACTCCCGGAATCATTAAAATGGAACAGGAAGAGTTAATTCAGCTTCTCAAGCCATTAACACAGGAACAGGAAAGGGTCAGAGATGTTCTAATGTTGCAAACACATGGAGCAGGGGCTGCACAGATAGACTGCTCCAAATTGATCCACATGACTTAATTACTTATAGTACATAAGTGTTACTTTAACATGGTTTTCTGGCATTCGAAATGAAGCCAACCTTTTTAAAGTATTCTCCAAATAATTGTCTTCAATCTCCAAGAAGGCAGACCCATGGTCTCCATGGGGTTCAGAAGCTGGTGGGGAATGACTAACTCTTTCATAATAAAGTTATAGTAGCTGCTGACAAGATGGTGCACAAAGTGACATTCAATGCAGTGTCAAACACTAACTGTGCATTCAAGTGTCCCTAGTTCATTCAGAGCCTGTAGCTCTCTGTCAATCGACATGGGGCTCTGCAGATGCATGTAAACTCTCGGGAATCAATAATCCAATGAAAAGGATGGAATTTTCACATTATTCAGCTGTTTGGGACATAATGAATGTACGTCCATAATCATCAAGTTTCAGCTTCTTATTTTCTCAGAACCCTACACATTAAACACATAGTCACTGCACTCACTCCTCATGGTCCAAGCATGCCAGGGTTTAGTCTGGTAAAACTCCTTTGCGCTGTCTCTGTGACAAAGAGATCATTACCTATAAAGCAGATAAAACAAATACTCTCTCAACAAAACACAACCAATGGGAAAAATGTTCTAACTCTGGTGCTTCAATCATTTTGCATCAAGAGCCACATATCACTTACCCCTATTCCACCCCTACACACCCATGGATTCTCACATCCTCCACTCACCTGTATTCAATCAAGTCGAGCATCTTCTCAAAACTCAAATAATCCACTCCCAATGGTTCTCATTTGTCGTTGTCACAATGCACAATCTCCACAAAAAGGTTTATCAACCATCATTTCCCTTTCCTGAATCTAGGCCGACTCTACCAAATCATATCATTATTTTCCAAGTGTCTAGTTGTCACGTTCTTTAGAAAAGGTTCTAATGTTTTTTTTTTCTCTCACAGCTAATATCAAGCTATTTAGTTTCCTGTTTTTCTTCTCCGTCCTGTTTTAAATATTTACATTTACAATAGCTGATTTCCAGTCTGCAGGATCCTTTCCAGAATCTAACCAGCTTTGAAGAATAATCAATAATCCTTTCACTAGCTCTGTTTTCATCTCCTCAATACTCTGAGATTTAGCTCATCAGATGCAACATCTTATGAAACTACAGATCAATTAGATTTCCAAAAGGATACCCTTCATTCATTCTAATTTCCTGCATTTCCTCATTTTCACCAGTCCCCCTTCTCTCTCGTATTTTTGGAAGGTAGTTTCTGTAGCTTCCCCTGTGGAGATAGAATCAATGCCTTCCTCTCAGCAGGCAGGTGGCTTCTGTCAGCTTGTGATCCGTCGGAGGACTACACTTCAGAGATGGTGGATACCTTTCCCACTCCTGCCTGGAAAGTTCCAGAATTAAAACAATTAAATTCATGTGAGAGCCAGCACAGTCCTGTCCCTGGTGTGAGGCTACAGGCTGTACTGAAGGAAGGACACATCTCAATGAGCACCTCATTTTTGAAACAAACTATTTTCATACTTTACACCTCAATGGGTCCAGCTTCGACAAATGTTCCTGGAAGTCCCAGGAAGGGAAGTGCAGTACTTTGCTCCTCCTTGTTTCCAAAGCTTCACTTCTGTGTAGTCTTCGCTCCATTTGTTTACCATGGACCCAGACACTCTGTCAATGCAGTGTCCAGAGTGCGGTCACCAGACCCTCTGGTCTCCCTGAATGAACTCAGCAGCTGACAAAACAAACCTGAGAACACCATCTACAGAAACTCCACTGACTTTCTAATGACAGCAGCAAGTCAATGCCCCACACACATGGTGCACCCATTCAGTGTTGAAAATGCCTCCCTCTCCTCAGTTTGTCTTCCTGTCTGAGAAAGCTGTTGCATCTCTGCACATTCCCACAGTAACATTTCCTCTCTCCAAAGAAGCATTTGACACTAACATTTCCTTCTTCTGTATTTCAGCAACTGTTAGGGCAGCACCAGCATTGCCAATGGAATAGATCATCACACTCAGAGAAGAGAGACGGAGGGAACATAACTCACTTTAATCAGGGATATACCTAAATGGATGTGATATTCGGGAATATGGGAAAGGCAGGAATGTTAAAATAGCTTCCCATTCTATTTTCCTTCCAGTTCATCATCAACTTTTGTTTGCTTTTCCTTTCTTTCTCTAATGGACACTGGAGAATTTTATTTCAGATCTCCATTATCCACAGTTCCTTGGTTTATTTCACCTTTAATGTTGTTGTTTCATGGTATGTCAGCATCACTGGCAAGGGTAGCATGTGTTGCCCATCCTAATTACCCTTGACTGTGAGGCCATTTGTCAAGACCACATGGAGCCAACTATTTTGTTGTGGGTCTGAAGTCGCCCTTAGCCCAGACCGGGCAATAATGTTAAGTTTCTTTATCCAAGGCTATCAGTGAAATATTAAAAGAAATCCTGATTGTTTATGGTTTCCATCAGTGAAATGTCATGCCTTTTTTTGTCATTCTACTTTAAGTTCAGTCATCGGCTGTGTTAGGATTTCAAACAATGCCTTTAGAGTCATCACCTTTGCCTCTGAATTACACGTCCAGTGACATTATGAATATCATACAGAGAACCTGTTGTGAAGTACCTGTAGTGACGGCAACAAGTTTGTGGTCAAAATATTTGTCACTGAGGGAGAGGTCAGAATACAACGGGAGCCATACATTCTGAAGTTAACAAAGGTGTAGATGATGTTTAATTCAGCAAGAGCACTGAGGTAGAGGTGGAGACTGGGGATATTATTGAGGTTGGTGTGGGCAGGTTCGATGACAGAGAGAATGCAGAGACATAAAACAGTTCAGGGCAAAAGTCAGGTTGAGGTTGTGAACACTCATGTTCCTTCCTAGATGGTTATGAGTGAAGAGTCTAAAATTAATTTAAAGGAAGTGGGGATTGTGATTGAACCTGAATAAAATATTGTACATTTTTGCTAAATATAAATAATAGAATTAGCAATGATCTTCACCATAGTTTATAGAATTGACTGGGATAGATTTACCAGGAACACCAATAATAGGGTAGTAACCAGCTTGAATAATCCTCAGTACGGCTTCGATCCACATCTCTAACAACGGCCAATCCTGAGAAAGCCAGTAAGGACCCAAAGATAAACTCCTGTTCATTGTTGGAACATTCCAATCTAATATTCTCAGATTCGGATCCATTGCTGGAACATTACAGTCTATTGTTCTGATTCACTTCCTCTCCCTCTCTCTGGAGCTGCTGATCCCTGTCGTGTTGAGGATGACGCCGCCCCTAATACTACGGGATAACAGGTTCAAAGAAGCCCCTAAACTATGAAAGAGGGAAAATCTCCAGTGACACAGTTAGAGTCATGGCGATTGACATCAATTATAGTCACTGAACAAACAGCTCCAGTTAACCCATTTCACTGCATCCCTTATCTGTCACAAAAATACTTGTTCTGGGTGGGATGCCGACATGATACATCTAATGATACATCTCCAACTGTAAAGTGAGAGGTGACGGAGCGAGATGATGCTTTCTCTTTTCAAGCTCGATGATTCTACAGCGTTTTGGCAGGGTAGGAATTGATGGGCTCCTGAGGCGATGTGTGTCTGATCACCAGGCCTGCTGCATTCTTTGATTTATTTATTTATGTTTAACTTTGACATATATCTTGCCATCATTTAACGGCTTAGTTGGGGTTAGGCATTTTTTGAGAGACACCTACAGTGCTATAGGCGGTGTAGATACAGTCTATTCCTTCTGGGCCTTGCAGCCGCGGCCTGGTCCTGTGGAGTGATGGTCAAGCTTTCACAGAACCAACTCTCGTTTTTGTTGTACTTTGTCTACTGTGTTTGAATATATTGTATTTTGCTTAATGCTGAATATTTTGACCAATCGAATTGCACCTGAAACAGAGCACCTCACATTTATCTTTAAAATAAGAAAATATTTGTATCAAGACTACCTTCATCATATATGTTCAAGGACGTCTGCTCGTGTGCATAGCAAGAAGGAGAGATATTCATGTTTTAATTGGATTATTTCTTAATGGACAACATGTTGCAGAAACACGGAGTTTAACAGCGGAATGCGCCAAGCTGTGAAAGTGATAATTCTATCAGGAATTATCCCAGATATTCAATCCTCCTCATAGATGCAGCCGAGACATATATAAGCCCAGGTGAGATATCTGCTTAGCGTGGAGCACCGTGCAGACCAAGCCTAGTACAACCCAGCAATCTGTCCAAGATGGAATATTGTGCAGACCAGGCTCAGTACAACCCAACAATCTATCCAGGATGGAATACTGCACAGGTCTCACCAGGCCACTAGCTATCTGTCCAACATAGGGACCAACACAGACCACACCGGTGCATTGATTCAGTAACCTAGATGAAACGGTCTGTCCAGCATGGGGTGGTATGCAGCCTACGCCAGTGTCTTGCTTTACACATGCGTCAAGGTTTCTGTTCAGTATTGGTGGCTGTACAGTGAATAGCAGTGAATTGATCTGTAAACCTGGAGAAGTTACCCTCCCAGCATGGAGAGCTGTGTACCCTATCCCGGTGCATTGTTCAGTAACACTGTGTTCGATCCCTGCCCAGCGTGGGGAATCTTGCAGCCCATGCTGGAAGTGACAGGATGTGCAGCTGCCAGGCATTTACAGCTCCATATCTCCATTATACCTTGACATGGGGTGCTGTGTGCGTGAAAATTACTTCCAGAGAGAGAGAGATGGTGGGGAAATCAGTTTAAATAACAACAAACAGAAGAATTTTGGGAAAAAGAGAGAGGGAGATTGAGAGAATATTTCATGGAAGATCACAGGTTTCAGTATGATTATATGGAAATATTTCTACAGTACCCTGCAACATGAGCCAGTATTCTCAGGATTGATGGGTGAATGGGATATTGGTGTGCGTTTAGATGATGGACAGTTTTAGCTGAGCATTTGTTCCGCAGCTCTGTAACTGGGAGTGGGGTCAGCAAAGTCTGACTCATTGCGCTGAACCTAACAAAAATTTATCTTTGTGTGATTGTTATTGAGTGTAACAGAAGTGTTGTCTGAACGAGGTTGAACACGTTTTCTGGTGCTATCATATCGAACTCATCTCATTAACTTCCCAGCCATCCCGTGGTGTCCCTCTTATTTAATGCCAGCCCGATTCTCCAACCCATCATGGCTGGAGGTACTCACCATCGCCCGGGTACCCCTGGATATTCCGTGATCCCTGGCGCTAGTGCCATCTTTGAAAGGCCAATGGGCACACGATTGAGTTTCTCTGTTTGGAGCTTCCCAGCACAGTTTACCCTGAGCATGGCAGATAAGGGGCAATTACACCAAGGTTTGTCGACAGGGACACAGAGGTCCTGGTGGATGGGCTAGTACAGAAAAGGATTATTCTCTTCCCAGAGGCGGCCACATCACCATACCCACCGAGCATAGTCCGACCTCACCACCCAGCTCAGTGCAGTTTCTGGGGTCTGAATAAATGTCCAGCAATACAGGACAAGCATCAATAATCTTCCCCACTCTGTCATGGTAAGTGTCACCGTATTCTCTCTACTTCCTCACACTCACTGTATATCTGCTATCACACGTACCCCCGATCAAGTCTCATGCTCCACCACTCTTACTACTGCATGCAAAATCTTCACACACACACACACACTCACCTTTGCAATATCCCCACATGTTGATGGAATATTCTGAAGAATGCTGATTTTGGAATGTTCCAGCTAGTGTACCAAATAATTCGCACGTTCTGGAAAATGTCAATGCCCCTGCATGTAACACAGAAGGGGAAGGAGTAAAGGTGTACAGTTTTCAAATCACATACAATTCAATCCATCACGAGGCCATTCAGTCCTTCGAACACATTCTAGTATTTAATAAGGTCAGGGCTGATCTGAATGGTTTTCTCAGCTCAATGTTGCATGATCTTTCAGTCATTTACCGCCCAACTTCATGTCACTGAGCAGTTGACACTTTGCCACTTTGAGCCCGGTTTTCTTCAAGCCCCTGTTCGAGGACATTTTCCATGGGAACACACTCTCCTAACAATGTATTCCATCAGCTTTAAACCTTTATATAATGGTAAGTATGCTTTACCTAGGCCAATCAAAAACATGCGCTTATTTTATGGTTATCAATATCCAATCACATTTAGTAATTCTGGTTATTTCACTTGTCTCACCTTATTGTATTCAGCCAAAGACAGCTGCTAATCACTTGTCTCATTATAAGATACAATTTCTGGCAGAGAACGTCTTTATCCTCAGTCGTTACCTTGACCATTATCTGAATTGTACTTTTATCCTTGTTATGAAGGATTCTCTTGCACTTTGTCTGTGACTGTTTCTGTCTGTGCCAGTTACACAGTCTCCCAGTCAGTTGGCTGGACTTCTGGTTTGTGATGTAGAGGGAGGCCAACAGCGCAGGTTCAATTCCCCACACTGACAGAGATTATCGTGAAGGGGAAGCTCTCTCACCCTCAACGTATCACCCGATGTGTGGTGACCCTCAGGATAAACCACCACGAGTGGTCTCACTCTAATGGCAGAGCAGCCTCATGGTCCTTTGGAATGCTATTCTATCACTGTTAGCCTTCTAATATGTTTACTAGATTATCATTTCGTTTTCCCAGACGTTCTGGAGCAGTGCCATTTTGTGCCACTGTCAGCATTTCTCCATGCTGCACATTACTGCCCAATCCCAGATAATCGTTGACTATATTATTACTTATGAACCTTCGGTCTGCGCCTCAAAACTATTCATATCTCTGCTTTTATAGCTCTGTGGGGAAGAGAGTTCCAAAGACTCAACACACTGAGAAAACAAGCATAAAAATCATCTGGGGCGTGTGGTTCTGTTTTGTCTACTTACCCGAAAATAGAGATAATTACTTTAGAAGCGGTTCAGAGATGTTTCACTTCATGTATTCTAAGGTAGAATGCCTTATATTATGGAGACTTTATCAGATTACTCTTATTGAAACGTACAAGACCTCGAGGGGAGTGGATCAGGTAGATACCCACTGGGTATTTTTATGGCCCAAACTTCTTGTCATTGTTATAGAATCTCGACCGTGTGGAAGCAGTACATTCTGTCGATCAAATCCGCACTGACCCATCAACCAGCGTTCCACACAGACATGTCCCCCAACCCTATCCATGTAACCCTGCATTTCCCATAACTAACCCACCTAACTGACACATCCCTGGGCACTAGGGACAATCTAGCATGGCCAATCCACTTTAAGCTGCACAACTTTGGACTGTGGCAGGAAACTGGAACATTGCAAGGAAACCCACATATATACATTGAGAATGTTCGAACTCCACGTAGAGTATCACCTGACGTTGGAATCGAATCCAGCTCCTTGGTGATGTGAGGTAACAGTGCTGACAACAGATCCACCATGCCGCTCTATTCGTTACTTGTGGCTGACTAAAAGAATCTGCCTGACTTGTTCCTAGGACTGAACCTGACCAAAAGCTTATCATCGGCCATATCACCAACCTGGTTATATGTAAGATTTGTTGTGAACAGTGACGGAGTGGGACGCGAAAAAGAAACAGTGACATGCTGCAACCCCATTCAGAACCGGAGTGAGGAAACACTCACCAAGTGGGAATACTCTTTTCCATAAGTTTGCGATGGCTGAAACTTTATATTATATCAAGGCTGGCTTTATCTGATTTTCCATACACAGGTGAATCAGGGACAATGGCACTTGGAGAGAAAAGTGTAGCTGGGACCACAATGAGATGAGCCATGTCCTTATTTCCTGGTGGAGTAGTGTCAAAGGGCCGAATGGCTCACTCGTGTCCCGCAGCCCTGTGTTCTTATGTTCCAATCAACCCTTCGGACCTCTACTCAGGGCAGATTGAGGCCACTTCGATGGTTTGGTGTAATTTCAGAAAAGTACTTGGAAAATCCAGGCTGGGTCAAGAAGTGACCCCGTCCCCCCACTCCCTGTCTCCAGGCTTCCCCTCTCTGTAACTTCTGCTACAAATGTGGGCCATGTTACAGACCCAGATTCAGTGTAAATACAGCTATCTACCACATCCAAGGTTAACTCAAACAAACCCTCTGCTCTCCCTGAATGCAGCATCGTACAACACCATTTTCAGGACAATAACCAGTTACTTTCCAAAAGAACGTAAGAAATAGGAACATGAGCAGTCTATTCGGCCCCTCAAGCCTGCACTGTCATTTAACCAGAACACAGCTAATCTGCTTCAGGGCTCAACTTCAATTTCCTGTTACTCCCTAGTATCCCTCACTCGTTGATATGTCAAAACCCAATGCACCCCGTCTGTAAATACATTCAGTGACCCAATTGCCACACTCTATGGGTTGGAGAATTCTAGACATGCACTACCTTCTGAAAGAAGACATTTCTTTGCATTTCAGTTTGAAATCGATATCATTTATTCTGCATTTACATTCCTGTGTTCGGGAGTCTGCCCTGAAATGGATCCACATTCTCAAAAACTACCCTGTCAAGCCCCCTTTGTATCTTAGACGTTTCAGTAATATCAACCTCATTCATTTCAACCATAATGAATAATTGTCTTACCATTTTAGATGTACTCAATAATTCAACACGATTATTTCAGCAACCCGCCTAACGAACCAACATACTTACTTGCTGCATCAGCATGCTGACATTATGTTTCAGACATAAGAACAATCCCATCCCTGTGTACTGTTCCTTTTGTGGGAATCCTCTCCATTAAATAAGAACCTGCCTTTTGGTTCTCAGTGTCATCCTCAACCTCGGATGTATATTGCACTCAGCTCCAGCCATCAGGCTATCACTATATGGATTGTAAATAAATGTTGCCATTGGACTGATATTTGTGATACTCCAGAAGATACATTTTACCAGGGAGATCCATTAGCCCTGACTCTCTGATTTCTATGTGTTAACCGACCGCCATCCCATGTTAATATAGTATATGTCATACTGTGAGCTTCTGTCTTATGTAACAATTTGCATTTTGTTATTACTTGTGGAAAATCTCTGGGAAGCCTCGTATCTGCTAATCCCCCTTTATCACGCCCGATTGTTACATTCTCAGGGATCTCCAGAAATGCTTTGCATGATTTTGCAGGCAAAATATAGACACCCTTTAAAAAAACCATGCTGACTCCGTGTGAAGCTTTTCTAAATATCCTGCGATGCCTTCCTTAATAACATACTCTCGCATATTCCCAGCAATAATGGCGAGGCTAACTCGTTCCTGCTTTCAGTCTCGCTCCTTTCTTGAAGACAGGCGCCACATTGGAGGGTCTCCAGTTTCGCTGGAACACTCCTGTAATCCAGAGAGTTATAGAATATTCACACCAGTCATTCTGTAATCGCTGCTTTTAAAACCAACTATGAATTACTGCTGACCTGCCCTTTGCTTCCTCTTATTTGTTTATTTAAAAACCTTGTTCCTTTTGTTAGAGACAGTTCATGAACTTCCCTCCGAGTACCATTTTGATTACATCATTGAAATACTTACAGTTCCTTCTCCTGTGAAGAATGATGCAAAATTCTGGTGTAAATGATCTATCTGCTCCCTCTAGGACACCCTCCAAACGTTCTCAATATACCTTCCTGACTTCATTTCTTCCAAAGGTCATACTTTCATCTTGAACTTTCTTTATATACACAGAAGAGCTCGTGCTGCTTGATTTTAGATTTCTTGCCAATTTGCTTATATCATATTTTTTCTTCCTTTTTCCTCGCTTTCTAAATTTATACAGTCACAAACAGAACCTTTGGTCCAACGTGTCCATGCTGACCAGGTTTTCCAAACTAAACTCGTCCCATCTGCTTGCATTTGACCCATATGCTTCTGAACGTTTCCCATTCATATGTTTGTCCAAATGTCTTTGGAATGTTATAGCTGTACTTGCATCTACCACTCTTCCTCTGGCAGCTCATTCCATAAGCACACCACCCTCTGTGTGAAAACATTGCTCCTTCGTCCCTTTTAAATCTTTTCCCTTTCACGTTAAAGCTACGTCCTCAATATTTGGACACTACTATCCTGTCGAAAAGACCTTGGCTAGTCACCCTATCCACGCCTCCCAAGACATTATAAACATCTGGAATGTCACCCCTCAACCTCCTGCACTCCATCTGATACTAGCTTCAAGAACAAGCATTTTAAAATAAGCACGACTATTGTGATACAGTATTCAAAATGACAGGTAAACAACACTCAGCCCAAACTTCATACTGTGATTTGTTTTTGTCCATGCTACAATACTAAGGCAGTGTGAAACTCTTACTAGTGCCAATAAGATGTCATACCTGAATTCCTTTGTCTAAAGAGGGTGATGATCTCTACAGTGAAAACTTATTTCTGGCCAGATCGATGTAAGAAAAGGCATTCTTATACTACACGGTCAGTGTGCAGTTGCCTTTAGCAGAGTGAGATGAAGGCTGAGTATTCTTTTGGAAATTTGGATCACAGTGTGAATTCAGTGCAAAGGGGAGAGGTGTTTTCAATAAGGTTTATTCCAAGAAGGAAACTTTCCAGAACAGATGTGAGTGGGAGATGTAAAACAGCATGAATGGAGAGGCCAAGCCACACTGAGACCAGAGGCAAAGTGACAGCACAAAACGCAGCTTGATGCTACTGCAGAGACGGTAGGCTTGATCAAAGAGCTTCAGGTGAAGTGGGTAGGGATCATAATGTGAGAGAATGTGCTCTGTAATTTGAGAGGGAGAACCTGGCAGCAGGAAGGGGAAACGTGCAGGGAAAGGGTGGAGCAGCAATGGCAGGGAATTCTGGGGGTAATTCAGGAAGCAGAGCTGAATGTCCTGCCCAGCATTTGCTCATGGTCCCTGGAATAAACATCCTAAATTTGGCCCTCCACTAACGCTCATCAATAGTACCCTTGACAGCTTTTGTCACCCATGGGTGGTTCATCTTCTTCAATAGAAAAAAATAATTGCTGAGCATTATGGGTTATCTGCTTGAATGTCTGCCCATGTATACTCACTGACCTTGTTCTTGGTCTATTGTCAAATCCACCTTCAGACCAGAAGTGAGGCAGAAATCCTACATTTAGATATCTGGTTCTTTTCAATCATTCGGGGGGCTTCCACATGTGGCTGAGCACAAGATCGGCGGAGGCTAACTCCATTCTCCCAGTTTCTCCGTCTCTGTTGTTTCTGGTTGATGATGCAACATTCCGGTGGGCAGCCTCTGACGTGACCTCCTTTTCCGTCAAAACAGAAATCCCCAAACTTCGGTGGACTGAGCCTTCAGCTGTCATTGTCCCATCTCCCGCGGTGCCACTCTCACTCCGTCCCTTCCTTCCCAGAACAATGATAGATTCCTCCTTTGTCCACACTTCCTACTGCATTAGAATCCACTTTCACAGAATCATCCTCCGCCATTTCCATCACCTCCCAGCAGGACACCACCATCAAACAATCTTTGCCTCCTGTCCACTGTCAGCATTTCACAGGAACGATCCCCTTTGTGACACCCTCCATTACCCGAGCACTTCCCCACTCCCCCATGGCACCTTCCTATGCAATTGAAGAAACTGCCACACTTGCCCATTCACCTCTTCCCTCCTCACTGTCCAAGGCCCCAGTCACACCTTCCAGGTGAAGCAGCATTTCACTTTTGCTCTTTCAATCCAGTCTCCTGCCATTGCTGCTCTCAATGCAGTCTCCTTTACATTGGGGAGACCAAACAGAGACTGCATTGTGGAACACGCCCACTCTGGAGGAATAATCCTGACCTTCTCATCGCTTCCCATTTCAATTACCTAACTTGCTCTCATGCTAACATTTCAGTTCTGGGCTGCCGAAATGTCTCACTGAAACACAACCCAAGCTCGAGTAACACTTCAGTTTACACTTTAGTATGTTTCAGCCTGTAGGGGTTAATACTCAGTTTCATAACTTCACAGCCTGATCCCATTATGGCCGTTCTCCATTTTTCATCGTTCTTTCTCATGGCGTCCCTATGACCTTGTGTGGTTGTGTCTTCTTTATCTTGCACTCGTTAGAGAGAACCCTTTTCCCCGATTCGCATCTTAATTTAAAGCTATTTCACATCATCTTCTCGGTTGCCACTGATAAAAACCCGTTTATCTTTTGCAATGCTCTCTTTTCCCCGTTACCCACCCCTCACCTCTGACAACGGATTAAAAAACCCAGTTTCCAATCCTTTTCAGTTCTGAAGAACTTTCACATTAGGCTTGTAACGCTAACTCTGTTTCTCTGTCTCTGCAGGTGTAGACACACCTGTTGAGTTTCTCCAGAAATGAATAGGCACAGAACACATTTTCAATTAATCAAATAACTATGGATACTGGAAATAAAAATGCAAGTATTACTAGAGAACTACGAGCTTTGTAGAAGGGTGACTGGACCTGAAAGATCAACTTTACATTCACTCCACAAGATGCTGCCAGACCCGCTTAGATTCTTCAGCAATTTCTGTTTTTGAACAAGTCCAACAGAAGTGTGTCAAAGCTGCTCGAACGCCCTGTCCGACATGGAGCGCTGTACACCAGAAAGTGGACAACAGCACTGGGTGCACACGTTCATTGGCACTGCAACTAAATAAGGCTTTCGCATCAAACGCAGATGATGGTATTATGGGAATGGAAAACAATCAAATGAATATTATAAAGGGTTTAAGGAAGGTAATAAGTTGGAGGCCATGACATCAAGGAGAGACCCTCAGTGGAATGAGAATATGAATATGGAAGTATTCCTACATGACAAACTAGAGAAGGTCACTTAGTACAGAGCTATTGGGTGAATGGGTCTCGGTGTGTACTGTGGAATAGACAGTAGAAGTGAATTGCAGATATTGCAACTCAAAGGGGACATTCATGTGGTGCTTTAGATCAAAATAGCAGCAGCAGAATTGTATTCAATCGTAATCTGTAATTTCTCCCCCAGGATAATCCCTTGATCTACCATTACCATCAAGCTAATCTATGGTTCAGTGACGAGTGAGGGTGAACATGCCAGAGTCAGAACCATGTGTACCTAAACCTGATGATAAACTGAAGTCCTGCACAGCTACAGTAACACACCCATACTCCTGTACACAAATCTTCCTAGAATGAAAGTCAACACACCATTTATCTTCCTAACTGCCACTTCTTCCACAGTGAAACAATCACAGAAGCGTAGACTGTTCCATCAAAATAAAACATCATGATCTACATTAGTCTTACTTTCTTACACGTGATCCATAGCCATAAATGTTGTGACACCTCAAATGTTGATCCAATTACTGTTTAATGGTTGTGAGATTACCCATCACAACTACCTTCTCAGGACGTGCATTCCTGACCCCAACACACTCTGGTGAAAAACAATCCTCAAATCCTCTTTAAACCTCAAACCCTTCAGTTTAAAATTCTGCTTCTTGTTCTTGGTCCTTTGACGAAAAGGAACAGCTGCTGTCCATCCATCCTATCCATGTCCCTCGTAATCTTATCCTTCTGAATCACGTCCCCTCAGCCTTCTCGTCTCCAAGGTAAACAACCCCAGCTTATTCAGCATGACTCCATAGCTGATATGCTCCATACCAGGAAATATCCTGGTGAATCTCCTCTGCAGCCCTAGAGTGCAATCACATCCTTCCTATAATCCCAGAACTACACAATTATCCCATTGTGGCCTAACCAAGATCTGGTATAACTCTTACAATCTATGTCTCGTTGAATAAAAGTTATGCCAACAGTCGCATGTGACTTCTTAACTAACTTATTATCCTTTCCAGTCATATTCAGGGTTGTGTAGAAAAGCACCGTCTGCATTTCCCAGTGTGCTGCCACTCATTGAGTCCTCCCCTGCATGGTTCCTTCTTCCAATGTACATCACCTCATATTTATGAGGGTTGCATAACATCTGCCATCGATCTGCCCATCAGACCATTCCATCTGTATCTTCCTGTAACATAAGGCCTTGTTCCGAACTGACGACTACCCGTCCAATTATTGCTTCTAACATACACTTACTTATTACACTCACCCACCCACCTCCACATTCCCATTTATATTATATATAAATACCACAAATAATCAGAGACACAGTATTAATCCCTGTGGTACACCAGGGGACACTGGTCTTCCGACACACAAACAGCCTTCTCCCAAGACCCTCTGTCTCCTGCCACTAAGACAATTTGAGTGCCACTTACCAAGTTACCCTTGATACCATGAGATTGCACTTTCTTTATCAGTTTCCCCCGTGCTGCTTTGTCAAAGGCTTGGTTGATAAAAAACATATAAATGACCTCATCGAAAAAAATCAATAAAATTCGTTTGGTATGACTTCCCTCTGATGACTTCATGCTGACGATCCCTGATCAAACATTAAACTGAATAAGTCCAATCAGCCACTCGTTCATCTTACATTGCAATTGGAGCAGACCTTTTACAGCTTTCTGCTTGTTTCACAGGAATTGAAAGAGAACATGCGGGTTATCGAAAGGGAAGAACTTAGAATAACCAACTCCACTAGGGAATGGAAAGTATTGGACAAATTATTAGGATTGAAGGCAAATTGTTAGAATCTGGAATGACGGAATTAATAACGGGATATTTTCAATGTCAAGCCACGGTCCATGGAGTTAACATAGGATTACTAAGGATAAATCATGTTTGAATGATTTGACTAACATTTAAATAATATGACAAGCAAGATGGATAAAGGGGATCCTATAGATGTATTATAGCGGGACTTCCACAAGCAATTGCAAAGCATGCCTCACAAAACATGAATAGGCAAGACAAGAGCACATTGAATTAGAAAGAGAAAAATGCTAGGAGAGAGTATTGGCTAACTAATAAAAACCATGGTATGAAGATGCTGGTTTTGGACTGAGTTGAACAAGGTCAAAATCCACACAACGCCATATTATAGTCCAACAGGTTTCCTTAAAAACACTAGATTTCTGTGAGCTGTTTCTTCACCAGGTGTTAGGGAGAGAAGAGAACTTAGAGACAGGATTTATAAGGAAAAGATCAAAGTGTGTACAACTCATGCGCATGAATTGAACACATCTAAGATGGCTCTTAAATCTTGAATCAATTAGAATGAAGGCATACGTTTTGCTTGATTAATATGCAAGTCTCTGCTTTTCTTTCATGTTGCTGACTGGAGATACCGTCAGGTATTATCGATGAAAGGAGGTGACCCCTCCGATCAGTCAATGCATTCTAGGCGTGAAGTCTTGTTTGGAGTCTGTCTGTGTCTTCACCTGGAGTCAGACCGGGTTCATTTGCAAAGAAGAAGGTGATGAATACCACATTGAACAATTGTCTACAAATTGTATGTATTTGGAACAAAGTAGATTATATATGCAAATACATATGAACAAGTGTAAATGAACCCCACAAATTTATATGCATACTCATGCGTCTGCGTTTCTGTGTGTACGTGTGTTCGTGTGTGTGTTTATGCGTGTGAAAGAGAGAGAGGGTGTGTGCGCTTTTGTGAAGGGCAGAGAGAGACAGTATGTGTGCGAAAGAGAGTGTGAGGGAAGACTATGAGTGAGCGTGGAAGGGAAAGAGAGAGGGGTGTGGATGCATGCGTGTGACACAACGGAATATGTATGTGTGCAGGTGATAGAGGAGGAGTGTGAATTTGTGCGTGGGACAGACAGGGAGGGTGCGCATTGATGTTTATAAGGAGGAGAGTGAGAGTGCGTGCTTGTCCAGGCCAAGACACAGATAGATACGACAAATTCTTTTCCCCACATACACTCATACCGTGTTTCAGAGCTTCCCCTCCCTGCAGCGTCTGCTCTGTTTGGTGTTAATGTTACAGGCAAAGGTTCTATAGTTACAGTTCCAATGCTCTGACCAAAGTTGGGTCAATAAATCCTCAGGTATTCCTGAATATCTGCGGCAGCTCACAGCACAACCTCCAGCAAACTACCACCAACACCTCCACTAACTTTTCCATAACGGTAATCCAGTCAGCAGCCCCTCAGCTACACGTGTTTTAAGAAGGCAGCCCAGACACTAACGCTTCCTTATTTTAAATGTAGACATGAATTGGACGTTCCAGATGTGTTGCGACTGGTGAAACCACTCAAAGTTATGCAAAATATAATCTATTCAAACGCTCTAGTTAAACCTCAATCAAAGAGAAGAACTAATTGGTATAGCTTCTCTATTGTAACACTTGTGCAAACACTAGAATGCACACTCAGGAACAACGGACAGACAGAAGAGACACAACAAACAGTGAGACAAAGTATCGTACCGCTGATAACAAGAAAAAGACAAACACATAACCTCAACACCAAGGAGAGGGAAGCACTAAAATCACTAAGAAACGATAAGAACATAATTATACTACCAGCAGACAAAGGCAGAATGATGGTCATCCTGGACAAAGCAGAGTACATGCAAAAAGCACAACAACTACTTGCAGATACCAACTCCTACCAAAAGAGGGAAGTTGATCCCACCCCACAGCTCACTAATAGGATAAACAACACACTGAGGAATCTACAAAAAAACGGACAGATAACCAGGTCTGACCTACAAACAATGAAACCTGAAAGCAACAACACCCCCAGATTCTATGGACTACCCAAAGTGCACAAACCAGACATCCCACTCAGACCCATAGTATCACTACCAGGGACACCATCACACAAACTGGCCAAAGAACTACAGCAGAAACTGAAACACCTGATCAGCGGATCCAGACACTCTTTCCAATCGACATAGAAATTCTTGGACATCATCAGAAATATACACATAGACAAGGAAGAAACTATGGTCTCAATCGATGTAACGGCACTGTTCACCTCCATCGACAAAACCCTAGCCAAAGAAACAATAGCCAACCTACTGGACAGACATAACAGACAACAGGACGTTGAACCGATCAACAAAGACGGCATACTTAAACTACTGGACTTGTGCCTAACAACACACTTCACATTCAACAACCAAATATACGAACAAATCAATGGAACACCCATGGGCTCACCGATCTCTGGACTCATAGCAGAAGCAGTAATGCAAAAGTTAGAACAGACAGCCTTACCGCAAATTCAACCCAAACTCTGGGTCAGATATGTGGATGACACCTTTGTAATAATTAAAAACACAGAAATAGGGAACACACACCAGGTCATCAACGCCACACTCACAGGAATCCGATTCACTAGAGAGGAAGAAAAGGACAACCAACTCCCATTCCTAGACGTGATGGTACAGAGAACACCGAACGGAGAATTCACCACAAAGGTTTACAGGAAAGTCACACAGAGAGACCAAGTCCTAAACTATGAAAGCAATCACCCCAACACACACAAACGAAGTTGCATCAGGACATTATTCAAAAGGGCCACAACACACTGCAGCACACCAGAACTGCAAAAAGAGGAAGAGGAACACCGATACAAGGTATTCGCCAAAAACGGATACCCTCGCAATTTCATCAACAGATGCCTAAGGGAGAGACAACGGAAGGAGGACATGCCACAACCCCAAGATCTAGCCACACTACCATACATCAGGAGCATTTCTGAAATGACAGCCAGACTACTGTGACCACTAGGACTCATAACAGCACACAAACCAACAGCCACTCTCAGACAACAACTCACCAGAACGAAGCACCCGATACCCAGCATAAGCAAAACTAATGTAGTGTACAAAATCCCATGCAAGGACTGCACAAAACACTACATAGGACAAACAGGAAGACAGTTAATGACCCGTTTACATGAACACCAACTAGGCACGAAACGACATGACCAGCTATCCTTAGTAGCCACACACACAGATGACAAGCAACATGAATTCGACTGGGACAACACTACCATTATAGGGCAAGCCAAACAGAGAACAGCCAGGGAATTCCTAGAGGCATGGCACTCATCCACAGACTCTAACAACAAACACATCGACCTGGACCCAATATACCGGCCACTACAGCGGACAGCTCGAACTGACAACCGGAAGCGGCAGAGACAGGCCACTATAAATGCCGGAGGAAACAGCACAGAAACGCTTCACAAGAGGCTCCCAAGCACTGAGGATGTCACCTAGACAGGGGACGAAACGTTTGCAAGACAAATTCCCAGCTCAGCGAACAGAACCACAACAACGAGCTCCCGAGCTACAAATCTTCTCCCAAACTTTGAACACCTACGGGCGAGAGACGCTAAGACAATGGATACAGTGCCTTCTACTAACTAACAGTGCTAATACAGTAACATCCCATAAACATACCCCTTGGCAAAAAGGTAAATTCAAACACTGAATCTTACATGCATTTCTCCAATCGGAGGAAGCCGCTTCAAGAGAGATTTCAGAGAGAATAGCAGCTGGGTATCATGTATCGAAACGTTCAACCTTTCAGGGACCCCTAGCAGCTTCTAAATGCTGCAGCTAAAAACAAACCGAGCAGACCTTGTCTGGGAGAGCTGGCCACTGCCCTTCCATTGTTCCCACCGTTTTAATAAAACCTAAAGGCCTCCTCAGTTATTTACTTCAGCCGTTGTCAGTCGGCAGTTCTGCCTTTCAGACCTCTCTTCAAATAATAAAACTTCAAGAGAAAATAACCATTTTGGAGTGACAGTATCGTCACATCTCCCCCTTTGAAAGAAAACCCCGAAACATTAATATACAATGATGGCCTCATTTTAAACCAGTTATTCTTACTGTTTCAGTAGACTACTGTACATATTGCATTGACACTAAGTATGCAAACATTCACAACTCCATTCTATTTCAGTCAGTTTACTCCTGCCAAAGAACGCCTCCGTCTTTATTAATCTAAATTGAATGGCAACAATAATAACATCTAGCTGAACAGACCAGAAGTTCTCTCCCTCAATTCCTCCAAAAACGTTGAGGCATTATGATCGTATATAAATTTGTCTCAGGCAAGTTATTTGCAATTTAAATGCTGAATTGTTGTAACACCAACACCAAGCTCAAGGTCTCCTTCCCATTGTGGAATATTTCTATTGATGGTTTCAGCGGACACTCCAACCATACATTTCATAATGGAGCAAAACTCATCTCTCTCACTGTCCTTCTCAGTGACATGTCTCCTCATGTCTCAACTTAAAAGAATTAAATGTTTCTATACATCTTAATGCTGTAACCACTTTGCCAGCTACTCCTGGCCTATACCAGTAAACCTGACTCTCACAGGTATATGTTTTAAGAAGATCTCGCATATTCTTCTCAATCCCTCACAGAAGCGAAACTTTGATTTATGGACCAACTGATCATCATAAGACATTTCAGCTGTTAATCTTGCGATTTTAACTCTCTGCTCTCACACACGAGTTCTCACAACTACAGGAAGTGAATTTTTGAACTCCTGCAAAGTAAAGATCTCTCTAAGAGTGCCATATGCTTGCTCTGCTTTTAATACCCTTCCCCATCTTTCAAAATTACTTTGTTCGATTCTTTCAAACTCAATGTACATTTAACCAGGGACCCTATTTTTAGATTCCTAAAACGCTGTCTGTCGGATTCTGACACATGCTTGTATGCAGTACAGTTTGCTTGCTTCACCTCCTCATACTCTCCAGGTCCCTTCTCCGATAGGGATGCAAATACCTCACTCCTTACACCTACCAGCTTTGTTTGGATCAACTAAATCCACATCGTCACTGGCCACCACATTCATCTAATGACTTTCTCAAATGAAAGTAAAGAGGCTTCCCCATCCTTCTCAGCAAATTCAGACAAGGCCTGTACATATTTAAGCAGATCCCCATCAGGCCTTTGGCTACAATAGAGTTGCTCACTATCATAGAATATAGAACAGTACAGCACAGAAAAGGCCCTTCAGCCCACGATGTTGTGCCTACCATTGATCCTCATGTAAGGTAAACTTAATGTACGAACCCTCAAATTTCTGTGACCATATGCATGTCCAGCAGTCTCTTAAATATCCCCAATGACCTCGCTTCCACAACTGCTACTGGCAACGCATTCCATGTTCCTATAATTCTCTACGTGAAGAACCCGCCTCTGAAATCCACTCTATACTTTCCGCCGATCAGCTTAAAACTATGACCCCTACATCCTCCTCATTCAGCCTACCGTCTCCCTTTATCTCTACCCTGCTAAGTTGACTTTCCTCTCAAATTGTTTACTTTTAAAGTTGAAACTCTCTCTCTTTCTGCATTTTTCGTTCTTTTTCTGTCTTTCTTCTCCCTCTCCTTTTCTTTTAATTCTACTTTTAATCATATTCCAAACTGTCCCAATTCCTTTTTGTGTTCAAGCTGCCTCATTTGCAAATGCATTCCAGCCATTTCCAAAGGTTCTGATGATGTCTCTACCATAATTTTAATGCCAAGCTATAGCTGTAATTATCTCTCCTTTTCTCACAGACAAACATTCAAACCCAACTCCAGTTTGTCTGCCAATTCTAACAGTTTTACCTTGCTCACGTTTTGTAAAATCTCGAACTTCACTTCTTCCACACCCAGAGGACTCTTCCAGAGAGAAGAAAAATTACTACACAAAGCACTGTTCAAACCAACCGAATTAAACACCTGGAGCAAAAGACCCTCTCAACTATCCAGATGCAGCCTTTGAGCCCAACAACCTCCCTGAGCATATTCTCCCAGTCCTCCGTTTTCCTCCCGCAGCCCAAAGATGTGCAAATTAGGTAAATTGGCCATGCTAAATTGCCCATACTTTTCAGGAATGTGCAGGTTAGTTGCAATAGTCATGGGTAAATATGGAGTAATGGGGAGTGGAATGGGTCTTGGTGGCTTACTCATCGAAGGGTTGGTGTGGACTTGATGGGCCAAATGACCTGTGTCCACACTGTAGGGATTATAATTCTGAACCCAATTTGGAATTGTCGATTTCGAACAGGGCAAGTGTCCCCAGTTTGCTCTGGACCAGACCAGATGGGCTCAAACTACTTTAGTCTTTGTCGCCTGGACGCCAACCTTGTCTTATAGTAAAGGTAGATGTGAAATGGGTGTTCCATATGAGATGCGTCTGGTCAGACCACTCATTTTAAGCAAAACGCAATTTATTTAATCTCTCTAAGAAAAATGCATAACAAGAAGAGGAGTTTAGAATAACTTAACTTCCGGAAACCTTAACAGAATAATAGATAAGTACCGTCTGCTAATGAACTGTTACATTGAACTAACAACTCATAAAGTCAGCCCTTGGAAAAAAGACAAATCCTAGGTCCTTCAGTCTTGCATGCAGATCTCCAATTCAGGAGGAAACAGCGTCAAGACAGATTTCAGAGAGAATAGCAGCAAAGGATAATTTACTGAAGCGCCCGTCCCTTCTCTGACCCCAAGCACCTGGTGACTATTACAGCTCAGAAAAAGTAGAAAGTCTGGTCTGTGAGAGCTGGCCGTTCTTATCACTATTTAAAAAACAAAACCTAAGAACCTCTTAAATTATATACTTGAGTCGTTTGTAGTCGGCAGTTCGACATTTAAGATCTCTCTTTAAAGAAAAGGCACAAAAAAAAATTTAAAGTGACAGCAATGTCAGAGATGTTAGATAACTGATCCTTTACAATAATACTCAAGAGGCTTCCTCGTGTTACTGGCCACACGATCGACTCAGAGGGATAGTCACAGCAGTCTTTATGGAATGCAGATCCGATAGTGAGGGAAACATATCCCTGGTGGTGGATTGCGTTTGTAGGTGGATCAGATGGGGGAGGATAATGTGTTGTATCAGGAAGTTTAATGGGATGGAATCCGAGGAATAGGGTGTTCTTTTCCTGTTGAGTTTGGAGTGGTGGAATTCGAAGACTAAGGTTCGGGAAGTGGATGAGAAGCTCTGGATGGCATCGTTGACCACGTGGGAGGGGAAACTGCTGCCTTTGAACAAGGAGGACATCTGGGATATACACTGGGTTCAGAATGTGGTGCTGGAAAAGAACAGCAGGTCAAGCAGCATCCGAGGAGCAGGAAAATGCGACGTTTTGGCAAAAGTCCTTCATTAGGAATCACCTTCTCCCTCACTTTCATCTAGCTATCACGTTCTCGGCTACCTTTCCCCCAAACCCCCTCCCCTCCCATTTATGTCGCAAACCCCCAGCCTCATTTCTGATGAAGGGTTTTTGCCCAAAACGTCGATCTTCCTGCTCCTCGGATGCTGCCTGACCTGCTGTGCTTTTCCAGCACAACATTCTCGACTCTAATCACCCGCATTTGCAATACTCACTTTCGCCTACATGTTAGTTTCAGCCATTTCTGTAATACTGACTTTAATTCTGTTCTCACTGCTTTTGAAAAGATTCTGTTAATCTTGAAAGCGTTCAGAAAAGATTTCCAAGTATATTTACAGTGTTGGGTTAGGGTGGTTTTGGCGAGTGATGTTGAGCAACACGGAGAGTATGAATGGGCTGGGGCGATGTTCCCTGGAGCGTTGGTTCTGACGAGTGACCTTACTGAGGTTTATTGCAGTCAATCCGATGCTCCAGGGTGAGCAATGCCAAAGGTCAGGAAAATAGACAGGACAGTTATTCGCATTGAAACTGCACTATTATTTAGGATACAAGAAGTTGCAGGTAGATTGAAGAATGGGACTGGTTGGAGAAATCAGAATTTCGAGGGTCAAATCACATGAATGAGAACAAAATAAAGGCATTCTCATATTAAATTAAATGATTAGTTATATCACATTCTCAATCCACCTCACAGAAACAGACTAGACACCATAAACCCAGAGGAGATATCTGTTCAGCGGGGAACACTGCACAGACCAGTCTAGTGCACTGCTGAACACCAGCCTACAATCAGTCCAGAGCGGAACACTGGGCACACTATAGCAGTACATTGTTCCATAAACCCAGATGAGTATGTGTTCAGCAGAGAGCTCTGTGCCGACTGGACTGGTGTACTGTGCAATACAACCCACAATCTACCGAGAGAGGAAAGGTATGCAGACCACAGCAGTGCATTGATGTATAAACCCAGATGAGATATGTGACCAGGTTGTTGAATCGTGTCCATTACCCCAGTGCATTTGTCAGAACACTGCGTTAGATCACTGCCCAGCGTGGGGAAACTCGCAGCCCATGCTGGGAGTGATAGGATGTGCAGCTCCCATCCATTTACAGCTCCATATCTCCACTGTGCCATGACAAGGGGTGTTGTGGGTGTGAACATCACTGCCAGGGAGAGATGGCGGTGGAATCAGTTTAAGTATCAACAAATAGCAGGGGTTTGGGGAATAGACAGAGAGGGAGAGACTGAGAGACAATGTCATGGGAGGATGTGATCACAGGTTCCAGACTGCTGAAGTGAAGACATTTCGACAGTATCCTACTACATGAGGCAATGTTTCCAGGAATGATGGGTGAATGGGATATTGGTGTGCGTTTAGGTGTTGGAGTGCATTAGATGAGCATTTATTCTGCAGATTTGTAACTGGAAGTAGTGTTAGTGCAGACTTCGACTCATTGGGTTGAATCTAACAATAATTTGTCTCAGTGATATTTTCAATGAGTATGACAGAGGGACTGTCTGTACGAGACTGAGCTAGTTTCCTGATGATATCTTATCGGACTCAACTCATTAACTACCTACCACCCCATGGTGTCCCTATCATTCAATGCCAGCCCGATTCTACAACCCATCGTGGCTGGAGGCACTCACCACAGCCAGCATGTCCCTAGATATTCCGTGGGCCCTGTCACTGGTTCCATCTTCAAAAGGTCAATGGGCACACGGTTGAGCTTTCTCAGTTTGGAGCTGCCCTGCACAGTTTATCTCGATCATGGCAGATAAGCGGTAATTCCACCACAGTTTGTCGACAGGGGCAAGGAGGTCCAGGTGGATGGGCTAGTACAGAGGGGGACCATTCTCTTCCCAGAGTGGGCGACACCACCAGACTCACCGAGTATGGTTTGAGCACACCACACAGCTCAGTGCAGTATAGATCAGAAGAAATGTCCAGCAATACAGGAAAAGCATCAATAACCTTCCCTGTTCTGACAGGATAAGGGTCACTGTATTCTCTCTGCTCCCTCACACTCACAGTACATCTGTTATATACCGACCCCCAAACAAGATTCATGTCCCCCACTCTCCACCACTACTGCATGCAGCACCGTCACGCTCTCTCTCTCCCTCCACTTTACCCCCAACACTAATAACACTCCTTGGATATAGCACTGTGGATTGACTCATTCCAGACACCTCACCATATCCCCCCTTCCCACCTGCAATAGCACTAATAGCAGGGCCACCCACTCCCACTCTCACTTCTTCTCATTCCCACATGCCAGGAGTACCAGTCTGAAATAGGTCAGAAAGGGCCAAGCAGGCTGGTGGAGTAACCGATACCCGTTCTCTTACCCCCTCCTCCCCTTGCCATGTGGGGAGGACCCTGGTATGAGCTGGAGAGTATCAGGACGCCTCGTGTGGAGATTCTGAAACATCCACGTCCCACCAACCTAGTAAGGAGTAATGTTCACTGAAGGGCGATTCTTACTTTAAACCCACTGGCAGTTCCGTTTCTTCCCGGCACAATTTAGATGGCGTGGCCCTGATACCATCTCCCTTCCGTGTTGAGCTGGTACAAATGGAATCCCCACGGTCTCGGTGGGTAGGAGGGTGGGCTCTCAACACATCGTCACCATCGCATCCCAGGAAGGCAGTATGGAAACTCCCTCCTACACCTCCTCCTGTAAACAGCTCAGATACTGAAACTAATCTGTGATACTTACAGCGCTCCCCACTTGTCCAGACATCTTCAATAATCTGTGCTCGTATATATTCTGCTCCTACGCCACTTTAAAATGGTACAGAATGTTTTATATTGACTTTCAGAGTTATTCCTACCAAGGTGCATTACCTCACACTGCTCTGCATTGATCCTGATCTGCCATAAACCTGAAAACTACACCAATGTGTCACTGTCCTGCTGGAGTTCCACTCTGTTCTCCACACACTTTATAACTTTTCCAGGTTTGGTATCTGCAAATATTGAAATTGTCCGACAGACACATGCCACACAGAAATACTGACTCACTCAGTATTGTGAGCAAGTGCAATACTAACACGCTCCCTGACGACCATCACTGCCAGCCTTAAATATTGACACACACCAGACAGAGTACGTGAAATATTGACAAGGTTACGGTGGAGCAAGAGAAATACTGACAGACAATCCATGTCTGTATTAGCTTCAGTATATTACTGAGTGTCTCTATGTCTCTGTTTTCGTGTGTGTCTATTTGCGTGTATCAGGATGGAGCGAGTCTGGCAGTCCCGATGTGCTTTAAGTGATATAATATCCCCCTGTCACGAGCTCTGAGGACGTGTCCTTTCACTACTGTCCGTAGATGCTGGCAGACCTGCTGAGCTTTATGCTGCTGTCAGTCCCAGCTGGCCTCCCCACACCACTGTACAGGTTGCAGTGGACGGTGAAAATCAGCAGGGATTCAGTTTGGGAGGGACAGAGGGAGGGAAGCAGCTCACAACACCATCAACACACAAAAACAAACACAGACACACACATACACACACACTCACAGAAACAGGCACACACAATCGCAGACACCAACACACACACAGACAGACACCGACACATATACAGACACACATACACACAAACACACTCACAGGAACAGAAACATACAGATGCAAACACACACGCAGTCAGACACAGATGCATCAACAAGTGCACACAGACTCACAGAAACAGACACACACGCAGACACATCTACGCCTGCACGCAGACACACACGACACACATACTAACAGCCACCCCAGACCCACACAGACACACTCACCCCCACACACTCACTGATGCAGATAGACACACAGACACTCAAACTGACACACAGAGATGTACACACGCTAAACGACACACATACACACGCGTGCGCACACACACAGACACAACACACACAGCCACAGATTTCACCAATTTCCTCATTTTCCCTCCCCCCACCTTATCCCGGATCCAACCCTCCAACCCGGCACCTCCTTCTTGAACTGTACTACCTGTCCATTTTGCTTCCCACCTATCCATTTGACATTCCCCTCTGACCTCTCAACTTCACCCCACCTTCATTTAACAATTGCCTTCCCAGCTACCTTCCCCTAGCACTACCTTCTCCCATTTATCCCTCAGTCCCCTTGGCCTACAAGCCTCATTCATAATGAAGGGGTTATGCTCGATATTTCAACTCTCCTGCTCCTTGGATGCTGCCGAACGGTTGTGCTTCTTTTTAGCACCGCATTCTTTCAACATAGCCACACACACGCACAGGCACAGACAAAGAAACACACACAGAGACAGACACACATACACACACATACTGAGACACGAACAAAAACACAGACAGCCACACTTCCCACCCACGAAGACATCCACATTCCCCCCACACACAGCCACCCATGTTCCCCACACATGCACACATACGTTCACACACAGGCAAACACAGATACATACACATAGACATACGCAATCAGTCACATACACTAACAAACACAGACACCTACACTCTCCACACATGCACACATACGCTAACGCAGACACATACAAACAGATATACACACTCAAACAGACACACACATTAACATGGACGCAGACACATGAAAAAAACATACATACAGACACAGACACACACAGAGACAAACGCACACACACATACAGGCACACAGATGGACCCACAGACAGACATACACACACAGGCACACAGATAAAGGCACATACGCACTGGCATACACCACACAGAAGATGCACACATACAAACCAACACACATGCACACACAAACTCACAGACACACAAACAGATAGGTACCCACAATCTCCCCATACACAGACACCCACATTCCCCACACACATGCACACGCATGCACTCATGCAGATGTACATGGACACACAGGCACGGACACACACAGAACAATGACACACAAAGACATGCTCACACACAGACGCACATACATATACACAGCTCCACACACATACATATAAACACATAGGTACAGACTCATTGACACACACACATTGACACACACACACACACACACATCCTGTAAAATGCAATGTTTTGTGACTTACCATTACAAATAATCTTACATGTAAGAAAGGATTGAAAAGTCCTAAAACACACCAGCAGAGGATGGCATTGTATCTCTTTCAGCAAAAAGAGGGAGAGACAGAGGGAGAGGGAGGCATGGAACCCCATTCAACGATTCACCCCAAAACAAACCAGTTCCCAATGCACACAGATGTAGAGATAAAGATGCAAACATACATACACACACTAATGCAGAACACACAGAGAGATAGATACACATAGATACGCATATAGACAAACACAAATCGAAAGAAATATGCGTATGCATACTTGGACATGCAAACACACAGGGATCCACAGAGTTATACAGGGGGTTTGAAAAAGACCTATTGGTCCATGCAGTCAATGCTAATGATAATCTCAAACTAAACTAGTCCCACGTTCCTGCGCTTGGACCATAGTTTTCTAAACCTCTTGTTCTTGTATTTAATAAAATGTCTTGCAACTTTACCCACATCTATCACGTCTGAGGACGTTCATGCCATACATGAACAAAATGATGTTTAATAAAAATGCAAATCATAGATCCTGAACATGTCGACACAAGTACTCTGTGGGATGCTCGAGATGTGATTGCTGGAAATTTTGATGAAATGTTCTTATCATCAATAGCCACAGATGGGATGCAGGAAGATGAGAGGTGACCAACGTGTTGTCATTATAATACAAACTGGCAAGGAAAAGCCAGCGAACAATAGACAAGTGAGCCTAACATCAATGGTGGGCAGGTTGTTGGAGAGAATCCTAACGACAGGATTTACAAGTATTTGGAAAGGCAAGGACTGATAATGGAAAGTCAACATGGCTTTGTGCAGGGGAGATCATGTCTCACGAACTTGATTATTTTTTCTTGAAGAAGTAACAAACAGGATTGAAGAGGGCAGAGCAGTGGACGTGATCCATTTGGACTTCATAAGGTTCCCCCTGGGAGACTGGTTAGCAAAGTGAGATCTCAGGGAACACAAGGAGATCTAGCCATTTGGATACAGAACGAGCTCAAAGATAGAACACAGATAGTGGTGATGGAGGGTTGTTTTTCAGACTGGAGGCCCGTGATCAGTGGTGTGCCACAAAGACTGATGCTGGGTCCACTGTTGTTCATCATTTACATAAGTGGTTTGAAAGTGAAACAGGAGGTATTGTTAAAAAGTTCAGATTTGACATCATAATTGAAGGTGCAGTGGACAGAGAAACTGATTACCTCAGAGTATAACTGGATCTTGATCAGATAGATCAATGGGCTGAGGAGTGGCAGATGGAGTTCACTTTAGATAAATGTGAAGTACTGCATTTTGGAAAGGAAAATCAAGTGCAGTTGCAAGTATGCAGGATAGTGACGAAAGGCGTTTGAGATGCTTGTCGTTGTTGGTCAGTCCACTGAATGTAGGAATTAGAATGTCATATTGCGGCTTTAAAGGACATTGGTTAGGCCACTATTGAATACTTTGTATAATTACGGTGTCGTTCTTCAAGGAAGGATTTGTGAAACCTGAAAGAATTCAGAAAATATTTACAAAGATATTGCCAGAGTCGGATGTTTTTAGATTTATGGAGATACTGAATATGCCGGGGTTATTTTGTCTGTAGCATCGCCGGTTGAGAGATGATCGTGAGAGATGATCTTAGAGGTTTATAAAGTCATAAGTGGAATGGATACTGTCAATAGCCAAGGTCTTTTCCCCAGGGTCGCAATCTTCAAAGCTAGAGGACATAGGTTGAAGGTCAGACAGGAAAGGCTTATAAGAATGTAAGGGGCAAAATTTTCAAAGAGAGGGTGCTTTATATGTAACGAGCTGCCAGAGGAAGTTGTGGAGTCAGGGATAATTACAACATTTAAAAGTCATCTGGATGGGCACATAAATAGTAAGTGTTTAGGGGTATATGGGCCAGATGCTGGCAAATAGAACTACATTAATGTAGGAAATCTGGTCAGAAAGGACGAGTTGGATAAAAGGGTCTGTTTCCATGCTGGACAGCTCTATGACACTATGCTTTCTGTAAAACTTGCTCCTGTCACCTTAAAATTACCCTCAGTCTTGAAGTCCACTACCCGAAGGAAAAGACACCTGCCATTTAACATTATCTATACCCCTCATTGTTTTATGAATCTTCATCTTGCTTAGAAGGTCTTAGCCTTCTCCGCTGCAGTGGGGAAGGTCCCAGTCCATCCAGCCTGTCCTTATTACTTAAACACAACATTCCCAGCAACAACCTGGTAAATCTTTTCTGAACCTTCTCCATTCCAATAATATCCCCAATGTGATTGGGTGACTTGAACTGCCCACAGTACTCCAGGAGAGACCTCACAAATATCCTGCACAACCAGAAGATAATGTTCCAACTCCTGTACTCAAAGTCTGAGAAATGAAGGCCAGCAACCCAAATGCCTTCATAACCACCATGCCTACACATGATGCAAACTTCAAAGAAATATGGCAGAAACTCCTCTGTTCTACAACAAAAGCAATGGTCTGACATTTAATTGTGTATGTCCTCTCCTTGTTTGTTTTATCAAATTGTGATACCTTGTATTTATCGAAGTAAAACTCCATCTGCCACTCCTCCGCCCAGTGAGTGATAGTACTGGGGAAGAAAGGCTGGAAAGTAGTCCGTTGCCTGAAGTCATTTCGTGGTTTTAAGTCGAGGGCAGTCACACGTTAAGGCGGGAAAGAGTGATTAGTGTTTTTGATCCAAAAAGTATGCGTTTTCGTCATCGCTGGTGTTTAGTGATAAGTATCTGTTCCAGATCCTTTATAGTGCAGACTGTGTCTGCAGGATGTCTTCCCCTCATATTGTAGATATCAGATAATAGCCACTTAATGTGGAAATCATAGGCAAAAAATTAAATATCTTCATAGTTTGTCTCGAAGGCAGGGCACATAATCCTACAATTGAAGTGAGTACCTTTCATCTGTTGAAAAATGTAATTCTTTTAACTGTGTAATTCAGTAAAAGTGATCCAAATTTTAATGAATCCACACTGAGCTGAAAGCTGACAGTTAATATGTGATCCAAAATCTGGGAATGGTTTAAGACTTGTACAGTGGGTAACGTCCATGCCTCTGAGCCGGAGCTCTGTGTTATATTCCAATACCTGAACTTGCGTGGTAGTGTCTCTCACTCTGCACCAGAAGGTCTGGATTTAACTCCTGTCTGTTACGGAGGTATGTCACAGTATTTCAAAACAGACTGATGAATAAACACAGAGGTGAATAATGTTGCAGCTTTAGGGACTATTGCCAAGTGGTGGTAGTGTCCCTACCTCTGAGATCAAAAGTCTAGATTCAAATCCCACAGTGGTGTTTCATAATGTGGCTGAACAAGTTGATTCAAACGATTTTAGGATTGTGATGTGTTAGAGAAGGAAGAGGTGTCTGTATTGAATTTCAGAACTTCAGCCCAAGGTTGACAGAGAATACAGACAGAAATCATGAAGACCATGGATAGGGTGAATAGTCAGGGTCTTTACCACAGTGCAGTGAAGTCCAAAACTAGAGGACGTTGAATTAAGATTTAAAAGGGACCAAAAAGTGACTATTTTCACACAGATGGTGGTGTGTGTATGCAATGGGCTGCCAGACGAAGTGGTGGAGGGCTGTTGCAATTACAACATTTAAAAGGCATTTGGATGGGGACATGAATTGGAAATGTTTAGGGGGATATGGAACAAATGGTGAAAAATTCAACTAAGTTAATTTAGGACATCTGGTTGGCATAAGTGAGTTGAACTAAAGGGCCTGTTTCTGTGCTGTACAACTCGATGAATCATCGATCCAATTTGTTAAGCTCTCTTTATAATCTTATGAAATCTTCTTCACCTTCCATTTTATTACTAATCTTGGTATATGCCGTAAACTTGCTCACCATGCCTCCTAGAATTCTCATCTAAATCATTGATATAAGTGACAACCAAAAGTGGATCCTGCACCAATCCATGTGGAACGCCACTGGTCACAGGCCTCAACTCCCAAAGACAACCTTTACCACTCATGGAGGATTCCTGCCGAGGATTCCCTGGAATCGCTCCACTACCTGAAGTAAAGGGAAGTCAGCTAAATCCACCTGTTCCAGGAAGTGATCTCATTGCCCGTATTTTGTAAGAGCAGAATAGCTATATAAGCTGAATGATATTTGGAACAATCACTCATGTTTCCTTTCGTCGTGAGTTCAATTAATACTTGGGCACAGTTCTTTCAAGTTAACGTACTGCAGAGATTATACTTTTCAGTTTGTCATCAAATGTGTGCATGTGTCAGTATTTTTAGAGAGGGAAACATCGACGTACAGATTTGCAATATTCACGCCGTTTGACATTCATCTTTTCCATCGTAGTTTGAGTAACTTTATTTCGGTCATAAGTTTGTTAATTTTAGCAGATTAAATAATCCTGCCCTGACTTGTTCCTAACCCTCACACACTCTGAGACCTATATTGTCGGTCATATCGCCAACCTGGTTAAATTAACATTTGCAGTGAGCAGCGGAAGTTTGGGATGAGGAAGGGGAATAATATCCTGAAGGGGAATAATATCAGTGTGCCTGCTGTCATTGGTGGCCATGCTGTTCGAGAGCATTGACAGGGTCAGGATTAACATCTATTTGCAAATGCAACACCTGAAGAAGAATAGTCAACATGGATTTGTGCATGGGAAATCATTTCTAACAAAGTTGATTGCATTTTGTGAAGAGGTGACAAAGAAGATTGGTGATGGCAATGTGGTAGACGCTATCCATATAGACTTCAGCAAGGCATTCGGCAGGATTCCGCATGGCAGACAAGTTGGTAAGGTTAGGTCATAAAATGATCCAAGATAAGATAGCCTAGTGATTACAAAATTAGTGTGAAGCTAGGAGACAGAGGGTGGTAGAGGACTGCTTTTTAGACTGGAGGCATATGATCAGTGATGTGCTACAAGGAGCAGAGCTGAATCCAGTGCTTTTCATTATTTATATAAATGATTTGAATGTGAATACTCGCTTTTTTATTATGTATACAGATGACATTCAAATTGGAGATGCAGGGGCCAGCAAGGTTTACATCAGAGTACAATGGGACCTCCATCAGATGGGCCAATGGACCAAGGAGTGACAGATGAAGTTAAATTTAGGTAAATGTGAAGTGTTGCATTTTGGTAAGGTAAAATAGGGCAGGACATACACAATTAGTGGTGAGGTCGTGCGGAGTACTGTTGAACAAAAATCCTCATAGATCCTTGAAAGTGGAGTCACAGGTCGACAGGGTGGTGAAGAAGGGGTTTGGTGTGCTTGCCTTTATTGATCAGTTCATTGAGTATGCGAGTTGGGAGATCATGTTGCAACTGGGCAGGATGTTGGTGAGGCCAGATTTTGAATACTGTGTTTAATTCACTTTGCTCTGCTACAGGTAGGATGCTGTTAAACCTGAGAGGGTGCAGAAAAGATTTACAAGGATATTGCTGAACATGGAGTGATGAGCTACAGGGAGAGTCTGGACAGACTGGGGCTTGTTTACTCTGGAGCATCGGAAGCTGAGACGTGACATTACGGAGGTTTATAAAATCATGAAGAAAATGGATAATCTGAATAGACAAGGTCATTTTTTCCAAGATAGGGGAGTACAGAAATATCGGACAAAAGCTAAAGCTGACAGGAGACGGATATTAAAGGGACAATATTTTCATGGAGCCTGTCGTGTGTGTATTGAATGATCTCTCAGAGAACATGATGGAGGCTGGTGCAGTTACAAAATTTAATAAGCATCTGGATATGCATATTAATAGGAAGGATTTAGATGAATATGGGCATAATGCTGGCAAATGGGCCTACATCAGAGTAGGCTCTCTGAGTGATGTGGACAGGTCTCTGTGCTGCATGACACTGTAAGGGAGATGATAAGAAATTCTAAAAGGACCATTTGAGTGGGAAGTCTCTTCTCCAGAGGTATGTGGTGCCTCTTTGTTCACATTTATCCAAAGCTGAGTTAGTTAAATATTTGACAGTGAAGTGAGTCACAGATAATGGCATACAGACAGGAAAGTGGGGCTGAGACCATAGCCTGATCAGCCACAATCTTAGTGCCGAATGGAGAAGGTTCATAGTGTCTAACGATTTAACCCTGGTCCTGTTCTGATGTTCCATTCAGACCCTCCAAACTGCTAGACTGGAACAGTTGGATGCCACTTACTGCAATAACTTCCCTGACTTTCTGGAAAGAGAATTCCTGGCATTCACTACCTTCTGTTTGAAGAAATCACTGCCTGTTCCTACACCAAGATCTATCATTATGAGCGATAGAATACAAAGGCCTACCGAAGAGCGACTGGCCCTGATATAAAGGCAGAATTTAATTGAAGATGACATCAAGGCGCCTGAGTAAAATTGCACTTCATCAGAATCCATTGCAAACTCTTCAGTGTTTGGAGTCATTTACAGCACAATAGAGCATGTTTACCATCTCAGCCGTGGAACATCTCTGCAGGAAATCCTCAGGGTAGCTACCTCAGCCCAGGCAAACCCAGTTTGTCAGCAAGGAATCCCTGCTGTGTGGAAGCAGGCCATTCATCCCATTGAGTCCACATCAATCAGAAGTGGGGATATTTACTGTATGTTACACGATACTCAGAAAGCTTCGTCATCCCTGACCTCCTGATGCAGTCTGTGTCCATGTGCAACAAGACTGAGATAACGTTCAAGCCTGTGCTGTTAAACTGTCGGCAACATTCATGAAACAGCGCTGCACATTTCCACAGTGAACGGAGGAGTTCACTCAGTACCTCAATCTGGCTTCACAGGAATATGGGAAAGATATTCAGCCCATCAAAACCACTGGACCAGAAGAGGGACAGCCTATTCTGTCCCCCCTGCCGTTACACAGGAAGACAAGGTTTCTGGTCACGCCCACACATCACTTACAGGGGTCAGAAAGAGACCATTCCACACCCAGATTCAGTTGCAAAGGAACAGGAAGAGGTCATTCAGATTCTCACGTCACTTATACAGGAAAAGGAAGGTGTCAGAGATGCTCCAACATAACAAACAAATGGAGCAGGGGCTGCACAGATGGACTGTTTCATTGTATTCCTCGTGGCTTGATGACTCGTTGTATATTCGTGTTATGCTAGCATGGTTTTCTGGCAGTGGGACTGAAACGATGTTTTAAACCAGTTTACAAGGCACCTTCCATCGCTGAGAGAGCAGACCTACATCCTATCTGAAAGTTAGAAGCTGTTTGAGATGGAGAATGAAGGTATTGTGGCTGTTGACAGGATTGTGAAAAATGAAAAGTTGAGTGGAGGGTCACACAGTAGCTGTATTCCAGTTTTCAGAGTTCATTCAGAGCCTGTACCTCTCTGTTAATAGAAATGAGGTCTCTGCACAGGCACATAAACTATTAGGAATCTAGCATCCTATGGAAAGTATGTAATTTCACACCTTGTCAATGGCTGTTTGGAATATAATGAGTGTCCATCCATAATCATCACGTTCCAACTTCGTATTCTCTCACAGTGCTACAGGTTAAACACATACTGCACTCTCTCCTGATAGTACCATCATGCCAGGGTTCAATGTGGTGAAACTCCTTTGCACTGTCTTGGTGACGTGGTGATCATTATTTATAAAGCAGACTCAGTCTGTACCCAATACTACAAATACTCTTTCAACGAAACACTACCATTGAATAAGGTATATTTACTGTGGTACTTCAAGTATTTTGCATGAAAGACCAGCTGTTATTTTCCGTTATTATTACTTCTGTCCCATCAGGATTCTGTTAGTGACTTATAACCAAGGACATCCAAGTCCTTTTCAACAACATAACTTCCCAACCTCTCAACATTTAATAAACTTAAATGAGATTCATTACATTTGTTGTTCCCTTCCGAATCATGTTATATCTTGTGAATAGCTATTCCCCAAGCACTGATCTTTCTGATACCCCACAAGACTTCCATCCAAAGAAAAACATTACTCTATTCATTTTGCCCATTATCCAATTTTTGATCCGTTCTGTGTGTTCCACCCCTACCTACCCATGGACTCCAACATTCCCCACTCACCAGTATTCAACCGTATCAAACATTTTTCTCAAAATTCAAAAACTCCACGCCTACTGGTTGCCAATTGCCGATGTCACAACGAACAATCTCCACAAATACAGCAAGTTTATCAAAGATCATTTCCCTTTCCTGAATCTAGACCAAATATAAATATATCGTTATTTTCCAAGTGTCCAGTTGTCACATTCCTCATAATAGGTTACAATGTTCTTTTTTCTCACAGCTGACGTCAAGCAATTTAGTTTTCTCTTTGCCCTCTCCGTCTGGTTTTAAATATTAGGGGAACAATAGACGCTTTCCAGTCTGCAGGATCCCTCCAGAATCTAACCAGCTTTGAAGAATAATCAGGAATTCTTTCACTTGCTCTGTTGCCACCTCGTCAATCCTCTGGGATGTAGCTCATCAGATCCAGCAACAAACCAAGCTTCAATTTGAATAGATTTTCAAAATCATACTCTTCATTAATTCTAATTTCTTGCATCCCCTAATTTTCACCAGGGCCCCTGTTCCCTAGTTAGTTTCTACCCGTTCCTCCGTGGAGACAGAACCAATATATTCCTCTCAGCAGGCAGATGGCTTCCGTGAGCTCGTGTTATATCGGAGGACTGCACTCCAGATAAGTCACTCAATCGTGCGTGGAAAGTTCCAGAATCAATCCAATACACTTCAAGCTGATGTATATGTCACCCACTCTTTCCTGGAAAGCTCCAGAATCAATCCAGTTCACTTCATGGTGAGTGTCAGCACAGTCCCGTTCCTGCTGTGAGTTTACAGACTATATTGAATGAGGGGAAACAGCTCAGTGACCACCTCATTTTTGAAAGAAGCTGATTTCACATTTTACACTTGGAATTGGCCCAGCTTAGACAAATGTTCCTGGAAATCCCTGGGAGGTTTTTGCAGTTTCCTATCCCTCCCTGTGTACTTAGCTTCCCTTCGGTGTATTTCGACCCCATTTGTTTACCATGGAACCAGAACTCTCTGTAAATCCAGTGCTCATATCTCGTCCAGAGTGGGGTCACCATACCATTGGGTCTCTCTGAATAGACGTGGCAGCTGATATCGCAAACCCGAGAAAAGCGTCCACAGAACCTCCCTTTATTCTGTAATGACAGGAGAAGTCAAATCCCCACACACACGGTGCAGTGTTGAAAATGTTTCTGTTCTGAGCAGAAAAAACCGTTACATCTCTGCACAGTCCTACAGTTACAGTTCCCTTCTCCATAAAAATCAGTTGACAATGTAACATTCCGTTTCTATGTATCTGAGCAACTATAAGGGCAGCACCAGTATTGCCCGCAGAGTCGATCATTGCACTCAGAGAAGAAAGACAGATGGAGTATCACTCAATGGAAACAGAGACACATCTAAATTGACATGATATTCAGGAATATGGGAAAATGGAAATTTTAGAATAAGATCCTATTTTATTTTACTTCTAGTTTGCTTTTCATTTCTCTCTCTCTTTCTCACTGGACATTTCTACATCCACTGAACTAACCTCCCCCTCACTCATCCGACCATCCCTGATATAAATGATATTATTTCACAGTTGCTTTTAGTTATGATATCGGGTCACTAGGTTGGAAACTTTATCTATTTTTCTCTTGACAGCGGCTGCCATACTTGCTGAGATTCTCCAACATTTTCAAACGCGGGAGAATTTTATTTCGGATCTCCATCATCCACAGTTACTTGGTTTATTTCACCTTTAATGCTGTCATTTCCCAGGATATCAGCATCACTGGTAAGGGCAGCATTTGTTATCCGTCACTAATTGCCATTGTCTGTGAGACGATTTGTCAAGGCAATATGGAGCCAATCTTTTTTTGTCACACTTAGTTTCTTTACCAAAGACTATAAGTGAAATAATTAAAGAAATCCTAATGGTTTATGGTTGTCGTTTGTAAAATGAGATTTCATTACAATTGTTGCCATTCAAATTTAACTTCTGTCATCGGCTGTGGAAGGATTTGAAACAATGCATTTAAAGTCATAACTTGTGCCTTTGAATTACACGGCCAGTGACATTCTTATTCTGATATGAGGTCCCTATTATTAAATAGGTGGTGCGCCAAGAACAAGAATATGGTCACAATATTTGTAACTGGAATAGTGGTCAGAAAAGAAGTGGAGCCATAAAATCGCAAGGGAGCATCGCTGGCTTATTCAGCAACAGCATTGAGGCAGTGGTGGAGACTGGGGATATTATCGAGGTGGGTGTAGGCATGTTTGATGGCAGAGAGGATATAGAGACATAAAACAATTCAGGGCAAACGAAAGACTCAAGGGTCGTAACAGTCTTGTTCCTTCTTAAATGTCTATGCGTGAAGAGTCTGAAATTGATGGAAATGCAGTGGAGTTTGTGACTGAAACTGAAGATAGCAAATTATGTATTTGTTAAATATAAATAACAGAAATAACAATAACCTTCACCATCGTTTATCGAATTGACAGAGATAGATTTACCAGGAACACCAATAATAGCGAGGATGGGATAGTAACCTGCCTGAATAACCATCAATATGGCTCGTATCCGCAACTCTAACTATGGCCAATCCCGAGAAAGAAAATAAAGACAATAAGATAAGCTCCTGTCTATAGTTGTAACATTCTAATCTAATGTTCTCAGATTCTGAGCCATTGTTGGAACATTCCAGTCTGTTGTTCTAAGATTTCCTTCCTCTCCCTCTCCCTGTAGCTGCTGATCCCAATCATCTTGAAAATGATGCTGCCGCTGATACTATGAGACAACAGGTTGAAGGAAGCCACTTACTAATAGAAGAGGGAAACAGTCTAATGATACAGCTAGGATCCATGGAGACTGACATCAATCACTGTCACAAACATATCCAGAAAACCCTTTTGACTAAAACCCTCATACATCACCACAATACTTTCTCTGGTTGGGATGTTGACATCGCTGACTATTGGGCAAATAGCACATCTCCAATTGTAAAGTTAGAGGTGATGTAAAATGATGATACTTTGTACTCACCAGCTCAATGATCCTACTACGTTTTTGCAGGATAGAAATTGCTGGCGTCCCAAGGCCGTCTGTGTCTGATCACCAGACCTGCTGCATCCTTTTGTTTTATTTACTTATATTTAACTTTGACACTTATCTTACCATCATTTAACGGATTAGGTGAGGTTATGCATTTTTGAGAGGCTCCTACAGTGGCTTGGACGGTCTATATCCTGTCCATTCCTTGTGGTCCTTGAAGCTGCGGCATGGTCCTGTGGAGCGATGGTCAAACTCTCACGGATCAAGGATTTTTAGTTTGACTTTTCACCAGTTATTGATGGGGTCTCAGCAGGGTTGAGAGGATGGAAATGTTTCCTGGCTGTTACACACTGTCTCTGAGATTTCTCTCAGAATTGGCTTTTGATGTTCTTTCCTCCTGGATTGGAGAACTGCATGTGAGACAATCTGTTTCCTGATTTTTTTTTATAACAAGTATATGTTTCCGGGATGTCACTATATTTGAGCAGTTACTGTATAGTAGTTAAATAACCTATAATTCTCTTTAGGTTTTCCAGGAGAATTAAGTTATTTCAAGTTCTACTTGTTGGTGTTGTATTTGAATAAATTGTGTTTTGCTTAAAATCAAATATTTTGATCAAACGAATTGTATCTGAAACACAGCACCTCAAATTTACCTTTAAAATAAGAAAACATTCGGGTCGAGACTACCTTCGTCATGTGTTTGAGGGGCAGTCTGCTCGGGTCCACAGCAAAAAGGAAAGATTTTGACGTTTCAATTGGAGAATTACTTAATGGACATGTTGCAGAAATATGTGCTTTGACAGCACAATGCAGCGAGGTGGAGGAGTGATACCTCTATCAGGAATTATATTGCATACACAATCCACCTCACAGATCCAGTCCAGACACGTGTAAACTCAGATGAGTAATCTGCTCAGCATGGTGCACTGTGCAGACCAGGCTCTGTATAACCTAGCAATCTGTCCAGGATGGAGCACACTGCAGGTCTCACCGGTCCACTATCTATCTGTCCAACTTAGGGAGCAGTGCAGATCACACCGGTGCGTTTATTTAGAAACCCGGACGAAACATTCTGTCCAGCATGGGGTGAAATGCAGCCCACACCAATATATTGCACTATAAACGTGAACAAAGGACCTGTTCAGTATGGGGAGCTGTGCAGTGAAGAGCAGTGAATTGATCTGTAAACCTGAGCAGTTACCCTCCCAGCATGTAGAGTTGTGGACACCACCCCAGTACATTGATCAGTAATACTGTGTGAGATCACTGCCCAGTGTGGGGAAACATGCAGCCCATGCTGAAAGTGACAGGATGTGAAGCTCCCATCCATTTACAGCTCCATATTTCCATTGTACCATGACAGGGGGGTGCTGTGTGTGTGAAAACAACTGCCAGAGAGAGATGATGAGGGAATCAGTTTAAATTCCAACAAACAAAAGGATTTTGGGAAAACGAGAATGGAAGGTTGAGAGACAATTGCATTGAAGATCGCAGTTTTCAGAATGGTGAGATAAAGACATTTCGACAGAATCCTGCAACGTGGGCCAGTATTCCCAAGAATGATGGGTTAATGGGATATTGGTGTGAGTTCAGATGATGAGTTTTTGGATGAGCATTTGTTCTGTAGCTTTGTAAAACAACAGAGTCTATGATTCATTGGGCTGAGTGTAACAACAATTTAGCTCAGTGACATTTTTATTGAGTGTGACAGAGGGATTGTCTGCGCCAGGTCGAGCTAGATTCCTGGTGCTATCTTGTCGAACTCACCTTAATACCCACCCACCTGACACCATGGTGTCCCTCTCATTCAATAGCAGCTCGATTCTCTAACCCATCATGGTTGGAGGTACTAACCATCGCCTGGATATCCCTGGTTATACCATGATCTCTGGCCCTGGTGCTACCTTTTAAAGGCCAATGGGCACAAGTTTGAGCTTTCTCAGTCCTGTGCTACCCTTGACAGTTTACCCTGAGCATGACAGATAAGAGGCAATTACACCACGATTTGTCGACCGGGATATGTGGATGGGCTAGTACAGAGGGTACAATTCTCTGCTCAGAGGTGGCCACAATACCAGACCCACCATGCATCGTCTGAGGTCACCACCCAGCATAGTGCAGTAAATGTGATCTGACGAAATGTCTAGAAATACAGGACAAGCATTAATAACCTTTTCCGCTCTGTCAGGAAAGGGGTCACGATATTCCCTCTACTCCCTCACACTCACTGCATATCTATTATAGCACGTACCCCCAAACAAGGCCAATTCTCTAACATTCTCACTGCAGCATACCACACCTTCCCTACTCTCTCTCTCTCTCTCTCTCTCTCTCTCTCTCTCTCTCTCTCTCTCTCTCTCTCTCTCTCTCTCTCTCTCTCTTTCTCTCTCTCTCTCTCTCTCTCTCTTTCTCGCCTTTGCAATACCCCAACATGGCAATAGCATGTTCGAGAGAATGCCGATTTTGGAATGTTCCAGATAATCTTTCAAATATTTCCCATTTCAATGCCCAAGGAATAGCGAGGCATGTTTTTCAATACACAGACAATTCAAATCCATCATGAGGCCAGTCAGCCTTTCAAACGTTCTCTAGAATGTAATAAAATGGCAGCTGGTCTCTTGATTCTCTCAGCTCCATGTTACAGGAACTTTCAGTCATTCAAGTCCCTGGGTTTCTGTCACTAAGCAGATGGCACTCAGGCACATTTACCCTGGTTTTCTTCAAGCGTCTGTTCGGGAGCATTTCTCATACAGACGGACTCTCCTCTCAATACATTCCATCAGCTTTATACTTTTATGTAATGCTAAGCACATTTTACACAGAACAATAAAAAATATGCACTCATTTTATGGTTATAGATATCCAATTTCAATTAATAATTCTGGTTATTTCACTTGTCTCATCTTATTGTTTTCAGCCAAAGACAGCTTTGAACCACTTGGCTCGTTATAAAATACAATTTCTAGCAGAGAACGTTTTCATCCTTAGCTGTTATCTTGACCGTTATCTGAATTGCACCTTTACCTTGTTATGAAAGTTTCTCTTGCTCTTTGTCTATGACTGTTTCTGTCTGTAATAGTTACACAGTCTCCAACTCAGTTGGCTGGACGGCTGGTTTGTGATGCAGAAGGAGGTGAACAGGTCAGGTTTAGTTCCTCATAATGACAGAGGTCACCATGGAGGGGATGCTCTCTCAACCTCACCCCATGTCCTGAAGTGTGGTGACGCTCAGGACAACCACCACGCGTGGCCTGTCTCTAATGACAGAGCAGCCCCATGGTCCTTTGATACTGAATTCTATCATTGTTGCATTATAAACTTTTATCTATTTTATAATTTCGTTTTGCAGTATATTCCTGGATGTTCTGGAACACTGTAATTGTTACCACTGTCACAGTTTCCTACACACTGCACATTCCTGCCCATTCCTCAATAATCCTTGACTTCGTTGTTATTTGTGACCCTTCTGTCTGCGCCTCAAAAATATTGAATATCTATGCCCCCAATGCTCGGCGGGGAAGATTGTTACAAAGACTCACAACACTGAGAAAACAAAGATTTAGCTCATCTGTGTGTAAGATTGTTTTGTCTCCTTACCTGTGAAAGAATATAATTCCACTGGAAGCAGTTGAGAGATGACCTAGGAAGCATGGACTGGGAGCAATTGTTCCATGGTAATGGCACGATAGACATGTGGAGACTATTTAAGGAACAGTTGCTGTGAGTGATGAATAAATATGTCCCTCTGAGACAGGCAAGACGTGGTAAGATACAGGAACTTTGGATGACGAGAGCGGTTGAGCATCTCATCAAAAGAAAGAAGGCCGATTACATAAGGTGGAGGAAGCTAGCTCTAGAGGATTTCAGGAAGCGAGGAAGGAGCTCAAATATGGTCTGAGAAGAGCCAGGAGGGGGCATGAAAAAGGATTGGCAAAACAGATTAGGGAGAACACAACGGCATTTTACACTTCTGTGAGGAACAAGATAATGGTAAAAGAAAGAGTAGGGCTGATCAGGGATAGCATAGGGAACTTGTGTGTGGAGTCTGAGGAGGTTGCAGAAGCCCTAAATGAGTTATTTTGCTTCTGTCTTTACGGAAGAAACGAACTTTTTAGTGAATGAAACCTTTGAAAAACAGGTGTCCCTGTTGAAATGGATAGAGATAGAGGAAGCTGATGTGCTGAAAATTTTGTCAAACATTAGGATTGACAAGTCGCCAGGCCCGGACCAGATTTGTCCTCGCCTGCTTTGGGAAAGGAGAAGTGCAATTGCTTCGCCACTTGTGGAGATCTTTGCATCCTCGCTCTCCACTGGAGTCGTATCTGAGGACTGTAGAGAGGCAAATGTAATTCCTCTCTTCAAGAAAGGAAATAAGGAAATCCCCGGCAACTACACACTAGTAAGTCTCACGTCTGTCGTCTGCAAGGTGTTGGAAAGGATTCTGAGGGATAGGGTTTATGACTGTCTGGAAGAGCATGGTTTGATTAAATGCAGTCAACATGGCTTTGCGAGGGGAGGTCAAATCTTATCGATGTCTTTGAGGATGTGACTAGAAATGTTGATGAGGGTCGAGCTGTAGATGTGGTGCATATGGACTTCAGGAAGGCAGTTGATAAGGTTCCCCATGGTCGGGTCATTCAGAGGGTCAAGAGGAATGGGATATGGGGAACTTAGCTGTCTGGATACAGAATTGGCTGGCCAACAGAAGACAGCGAGTGGTAGTAGAAGGAAAACATTCTGCGTGGAAGTCAGTGGTGAGTGGTGTTCCACAGGGCTCTGTCCTTGGGCCTCTACTGTTTGTAATTTTTATTAATGACTTGGATGAGGGGATTGAAGGATGGAACAGCAAGTTTGCAGATGACACAAATATTGGAGGTGTCGTTGAACGTATAGAGGGCTGTTGTAGGCTGCAACGGGACATTGACAGTTTGCAGAGATGGGCTGAGAGGTGGCAGATGGAGTTCAACCTGGATAAATGCGAGGTGATGCAATTGGGAAGATCGAATTTGAAAGCTGAGTACAGGATTAAGGATAGGATTCTTGGTAGTGTGGAGGAACAGAGGGCTCTTGGAGTGCAGGTACATAGATCTCTTAAAATGGCCACCCAAGTGGACAGGGTTGTTAAGAAAGCATATGGTGTTTTGGCTTTCATTAACAGGGGGATTGAGTTTTAGAGTTGTGAGATCATGTTGCAGCTCTATAAAACTTTGGTTAGACCACAATTGGAATACTGCATCCAGTTCTGGTCGCCCTATTATAGAAAAGATGTGAATGCTTTGGAGAGGCTTCAGAGGAGGTTTACCAGGATGCTGTCTGGACTGGAGGGCTTATCTTATGAGGAGAGGTTGACTGAGCTCCGACTTCTTTTCATTTGAGAAAAGGAGGAGGAGAGGAGACCTAATTGAGGTTTTAAAGTTCAGGAGAGGCATAGATAGAGTTGATTGCCAGAGTGCCAGAGACTATTTGCCAGTGCAGAAATGGCTAACATGAGTGATCATAGATTTGAGCTGGTTGGAGGAAAGGATAGAGGGGATGTCAGAGGCGGGTTCTTTACACAGAGAGTTGTGCGTTTCCGTGCGTTGCCAGCAGCAGTTATGGAAGCAGGTCATTGGGGACATTTAAGAGACTGCTGGACATACATATGGTCACAGAAATTTGAGGATGCATACATGAGGATCAGTGGTCGGCACAACATCGTGGGCTGAAGGGCCTGTTCTATGCTGTACTGTTCTATGTTCTATGTTCTATTACAAATAGTTAATCCAATGGTTAAGATATAGGTCAGGAATCAGCTCATGGCCAAAGGAATCACCATAGTTGTGCCTCGTCTGTTTCAGCCTCAGATAATGGCCGGGGATGGAATGAAGTCAGAGGAACGAAATGGTGTTTGTAACCAGAACAGAAGATACTGACCTCCAAGCTTTCAATATTTAAATATTGAATTGTGCTTCATAGTTGAAACTGAGTAGGTCAACCGACAAGGCCCAGTGCCAGAACGAAAGAAGGAGAGAAAGAATGAACAAGTTCACAGTTATTGTTCGTTATGGTTTGGAGAGTGAATGTTTACAGAGTAGACTAGTTGAAAATAACAATAATACAGTCACACATGATTAATGTAAATAATAAATGGACAGTGAAACTTACCAGGTACACCAACAATAGCCAGGGTAGGATAATAAAAATATTGAAAAATGTAAAGTGCACATTCGATTCGCCATGGTAATAGCCACAAACGATATGTAGAAAGAATCCATACATAATAGGATAAACTCCTGTCCATTGTTGTTACATTCCAGTCTAATGATCTCAAATTCAGATCTCCCATTCCCCTGTCTCTGCAGCTGCTGATCCCTGTTAGTGCTTTCGGTGATACACCCACTCATACTATGGGATAACACATTGAACGGTGCCCATTTTATCATTAAAATATGTAAACCCTCCACTGGGATATGTACAATCGATGGAGACTGACATTAATCACAGTCACCAAAAAAATAGGTTCAGTTAACCAGTTCCTTACATCATTTTGCACATCCCGATAAAAGGGAACATTTACTCAGTCTGGATTGTGTGGATGACGTTTGCTGAGGGATAGATCATAAATTTTTCAATCTTTTTAATCTTTCTTACTTGTATGTAGAATTATTGCTGGAACATTGCAGAGTTGTGTATGTTCCACCCTGTTTATAAAAGCAGACAGGGATAGAATAACAGACCAGATGCATAAAATGCCTGGTCGTTAAGTTTCTTGATTCCTTGAGTAATGCTGATCGTAGTTTGAAATGCCCTGGCATCAAACCATTTCATAACCTCGAGGCAACATTCAGCGCATTGAAATTGCTGCTCATGAACAGGGAGAAACAATTCTGTCCCCAAGTGCCTTCTATAGAGGCATAGGAAGACATAGGCCTTTCGGCCTATTACAGAGGTACAGGAGGAACTGATCAGCCTCTCGAACCTGTTACTCGTTCACCTTCTCAGACCTGTATAACAAAAGCAGAGTCAGTCAGCATGATTGCTCAATTACTGAGTAAAAAATATAAATGCAACATTCTGCTTTTGATGGTATTTGACAGAAGCAGCAAAAAGGATTTCAGTCAATACGAACTGAATGCAATGTGAAAAGGCCATTCAGTCCTTCGGTTCCATTAACACTGGAGCAGCAGGAGAGCACAGAGCTGTTGGAGCCTGTTATTCGTGAGCAGCAGGAAGAGAGCACGCAGCTATTTGAGGCGGTTACTCAGCGGAAGCAGGAGGAGAGCACACAGCTATTGTAGCCTGTTACTCAGGAGCAGCAGGAAGAGAGCACACAGATATTGGGGCCTCTACTCAGGAGAAGCAGGTGGAGAGCACACAGATATTGGGGCCTATTACTCAGGAGCAGCAGGAGGAGAGCACACAGCTAATGGGGCCTGTTACCCAATGGCACCAGGTCGAGAGTACATAGCTATTGGGGCCTCTACTCAGGAGAAGCAGGTGGAGAGCACGCAGGTATTGGAGCCTGTTACACAGGACCAGCAGGAAGAGAGCACACAGCTATTGGGGCCTCTACTCAGGAGAAGCAGGAGGAGAGCACACAGCTATTGGAACTTGTTACTCAGGAGAAACAGGTGGAGAGCACAAAGCTATTGGAGCCTGTTACCCAATGGCAGCAGGTGGAGAGCACACAGGTATTGGAGTCTGTTACTCAGGAGAAGCAGAAGGAGAGCACACAGCTATTGGAGCCTATCACTCAGTAGCATTTGCGTTTGTATGTCCAGGTTTGCGAAAAAGTTCCTGGCTATTCACCCTGTATATGCCTCTCATACGCCAAGAAAAATCACCCCAACCTACTCACCGTCTCCCTATAGCTCAAATCCTGGCAGCATCCTTGTAAATGTTTTCTGACTCCCTACAAGTTTCACAATATCTTTCTGCTAGGAGGGAGACCACAATTGAATACAATACTCCAAAAGAACCAATTAATGTGCTGTACAGCAGCAACATGGCCTCCTAATTCATATAGTGAAAGCACTGACCAATAAAGGCAAGCATTCCAAATGGCTTCTACAGTATTCTGTCGAACTGTAACACAACCTTCAAGGAATTTTGAACCTACACTCCAAGACGTTATTGTTCAGCAACACTCCCGAGGACCTTACCATTAAGTGGATACATCATGCCCTGATTTGCATTTCCAAAATGCAGTTCCTCCCATTTTTCCACACTAAATATCATTCGCTGCTCCTCAGCCGATCAGCCCACCTGATCAAGATCTCATTGTACTCTGACGTAAATCTTCTGTGTTGTCCGCTACAACATCAGGTTTGGTGTCATTTGCAAACTAACCAACTGTCGCTGCTGCGTTCACACCCAAATGATCTATATAAATATTGAAAAACATTGGACCCAGCACTGATACTTGGCGCACACTACTGGTTATAAACCTCCAGTTCGAAAAGCAATCCTCCATCGCCACCCTCTATCTCCTACCTTCGAGCCAATTTTGTATCCACATGGCTAGTTTTCCATGTGCATTCCATGTGAAGTAACCTTGTTAACCAGTCTACCATGCAGAAAGTTGTCAACTGCCTTCCTGAAGTCTATATCGGCAATGTGCACCTCTGCCTCAATGAATCCTCTTAGTCATTTCTTCAAAAAACTCAGTCAATTTAGTGAGACACCATTTCCTATGCTTAAAGCTACGTTGACCACCCCGTATCAGTCCTTGCCATTCAAAATACATGTAAACCTTGCGCTTCATTATCCACACCAACAACTTGCCCATCACTGACGTCAGGCTCACTGGCTTTTCCTATCCATCCTTCTTAAATATTTTAAAGTAATGACATCACGTTATCAAACCTCCTATCTTCTGGCACCTCACCTTTGACAATCAATGATACAAATATCTCAGCATGTGACCCAACAATCCCTTCCCTAGCTTCCCACAGAGTTCTAGAGGACACCTGATCAGGTTCTGGGGACTTTTCCATCTTTACAGGCTTTACGAACTCCAGCATCTCTTCCTCTATAATACAGACACTTTTCAAGATGTCACTGTTTATTTCTGAAGTTCTTTAGCTTCCATATCCTTCTGCACAGTGAATACTGATGCAAGGTACTTGTTTAGTATCGCCTCCATCTCCTGGGATTCTCCACATCGGCATCTTGGTGATCTCTAAGTGGTCCAAAACTCTCCCTCGTTACTCTTCCATCCTTAAAGTATTTGTACAGTCCCTTTGAATTATCCTTAACCCTATTTTCAAATCTATCTCATGCCCCATTTATGGCCTCCGGATTTCCCTTTTAAGTGTACTCCTGCTGGCGATAGACTCTTCTCGACAATCATTTTAAATCTGAATTCAGAGGCGGATGACGATGATATATCTAGTTTTGATTGTTGGAAAAACCCAACTAGTTCGCTGATGCCCTTGAAGGAAGCAAACAGCCATCCTTACCTGGTCCAGGTTACATGTGACTCCAGACCCACAACAATATGGTTAACTGTTAACTGCTCTCTGGGCAATTAGTGATGGGTAATAAATGCAGGCTAAACCAATAATACTCTCATCCCGTGAAAGAATACTGTAAAAACATCGACTCCTGATATCTCTTCATGACATATGCTTCCCTCTTATCCGTGACCAGGCCATCAATTTCTCCAGTCCTCCAGAATTCCTTACACCTACCCGCCTTACCCTTCACCCTAACAGGGGCATACTGTCTCTGGGCTCTTGACATCTCATTTTTGAAGGCTTCCCTCTTCACACCTGACGCCTTATCTGTGAATATCTATCCCAATCAGTTTGGAAGTTAGAATCAAAGAGTCATAGAGATGTACAGCTTAGAAACAGACCCTTCTGTCCAACTTGTACATGCCGACTAGATATCCCAAACCAATCTAATCCCACCTGCCAGCATCCGACCCATATCGTTCCAAACCCTTCCTATTCATGTACCCATCCAAATGCCTCTTAAATGTTGCAATTGTACCAGCCTCCACCACTTCCACTGGCAGCTCATTCCGTACAAGTACCATCCTCTGTGTGAAAACATTGTCCCTTAGGTCACTTTTATATCTTTCCACTCTCACCCTAAACCTTTACCCTCTAGTACTGCACTCTTGGACCCCAAGAAAAAGAGTTTGTCCATTAAATCCATCCAAGTTCTTGCCTAATATCATCAACTTAGCCTTCCTCCACGTTAAACCATTATCTGTTCGATCCAGTTCATCCTTTTCCATCTCTGTTTCAAAGCTAATAGAATTATGATTACTTGTTCCAAAGTGCTTCCCCTCTGATAATTCAATCTCCTGCCCTACCTTATTTCCCAAGGGTAGGTCAAGTTTATGTCCTTCTCTGTGATGGAGAGCATTGGACAAGCATCTCCAGCTTTGTGACTGTTCGTGGTTTCAACAGAATCTATGACTCATTGGACTGAATCAAACAATAATTTGTTTAAGTGATGTTTTCATTGATTGTGACAGAGGCTGAACAAGGCTGAGCAAGTTACCTGGTGCTATCTTATCAAACTCCCCTCATTAACTAACCACCCTACCCCATGCTGTCCCGCTTATTGAATACCAGCCCGATTCTCCCACCCATCATGGCTGGAAGTACTCACCATCGCTCGGATACCACTGGATATTCCGTGATCCCTGGCATTGGTTCCATCTTCAAAAGGACAATGGTCACACGGTTGAGCTTTCTTAGTTAGAAGTTGCCTTGCACAGTTTATCCTGAGCACAGTAGATAAGGTGTTATTACACCACCGTTTTTTGACAGTGGTTTGGAAGTGCTGGTGGATGGGCTAGTACAAAGGTGGACCATTCTCTTCCCAGAGGGAACCACACCACCAGACCCACTGTGAGTGTTCCGAGCACACCACCCAGATCAGTGCAGTATCTGCGGTCTGAGGAAATGTCCAGCAATACAGGACAAGCATCAATAAATTTCCCCGTTCTGTCAGAATAAGGGTCACTGTATTCTTTCTGCTCCCTCACACTCACTGTCTATTTGTTATAGCACCAACCACCGAACTAGGCTCATGCTCCACCACTCTCACTATTGCACTGTCTCTCCCTCTCTCTCACACACACAATTTCCCTCCACTTTCCCACCCACACTAACACTATGGACTGACTCCCTCCTGACACTTCACCATTTCCCCTATCACACCTACACCAACACTAAGAGCAGGGCCACACACTGCAACCTTGCCTCCCTCCCTTTGTCCCATCCCAGGAGTAACAGCCTGGAATAGGACAGAAAGGCTCAAGCCGCTGGTGGAGTGCCCGATATCCGCTCCCTCATCCCCCCGCCACATGGGGAGGACCCTGGTACGAGTCGGAGAGGACAGGGATGCCTCGTGTGGAGATTCTGAAACATCCACGTCCCACCGACCGAGTAAGGAACAATGTTCAGTGAAGGGCAATTCTCACTTTAAAACCACTGGCAGCTCCATTTCCCCCCGGGACAACTAAGAAGCCGTCCCCTGATGCCATCTCTCTTTTGTGTCGAGCTGGTACAAATGGAAACCCCACCGTCTCAGTGGGCACGAGGGTGGGCTCACATCACATCGTCATCACTACCTCCCAGGAAGGGAGCACGGAGGCTCCCTCCTAAACCTCCCCCTGTAAACAGCTCAGATACTGAAAATAATCTGTGACATTTACTGCTCTCCTCACTTGTCCTGTCATATTCAATAATCTGTCCTCCTATACATCCAGCATCCTGTGCTCCTGCAGCCCTTTTATAATGGTACAGATATTTTATATTGTCTGCCAATGTTATTCCTACCAAAGTGCATCATCTCTCACTGCTCTGCATTGATGCTCATCTGCCATAAAACAGAACACTACACAAATTTGTCACTGCCCTTTTTGGAGTTCCACACTGTCCTCTACACACTTTACAATTATTCCAGGTTTGGTTTCTGCAAGCATTGTAATTGCCCTACAATCACACTCCACACATAAATACTGACTCACTCACTAGTGTGAACAAGCGCAATATGCACACACTCCCCAAGAACAGACTGAAAAATCTGACACACACCAGAGAGCAAGTGATATATTGACAAAGTTACTGGAGCAAGAGAAATACTGGCAGACACTCCATGTCTGTATTAGTGTCAGTTTATGAGTGAGTGTCTCTATGTCTCTTTGTTAGTGGGTGTATATCTGTGTGTATCAGTGTGGGGCAAGTCTGACAGTTTCTGTGGTGTTAATGTGATGAACTATCCCACTGACATGAGTTTCTGAGATAGAGGTACTCCACCCAAAACTTTAACTTTCATTTCTGTCCACAGATGCTGACAGACTTGCTGCGCTTTCTGTCACTGTCAGTCTCTGTTGGTCTCCCCACCCTCTCTACAGGTGGTAATGGAGGGCGAAAATCATCAGGGATTCAGTTTAGGACGGACAGAGGGAGTGTCTCAGCTCACAGCACCATCCAAACTGAGAGCACCGTCAACACACATATACGCACACACACACACTACAAACACGCGCACACACAGACACGTACACAAGACATATACAGCTGCACACAGACACTTACACATAGATACACATACGCATAGCCACCCTACATACACGCTTACATACAGTCACACACCCGACACACACATCCAGATGCAGAGAGCCACACAGACACAAAGAGACATACACACGCCCATGACACACACAAACACGCACACATATGCTTAGAATCATGCAGACATATATGCCTTCACGCACGCATGCGCATGCACTCACGCAGACACACACACACACCCGTAATACACACACAGCCACAGGTTTCACCCGTTTCCTCATGCCCCCCCCCCCACCCCAACTTATCCCAGATCCAAACTTCCAACTCGGCACCTCCCTTTAAAACCCTACTACCTGTCCATCTTCATTCCAACTATCCACTTCACCCTCTACTCCAAGCTATCACTTTCACCCTACCTTCATTTAATTGTCGCCTTCCCAGCTACCTTACCCAAGCACCACCCACTCCCATTTATCGCTCAGCCCCAATGGTCCACAAGCCTCATTACTAATGGTGGGATTATGTTCAAAATTTCAACTTTCCTGCTCCTTGGATACTATCTGAAATTCTGTGCTTTTCCAGCACCACACTCTTTGATACAGACACATACGCACACAGAGAAACAGAAACACACACACAAACACAAAGATAGCAATGCTACCCACACACGAAAATATCCACACTACCCCCACTGCCCACACACACACATACACTCACACACAGACACAGACAGCCAGGTATACACATTCAAACATGAACAATTCTAACACACACAGACACACACATTCCCACATGCACACACATACACTTACACACAGACACACGCACAGATAGACAGACATACACACTCAAATAAACATGCACACTAACACACACAGACATGCACACGTATGGTCATAGACGGACAGACACACTCAGCCAGCCACACAACTAATACACACGCATACACGCAAAAAGCATATGTACGTACATATATGCACAAAGAAACACACACAGACACAAACACAAACATACACACACACAGGCACACAGATAAACACTGATATACACATGCACACACACACAGACAGAGGCATACACACATTAACACATAGAAAACACCCTTGCACACAGACACCCACACTCCTCACACACACGCAGAATCACAGATACACACAGACACACAAGCACTCGCACACACACACAAAACAAACACTTGTATTATCACACAGACACACAGAGATACACAGACACATGTACACACCGACACACACAAACACTGATACACAGACATGCACACATAGAAGCAGACATACATTGACGCACGCGCGCTCACACTTCCTGTAAAATGCAATGTTTAGTAACTTACTCTTCCATATAATCTTATGTGTGAGAAAGGATTGAAAAGTCCGAAAGCAGACAAGCAGAGTGTGGCATTGTATCACTTTAAACAAAAGTGGGACAATCAGATGGAGAGGGAGGGAGGGAGAAAGGCTTTGAACCCCAGTTCAATGATTCACCCCCAAAACAAAAGAGTTCTGATTGCTCAGAGATGCTGAGAGAGAGTTACAAACATATAAACATACATTAATGCAGGAGCACACATAACATGCACAGAGAAATACATACACACAGAGACACATATAGACACACACAAATGGACAAGCGCAGACAGAAATATGCAGATAGAAGCTTGGACATACAAACGCAAATGGTGTCATCGAGTTATACAGGGGGTTTGGAAACAGACCTATCTGCCCATAAACTCAATGCTAACGATAACCTGAAACTCGACTATCCTCACGTTCCTGCGCTTGGATCTTATATTTCCAAAACCTCTCGTAATATTTTACTTTAAAAAGTCTACTAAATGTTGTGACTTTACCCACATCCATCATTTCTCAGGACGTTCACTCCATTTACGAACCAAGTGACGTGTAATAAAAATGCACTTCATGGATCCTGATCAAGTATATACAAGAACTCTGTGGGAAGCTCGGGAAGTGATTTCTGGGAATCTTGATGACATGTTCTTATCATCAATAGCCACAGGTAAGGTGCTGGAAGATACGATACGAGATGACCAACGTGGTGATATTATTAAACAAACTGGGAAGGAAACGCCAGGGAACAATAGACCAGTGAGCCTGACATCGGAAGTGGGCAAGTTGTTGGAGTGAATCCTGAGGGACAGGATGTACATGCATTTGGAAAGGCAAGGACTGATTAGGAATAGTCAACATGGTGTTGTGCGTGGGAAATCATGTCAAACAAATGTGATTTTTGTTCTGTTGAACTAACAAAGAGGATTGATGAGTCAGAGTGGTAGACGTGATCTATGTGGATTTCCGTAAGGCGTCCGACAAGGTTCCCCATGGGAAACTGGTTAGAAAGGGTAGATCTCACGGAATGCAGGACGAACTAGCCATTTGGATACAGAACTGGCTCGAAGATAGAAGGCAGAGGGTGATGGTGGAGGATTGTTTTACAGACTGGAGACTTGTGACCAGTGGAGTGCCACAATGATTGGTGCTAGGTTCACTGCTGTTCGCCATTTATATAAATAAATAGGATGTGAAAATAGGTGGAATGGTTAGTACGTTCATCGATGACACCAAATCCTTACTACATGGTAGGGAAGTCCACAACTAGAGGACATAGAATTAAGGTGAGATGGACAAGATTTAAATGGGACATCAGGAGACCATTTTCACGCAGAGGCTGGTGCACATATGCAATGAACTGCCAGAAAAAGTGGTTGAGGCTGGTACAATTACAACATTTACAAGGGATCTGGGTGGGGGCATGAATTGGAAGCGTTTCGATTGATATGGAAGAAATGCGAGAAAATAAACTAAGTTAACTTACAAGAACTGGTTGGCACGAATGAGTTCAACCACAGGTTCTGTTTCTGCGCTGCACGTCTCAATAATTCATTGATCTAATTAATTATGATGTGCTTGTAACCTTCTTAGCCTTCCACCATATAACTGATTTTGGTGTAATCCGTAAACATGCTAACCATGCCTCCTATAATACTCATCTAAATCATTGATATAAGTGAAAACCAAAAGTGAATCCAGCACTACCCCGTGTGGAACGCCGCTGGTCACAGGCCTCCAGTCCAAAAGACAACCCTCCTCCACCAGCGTCTGTCTACTGTCAATAAGCAGAAACACTCGCACGCATACAGACATGCAGAGACACAGACACTTCTGTTTCTTTTTCAGTCAGAGGTAGATCTGTGCTGATTGATAAGGGGATCAAGGGTTGCATTGAGAAGGTAGGAACATTTTGTTGAGAAACATATCTGTGATGATCGAACAGCTGATCAGATTCGATGGCCCAAACAGTCCAGTTCATGGTTTACACTACCGGAAATGTTGACCCAAGAGAGCAGTGGAGGCTGAGTTTGATAAATACTTTAATGAACAGAGTCAATGGGAACGTGGGATAGGTTTGAGGGGCTGGATGGTCGCCATCTTTCCAATTGGTTGCGCCCTCATTTCTAAAATAAAAGAGAAGATAACTTGCTCTGAGATTCATACACTTTTAAATTTAGAGGTTCCACCGTTTAACGTTGAGAAACGGCTGTTCCCATCTCCTTATGATTTTGCTGTCTGTGGTATTCTCATCCCCCGGGAACAATGAAGACTCGGTCATTAAGATATTCAAGTCGAACTTGACTGACCTTTGTTGGACAAGGACGTCAGTGTTTATTGACAATAGACAGGAAAGCGCTTTTCACTCGCAAACAGACCAGCCAGGATCTTTAAAAACTGAGAGCCGGCTGGAGCGCCTATCCCATGTTCTTTCACTGCACCCATTCAGGCTGTTAGAATGGAAGAGGGAGACCCCATTAAGCAAGTCAGTATCACTGCAATGTGGCTGGAGGAGATCATTCTGCCCCTCTAATGAGATACACAGGAATAGAATGAAGGAGTTGGACATAGTGTAATAGAGATATGCATCAGGAAAACAGACTCTCGTCCAACTCATCCTTTCCAATCGGATGTCCGAAAGTAATTTAGTCTCATTTGCCACCATTTCGCCAATATCTCTCTGAATCATTCCTTTCCATATATCCATCTGGATTATTTTTACTTGTTGAAATCACACCAGCCTCCATCACTTCCTCTGGCAGCTCATTCCATACACGCATAATACGCTGTGTGAACAAATTGCCCCTTAGTTCCCTTTTATATCATTCCCCTCTCACCTTAAACCTATGGTCTCTAGTTCTGGATTCCCTTACCCCAGGGAAAAGACATTTCTTATTTACTCTATCCGTGCCGCTCAAGATTTTATAAACCTCTTTAAGGTCCCCTCTCAAAGACAATAATTTATTTTAATGTGTAGTGACTGCAGCAATTTTTCAACGTAGCACAAACAGCCAAAAATGAAATTAATGATGAAGATTATTGTTTGTGTTGTTAAATGGATGAATGCTCATCAAGCTAACCGAAAACCTCCCCTCCCCCTCAGTGCCTGTCTGGTGAAATTTGAGCACATTACTGATATTGCAGAATGGTTCTATTACTGCATCTAAAAGACAACATTTTTGACCTGGCAGCAATCCCGTCAAACGTTAGTCTATATTCAGTGCTCATCTTTTAAACTGTCAGGCACCTGGATCATTAATGGTACGAACTCAACCTGATGATATGACAACAAATGGCCTGAATGGAGGACCGCTTAGCTCTGGAACAAATCGACAACCAACTGCACAGTATAGCAGGAGGCCATGTAAATATTCTAAGGGAGCCCTAGTTAGTACCAGGAAATATGGAGTAGAAATAAATACTTGTTTTCAGTTTGGAAAGCTGTAACTAGTGGAACTCCTGAGGGATCAGTGTGAGTTTCTGAAGAGTTTACAAGGTAGATTAATGGTTTGGTGAAGTGGCCGAATGTATTGGTGTTTGCTCATACACCGGATAAACATTCAATAAGATGTGAAGGGGAGGCAGAGAGTCTCAATGAGGTACAGACAGGGCAGGGTCGTGAGCAAACTTTACGCACAAAATAAATGTACAATGTCAGTGATGGGAAGTTTGTTTTGGAGGAAGCATAAAATAACAGTAAATTATATAACTGGAGGCAGAATGCAGAATTCGGTGGTACAAAGGGATTCGTGTGTCCAGCTACATATTTCGCAACAAGTTCGTCTATAGATGCAGCACGTGATTTGGAAAATAAATGGAATGATACTTTATCTTGCAAAGGGTATTGGGTATGATTTTAAGGTTGTTTTACTGCATCTGGACAGGGCATTGCTGAGACGACATCTAATGTACTGTGTGTTGGCTGTGAATTCCACTGAAGTAAAAAAAAACAAACTCCTTCTGAAACTTGGTTCTCTTTACTCGTTCTTGAGATGAAGGCGTTATTAGATTTTTTAAAATTAGATTACATACAGTGTGGAAATAGGCCCTTCGGCCTAACAAGTCCAAACCGACCGGCTGAAACACAGCCCACCCATTCCCCTACATTTACCGAACACTACGGGAAATTTAGCATGTCCAATTCACCTAACCTGCACATCTTTGGACTGTGGGAGGAAACCGGGACAAACCCACACAGACACGGGGAGAATATGCAAACTCCACGCAGTCAGTCACCTGAGTCGGGAATTGAATCCGTGTATCTGGTGCTGTGAGGCAACAGCGCTAACCACTGTGCCACCGTGCCGCCCATTAGGCTTTGAACGATCAGAGGTTTAGGACTGACAATGAGAAATGTTCTTACTGACCATATACGATTTTGAGCGAGTGAATACCTGATGAATATTTTATCTTCTATGGAAGAATAAGACTGGGGAAGTAATTTAAGGATAAAATGCATTCATTTAAGTACGGATATTATGAAGATATTAAAAGTTGTATTATAAAAGTGTACGGGAACATAGAAGCACATCTTCAAATCTAATGGGGCGATTTTTTATGAAAGAAATAGCTGTGTGTCCGACAGCAGCAAAGATGTACCTACATGGAGCAGGGAATGTGATGGAGTTGTACCGTTCAGACACTGTTCAAAGAGACCTCATTGGGTCCAGTTTGCGACTGGATAACGTTAATATGTGATTCAACTCAGAGAGTGGGGAAATGTAACCTTCCTGAAAAGGAACAGCCGGTTGCTCCCTCTCTCTCCGTCTTCCTTATTCCAGCAATGTGTGTGAGCTGAAAACTTCTAAGTCATCTTTACCACTCATGGAAGATTCCTTTCGAGGAATCACTGGAATCACATCACTGCCTGACATATAGGGAATTTAGCTAAATGTACCTGTTCCAGGAAGTTATTCCATTACCAGTAGCTTGTAAGAGCAGAATAGCTCCATAAGCTGAATGGTATTTGGAACAATCACTCATGTTTCCTGTCATTCTGACTTCAATTAATATTTGTTCAAAGTTCTTTCAAGCTAACTCTCTGCAGTGATTTTATTTTTCAGTTTGTCATCAAACGTGTGCATCTGTCAGTATTTTTAGAGAGGGAAACATCGGTACGCAGATTTGCACTTTCCAAAATGTTTGTCATTCATCTTTCCATCGTAGTTTGAGTAATTTTGTTTCGGTCATTAACTTGTCAATTGTAGCAGATTAATGAATTCTACCTGATTTGTTCCTAATTCTGACTCAGTCTGAGACCTATATTGTTGGTCATATCACCAAGTTATTTATATTAAGATTTACAGTGATCAGTGGAAGCATGGGACGAGGAAAGGGAATAGTGACCTAAACTATTGATTGGTGAGCCTGACGTGGGCACGTTGTTGCAGAGGATTCTGAGGGATAGGATTTACATGCATTTGCGGATGCAACTACTGATTAGGGAGAGTCAACATGGCTTTATGCATGGGAAATCAAGTCTGCCAATGTTGATTGCGTTTTTTGAAGAGGTGGCAAGAAACAATGAAGGCCGTCTGGTAGACGCTATCCATACAGTCCTCAGCAAGGTGTTCAACAGGATTCCACAAGGCAGACAAGTTAGTAAGGTTAGGTGACAAATGGATCCAAGATGAGCTAACCAATCGACTACAAAATTAGAGTGAAGGTAGGAGACAGAGGGTGGTAGGGGACAGCTTTTCAGATTGGAGCACTGTGACCAATGGTGTAACACAAGGTGCTGAATCCACTGCATTTTTCATCTGTATAGATGATTTGGGTATGAAGATTGGCCTTTTTATTATGTTTATAGATGACATCAAAATTGGAGGTGCAGTGGCCAGCAAGATTTACCTCTGAGTTTAATGGAACCTCGATCAGATGGGCCAAGGAGGAACAAATGGAGTTAAATTTAGACAAATGTGTAGTGTTGCATTTTTAATAAGATAAAATGGGGCAGGATTTACATAATTAATGGTGGAGCCCTGGGGAGTGTTGTCGAACAAAAGGGTGCAGGCTCATAGATCTTTGGAGATGGAGTCGCAGGTAGACAGGGTGGGGATGAAGGGGTTTGGGATGCTTGCTTTCACTGGTCCGTGCATTGAGTATGCGAGTTGGGAGATCATATTTCGACAGGTCAGGATAGTGGTGAGGTCAGATTTAGAATATTATGTTTAATTCAGTTCTATCTGCTGTAGGAAGGCTGCCTTTAAACTTGAGAGGGAGCAGAAAGGTTTTACAATGATATTGCCGAGCATGGAGGGAATGAGCTACAGGGAAAGGGTTGGCAGACTAAGGTTTGTTTACTCTGGAGCAACGGAGGCCGAGGTGTGACATTATAGAGGGTTATAAAATCGTGAGTGACATGGACAATCTGAACAGTACGGTCTTTTTCTCAGTATCCGGGAGTCCAAAACTATAGGATAAAGGTTTAAGGTGAGAGGAGAGAGATCGTAAATGGACAAAATTTTCATGCAGATTGTGGTGTGTGTATGGAATGAGCTGTCAGAGAACGTGATGGAGGCTGATACAGTTTCAACATTTAAAAAGCTTCTGGATGTGCATATTAATAGGAAGGATTTAGAGGATATGAGCCTAATTCTGGCTTCACAAGAATGAGGGAAAGCCATCCAGCCCATCAAAACTGGGCAAGTAGAGGGTCAGTCCTTTCAGTCCCTCCCGGCGGTTACACAGAAAGACAAGGACTCTGCTCAGCCCCACACGTCACTTACACGGGATCTGAACGTGACCATTCTACACCTGGAGTCACTTAGAAAGGAAAAGGAAGCGGTCACTCAGCTTCTCAAGTGACTAACACAGGAACAAGAAGGTGTCAACACATAAACACATAGAGCAGGAACTGCACAGAGGGACTGTCCCATGTTATTCCCCGTCATTACCCAAATTACATCCGTGTTGTGTTAGCGTGGTTGTTTGGCAGTGGAAATGAAGCCATTTTTTAAAACAGTCTCAAAAGCATCTTCCACAGCTGAGTGATGTTCTTTCTGAAAGTCAAGTGGGTGAGGAATGGCTAACTGTTTCAGACTGAAGGTATTATAACTTCTGGCAGGATTGTGAACAATGTAACGTTGAGTGGAGGCTCACACAGTAACTGCGCATTAAAGTGCATTCAGAGCCCGTCAACGGAAATGAGGGTTCTGCACAGGCGTGTAAACTATTGGGAATCGAGCATCCTGTGGGAAATCTGGAAATTCTCACCTTATCAATGGCTGTTTGAAACATCATAATGAGTGTCTGTCCATACCCATCAAGTTTCAACTTCTTATTCTTTCACAGTGCTACAGGTTAAAGACATAGTTACTGCACTACCTCCTGATTGTACTATCATGCCAGGGTTTGGTCTGGTGAAAATCATTTGCACTGTCTCGATGCCATAGAGATCATTATTTATAAAGCACGACTGACAAGGGGAGCATTTTTTGTCCACCAATGATTGCTCTTGATTGTGAGGCCATTTGTAAAGACAATATAGAGCCAACCATATTGTTGTAGGTCTGCAGTCACACTTAGATTCTTTACCAAAGGCTATCAGTGAAATAATAAAAGAAATACTAATGTCTTATTGTTGATGTAAGTAAAATGAGGTTTCATTCCAATGTTTGTCATACGAATTTAAGTTCTATCATTGGCTCTGGTAGGATTTGAAACAATGTCTTTATAGCCAGAACTTGTGCCTCTGAATTACCCATCCGGTGACATTATTACTCTGATATTGGGTCCCTATTATGAAATAACTGGAGAGACAAGAACAAGCTTATAGTCAAGATATTTGTATCTGAAAGACTGATCAGAAAAGAACTGGAGCCATAAAATTCGAAGTTAACAAGGGGACAGGTGACTGCTAATTCAGCCACAGCACTGAGGCTGAGAGAATACAGAGACACATAACAGTTCAGGGGTAAAGGAAGATTTAAGTGTCTGAATAGCCTTGTTCCTTCTTAGATATTTATGAATGAGGAGTCTGAAATTGATGGATAGGTGTTTGTGACTGAAACTAAGGATAACAGTTTATGTATTCGTTAAATATAAATAACTGAAATAGCAATAACCTCCACCATTGTTTATAGAATTGACAGGTATAGGCTTACAAGGAACACCAACAACAGTGAGGATGGGATAGTAACCTGCCTGAAAAATCATCAGTACGGCTTCTATCAGCAACTATAACCATGGCCAATCTCGAACAAGATAGTAAAGACACAAGGATAAACTCCTGTCCATTATCAGAACATTCCAGTCTAATGTTCTCAGATTCTGATCCATCGTTGGAACATTCCAGTCTATTGTTGAAAGATTCTCTTTCTCTCCCTCTTTTTGTCCTGCAGATCCAAATCATCTTGTGGATGAAGCTATTGCTGATACAGTGGGATAACAGGTTGAAGGACGCCCCGCATTAATAGAGAGGAAACCCTCCAGTGACGCAATTATGTTCCATGGAGACTGACATCAATCACCGGCACTGAACAAACAGCTCCAGTTACCCTCCATTCACCATAACCCTCATATGCCACAATAATACTTGGTCGGGGTGGGATGTTGACAAAGCTGACTATTGGGTAAATGGCACATCTCCAATTGCAAACTTAGTGGGGAGGCAGAGAACTGATGCTTTCTCTTCACAAGCTCGATAGTTCTACTGTGTTTTGGCAGAGTTGGAATTGCTGGGCTGCCGAGGCCATCTGTGTCTGTTCACGAACACTGCTGCATCCTTTCGTTTCATTTATTTATGTTTTACTTCGACATTTATCTGGCCATCACTTAATGGCTTAGGCAGGGTTAGGCATTTTTGAGAGGCTCCTACAGTGCCATAGACAGTGTAGATACAGTCTATTCCTTGTGGTCCTTGCAGCCGCGGCCGAGTCCTGTGGAGCGATGGTCAAACTCTCACAGAACCAGGATTCTAAGTTTTACCTTTCGCCAATTATTGCTGGGGTCTCAGCAGGGTTGGAAGGTAATAAATCTCTGCAGGATGTTGCACACTCTCTCTGAAATTTCTCTCAGAATTGTCTTTTGATGTGCTTTCCTCCTGGATTGGAGAACTGCTTGTGAGACAATCTGTTTCCTGAATGTGCTTTTGACAAGGGTGTGTATATGGGATGTGACCATATTGGAACAGTAACTGTTCAGCAGTTAAATAAACTGTTGTCCTGTTAAGTTTTCCAATAGTTATTCCAAGTTCCTCTTGTTGTTGCTGTATTTTGTCGACTGTGTTTGAATAGATTGTGTTTTGCTTAAAGTTGAATATTTCGACCAAGTGAATTGTATCTGAATGAAATCACCTCGCATTTACCTTTAAATAAGAAAGTGTTCGGATCGAGACTACCTTTTCCATGTGCATTGAGGAGATCTGCTCGGGTCCATAATAAGAAGGATAGATATTTAAGTTTTACTTGGGTAATTACTTAATGGACAACACGTTTCAGAAATATGGGGTTTGACAGCAAAATGTGCTTTGCTGGTGGAGTGATAGCTCGACTAGGAAATGGACCGGATACTTAATCCACCTCACAGACCTAGCCCAAACATGTATAAGCCACGTATGGAACACTGTACATACCAGGATCAGTACAAACCAGCAATCTGCCCAGGATGGAATACTGTTCAGACTAAGCTCAATACAACACAGCGATCTGTCCAGGATGGAGCACTGCGTAGACTAGGCTCAGTATAACCCAGCAAACTGTCCAGGATGGAATACTGTGCAAGTTTCACCAGTTCACAAGCTATCCCTTCAATACGAGGAGCAGTACAGACCACACTGAGGCATTGATTCAGAAACCCAGATGAAATGGTCTGTCTAGCATGGAATGCAGTCTGCAGCCCACACCAGTGTCTTGCTCTACAAATGCGGACAAGGTACCTGCTCAGTATTACACCTGTACAGTGGATAGCAGTGAAGTGATCTGTAAACTAGGAGCGGTTAATGTCCCAGCATGTCGGGCTGTGTACACCACCCCAGTGCATTGCTCCATAACACTGTGACAGATCACTTCCCAGCGTGAGGAATCTTACAGCCCATGCTGGAAGTGACAACATGTGCAGTTCCCATCCATTTCCAGCTCCATATCTCCATTGTGCCATGAAAACCGGTGCTGTGGGTATAAATATCACTGCCACAGAGAGATGGTACGGGGGAGGGTTGTGGAGAGATAATTTTAAATACCAATAAGCAAAAGGATTTTGGGAAAAAGAGAAAAGGAGATTGAGAGACAAATTCATGGAAGATCAGAGGTTTCAGAATGCTGAAATAAAGATAATTCGGCAACATCTTGCAATATGAGCCAATATGCTCAGGAATGATGGGTGAACGGAATATCAGTGTGAGTTCTGATGTTGGAGATTTTGATGAGCACTTGTTTTGCAGCTTTATAACTGGGAGTGGGCTCAGCAGAGTCTTCGACTTATTGGGCTGAATCTGGCAATAATTTGTCTCAGTGACTTTTTTTCTGAGTGTGACAGAGGGATTGTGTGGCACGAGGCTGAGCTAGTTTCCTGGTGATATCTTATCGAACTCACTTCATTAACTGCCAACTCCACTCCATGACGTCCGTATCATTCAATAACATCCAGATTCCCCCACCCATCATGGCTGGAGGTACTCACCATCGCAAAGATGTCCCTGGATATTCTGGGGTCCTTGCACGGCTGCCATCTTTAAAGACCAACAAACTCATGTTTGAGCTTTCTCATTTTGGATCTGCCCTGCATGGCAGATAAGGGGCCATTGCACCATGTTTTGTCGACAGGGGCAGATGGATTGGCTACAACAGACAGGGACCATTCTCTTCCCAGATTAGGCACACCACCAGATCCACCAAGCACGGTCTAAGTTCACCAACCCAGATCAGTGCAGTATCTGCAGTGTGAAGAAATGCGCAGCAATACAGGACAAGCATTAATAAACTCGCCCACTCTGTCAGGAAATGGATCACCGTATTCTCTTGTTCCCTCACACTCACTGTTACAGCACCTACCACTCTCACTACTGCATGCAGCACCTTCCCTTCTTCTCTGACTTTCTCTGTCTCTTTGTCTGTCTCCCTCTGTCTGTCTGTCTCTCTTTCTCATCTTTGTAATACCCCCACAAGGTGGTAGAATATTCTGGATCATGCCGATTATAGAATGTTCAGATAATGTTCCAAACAATTCCCATTTTCAGAAAAAAAATGTCGATGTTCCCGTATGTGACGCATAAAGCGAAGAATTAGAAATGTACGTTTTTCAAATTGCATATAATTCAAATTCATAATGAGACTATTCAGCCCTTCAAACGTGCTCTAGCATTTAATAAGATCGGGGCTGATTTGATGGTTTTCTCAGCTCCATGCTAAAGGAACGTTCAGCCATTCAACCCACTAACCAGACGACACTCAGGCACTTCTACCCTGGTTTTCTTCAAACTTTTTTTGGGCCTTACCCACGGGAACAGACTCTCCTAACAATGTATTCCATCAGCTCTATACTTCTCCACAACGGCAAGCACATTTTACACAGACCCATCAAAAATATGTTCTTATTTCATTATTGTTGATATCCAATCACAACTCGTCACTCTGGTTACTTCACTTCTCTCACCTCAGCCAAAGACAGTTTTATATCATTAGTCTCCTTATAAAATACAATTTCTGGCAGAGAACATTTTTGTCTTCACCCGTTAACTTGACCGATATCTGAATTGCATCTTCTTCCCTTGTTATGAAAGTTTCTCTTACCCGTTGTCTGTGACTGTTTCTGTCTGAAGCAGTGACACAGTCTCCCGCTCAGTTGGCTGGACGTCTGGATTGTGATGCAGAGGGAGGCCAACAACGCAGGTTCAAGTCCCCCCGACAGAGGTTCCATGAAGGGGACGCTCTCTCACCCTCAACCCATCACCCGAGGTGTGGTAACTCTTAGGCCAAACCACCACGAACGGTCTCTCTCTCATGACAAAGCAGCCCCATGGTCATCTGCAACTCTATTCTATCACTGTTAACATTTTAAAATGCCTTCTATGTTATAATTTCGTTTTGCATTATATTCCTGGATGTTCTGCTGCCATTTCATTTGTACCGATGTCAACATTTCCACCACACTGCACATTCCTGCAGATTTCACGATAATCCTTGACTCTGTTGTTATTTACGAACCTTCTGTCTGTGCTTCAAAAACATTCAATATTTCAATATTTCTGCCTCTAATGCTCTGCGGAGAAGGGAGTTCCAAAGACTCAAAACAATTCGAGAAAACAAAAATTACTCTCATCAGATGTGTGAGGTATTTTTGGCTCCATTCCTGAGAAAGGATATAATTCCATTGGAAACAGTTCAGAGATGTTTCCCTTTGTACCCTTTGTACTGTTTCTTTTCTGGAAGTCCTCTCCATTGAATAGCAGCCTGCCTTTTGATTCTCAGTGTCATTCTCAAACTCGGATGTATATTGCACCCGCCCTCTCCTTCAGGCTATCAGTATAGATTAACTAGGAGAAAGTGACGACTGCAGATGCTGGAGTGCCAGATTTGAAAAATGTGATGCTGGAAAAACATAGCAGGCCAGGCAACATCCGAGGAGCAGGAGAATTGACGTTTCGGGCATAAGCCTGAAGAAGGACTTATGCCCAAAACGTCGATTCTCCTGCTCCTCGAATGTTGCCTGGCCTGCTGTGTTTTCCAAAACCACATTTTTCAACTACTGGCATAGATTGTAAATAACTGATGCCATCGGACTGATACCTGTGGTACTCCAGCAAATACACTTTTATCATAACCATCCATTAATCCTTATTCTCCGATTTCTATGTGTTAACCAATCGTCATCCCATGCTCATACGTTATCCGTCAGACTATGAACTTCTGTCTTGTGTGAGAACCTTTATTTTGTGATACCTTGTGGAAAATCTCTGGAAAGCAACGTGTCCACCAGTTCCCCTTTATCAAGTCTGCTTGCTAAGTTCTCAGGGATTTCCAGAAAAACATTGCATGATTTTAAAGGGCAAAATATAATTTCTCATTCACAAAATGACACTCTGAGTGAAGCTTTTCTCAATGTCCATGCTGGCCAGGGTTTCCAAAATAAATTAGTCCCATCTACTTGCATTTGGCCCGTATGACTCGAAATGTTTCCCATCCATGTTTGTCGAAATGTCTTTTAAATGTTACGGTTGTACATGCATCTACCACTCTTCCTCTGGCAGCTCATTCCATACCTACACCACCCTCTGTTTAAAAGCATTGTTCCTTCATCCCTTTTCAATCTTCCCCCTTTCACCTTAAACCTATGCTTTCTATGGTTGAACTCACCCATCCTGTGGAAAAGACCTTGGCTGTTCACCCTATCCATGCCTCCCATGATTTTCTGATTTCGATGTCACCCAGCAACCTCCTTCATTCCATCTGATACTAACTTCAACATCAAGTATTTAAAAATAAACATCGCATATTTGAAAACAAATACTAAAAGTGACTGGTAAACAACACACAGTTCAAACTTCATATTGTGATTTGCTTTTCTTTTTGTTACAATACTGAGGCAGCATGAAACTTTTACTAGTGTCAATAAGTAGTCAAACACCTGAATTCCTTTTTACGAAGGGGGTGATGAACTTGACAGTGAAGACTTATTTCTGGCCAGATCTAGATAATAGCACATAGTTAACATTCTCCCTCCTGACCTCCCTATGACCATGTCTGGTTATGTCTCCTTCTCTTGCACTCAAGAGAAGGAACCCCTTTCCCCCATTCATATCTTAATTGAAAACCCGTTTTACATCATCTCGTTCACCACTGCTAAACGTCTGTTTATCTATTGCCACATCGTCTTTTCCCTGTCATCCATCCCCCACCTCTGGCAAGGGATTACAAGCCCATTTTCCAATCATTTTCAGTTCGGAAGAAGCATCATACGTGACTTGAAACTCTAACTCTGCAGATGCTGCCAAACCTGCTGAATTTCTGCAGAAATGAAGAGGAACAGCACAAATGTTCAATTAAACAAATAATTATGGATACTGGACCTAAAAATGCAAACATTGCTGGACAGACTGGGAGAATTAAATCACAGATATTGCAGATATTGCAGATATAATTGGGTTATCACGTGATGCTGGAAACAACAGCTGCAGCAGAAACAGAATTTTTCTCAATCATAGTGTGAAACCTTTTCCTGAGGATAATCCCTCAGTCGACCATTACCATCAAAACAATCCATGGTTAAGTGACGAGTGTGTGTGAACATGCCAGAGTCAGAACTATGTGTACCTAAACTTGATGATACCTCGTTAAAGCTGCCGCACTTGACTGGTTACACTCCAAACAACAGAACTCACATCTGATAGAGTGGGAGAATTGATCCCAATTCAAACAGATCATATCTAAAATCTGCAGTACGGCTACATCCAGGGATAAAGTTCTATGGAACATTAAACAACTTACTGGTGGAGAGGACTCCTGAAATATCTCTATCCTAAGTAACGGAACAGCCCGGTATATCCGTGTAAAAAAAAACAAGGATGTAGTTTCTACACCGTCCGCAGCCAGAAGTGTAGAGTTGATGATCCACCTCATCCTCGCCACGATGCCCTCAGAATCTCAGATGACAGTCTTCAAGCAATTCGATTCGCTTCCCGTGACATGAAGAAACAGCTGAACACAGAAGTTACGACAAAGGCAATGGTCCCTGACCCCATTCCTGCAAGAGGACTGAAGACTTGGGCTGCACAAGCCGTGTCCCTGGGGAAGCTGTTTCATTCCAGCTCCAACTCTGACATTTCCCTGATAATGCGCAAAATTACTCAGTTATGTCCAGTCCCCTAAGACGGAAATCATTATAATCTGACCAATAACCACCCCAACTGTCCCATCACGATACGAGTAGGAGGCATATCCGACAGAGCTAACGAGTAGCTCAGAAATACCCTGCTTAGTGTGGTTTCTGATAGATTCCCATGTGGAGATGGTGCTGCTGTGGAAATGTCATTGAATTACTAATCCAGACCAGGCCAATGCTCTGGCAGTTGGTGGAAGTAAAAGACAATTAATATAACATCGTGTTGTAAAAGCTGGTCAGTAGTAGTGACCTTGAAGCCAACTTGTAAACACCAATTTCCTTCCCCAATATACTTTGACGAAGTGAATCACCCCTGCTTTCCTGGTCTTGCCTATAAGTAACTCCAGATACACAGATATGTGATACACTATTCAATGGTCCCTAAATTGGCAAAGGAAGATGCTCAATAGCATCAAACTGCTCTGAGGTCTTAAAGGGTAAACCTGGACACAACACCCGGCACCAGCGTCAGTTTCAGAAAAGGGAATCGGACACATAGTCTTGATGACCCTGCAGAGGCCTCCTTACTAACATCTGAGAGCTTCTGACAATATTTACCGAGCTTTCCCAGAAACTGCACAGAGACATCGGGAAAGGAATAGGCCATTCATCACACTGAGCCTTTTCCCCATTCTAGCTCATGGAGGAAATCGCCTCAATTCAATTTTCCCTTACAATATACATATCCCGTAACGTGATTAACCATCGGCAAAATATAAAATAGGAACTGCCTTCATAGAGGTTTCTACCCCATTCATTACAATGACAGCTGGTCCTTTATCTCCACACCATAAGTCTGTTATCATCAACCTTTTACTGCCTTGGTTTCCACAGCCTGATCTGGGAGAGAATTCCCGAGGTTCGCCAGTTTCTGAGTGCAGACATTCATTCTCATCTCAATGCAGAATGTCTAGTCTGCACCTAACACAGTTGTCCATGGTTTTAGACATCCCAGCCAGGGTAATTATCATCCGTGCTTCCAATCTGTCTCACCCTGTCAGAGTTTTATATATTTCACTGAGAGCTCCACGCACATTCCTAAACACCATGGAATATAGGCCCAGTCGCATCAAACTCTGCTCCCACGACAAGCCTGTCATCCCAGAGATAAGTCTGATCATACTTCACTGCTCTCCCTCAATGTTAGGTTTGTCCTTTATTAGGTAAGGTGACCAAAACTGCATACAATGTTTGAGGTGGGGTCTCACGAAGGTCCCCTACAGCTACAGTAAGACACCCTTACTCCTGGATACAAATCCCCCTGAAATGAAGGTCAACACATTATTTATCTTAATAACTGCTTTCTGTTCCTGCAATATTGCTTTTAGTGACTGATGTAAAGGGAGATCCAGATGCTTTTCAATGTTATATCTCCCCAATTCCTGGGTCTCTATACCCTGGTCAGTGTGCCAATGCCGTTCCCACTATTCACTTCTGGGTTTAGAACTCACTGCCCTGCATGGACCTCGGAGGGCTGCACAGAAGGAAACAAAAAAAGGAGCATAAGTCCCTTTATAGATCAACATTTTAGAACCAATCCCTTTTCAAATGGCCGGCTGCTGTTCTATATATTCAACGAAGTGCACAACATCACATCTACCCATACTGATCTGCATCTGCCAAATGCTTACCCATTCACTCCACTTGTCTCAATCAAATTAGAGCTTTTCTACATCCTCCTCACCCACTGACAATGCAACATGGTTTAGTGCTGTCAGCAGGCTGGGAAATATTGCATTTGGTTCCCTCAACCAAATGTTGGATGTGTGTTTGGAATAGCTGGGGCCCAATCCCCGATCCCTGTGATACACCATGAGCCTTCGTCTCCAATAAAAGGGTCCTTTTATGCTGGTGTTTCTGGTTCAAGGGCTCCATTGCTGGAGCTTGTACACTCTGACTTGTTTTTTCTCCTTATTTTCTCCCCCTCTCTTTTATCTCTGTAACTCACTGACCTTGTAGCTTGGACAGCATCAGCAGCAACGAGAGCCCAAACTTGCAGACTTTGAGTGGCCTCAGGGCATGGCTCTCGAGAGGTCTCAAGCGGAGCAGTGTAAGAACCTTGAGCTGGGCCCAGTGCAGAGAAGAGTGTGCCCCAGCTTACTTTTCCGGAGCAAGCACAGGACCTTGAATTGGCGACTGCTACATCAGCAGAGGCAATGTGTGTGAGGTAGGCCCAGTAGCATAAGGTGATGCTGCAGGATCGGGAATTCGTTGTTGGTTAGGTGCTGCGCTGGTGCTGATGAAGTAGGCGGTGGAAAGGCATCATGGAATCATCGATGAGATGGGCACAACAGTAAGAGACATGTCTCTGACATTGTTGGGCCTGGCACTGAGGGCGACTAGGCGGTTATGGAAGAGTATTGGCCCAACAGAAAAGATGGCACCTGAGGATCAGCAACTTCAATGTTGGTGGCCTCTGGTGTCGATGGTGATGAAGCTAGTGTGAGTGATAGCGGATACAGGTGTCACCGATAGTAAGGAGATGACTCAGGACCCACGGACTTTCTTCCAGCTACACCTTTCTTTTTTTAAGATGCAATATTCAAATTATTTATAACTGTGCTAGTTTGAGACAGAAATTTCTTGTATTTATGTTGTAAAATACACATGAGAGTAAACTCAAAATCTATATCAAAATATTCCACTCATTGTTTCCTGCCAGCTATGCCGTGCTAAGGCCATGTCCATATGTTCGCCCTAGTTCCATAAGATGCGATGCTGCACACTAGCCTTGGGACTTTACTGAAAAACATTCCAAAAATTCAAATAGATTACATCCATTGCTTCACCATAATTAATCTACCAGCCAGTATCTCAAATATGATTCCCATTTCATAAATTTATGCTGACGTTGTCTATGTTCATTACTTTCAGTCCCACTATTTTCTACAAAACCATGTATTTGCTAATTTCATTCTCTTCATTTTTTTCACCTGACTTGGGTTTCCTGGTCGTGCTGGGTAGTTTTATTTTTGTTTTGTTGATGTTTTGCTCTGTGAAGACAGAATTGAAGTATTTGCTTCACGCTTCTGCCATTTCCCTGTTTTCCAGTCTCCATTCTCTGGTTTCGGATTGTAATAAGCTCCTATTTTTCGTTTACTTCCACAATGGCATACATTTGGAAGCTATTGCAGTTGAGTCGCATAATCTTTATTAATACGTGTTTTCAGAAACCCTGCAATTTCTGCCTTAGGCTGCTCAATAACGACCTTTTCACAATCATACAATCAGAGAAGGAGATATTCTACAAAATCAGAAATGCATCACGATCTACACTATTCCCACTTTCCTACATGCAGCCTGTAGCCGGGAATTTTATGAGAGTTTGATGCTGATGCATGTATTTCTTAACGGTTGTGAGGTGACCCACAACAACTCCCCTCTCAGAGAGTACATTCCAGACCACAACACACTCTGGGTGAAAAACATTTTTTTAATCAGCTCTAAACCTCAAAGGCTGCAGTTTAAATGTCTTATCTCTTGTACTTGGCCCTTTGACTAAAACAAACAGCTGCTGTCTATCTCCCCTCTCCATGCCCCTAGTAATCCTAGCCTTCTGAATCACCTCCCACTCAGCCCTATCTACTCTAAAGTAAACAACCCGAGCTTATCCAATCTCTCTTCATCCCTGATATTCTCCATCCCAGGAAACATCCCGGTGGATCTCCTCTGTAACCCCTCCAGTGCAATCACATTCTTCCTGTAATGTAGCTCCCAGAACTGCACACAGCATTCTATCTATAGCCTAACCAATGGTGTGCTTAGATCATATTACGTACGCCTCGATGAGTAAACAAAATGCTTACACTGTAAAAACAATGACTGCAGATGCTGAAAACCAAATACTGGATTAGTGGTGCTGGAAGAGTTCAGCAGTTCAGGCAGCATCCAACGAGCAGCGAAATCGACGTTTCGGGCTAAAGCCCTTCATCAGGAATAAAGGCAGTGAGCCTGAATCGTGGAGAGATAAGCTACAGGAGGGGCTTACAGTGCCATGTGCTTTATTAACTCGCTTATTACCCTGTCCAATTGCATTCAGAGATCTGTGAAGACGTACCCTCTGAGCTTCCCAGTGTGCTACCATTCATTGAATATTCCCCTGTCTAGTTCCTTCTTCCAAAGTGCATCACATCACATTTATCAGGGCTATATTCCATCCGCCATTGATCTTTACATCTGACCATTCCATCCATATCTTCCTGTAAAATAAGGCTTCCCTCCTAACTGCCAACCACCTGGCGAACCTTTGTGTCAAACACAAACTTACCGATCGCACTACCCAATTCTCCCCTCTCACCACCCCTCCACATTCAAATCTACATCATTTATGAATACCACAAAAAATAAGGTACACTGCACTACTCCCAAAAGACACTGGTCTATCTCCACCACTTTTTTTTTGCAATGTGAGACCACATTAGCTGCTCTCCAGTACTCTGGAACCTCCCTTGTGGTCAGATTTGTCTTGAACATTTGGGTCAGATCATTCCTCTCTTGGCTGAAACATTATCCTGTGATACAACTCATATTGAATTTACATCATCCCAACTTGCATCTGATTTGAGAGCTCACAATGCATCTTCTCGAATTCTGTAACTGTGTCCTCCATCTCCCAAGTAATACAGATACGAAGCTCTCATGAAATAATCCATCAATATTCTCCAGCTTCACGTGCTGATTGACCCCTTGATTTCCAATTGGCTCTAATTGTTCCCTGGTTATTCTGTTCTACTTGATTTTTTTTACAGAATATCTTGGGATTTTCCCTAACCTTGCCGCTGCACTTCTTCAAGCGCCGATGTTATTCAGTCTCCTGTGTGTGAATTTTCTAACTGTCCCTGAAATCACGTCTTATTCTTTAAAACAGTACAGAACACAGTTATAATCTCACCACACTCCATGCAGCCTGTGCAGAATGTCTTTAACTCTATGTTCCCGTTCCCTTTAAATGAAGGCCAACTTCTCTTTTGCCTTTCCATTTCCAAATGTCCCTCCTGAACCGCTTTGGTTTAATATTAGTTCCTACTTACTGTCTGAGCTCTTAAACCTGAATATCTAACTACATCACATCTACTCGTTTTCCATTGTCTCTGTCTACAAGAAACAGCTTCAAGCATTTTTTAATAAAGTCACTAAAGGTGATTTCTTTTCGGGGGAGATCCAAGATACTGGCGACCCAGTCGGTTGCCCTGCTCAGCGCTACACCAGAACCCAGACAAAATGATAATATTCACTTTTTCTTTCTGACCCATTGTGTACAAATACTGACCCCCTGTATTGCTGTATGTCAGTTGATGTGAGTAAGGAAAATGACTAACTGTAAAGGAGCACATGGATCGCATCTAGTAGGCACTGCGCTGCACGGATACACCTGCGGTTGTGGCGCCCGCCTCTGCGAAACCGCCAGGGGACTTACTATTAGAGCAGAGCTTGGTCATGGAGTACGTAAAACTCTGAGAGAAGATTGATTCAGAGATGGACGAAACCCAGATCAGACTGGAACCGATCTCGTCCATGCTGCAGAAGCATGACTAGTTACAGCGTCTCAGACACATGCCATGGAGGTGGAGCAGCGGATTGTGTCCTCTGAAACCGCAGTGGAATCCACATCCTGTCGGGTCCAGGCCTTGGGATGGCGGGTACGGGCCTTGGAGGAGCAGGTCGATTCTGAAAATCGAGGCCACCATAAGAATATCTGCCTGGAGGGACGGGAAGAAGAAGAAGATCAGCCCGTCAGTTGTTGGAGCAATGGCTCTGGTAATTTTTGAAGCTGGAATTCGAAGCGGGCTGGGTGCAAGTCAGACCAGCACCCCCGCCCCTTCCTTGTACAATCCAGCACTATGGAGAGAAACAAATGGGTCTCCAGCACTGGGGAAGAATCCACTGGCTCTTATATAGAAAGGATCACGAATTATGCTTTTCCAGGACCTTTCTATGTCCATGGTCCACAAGAGGCAGGCCTTTGATAGCGTAAAAAGGGGGCTGAGGGAATTGAATATTCAGTATACTGTAAGATACCTGACAATATTAGTTTCAACCACGGAGGGTCTGTGTTTAATTTTCACTCATTAGAAAATGCAAAGGACTTCCAGGACACCTTTAAATAGATTGGCTGTCTCAAATATTATGGACAATCATGTTCTCTTTGTTTCTTCTGTCATTTGCCTCATTTGCCTGTTTTTTTTTAATATGTGGAGGACCCATTCATTTCTCTTTCTCTCTTTTCTCCTTACTTCCTCCCCTCCCATTAAACTTTGATGTTTCTATAATTTCCTTTTCGTTCCTCGCTCTTAGTACGGAATGGGAGTAGTGTTTGCTGGGGGGGGTGGGGCGGGGGGTGCGACTGCATTCCTTTACACCAGGACTGCCTTGCATATGGATGTGACATGTTGAGTGCCCATTTTAAATTTTCTTGTTGTAAGACACGTGTACATTTTTTAAACTGTGTTTTTTCTGGGTTTGGGGAGTTGCTTCAGCTAGTAGGAGCCAAGGGGGATTCGTGAGTAGTATGAGCTCTCCCTGTGCGGAAGGGGGTAAAATATCCTCTTATTTGTGTTATATGTTGGGTCATTGCACAAGGAGTTATTAGGAGTTTTAAGTGGGTTGTTTTTGCAGTTGTATTTTCAAGTTTAATCGAACTGTTTACCACGTTTGCTCGATGCACAATAAAAGGGGTCCTTCCTCACAGTGGGGGTCAGAGGCTGTTTCGGATGGTTATAGCTAATCGCTCGTTTAAACCTTCCATATCAGTTGTTTGACTAAATTAAGGACGAATGTCAGCTGTTTCTGATCGTTAAAGCTCAATACATAGAGAGAAACATGAGATCGAATCAAAGAGTCATAGAGATGCACAGCATGGAAACTGACCCTTCGGTCCAAAAAGTCTAGGCCGACCAGATATCCCAACCCAATCTAATCCCACCTGCTAGCACCCGGCCCATATCTCTCCATACCCTTCCTATTCATATATCCATCCAAATGCCTCCTAAATGTTGCAATTGTCCCAGCCTCCACCACTTCATCAGGCAGCTCATTCCATCCACGCACCACTCTATACGTGGAAAATTACCCCTCAGATCTCTTTTATATCTTTCCCCTCTCACCCTAAACCTATGCCCTCGAGTTCGGGACTCCCTGACGCCATCAATAAGACTTTGCCGATTTACCATATCCATGACCCTCATATTTTGTAAACCTCTATAAACTCACCCGTCAGCCTCCAATGCTCCAGAGAAAACAGCCTCAGCATGTTCAGCCTCTCCCTACCGCTCAAATCCTCCAACCCTGGCAGCATCCTTGTAAATCTTTTCTGAACCCTTTCAAGTTTCACAACATCTTTCCATGAGGAAGGAGACCAGAATTGCACCCAATATTCCATTAGTGGTCTATCCAATGTCTTGCACAGCCGCAACATGACCTCCCAACTCCTGCACTCAATACACTGACCAATAAAGGGAAGCATACCAAATGCCTTCTTCACTACCCTATCTACCTGCGACTCCACTTTCAAGGAGCTGTGAACCTGCACCCCAAATTCTCCTAGTTCAACAACTCTCTCTAGGACCATTAAGTGTATAAGTCCTGTTCAGATTTGCTTTCCCAAAATGCAACCCCTCGCATTTATCTGAAAAAAACTCCATCTGCCACTTCTCAGCCCAATGTCCCATCTGGTAAAGATCCTGTTGTAATCTGAGGAAACTCTCTTCGCTGTCCACTACACCTGCAACTTTGGTGTCATCTGCAAACTTAGTAACTGTACCTCAAACGCTCGCATCCAAATCATTTATGCAAATGACAAAAAGTAGGGGACGCAGCACCGATCCTTGTGGTACTCCACTGGTCACAGGCCTCCAGTCTGAAAAAAACCTCCACCACCACCCTCTGTCTTCTTCCTTGCAGCCAGTTCTGTATCCAAATGGCTAGTTCCCCCTGTATTCCATGAGATTTAAGCTTGCTAATCAGTCTCCCATGGGGAACCTTGTCGAACGCCTTATTGAAGTCCACATTGATCACATCCACAGCTCTGCCCTCATCAATTCTCTTTGTTACTTCTTCAAAAAAACTCTATCAAGTTGATCAGACATGATTTCCCACGCACAAAGCCATGTTGACTATCCCGAATCAATCCTCATCTTTCTAAATACATGGACATGCTGTCCCTCAGGATTATCTTCAACACCTTGTCCACCACCGACATCTGGCTCACCGGTCTATAGTTCCCTGGTTTGTCCTTACCGCCCTTCTTAAACAGTGGCACCACATTTGCCAACCTCCAGTCTTCCATCACCACACCTGTGACTATCGATGATACAACTACCTCAGCAAGGGGCCCAGCAAACACTTCCCTAGCTTCCCACAGAGTTATTGGGTACACCTGATCAGGTGCTGGGAATTTATTCCCTTTACCCGCTTCAAGACATCCAGCACTTCCACCTCTGTAATCTGGATTTTTTGCAAGATGTCACCATTTATTTCCCTACAGCCTATATCTTCCATATCTTTTTCCACAGTAAATACTGATGCAAAATATTCATTTAGTATCTCCCCCATTTTATGCACCTCCACGCAAATGCTGCCTTGCTGATCTTTGAGGGGCCCTATTCTTTCCCTAGTTAGCTTTTTGCCCTTAACATATTTGTAAATAAAAAAACCCTTTGCATTATCCTCAATACTATTTGCAAGAGCTATCTCATGTCCCCGTTTTCCCCTCTTGATTTCCCTCTTAAGTATACTCCTACATCTTTTATATTCTTGTAAGGATTCACTCGATCTATCCTATCTATACCTGACATACACTTCCTTCTTTTTCTTAACCAAACCCTCAATTTCTTTAGTCACCCAGCATTCTGTATACCTACCAGCCATTCCTTTCAACCTGACAGGAATATCGTTTCTCTGGATTCTTGTTATCTCACTTCTGAAGTCTTCCCAAGTTCCAGCTGTCTCTTTACCTGCGAACATCCGCCCGCCCCCCACCCCCCCAGCTTTCGAAGGTTTTTGCCTAATACCGTCAAAATTGGCCTTTCTCCAATTTAGAGCTTCAACTTTTAGATCTTGTCTATTATTTTCTTTCACGACTTTAAAACGAATATAATTATGGTCGCTGGCCCCAAAGTGCTCCCCCCCACTGACACCTCAGTCACCTGCCCTGCCTTATTTCCAAAGAGCAGGTCAAGTTTTGCACCTTCTGTAGTCGGTGCATTCACATATTAAATCTGAAAATTGCCTTGTACGCACTTAAGAAATTCGTTTCCTTCTAAACCTTTAACAATATGGCAGTGCCAGTCGATGTTTGGAAAGTTAAAAATCCCCTACTATAACGATCCTATAATTCTTCCAGTTAGCAGAGATTTCCTGACAAGTTTGTTTCTTAATTACCCTCTGACTATTGGGGTATCTATAATACAATCCCAATAAGGTTATCATCTCATCCTTATTTCTCAGTTCGACCCAAATAACTTCCCTGGCTGTATTTCTGGGAATATCCTCCCTATGCACAGCTGTAATGCAATCCCTTATCAAAAATGCCACTTCCTCTCCTCTCTTGCCTCCCTTTCTATCCTTCCTGGAGCATTTGTATCCTGGAACATTAAGCTGCCAGCCGTATCCATCACTGAGCCATGTTTCTGTAATTGCTATGATATCCCAGTCCCATGTTCCTAACCATGCACTGAGTTTATCTGTCTCTCCAACCGATCCACTCGATCTGGTAAGATTCACACCAACAACATTTATGGCAGATATAATCCGCAGTAACCCATAAACTCTCTTTAAACTCCCACATCTGACAAGAAGTACATAACACTGCAAAGGCCGTTTTTGGTCCTTCACAATCTACAGACCCAGAAAATAACACCGCCATATTCCTCTACAAAACACTGCACCAGGTTAAATTAATAGTTATGGCTTATATTTTAAGTTTAAACAAGATACTTATCTCTAAAAAACATATAATCAAGAAAGAACCCACTGCACTCACTACTGCAGCCTTTCTACTGGACAAACTTAAAACAACGATGAACTTATCTGATTCTGTGTTGTGAATTTCACCCAAACAGGCTTCTCCAAGATCAGTCCTGAAATTCACTGTTTGTTAATTTTCCCAGATGCACTCCGATGTCCAGCGATACATGAATTCAAAAACAGCAAAGGGATTAACTGCGTATGTTCTCTCTCTCTCTCACTCTCTCTCCCCCCCTCTCTCTGCCTCTCTCTCTCTCTCTCTCTCTGTCTCCCCTCCACTGTCCTCACCATATGCTTCCTTTGTCTGTCATCTCCCTTTTTAAACTGCTGATGTTTTGACTTTTTTTCCCAAAGTTCCAAAACAATACAACAGCATAAAACAGCAATTGCTGCTCCTGGAATTCGAGGAAATAACCTCTACCACCGAAAACACCTCAAAAAAGGTGGAGCTCTTACAGCCAGAAATGTTTCCTGTCCTCCATCTTGCCCCTGGTACACCCCTCAACTTTGTAATAGATGCGCTTTCCAGGTTGATGTCCCTTGGTGGGGGACGGCGTCATACAATTATAGGGGGAGACTTTAACCCAACATCTGGGTCCCAATGTGGATAGCATGTTTCAGGTTCTCGAAGATATTTCCCTGCAGTCCAGGCAGCTGGTGGATCTAAATAGGGAATTGTGCCTTGTGGATATGTGGAGATGGTTCACTCTAAGGGTTGGTAACTTCACCTTTTTACCTAAGCCACATAACTGCCAACTAGGATTGACATGTTTGTGAAGGATTGGTCTTTTTGAATTCAGTGCTGTTTTGTAGAATTGGGATCATAGCCATTTCTGATCATGTGGCAGTTTACATGGAGGTTAAGGATGGTGGCGACGGGACAGGCTCGCAACACTGGTGCATGGATACTTTCCTCCTGAAGGATAGCTAGATTATTGAATATTCTTCATAGGATTTATTAATTTTTTTGTACATTAATTTGGATAGCCAGTAATCCGAACGTGCTCTGGGCGACTGCCAAAGCATATGCAAGGGGTTTGATTATTTCTTACTTGGCGACTCGGAAGCGGTAGAATGGAGCAGCTGAGACAGCATATTTTGAAGACCGTCTGTAACTAAATTGCAGCAGATTACAATGCTCCGGGCTGCTCTGAACGCTGCCTTCATCCCGACAGTAAAGAGAGAAATTTCATTTGCGAAACAGAGTTTATTTGATTATGGTGATAATCCAGGTAGATATCTGGCATAATTGGCCAGAAAGAAGAGTGCCCCCAGTCTATCACATTCATTCGTGAGTGCTCTGTTACTATCATCTGCGATCCCAGAAGGGTTAATGCAGCATTCAGGAAGTTATTTTCTGGGTCGTTCCAGTTAGAGGGCTGTGAGGACAGATTGGCGATGATGGAGCTCTTTGTTTGGACCCTGGAACTCCCAGGTGTAACTTCAGAGCAGGCTCTCGTTTGAATGTCCCTCTGACAATCCAAGAGATACAGGAGGCGGTGAGGCAGCTCCACAATGTTAAAGCAAAGGGCCCAGATGGATTTTACAATTAGATTTAAAAGGAGTTCATAGACTTGATGGTTGGGCCAATGTTGGATATGTACAATTATTTGCACAGTCAGGATTGCCTCCCATCAGCTCTGAGAGAAAGAAATATTTATCTTATTCTCCAGAGGATTGCACTTCATGTAGGCCTTATTAAACGTGGACTATAATATTTTGGTGAAAATGCTGACGTTGAAGCTGGAGAATGTCTTGGCCTTCATTGTGAAATAACACCAGACAATTTTTATTAGGGGTTACAGGTCGTCTAATAATATTAAGAGAGTGTTAACATGGTTCAGGTGTGCCAGCAAGGGTCGATTCCAGGCTTGGTAGTGGAATGCAGAGAAAGCAGTTGCCTGAGTGGACTCTTTTATGTCCTGGAAAGGTTTGGCCTTGGAGGGGTTTTTGTCAGGTCGGTGGCATTGTTATATAGGGAACCTAAAGCAGCGGATTTCACTTATGGTGTAAGGTCTGAGAATTTTACCAATGGCTGAGGCAGCGGTCAACGGTTTCCCGTTACACTGTTACTATTTCCACTGGAGATTGACCCGTTGGCAGAGGCCATACCGTAGTGACCATAATATAATTGTCCTGGAGGCAGGATCAGGATGGCATAAGATCACCCTTTACACAGATGACGCTCTTCTCTTTCTAACGAGCTCGATGATATCTATGCCCCATTTAATACAAGTGATTAATTTATTTGGATCTTTCTCGGGATATAAAATCAATTTTATGAAATCAGACGCCATGCCTGTCTCAGATCTTCTTAGATTACCTGATCTTGGAAGTTGAATCCGATTCCCTTTCAGATGGTCAGAGGGAAGTTTCCTGTATTTAGGAATTTTTATCACCCCAGCCTTCAATCAATTAGATAAAGCTAACTTCCTGCAGTTGCTTGAGAACATAGGGCAGGACCGCCAGTACTGGGAGAATCTTCCAATACCATAGTTGGGTAGAATTGCTCTTGTCAAAATGAACGTACTTCTTTGTTCATTATATCCCATGCAAATGCACCTTTTGATGCAGCCCAGGTAGCCTATACGGAGGTTTACAGTCGGCTTTGATCTTTTATTTGGCATCACGGGCGGCCTCTTGTGGAGCTCACCCTATTTCAGCTTCCGTGGGTCGGAGGGATGTGGATTTTACACACTTTAAGAAATACCAATTGAGTTCTCTCCTAGCCTATTTGGCTGATTTGATTTGCCAAGACCCGCGATAATGTGGTTGAACATCGACGCTTCCCAGGCAAATGTCCCCACATTAATCTGTTGTTCATGGACAAAATGAGGACTGTTATGGACCATTGCAGAAATCCACTGTCCTGAATTTAGTAAAAGCATGGAGAATGATGCAACAAAGTGAGGGCAATCTACAAAAAAAATTTACCCTTTTACTCCCATTGTCAGATTATTGGATGCTGGCTTTTGGCTTTGGAAGTCCAGAGGAGTTTCCTGTTTGGGAGATTTATTTAACGGGATGGGCATGACGCCTTTCGAGCAGCTGAGCCAGAAATACGAGCTATCGAGGAGATTCGGGATTTTTATACAGAAAAGGACTACATTAATGGTTAGTCCCCATAAGTCGAATATGGATGTGCAAGTTCTTCAGTCCACGGGCACTCTCTCGATCATTACTTTCTGGCATTTAATAGGAGGTAGTGTCGAAAAGGACATCGAGCAGCTGTGTGGATTTTGGGTTCAGCAACTAGGGGTGGATATCTTCACCAGAGGAGTGGGCAAATATTTGGAAGAATGTCTGGAAGATTTCGATTTGTAATAGGACGCAAGCTATGCAACTGAAGGTACTCCACAGAGTTTATTTGGCATCGGAGTGGCTTGCCAAATTTAAGACAGGAACGTCCCCAATGTGCCCAAATGTAAAACAGATGTTGATACTCTTACTCATTGCTTGTGGCCACGCCACAAACATCATAGAATTTGGGGCGCTATAGCGAGTGTTTTGGAAGGGGTATTGGGAACCGAGGGCAAGATAGATTTGATTTCCCGCCTCTTGGGTTTGCCGAATGACTCGTCTTTGGGAAGAGATCGTTTAGTATCTTTTCATTTTGTGCGAGGAAGAACATTCTGATGAGTTGGGTGCCGGAAAATCCCCCAGGATTCTCGGGGTGGTGTCGGTTAGTTATGGAGCACTCCCTGGTCTTCCTTACAATTGTCTTGCACCGGAAAATGGAACTTCTTGATAGGACGTGGCGGCCCTTTTTGAACCATGTAGGGTCGGACTTATTGACTATTTTGTTCAGGGCCTTTTTTGTAACCATTAGCTTTGTGTCTGGTGTCCTAGATGTCCCATGGGAGGAAAAATTCTCAACAAACACGGCTTCACAATGCCAACTCTTGATACACTAAGGAGCCAAGTGGGACCCACAGCCGGAACATGCTGGAGAGCTCAAGTCATACATCTTGCACATTGTTTCTGAGTGTGATAATGATGTCCTTGGGAATCCAAGGATATGAGCACCAACTGCTAGGTTAAGGTGCAGAGGGACGGATATTCATGTTATAATTGGATGATTACTTCACTGACAAATTCAATAAGTGTGCCTCTTCTCAGATAAATAGGACTAGCTGGAGATCTCAGACTTTGCGGGCAGCGTCCAGTAACAAGAATAAAAATATAAAATAAATATGCTGAGCGATAAGCTCAAATAGTCAGTTTTTTGAGATGTCTAATCCACCGCACAGAATCAAGCACAATATTCCAGATGAGATATCTGTTTATCATGGAGCACAGTGCAGACCAGTTTAGTGTACTGCTCAGTACAACCCAGTACTCTGCACAGACAGTGCAGACCACACCATTCCATGGGGCGCTGAGCAGTGTATAACAGTGAATTGCTCTGTAAAGCTGGAGCAGCTACCCTCCCAGCATGTAGAGCTGTGTCCATCACCCTAGTACATTGTTCAGTAACATTGTGTTAGATCACTTTCCACTATAGGGGAACTTGCAGCCCAAGCTGGAAGTGACAGGATATGCAGCTCCCATCCATTTACAGCTTCATATTTCCATTGTGCCAAGTGATGTAGAACAACTAGTAAAAAGGAAGGAGGAAGTTTACCTTAAGGTTGAGGAGGCAATTATCAGACAGGATTCTCGAGGTTTACAAGTTAGCCAGGAAGGAACTGAAGAATGAACTCAGGAAAGCAAGAAGCAGGCATGAAAAGTCTTGGTGGGTAGGATTAAGGTAAAAGCGAAGACGTTCTACACGTATGTCAGGAACAAGAGGATGGCCAGAGTGAGTGTAGGCCTTATCACAGATTGTGGAGGGAAGAGTTAGGAATGTCCTTAATGAATGCTTTGCTTCAGTATTCAATACTGACAGGGGCATTGAAGTTTATGGGGAGAGCGTGAAACAGGTTGATATGCTAGAACAGCAGGATGTGATGAAAAATCTGAGAAACACAAGGATAGGTAAATGTCCTTAGCCAAACAGAATATAAACAAGGATGCTACAGGAAACGAGAGAAGAGATTGTTGCGCATTTGGCAATGATCTTTGCATCCTCACTGTCCACCGGAGTCAGGCCAGGTGAAAAGAGGTTGGCAAATGTTATTCCCTAGTTCAAGCAGTGGAATAGGGATAATCTTGGGAATTATAGACCAAACAGTCTTACGACAGTGGTGGGCAAAGAATTGGAGAGGATTCTGAGAGACATGATTTATGATTCCGTGGAAAAAAAACATCGTTTGATTGAGATAGTCAGAATGACTTTGTGAGGGGCAGGTCATGCCTCACGAATCTTTTTGAACTATTTGAGGATATGACAAAACACATTTACGAAGGTAGTTCAATGAATGTGGTGTATATGGATTTTAGCAAGACTTGATAAATTTACCCACATTAGGCCCATTCAGTAAGTAAGGAGGCACGGGATGCAGGGAAAGCTGGTTGTCTGGATACACAATTCCTGGCCCATAGAGGACAGAGGGTGGAAGTAGATCGAAGCATTCAGTCAGGATCTCTGTGATGAATGGTGTCCCGCAGTGTCAGTTTTAGGACATCTGCTCTTTGCAATTTTTATTAATGGCTTGGGTGAAGAAGTGGAAGCATGGGTTCGTACGTTTGCCAAAAACACAAAGATTGGTGTAGCTCCGGATAATGTTGAGGTACGTTGTAGGCTGCAATGGAACACTGACAGGATTCAGAACTGATCAAGTTAACCCTGGAAAAGTGTGAAGTCATTCACTTTGGAAGGTCGAATTAGAATGTAGAATATTGGGCTAAAGGCAGTATGCTTGGCAGTGCGGAGGAACAGAGGGATCTTGGGCTCCATGTCCAGATATCCATCACAATTGCGACCCAGTTTGATGGCAAATCGGCAAAAAGCGAGGACTGCAGAAAAAAATGACATTTCAAGCAGCAGCTCTTCATCATCTGAAACATCAATGTTCCTGCTCTTCAGCTGCTGCCTGACCTGCCGTGCTTCTCCAACTCCACCCTAATCTGGACCCAGGTTGAGGTTTAAATTCGATTACTTACAGTGTGGAACCAGGCCCTTCGGCGCAACAAGTCCACACCGACCCGCCGAAGCACAACACACCCATTCCCCTACATTTACCCCTTTACCTAACTATGGGCAATTTAGCATGGCCAATTCACCTGGCCTGCACATCTTTGGACTGTGGGAGAAAACCGGAGCACCCGGAGGAAACCCACGCAGACACGGGGAGAATGTGCCAACTCCACACAGTCAGTCGCCTGAGTCGGAAATTGAATCCGATTCTCTGGCACTGTGAGGCAGCAGTGCTAACCGCTGTGCCACCGTGCTGCCCACCAAGGTGGTTGTTAAGAAAGTATATATATTGTGTTGGCTTTCACAAGCTAGGGAACTGAGTTTCAGAGTTGTGAGGTTGTGCTACAGCTCTATAAAGCATGGCATAAACCACTTTTATTAAGTTGAAGGTGTGTGTAGTAACTTTTAAGAGAATGTTGTTCTCCACTGAGAGCTTGCAAGCACCTGTTGTATGACTAGCTAGCAGTCCCAGAGTATACTGGAAAAGATAAAACATGCAACGTTTGACTGTGAAAGAGATACTTTGAGTTGTGGTTGCTGTTTTGACAACAATTCGAATTTAACCAACCAGATTAAATTATGCCCCAGGATACTAAAGTCCATCGATTTTGAATTTATTGTTTTGTTAACATCCAACCAAAGAGATGATCTAATATTGAAGGGCATAATAGAAACAGGCAGTTCGCGAGTTAGGCTGACAGTAACTGCCATCTGGCGAGAAACTGCCATGCAAAACTCTCTCTGTCAAAGATACTGTTTTTGTATGAAACATCCTTGCACTAAAATTCAGAAGACAACCCAGTAAGACCGTCAGTTGAAAGAAGGAGAACACTGGAGATGACAGATGCTGTGTGGTTTTGAATTTAAGTAGATGCAATTTTAAAATGGGCTTTTCTTGTTGGAACATGATGTTGTTATAAAGTTGGAGGCAGATACCAATCAATTCAGAGAAAGGGGGGCTTAGAGTTGTGAATAGTTGTTCAATGTTCACTTTTAGAGTTAAGGAATAAATTGATATTATTTATCCTTAAAGAGTGAAATTTGGGATTTGTCACTCGTACTTTAACAGGTTATGCGGCGACTTGTGCTTTTCTGGTTGTTTGGTTTAATTAGCGGAAGGGTTCATTGCCATGATGTAACACTACACGTGGAACATTGTGTTTAGTTCTGGTCGCTTTGTCATAGAAAAGATGTGGAAGCTGTAGAGATGGTGCAGAGGATTTCGTGCAGTGAAATAGAAATATTGACACACAGCACACAGAGCAAGTGAAATATTGAGATAGTCACCACACGAAAAAAGTAAATGCTGGCAGATTCTCCATGCCTGTATAAACATCAATGTTGCCAGTGTGTGTATAGTATTTATTTTTTGATTACAGTGTATCTGTGTGTGCATGTGCATCAGTTTATCAGTATGTATCTCTGTATGTCTGTATTAGTATCTGTGTGACTGCATCAATTTCTGTGTGTGTGTGTGTCTGAGTATCTGTATTAATTACTGTGTGTCTTTCCGTGTCTTTATTCGTCTCTGTGTGTACCTGCTTGTCTCTGTTTGTATCCGTGTGCAAAGCGGATATGTCAGCATCTGTGGTGTTTAAAGTGAAGCAATGCCCACTCGGTTGGCCTTCACTCTCTCCTACGTCGACGGTATTCCTGGTGAGGTGCTCCAGCCCAAAACATTGATTTTCTTGCTCCTCGGAAGCTGCCTGACGTGGGTGCTTTTGCAGGACCACACTCTGGACTCTGATCTCCAGCATCTGCAGACATCACTTTCTCACATCAGAGTTTCTGTCTGGGAGGGAGACAGCTCACAGCACCATCCAAACTGACAGAACCGTCACCACACACACACGCAATCACACATATAGGCAGGTATAGGGAATATCGTAATTGTACTGAGGACCCTAAGAGTGGAGAATGTTCATGTAGAGTAATGCCTGCGCTCCTTTGACAACGAGGAAGTGATTTGTCTTTGAAGATTATTCACAGAGAGTACACAGTAAAGAATATTTCCACTGTAACTGCATCCAATCAATGTCGAACGAAACATTTGTAAGGTGATGCAATGCGTTTATTGCACGTTCTTTAACTTGAAAACCTTTGTAATGCGCTCTTACAAATTATCAGTGAGAAAGAATTGAAAAGTCCTGAAACTGACCCAGTGATGTTGGTATTATCTCTGGAACAATATCATTAGGTATCAGACGAAACTGGTCTGTGCTTAAAAAGGGGTTATTTGAAAACCCAAGCAGCCGTGCAATCTGAGAGATTCACAGAATTTGATGTCCACTGAGAGAGAAAAAATTCTGACATTGTGCAGGGAAGGCCAGCAGAGGGTGGCATTGTATGGCTCTACACTTAACATTGACAGACAGTAGAGATGGAGGAAGGGGGTGGGTGTTGGTGTTAATTTCAGTGGGTTTACCCTAAAAGCTACAAAGACCACGTTGAACAGAGATGCAGACAGAGATACACACAAACATACATAGACACATTGAACACACAACACATATAGATACAGGTATGAACACTTACACACTAACGCATGCACACTCCTGCACACAGAAAAAGTAGCTTACTAACGATAGAGATAAATAGGCTTTTCATTAACAAGGGAACCATTTGATCAGTTGGCGAAGGCAAAAGAATGCGGCTGAGAAACATTTCACCCGTGATCAAACGGCACAGCAGCTCCGATTGGCTAAATGGCTTAATTCTGCACCAATTTCCTATTTTCTGAAGTGATTCATTTTGGAAGTTCGAATCCAAATGCAGATTACAGGTTCAAAGGTAGCATTATTGGCCGTGTGGAGGAACAGACGGATGTTAGGGTTCACGTCCGGAGGTAGCTCCAAGTTGCCATTCAAGTTGATAGGGGTGTTAAGAGGAGTAAGGTGAGTTGGTTTTCGTTAACAGGGAGATTGAGTTTAAGAGCCGCGAGATTATGCTGTAGCTCTATAAAGCCCTGGTTAGACCACACATGAAGTATTGTGTTGAGTTCTGGCCGCCCCATTATGGAAAGAAATTGGAAGCTTTCCATAAGGTGCAGACAGGATTTACCAGGATGTTTTCTGTGCAGGAGGGCATGTCTTGTGGAGAATTTCTAAGGGAGCTAGGCTTCTCTTATTGGAGTGAAGAAGGATAAGAGTTACATAATCTTGGTGAGCAAGATGATGAGGCATGGGTAGAGTGGACAACTGGAGACTTTTTAGTGGAGTGGAAATGGCTATCATGCAGGAAGTATAATTTTAAAGTGATTGGAGGAAGGCTGAGGGGAGATGTCAGAGACAGTTTTTTGTTCTACAGATAGTGGTAGGTGCGTGAAATGCACAGCCAGCGGTGGTAGAAGAGTCAGATACATTAGGGACATTCAAGCAACTCTTGGATAGACACATTGATGATAATAAAATGAAGGGTATGAGGTTTAGTTTCGTCTTCGACTTGGATAAAAGATGGGCACAATACCGAAGGTTGAAGTACTGTGCTGTGCTGCACTTTCTCTGTTCCAATTTCCTACACTCTTGTGAGCTTATGGTATCTGGAGTTCATCTAACCTCAGTTGAGGCTAAATTTGGACAGTATTTGATTGTCGGTTGTTGGAGGAAATGTGGACAGGTCTGAGTTTTCAATATGCCTATATCTGTATCTAATTGTCGTGTCCCTGTGTCAAGAGTGGTGATTGGCTTGAGGGCGACACCTTTTAAGAATAAGGGCATTCCCATTTCTGACTGAGACAGGGATGTTCCTTTTTCTTTAGGGTTGTGTGATCTGTAGTGTTCCCACGCCCAAGCAGCAGTGAAGACTGGGTTACTAAAAACATTCAAAATTGAGTTTCCTAGATAAATGATGAACAAAAGAATCCACGTTTATTGGAACAGACAGGAAAGGGAACTTTAGTTACAATTACATCAACAATGCACATTCTAAAAGAAGCAGCAGGCGCGAAGGGCTGAATGGCCACCTGCTGTTCCGAACCCATGTCTTGTTCTCTCACTCAAACTCTCGATTCTGTTACAGAGGGAGAGGAAGATCCAATTCAGCCCGTCAGTAATGAGACACGAGGAGAACTTTTTGCCCTTTAAGGATTTACAAAGGAAGATGATAAAGTCATTCAGCCATTTGAGTACATTACAAGTCACATGAGGCGGCCATCCAACATTTCTGAGCTGCTATGCAGGAACAGGGAACACTGGGTACCTATCAGGAAACAGACAGTAGGGATTGATGTTTGTTTTCCGTTTGGAAATCTTTAACGTGGTGGAGTTCCTTCGATGTCAATGCAAGATCAACAACTATTTCGAACCTGTCAATGATTTAGATATGGGGATTGATTGAATTGGACCTCATTTGGCTCAGCCACCAAGACATTCATTCAATAAGATGTCAAGAGGAGGTAGAGAGTCTGTATTGGGGGTAGAGACAGGGGAGGTTAGTGTGTAAACCTTTAGCAAAAACAGTAAAACCTGCGCGAATGAAGTTTATGCTGCAACAATAGGGTAAAACAACAGTAAACAACTTAAAAGGATCACAAAACTCAATGGTACAAAGGGATTCTTGCATCCTGGTATATGTATCACACAAAGTTATTATGCAGATGTGATAAGTGGTTAGGAAAGTATATGGAATTATTCTATTCCATACAAAGGCTATCAGTATATTATACTGCATCTGTACAGGGGCTTTCTGAGGCCACATCTGATGAATTGCGTGTAGTTATGATACCCTAAACTGAAAAATAAATATAATCAATTGATTCGGAAGCTTTATGAAGTTGTACTTGTTCCTGGAAAGAAGGCCTTATTCTGCCTTACACCTCAGAAACAGACCTTTCGGTTCAACTTGTCCATGACCACTCGATGTCCTCAATTAATCCCGTCCCATTTGCCAGCACGTGGCCCATAACCCTTCCTATTCAAGTATCCAGTCAAATGGTTTTTAAATGTTGTAATTTTCCCAGCCGCCAACACTTTCTTTGGCAGTTCATTCCATACACTCCGAGAAAAGATTACCACTTGTATTTCTTTTAAATCTTTCCCCCTCACCTTCAAACCATGTGCTCTAATCTTGGACTCTCTAATCCTCAGAAAATGTCCTTGGCTATTTACCATTTCCATGCCCCTCATGATTTTATAAACCTCGACAAGGCGAGAACACTTCAGGTTTGAGAATGAGAGATTTTCAGACTAAACCATATAAGATCTTGAGGAGAGTCCATCAGGGGCTTGGCTGATGGACATTTCCTCTGGTGTGGGAAACGAGAACAAGGGGTTCAAATTTAAGAGAACAATGTATTCATTTTGACACGGATAGTCCAAAGAAATGAATTTATTGGACAAAATTATGAGGACACATACAAACGCATCTTCAAATGAAGCTTATAAATTTCTCCTAAATGGAGCAGGGAACAGGGACGGATTCATTTAGTCCCAAGCATGTTCAACGAGGCTTCACATGGGCCAATTAGGTGGTCAGATAACATTATTGCAAATTTCATTTAAAAGTTGGAGAAAATGCAACCTGCTGGAGAAGTCACAGCTTATTGTTCCCTTAGTTTCCTTTTTTCTTCTCACAGCAACTTATGAGAGGGGAAAACTCATCTTTAGCACTGGTGAAAGATTCTTGTTGAAGTTTCATTGGAATCTCCACACTGCCAGAAGCAGAGGGAATTCAACCAAATCCAAATGTTCCAGGAAGGAATCCGATTGACAGACGCTTGTGTGAACAGAATGACCTCAGATGCAGAATACAATTTAATATTTCCTTTTGTCTTTAATTTAACTTTTTCTACGAGAAACTCTTTCAAACTGATATTCTGCAGAGTTGTTTTTTTGTTTGTCTTCATGCATGTGTATGTGTGTGTCTGTGTGCACCTGTGTATGTGACACTGTCAGTGTCTCAGTGTTTGTGTCTGTGTATGTGCACGTTTCTGTGTATACAAACTGCGTCTCAGTATACATTGAAAGATAAATATTAAAGTTCATATTTGTCAACACTGCTTGTCATGTATCTTTACATCATAGGTTGAGTAAGTTTACTTTGGTAAATTACCTTTCCAAATTTAAGCTATCTCCCTGACTTGTCCCGAACAAAGAACCTGAAAGAGTCTGAGAACTACATCATTGGTCATATCACCAACCAAGTTACATTTAACATGTGTCATGACAAATGGAGGAGCTGGAGTAGAAAATGAAACAAAGACATCTCCATGTCAAGTCTGAACAGGGATGAGGAGAAATTCACAAAAGGCTGTTTGAGTGGGAATGGTCTTCCCCAAAAGTTTGTGGTGCTTGTGTGTTTGCATTTATTCAAAGCCATGCTACTACGATATCGGATAGTAAAGGACAATGAACTACAGCCTGATCAGCCACAATCTTAGTGCCTGGTGGTGAAGGCTCAAAGTGCCTAATGACCAACCCTTCTCCTCTGTCCCATGTTCCTATGTTCCATTGAACCTCTCAAATCTGCTGGACAGGAACAGTCGGAGGCCATTTACCCCAATAACCTGGTGCACAGAAACAGTGGAAACCATTCAGCCAATGAAGACTGTCACACACATTTTGACATGGCGTTGGAAAATATTCTTGGGAAAAGAAAGGGTAGGTGGTAGAGTGAAACTTCTCATTCCTCTGTCGTTACAGAACTGTCTTCATTTGTTGGTCATGTTGCCGATCCAGATTCACTGTAAATACAGTGCCCATGCCTCACCCAGCGATGGCGCACAATATCCTCTGGTCTCCCTGATTGCAACATCCAATAACAGAACTTCCAGGAAAATAACTTCCCAATAACAGAATAAGAGAACGTCAGATACACGAATCGGTTATTCAGCCCTTCTTGTCTTTTTTCCCCGTCAATATGATCACAGATAATCTGCAAAATCCTCAACTAATCTTTTCTGCTGAATCCCTGCAGCCCTCAATATTCTGATGCCTCATATATCCATTGCGCCCCCTTCCAAGCATCTTAGCGATCGACCTTCCCACCTCTGGAATACAGAAGTCCTGACAGTCACTACCCTTTGTGAGAAGGAAACATCCCTCACAATCACACCGTGACCTATTCACATGAATAAAAGATATGAACATGCGGTAAGAGTGACTGGCCATGATATCAAGACAGTATTTCACTGTGGATGGTATCAAGGAACCCGAACAGAACTGAATACAATGGGAATGAATTGTAAACTCCCCACTGGTTAGATGCATTCAGAGGACAAGCACAAGAATATTTGTGGTTGGTGAGGATCAATCATTTTTGTCACAGGACATCTCAGGGCGCATCCTCAAGGTAGCTTTCTTCAGCTGTTTCAACGTCTTTCCCACATCATACGGTCAGAAGTGGGAGATGTACACTGAGGATTGTTAAGAATAGTTTGTCACCTGTCCACTGCTGAAGCAGTCCATGTCCATGTGTAGCAATGCCTGGATAGCATCTAAACTGTGTTGCTCAAGTGAAGGTAACATTCATGTCGCTGTCCAACTAGCCCCACATTCAAATAAGAGGAGTTCAATCAGCTCCTCAAGCTGGTTGCAACAGGATGTATTCAACCCACTGAAACTGTTGGACAAGAACAGGGGTAGCCCATTCAGTCCCTCCTGCCTGTTAAACAAGGAGGGAAGGAGTGTAGACAGAACATCGAGGTGTTAAACAGGAGACAGGAGTTTCCAAGTCAGGTCTTTGAGCCTCTTCCATGTGAGCAGGAAGAGGCCATTCACCTGTCAAGTCAATTATGCAGAAATAGGAAGATGTCATTCATGCCCCAACATGACAAACAGTGATGCAGCGACTACACAGATAAACAGCTCTATGTTGTTCCTCCTGGATCCATCGTCAGTGGTGCACGTGTTACTTAACTTGGTTTACTGAAGGTGAGAAAGGAAGGTGGATGGTTCGTGCCAAGTCTCAACTAAATAGCTTCTGGCTCTGAGAAGACCGACTGCTGTTTTTATGGAGACTAGAAACTGGTGGGAATGGCTACATCTTTCAGGAATACGGTATTCCTGACAGATCTGGCTGCTGACAGATTTGTGAACAGTGCAGGTTCACACACCAATTGCATATTGAGACTGTGAGAGTTTATTCAGAGTCTGGAGCTGCCTCTCAACCAACATGCGGGTCCGCGCAGGGATATGTACTATTGGGAATCAAATATCATGGGAAAAAGTAATGTTTCACATGATCAGTGTCTTTGTCTTGACAATATGAGTGTTAGTGCCTAATCTTCAAGTTTAAATGTAAAAGACTGTTATTAGCTCTCAGCGCCACGAATTAAACACTCAATGTCTTTACACATTCCTTACGGTACCATCATCCCAGGAATAAGTCTGGTGAAACTACTTTACACTATCTCAGTTGCAATGAAATCATTCCTTATAAAGGAGAGAGAATCTGTACTCAGTGGCCTAAATACGGATCAAGCAACACTCTACAACTGCAGGAAAATGAATTTACTTCCACAGTTGAATCATTTTGTAATGAAAGATAACATACTGCCCTAATTACTTGCTGGCTCGTGTGAATTGTGCAAGTGATAACTGCAGCTCCCAACCTCTAGTCTTCTAATAAATACAAAACGAAAAGGACTGTATTTATTGCTCACATTCAAATCATTTCTTTGCCTTGTGAGCAGCTAGGCTCCAAGCACTGATACATGTGATCCCTATGAGCAATGGCCTTTATTCCAGAGCAGAATCTTACTCTCTGTATTCCCCCTATTATCCAGTTCTTATTTCCATGTAGTATATTCACCCCTTACACAAGGACTCTAACGTACTTCATTTCCTGTCAATAGCCTCCTGAAAATCCAAATGCACTGTTCCCATCGGTTCTCATTTGTCGATGTCACAATCAACATCCTCCATAAACTCCAGGTGGTTTATCAAAACGATTTCCTTTTCTAAAATCTAGGCTGACTCCGCAAATCATATCATTATTCTCCAAGGATATAGTTATTGTGAATTACTAAAAAAATCTAATATTTTCCCTCACATCTGAGATCGATTTATTCATCAGTTGGTATTCTGTTTTAAATATTTATGGTCACAGTAGTTACTTCTAAGTCTGCAGTATCCTTTCCATAACATAAAAAGCTTTGACAAACTTTGTCCTCCCTCAAAGAGTTAAGGACTTGACTGTACAGAATCAGGCCATTCTGTACCTGCTCCCAAAAGAGCTACCTGGCAAACACAACTCTCCAGCCCTAACTCTGTAAGCCTCTCAATTCATAACTCATTTAGTCCAGCAACTTACCAACATTCAATACAATGAGCTTTGTTTTTTTCCCAGTACTTCATCTTTGATAATTCTAACTTCTTGCAGTTCCACATTTTCGCCAGTCACCCTAACATTTCGGGAAGATTTTCTATTCTTTCCTCTGTGGAGACAGAAGCAACAAATTCACCCCACCGGACGAAGATGGCCTCTGTCAACTTGTGAGTAGAGGATCGCACTCTGGCAAAGTGGATGCTTCACCCACGCTTGCCTGGAAAGTTCCAGAATCAAAACAGTTGATGGGCATTTTGAGTACAGTTCTTTGAACACATGTCACACCCGCTCAGAGTTTAGAAATGCCCTTTTTCTCCACAGTTTCCATTCCTGGTTGACAAACCATTGCAGCTCTGCACAGTCCCTGTGAGCTGAAATATTACTGGTTAATGTTCTCCATGGAAGTAGGTGACAATGTAACTGAAAAACAATTCTGTACGTCAGTCACAATAACAGTAACACTACCATTACCAGTGTAGAAACTGAGAATGCGATGGTCTAGTACTATTGTCTCCAGACTATTAATCCGGGGGCCCAGCTAATGACACAGACCTGGATTTGAATCCCGCCTCATGAGATTGTGGAATTTGAATTCAATGAAGTATTTGGGTTAACAAGCTAATGAAGATTATCAATTGTCAAATAAAAACAAACATCTGGCCCACTTCTTTTCTTAGTGGAAGGAAATCTGTTATCTTCACGTGGTCAGGCCTACACATGTGACGCCAGCCCCAAAGCAATGTGATTGACTCTCAATTGCACTTTGAAATGGCCAAGCCATTCATTCAGTTATATCACGACAAGATCTCAAAGAAATGAAAGCAGACAGATCTAAGGACTGGCAGCCTACAGCATTTGGACTGCATTGGTTCAAGCAGGCAGTTCACCAACACCTTGTCATTGGCAACCCGGAAAGTGAAATATATACTGGCCCAGCCAGTGACACCCATGTCCCATTATTGAAGAAAAGATGATGACCACACTCAGGGAAGAGAGACAGAGGGGACGTACCTCGTTTTAAGCAGGGACTTGAATATATAGGCATGACACTCAGGAATATGGGAAAGATAAAAAAAATCAACGAGATTAATATCACATTTTATTTCCTTTTCAGCTGATTATCAACAATTCCTTTGTTTGATTATTTTTCTCTATCTCTCTATTTCTCCATATATTCACCTCACTCGACCAAAACAAATTAACTATTTCCCAGCTGCTTTCAGATCTGATGCATGGTGAGTGGACTCAAAATGTTAACTCTGTTTTTCTCTCAACAGAAACTGCCAACCCTGATCCGTTTCCCCAATTTGTGTCTCTTTGTTTTAGATCTTCAGTAGCTTTCTTTGTTTGATTTAATGTTTATTTTTTGTATTTGATGTGATGTCATCATCACCTCAAGAACAGCATTTGATGACCATCACTAATTGCCCTTAATTGTGATCATTCCACAACGCAGTACAGAGCCAAACAAATTGCTGTGGGTCTGAACTCACTCTCAATCCAGACCCGGGAACGATAATAGATTTCTTTAGCAAAGGACTTCAGTGAAACAGGTAGATTTTTAGACAAAACTCTCCTCGTTTTATGGTTACAGTTTGTGCATTTGTTTTTATTTAGATTCTTATCACTTGAATTTGAGTCCTGCGATCAGCTATGGTAGGATTTGAAAGAGAATCTTTAGTATTCTGACCTGTGCCTCTGAATTACCCATCCAGAGACATTACTACTATGACACAGTGTCCCTGTCATGAACTTACTTTAGAGACATTACAAGTTTGTAATCGATCTATTCGTAACCGGAGCAGTGGCGAAAAGAGAACTGCATCTGTAAAATCAGACCTTTACCAAGGCATAGATAATGGTTAATTCAGCAACAGCACTGACACAATGGTGGAGACTCAGGGTATTATGAAGCGTGAAATGGGCAGGTTTGGTGATGGGGACAATACCAAGACATACATCACTTCAACGCAAAGAGGGCCCTCACAGTTTTGTTTCAGATGTTTGTGAGAAAGATGTCTGAAATTTGTGGAGAATGAGTGAAACTAATGATAATGAAACTAAATACAGTATTTTCTGTTTTTACCAGATAAAGATAACAAAAACAAATACAATGACGTTGAACATGGTTTATGTAATTAATAAATAGATAGAGATGGACAAACTTACCAGGAACACCAACAATAGCGAGGATGGGATAATATCCTGCCTAAATAATCATCAGTACACCATATATTTGCAATGATAATGTTGACCCAGACCAGGAAAACCAGTAAAGACTATCGGATAAACTCCTGTACATTGTTGTAACATTCCAGTCTAATGTTTTCAGATTATGATCCATTTCTGGAACTTTCCAGTCTGTCGTTCTCAGATTCTGATCTCTCTTCTCTCTGTCTCTGTAGCTGCTGACTCCACTAGTGTCGGAGGTGGCGTATCTGCTGCTACCATGGGATAAGGCACCAAAAGAAGTCCCTTACTAATAGGAGAGGTAAAATCTCTATTGACACAGTTGAATCCGTGGAGGCTGACATCAATCACAATTACTAAATAAACACTTCCAATTGACCCTTTCATTACTGCACTTGCAGCTCACATTAACAACTGGACTGGATTGCATGTCGACATCTCTAGCTATTGGCCACATCTCCAGACACTAATTGCTCTTACAAAGTCAGTGGCGAGGTGAGGGCGGGGTGGGAGTGATGGATGTTTTCTTTTCGCAGGTTAGCTTATTTTGCTGTGCTGTTCATGTACAATGTTGTAATGGCTTGCAGCCCCAAACATCACACAATCAAGCTGTTGTTATTGTATTGTTCTCTCCTCCACTAGAACAACTGCCAACCAAACGATTGTCCCTGGGCATAGTTGCTGTTGACGTACAGAGGAAGCTTGGATTCGTCTGGACATGACTCTTACTGCTATCTGAAGGCAGCACTGTAATGTCAACACACAATGCGCTTCAGGTTTTTTTTAAATCGACAAGCATCTTATTGCTGTTTTATACGCTTTAAAACTGTGAGATTTACATGTTTTGACTTCAGCGCAAAGAAAAATAAAACGGAATGTACAAAGACCTGGTTCATTAAAACCCCTGGATTAATGAGCCAGGGACAGAATGAAAATAACATTAGTTAGGAGACAGAAAGGAATCGGAGCAGTGGTTGTGGAGATTTGAGGGGAAGACAACGATATTCCCCCAGACACCATCACGCTTTCTGACAGACAAAATGAAATGCAAAGCAAAGCAACCAAAATGAGACAGAATGCTGACAGCTGATGTGGCTCTGTGGGTCAGGGATGAGCACTACACTTTCACAGTGTTAGGGCCTGGTTCGATTCCAACCTCAGGTGAATCTCAGCGTGGAGTTTGCATATTCTCCCCAGGTCTGCATGTATTTCATCCCACAGTTCAAAGATGTGCAGATTAGGTGAATTGGCCAAGCTAATCTTCTCACTGTGTTCACCGATGTGTCGGTTAGGCACAATTGTGAGGGGTCAATATCCGGGGTGGGGGACGGGGTAGACGAATGGGTCTGGTCAGGTTACTCTTCCAAGGACCTGTTTCCATACTACATGCATCCGATGAATGTGAACAGGGCTATTCCAAATGGAAAGAATACATAAGCATTTCAATCACTGGATAAACAGTTTGACAGGGTTGTGCACAAAGAGAATATAGAACATTACAGCGCAGTACAGACCATTCTGCACTCGATGTTGCGCCGACCTATGAAGCCCATCTAAACTACACTGCTCCATTTTTCATCCATATGCCTATCCAATGATCACTTAAATAGTTTTAAAGTTGGTGAGTCTACTACTGTTGCAGACAGTGCTTTCCACACCCCTGCTGCACGCTGAGTAAAGACACGACCTTCAACATCTGTCCTATGGCTCACAGTGAGAACGAAAGTATTAGTTTACAGGAGGGTACAAAAGGATTGTTCAAATGGCCACATCAATGACCCAAAAACGTAACACTGCAATATGTGAGATGCTGCACTTTGACAGAAATAACAAAACAAGAGATTACTCAAACCATGGAGATCGGCTAGATTTGCTTTTACTTTACTTTGGAGCAGAAAAGGTTATGGGGTGAACCTGACAGAGGTGTATAAAAGCATGAGAGATATAGACAGAGGGAACAGACAGCAGCTGTTGCCCTTAGTCAAACGGTTAAATACAAGGCGAAACACGTTTAAAGTGAAAGACAAGAGATTGAGTGATGATTTGTGAAATCTGTTTTGAACCCAGAGGGTGATATGCTTCTGGAATACATTGCCTTTGAGGGTGGTTGAGGAAGGAAACCGTACAAACTTGGCAAAGAACTAGCATCAACACTTGATGGTGCCCGATTTGATAGGCATCCTCTTTATAATACGATTCCATGATATATTGTGAAACACCACCCTCTGCCAGCTGTTCATCACAGTACTGCAGCTTGTTTAACACTACCTCCACCACCAGTAATACTTACTCTCAGCTAAACTGGCAGATGACATGCACAGCTGGCACTCCCTCCTAACAGCCACTTTGGGTGGTCCAACACCAACTGGACTGGAACTTCTCAATGGCAATTAATGTTGGACGAGCTCCATTAAAATCCCGAATGAACTTCTGAAAAATCCAATTTCCTAATAATAATTGAACAATGTAACCATGTTTACTGATCGGATGAGCTTGTTGCGGCCTTTGCAGTAGTGTGATGCATTTGCAGAAACCATTTCGTGAATACATTGAAATAAAAGGCCAACTGACAGCCCAGGTCACGAATAACACAAGTTAATGCAGCATTTAATCAGCAGCTGAATGAACACAAAATGCCAGAGCAGAGTCGGCCATGCGCATTGAGGTAACTTTCATTAATGTAGTTTGGTGTTTTCTGGTTGGTGTAGATATGTTGCACTGAATGGCCTGTTTGTGTGCCATAAGACTCTATCACTTTAATTCTTGAAAACAGAAAATAGTCTCACCATTTCAATAGCTTGTGAGCATCACTTGGTGAAGAATATAGTCTCCAAGGTCACGTTGCATTCTGACTTGAATCGAAACCATTGTCCCTTCACTGTCACTTGTTCCGAATCCTGCAACTCTCTCTGAAACAAAAATATTAGTGTTCCAGCACCACGAGGTCCACTGGGGTTCACTAACACATTATGAGTGGAAATTAAACATAGGCAACAGATCGGTGGCTTTGCGAACGAAACTCACCTCACAACAACAACTGAAAGGAAGCTGCACTATTAAGACATCTATTCGACATTATATAATTTCTAAAGCAGTTTCAAAGGAGTTTTTCACTTGTTTAAAAAAAACACATTTGGAAAGTTGTGCCCATCAGTCTGAAAGGAAAAGTCTTCATGTTTATGAGAATGATCTCCTAATTTTTTGGAAGCTGAAGGCAACAAAAAGTAGAAGCGAGCATCAGGCCTAAGTGTTCCTTCTTTGCCCTTACAACGTTACTGTGTAATTTTTAGTCAAGAGTCTGCCTGCCTCTGCCTCAGAAATATTAAATGTCCTCGCCTTCATCACTCTCTAGGAAGAGAGTTTCACAAATACACAATACTTGGAGAGGGCTGAAACAACACACGTCATATTAAATGAGATATTCTTCAGTTTTACTTCCATCCACTTATTGTAATCTCTCATACAAACTGAAGTATCATTTCAGAATTCAACTTAAAAAGACTATTCGGAATATTATGAGCTTCAACAAGATCACATATTGTCCAGCTCACTCCAGAAGATCCAGGGCCAGTCTGGTCAATATTTCCTCCTGAAATACAATTCTTCACAGGAGTCAGTTGAGTGAATCTTCTCTGGACTACTTTACATGTCAGTATGACCATAGCTCTTTCGATGTGGTCTCACCAGTACCCTGTAAAACTGTAGAAAATTCTTCCTACTTCTGAATGAATTCTGTTTCAAAAAAGTTTCAACATTTGTCTGGCCTCTCTAAAACCTTGATGTACACGATCTTTTTTGTATGATTCAGGTACCTGATTCCTCTGTTCCTCAATTCAATCTCTTCATTTAAATAATTCGTGCGTTTCCATTAAACTTCCAACATATTGGAACACAGACACATTATCCATTCTATCTCCATACAGCAATATTTGTTCATTTGACCAACTTATATCTCTTTATTAACTAGTGTATTATTCATATACAAATAAAAACAAAAAAAGAATGACATTGTCAATTCCATTGGAATGTGGCGGCAGCCGATGACTTTGACCAAATATTCTGACAGTATTATGGAAGAATACAAACATTTGAATTTGTCTGTGTCCTCCCAAGCAGGTTCACCTGTTAATATTCTTTCATAATGCAAACAGAATATTTCGTCAAACACATAGGTTGACGCCACAATTCAGTGGAATCGAAAATGTCATGTTCTTAGTCTATGTCCAAGCTATAAATTAGCGCCAATGCTAAAGTGTGTTGCATCACTCAGTTCCCATCACTAAAATATGGACAGATGGTGTAGAATTCTGTGTGGGTGGAATTGAGAAACAACAAAGGTTAAAAAGGCAGAAAACAGTGAGGATAGAATGATCATGTCAGTATGGTAGCCAGTGGCATGTGATATTCCACAAGGCTCAGTGCTGGGACCACGACTTTTTACTTTGTAAATTAGATGAATATTCTAAGGGCATTCTGGTTAACTTTTCAGATGATATAAAGATGGGTGGAGAGACAGGTAGCATTGCATAAGTGGAGAGGCTGCAGAAGGGGTTAGGCACGTTAGGAGTGTGGGCAAAGGAGTGGCAGATGAAGTACAATGGGGGTAAGTGTGAGGTCATGCACTTTGGTAAGAAGAATATGGGAATGGACTATTTTCTAAATTCGGGAAAATTCTTCAGTCTGAAGTGCAAAGAGACTTGGAAGTTCTCGACCAAGTTTTTCTCAAGGTAAACTTGCAGGCGAACCAATTGTTAGGAAACTTTTATATCACGACACAGTGTATTTTAAAATCTTGCATTCACCAAAGAACTGTGAATCGACTCATAAACAACATCTGTTTATTGAACTCAATTAATATTAGTACAATAAATTGTACTGTAACGTGACGAAACACACTACCAACTGCCATATGCTTTCACCTAACTCTGTATGATCATATACCACTCCAACAAAATATTGCCTTGCTCCACGTGCTGATTTCTTTTTCTAACGATGGACTTGGAGATAACTTCTGCTTTGGTGGTTATTCTCAATTTACTGCGCTAACTGGGGTTTTGCAGTGATTCTCATTCTTCAGAGACTTCACCTCATTTTGAGAGAATATGCAATGATCTGTCAACAGAATGACCATGTTGGATAACTCTGATCAATCAGACCCAAGCAAGGGTTGTCGCATTGATGGCGCAAGGGCAGCATTCCTTTGTCCCATTCAAGTTCAGCTCCTGGTTTGTATTCCATGGTCTGTAGTTGTCAAGTTTGTTTACAAACCGTCTGTGCGTAGCTGCAGCCTGTCTGGATTCGACAGCATGTGGATTAGCACAGAGAGTTTACTCAAGGCCGGGATCCATTTCCCAGCATGCTTTAATCATTGTTCATTTTTGTAACTCCATGGAAATTTGTTATTGTCCATCACAATTTCATTATTTCAGTTGGCACGACTGGTCACAAAGGCAAATACAATGATGACATTTATTTTGAGAGCACTTGAATATAATAGCATGGATGTACTTCTGAGATTCTATAAGGCTCTAATCAGACTACATTTGGATTATTGTGTGATGTTTTGGGCCCCATATCACAGGAAGGATATACTGCCCCGGTGTGTGTTCAGAGGCAGTTCACAGGAATGGCCTCAGGAATGAAAATCCTAACATATGAGATCTCTGGGATTAAACTCGTTGAAGTTGAGAAGGATGAGGGGATCGAATTGAATCATTCAGACGACTAAATGCCTGGCCAGAGTAGATGTTAGAAAGATGCTTCCATTGTTCGGAGGGAAACGACCCAAAGGCATAGTCTCATAGTTAATACCTTTTATACCTAGATAAGGAGAAAGGTCTTCAGTCAGAGAGTGATGAATCAATGTTAAGGATGGAAGTTTCCTTCGTTAACGGACATTCGTCAACCAGATGAGCTTTCCCTTACAATTGATTCATGATCACCATCAGTCTCTTAATTCCACATTTGAATTCAAGCTCCACCATCTACCATGGCAGAGTTAAAATCCAGGTCATCAGAACATTATCTGGGTCTCTTGCTTAACAGTTCAGTGATAACACCACTACGCCACTGCCTTGTCCAGTCCTCCAGAGTATGACTAACTTGTGTAAAATGAATTGCCCGAGACATTTCCCTCAAATTTCCGTGTCAAATCATGGACGATTTTTCTCCATTACGCAATTCATCTTCCACTCACTAATATACTTGAATTGAGAGTTTATTTAGTATCTCCTTGTGTCTTTACCGTTATTAATCTGTCCTGGCCTTGATAGTTTTGTTTCTTTTGCCTGGCCATTCCATCAAAGCCAACTCCTTCCTTAGCCCAATATAATTATCATTGCTCAACACTAAAACCGTCATATGTGACTCTTGCCTTTTACATTCAATCTGAGTTTGAAACTACAGCATGTTGCGGACACTGCTTCCAAAAGGATCCTTCCATGTCACATAATATCAAATCTGAAGTAAACCATTCTCTGGTTGAATGCATGACATGTTGCTCTCAAAAACAACCCTTCATACAGTCTACGAATTGTTCTTCGAGGCTACCTTTGCCAAGTTGATTAATTGAGTCAATATGCATGCTCAGCCCGCTGTTGTGCCCTTGTCACCGGTCGTCATTATTTCCGACCTCAGAAATACTTCGGGGGGACAGTAGCAGAACATTACTCTTCCCAAGAGATTTCTTCTCTTGCTTTTTATTTACACCTGGACTGATTTACGTGTCGTTGCCTCGTGCCAATATCATTTCCTAGTGCAGCCTCGATATCATACTTAACGAATACATCAATTCCACCTCTTGCTCCTCCTTGTCTAACCTTCCGGAAAAGTGAGTGCCCTCGGACATGTCACTGCCCTATCTTGATCTCCGTGTTACCATGTTTCAGCAATCTGTACCAGGTCATACACATTTGTCTCTGTACTTATTGTCAGCTCCTCAGTATTTTTACAACAACGTTGTGTTTTTTAGGTACAAAGTATTTAAATATGTTTTATTGGTTTGTCTTTCCCTTCTCATACTTTAGCTTCCTGATCTCACACACTTCGCTCCCTCACACCCACCACACTGTCCAACCTTATTTGTTAATCCCTGATAATTATGCGCCTCATCTCTATAATATATTCCAATCTCCAACTCACATTTTGAATTGACATGTTCAATCCTTCATCATGGTAATGAGACTGGCCATGCCTGCTGTCCTATTCACATTTACCTTCTGCTCAGCTTCTGACTAGCTGATTTGGTTCCTCGCCTCCTGGTTTATTTGGTTAAATCCACCTAATTTCAACGAGCAAACCTCCACATGACGATGTTGGTGCTCCTCCAGTTAATATGCAACCTGTCCACGTTTGAAAGCTCTCACTTGCCCTGGAAGAGAACCTAATGATCCAAAAATTGAAACCCTCACCCCGTACTATGTCTTTAACCACATGTCAAACTTTACTACCTGCCTAATCATTGCCTCTTTTCCACGTGGCACTGGGATCAATTCAGGCATTCCAGCGGATTGTTCTCTTTCTCTCTCTCTCTCTCTCTCTCTCTCTCACACACACGCACACACACACACGCATGCACACACAGACAGAGGTATGCACACAAATGCACACATGAACATACACAGACACACAAACAATCACCGCATTTCTTTGTAGAAGTACACCCAGTAACCTTATAAATAATCAGAATGACAACTGGAATGAACGAACTGGTTAAAGGTAGGATGCGAACATTTAGAGTTACTCTTCATTAAGCAGAACGGACAAAGCTGTGAAATTATTGCAGGGCTCAAAATTATGGAAAAATGACAGCTTAGAATACGAATACTCTGTTTCTGTTCGTTGGCATTTCAGCGTCTAAGGAGTCCAAGCTTCAAGATTGTCAGCACAAGAGCTAGGAGTGAGATAAGGAAAAACCTCTTTATTGAGAGATTTGTTAGAATTTAGAATGCTCTGCCTGGGAGAGTTGCGATTGAAGATTGAAAAGGGAACTGGATATATATTTGTAAATTACGAATGTAAAGGGCTGCAGAGACCTGGTGGCAAATTTCCGCAGCTGATGCATACACAGTGGCCCAATAACCTCCTTCTGTCCATTAAAGTTCTGTATTCAATCATGTACAGATGCAAGTCAACATCAGTATCTGATTATTTCCTTTGTAAATGCTGGCGAATATCTGATCATATTTGCTGCAGCATAACCATTTAAAATGCAAGTATTGCAATGTCAGCTTGATGATGAAGTCTAATTATTACTCAGCACATAAATATTTTAAATCTTATATCCCAATTACTAAAACAAATATTTCTTTGCTTTGGCAGAAAACACTTTGTAAATGTTTGACTTTTCTCTCATACGGAAATATGGTCATTGTTTATATCATTAACCAAATGTCGCATTAAATGCCATTCATTCTTTTAAAAATGCAAGATTTCAAATTATTGTTCAAATTAATGTAATATCACAAATCATTTATTTAAGTTAATATTCACAGTGCATGTAGAATTATTGTCATTTCTCAATTGTTGATAACTAGCTGACGCTCGTACATAAGAATGCTTTTTATTTATGATTGTTCAATTATTTTCTCAATCTGAATATGCAATCGGTCAGACGCCAAGCACTTTCCAAATGTTGGTGTGACAATGTATTTATTTGAATACCGACAAAGAGTATGTAATTGTAATTACGTCCATAGTCCGACAGCATATTCTTTGTTCGAAATAAAATAAAATGTCCATCTTTATTTTTGAATCATTAAATGTTGACAGGAGCTCGTATTTTTGTTCCATAAATATAACATCAAACTCATTGTTTTCAGAGATGATATAATTATTATTTGGTTGAATAATCATACTTTACATCCTATTTTTGCGCAATTCATGAAACATAGCAAATATTCAGATCATAAACTCATCACCTTGTAATAATAAGCTTCGTTAAAAATAGATTTAAAAGGATCTGAATTCAGGCAGAGTGTTACTGAACCTCATAGCTGCCTGTGGCACTTAGTGAGATCCTGGCCTGCACCAAAATGTATCCTGAGCACGACCTCGTGATTCAGGGCAGTCGTTCAAGAATTATTTCACAACAAATCATTTGGAATCCACCTTGGGCCGGGGGGGGGATGACTGTCCACCAGGCTATCACTGGTCTCTGTGTAAATACAAATGCTGTCCAAATTAGACATCAATGACTGGCTAGCAACCATGCTTTACAAATTCATTTTCAGTCAGACCCTGGCCCAGAGTGCAGATGTATGGACACGGAGTGTCCGAAGCACACCACACATCTGGCCTACCTCCCAGACTCCGTACATCTGCAACCTTGACAGGCACTGAGTGGAGACGTTATCAAGGTGAAAGCGAAGACAGCAGATGCTGGAAGTTAGAGTCGTGAGGCTGGAGCTGGAAAAGCACAGCAGCTCAGGTAGCATCCAAGGAGCAGGAAAATCGATGTTTCATGCAAAAGCTCTTCATCAGCAATAAGAATGGGATCCATGAGGGTGGAATGATAAATGGGAGGAGTTGGTGCTGGGGAAAGGTAACTGAGAGTGCGATAGTTGGATGGAGGTGTGGGTAATGGGTGATACATCGGAGCGAGGGTGGAGCAGATAGGTGGGAAGGAAGATGGACAGGTGGGCACGGTGGGTCAGTGGTGAGCACTGCTGCCTCACAGTGCCAGGGACCAGTTTCCATTCCAGCCTCAGGCGACTCTCTGTGTGGAGTTTGCACATTGTCCAACATGTCTGCATGGGTTTCCTCCGGGTATTCTGGTTTTCACACACAGTCCAATGATGCCCAGGCCAGGTAAATTGTCCATGCTAAATTGCCCATAGTTATAAGTGCATTAGTCAGAGCGAAATGGGTTACTCTTCGGAGGTTTTGTATGGACTTGTTAGGCCAAAGGGCCTGCTTCCACTCTGTGGGAAATCTAAAAAAAATCCATTCCCACTTTGAATAAAAAGATGGGACGGGTCATGAGGTCGGTGCTAAGCTGGAAGTTTGGAAATGTGATAAGGTGGGAGGGTCGAAAATATGGAAACTGGTGAAATCCATATTGATGCCATGGGGTTGGTGTGTGCCGAGGGCGAAGATGAGGTGATAAGGGAGTGGCAATAGATGGACCTGCATGTCCTCAGCAGAGTGGGAGGGGGAGTTGAAGCGTTCGGCCACGAGGCAGTGGGGTTGGTTGGTGCGGGTGTCCCAGAGATGTTCTCTGAAGTGCTCTACGAGTTAAGGTCATTTCTCCCCAACGTATAGAAGACCGCATTACGAACAACGGATACAGTAGCTGACATGTGTGGAACTGCAGGTGAAACCTTGATGGATGTGGAAGGATCTTTAGGGCCGGGGGGGGGGGGGGGGAGTGGAGGTGTTTGCACAGGTCTTATATTCCTGTGGTAGCAGGGAAAGGTGCCTAGACAGGGGGGTGAATTGTTGTGGACCTGAGGAGCACGACCTATCTTTTATCCTGTATTCTGCATTCAACAGTGATTGTCCAGAATGAATCACTTCACACTTTTCCATGTTGATATCCAACTGTCATTTATTAGCCCAGTTCTTCATCCTATCAATGTCCCAGTGCAAACTACAACAGCCCTCCACACTATCCAGAATTCTACCGACCATCTACTGACTTTTGTTCCATCGACAAATATAATAGCCAAACCTTCCACTTCCTCATCCAAATCATTTATCAAAACCACAAACAGCAGAGATCCCAGAACCGAATCGGACAGATCGCCACTTTTCACCGAGCTGCAGACGGAGTACTTCCCATTTACTACCACCTTGTGTCTCTATGGGCCAGTCAATTCTGTATCCAGACAGACAGGTTACTCCGTATCCCAAGCCTCCTTACTTTCTGAATGAATCAACAATGGGAACGTGATCAAAGGCCTTGTTAAAATCATGCACACCGCATCCACTGCTCTACCTTCTTCAATGTGTTTGATCCCATCCTCAATGAATTCCATAAGGTTTGTGAGGCATGACTTTGCCCTCACAAAGCCATGCTGACTATTGCTAATCAAGCTGTGATTTTCCAAGTAATCATAAAGTCTATCTCCCAGAATCCTCTCCACTACTTTGCCCAATACTGATGTAAGACTGACTGGACTGTAATTCTCAGGATTATCCCAATTCCCTTTCCTGAACAAGGGAGTAACATTTGCCACCCTCAATCATCTGGCACTACTGCAATGGAGAGTGAGGACGCAAAGATCTTCGCAAAAGCGCAGAAATCTCTTCCTTCTCTTCCTGTAGCAACCTAGGGTGTTTTCTACTCTGGCCCAGGGGATTTATCTATTCTTATGTTTGTATTTCAATTAGTCTGTACTTCACCTGAAGTTGTCTACTCCCTGTCCAACCAACTGATTGACTGCTTTACATTTCAGGGCTATATACCATGCTGCTTCACTTAGCATGCATGGTTCCCAATATCCTGTGAAACATGGAATGAAAATATGGGAAGGCATGAAAGTGCTCCTGATGAAGGGGTGATGCCCAAATCTTTGACTCTCTTCTTCCTCAGATGTTGCCTGACCGACTGTTCGTTTTTAGTGCCACACGTTTAAACTCTGATCTCCAGCATCTGCCATCCTCATTTTCCCTAATACTGACGGCTGTCCCTTCTGCACACTGAGCAGGGAATTCATCAACAGAAACTCGTTGTATGTGGAGCAGACTGCTCAGTTCTGGAAAATTGCATTAGATTAATAAATTTATTAACAACTAAATTGCATTTCAACAAATACTAATTCAGCCCCAAGTCACAGTTTTGGTTCATGAATTGGGCAGCTTGATAAGGTACACTGATTGATTGAAGAACTCCAAGGTGCAGAGTATTCCAGGTGTTATATTCCAGGGTGGTTATGCTTTACCTTAATGCTGGGAATATTATCGGACAGGCAGATGTGATAAGGGAAAAAGATGACATGTGGAAATGTGACATTGTTGCCATTACAGAGATTCGTTTGAGGGAGGTCAGGGCTGACAACTCAATATGCTGTGGTACAAGAACTATAGGCAGGACAGGAGAGGGGTAAACGAGGAGGTGGTGTTGCATTATTAGTTATGGAGTCAGTTACTACAGTAAGGAGGGACAATATCTTGGAAAGATCTTTTAATGAGGCTTGGTGGTCAGAGCTCAGGATCAAAACCATGGCAGAGGCACTGCTGGGGACATATTATGGATCCCCAGATAAAAGAAAGTACAGGAGCAGATACAAAACCAATTTACTGAGGTGTGTAAAAACAATAATAGGTTTATTATACACAGGCATTTCATTTCCAAGCACTAATTAGGGCAGTGATAACTTTTTAAGAGGGGACAGATGCCATGAAATTAATTCCAGAAAGCTCCTTGTATCATCAAGGAGCAGATACAGCAATGGGTGGGGCAGTGATGTGCCTCACTGTGGGGTAAGAAGTCAGTCAGGATATTGCAGGCAGGATTGGGAGAGCGGTATACGGCCAGTCACCGTGACATCATACATTTTATGTTTGTTAAGGAAAACATTTTAAAAACGCACTCTCTGATAAATAAAAGGTTTTTGGATTGGGGATACCGATTTTATGAAATAATATGAATAGATCTGGCCAAAGTGCAGTGGCCTCTGAGTGAAACCATAGCAGAACATCATGTGGCGAGTGGATGGGGGAATCACTTGATCAAAATGGAATTAATGAGAGTGTCCGCCCAACGTATTACACAAAAGATGAAAATTTGGAAAATAATCCCAGAGAACCTCGCCTGTCAACAAAAAAAAATCAGAACAGAATTAAAAATGACAGAGATGCTTAAAGCAGGTACAAAGTGAGCAGGTCAATGGATGCACTAAATGAATATAGAAAGTGTCGGGCTAATCTTAAAACTTCAGTATGAGGGCAGAAGGGGAATCGCGATAAAACATTAGTGGGTAAGATTAACATGAATCCAAAGACATTATATCAGTTTATTAAGAGAAAGTGGGTAACAAGAGAAAGAAGGGGGTGTATTAGAGACCAAAGTGGCAGCCTGTGCATGGAGCCACAGGATATGTTAACCACGGGCTTCATATCGGTCTTCAGTTGGGAGAAGCAGTTCCTGGATTCAGGGAGAGTGACAGTGTGCCCCTTGAACGAATTGATAGAGAAGCCAAGAAAGAATTGGAAGTTTATGCAGGGGAAAGAATGGGCAAATCCCCAGATCCAAGTGAGCTGTAACTTAGGCTGATGTGGAAGATGAGGGAGAAGAGTACAGGCTCTGACATTTTTATTTTTTCTCTTGTCTCTGGCCACAGCGAAGGTGTGATGGGACACGATACAATCTAATGTTGGCACAACTCTCACACAGAGTGCTAGAAATAAGGTATGGTATTAAAGATCACCTCATCTCCCAACAGCGAAAGAGAAATAATTGTGGAATATTCTGAGGGCTGTTGAGACTAGATCATTAAACATCTTGAAGGGTGACGCAGACTGATTTTTAAACAAGGGTTGGTTATAGGGAAAATGAAATAAAGTAGAATGGGGTATTATTAGAATAAATATAACGGAATTGAACAGATAAGCAGACTTAGTGGGCAGATAGCAACAATGTTGCTCCAATGTCTAATGCAATTCTTTTTCCAACAGCCCTGTATTCACTTGAAGATAACTTCTCTCCCTTTGGAGTGGGACACAGTTTGGAATGCAATCGACGGATCCAAGGAGTTCATAAATGCAATATTAATAGACAGAAAGGACCAGCGGACTGGGACAACGCGGATTGGCTGTTGGGATGAATATTTGCCTCAGCGCAGCCACCACCAGCAGGAGAAAGACTCAGCAAGACACCCTCTAAGTACAAGTGATGACGTGCTCTGGAGAGCAGGTCGTCATGGGCTTTGGTGTCAAGGAGTGTTTAAGGCACAAACATTGCATTACTGTAGTGTCTCCCTTCTTCCCTAAACAAAAGTAAATGTGAAGGAATAGAGAAAATGCAGTTGGTAGCAGAGTAATATGTAAGTCATTAGTTTGAGAGGCTTCGGACAGCAGCAGCTCAGAAAAAAAAGTACAGGCAAGTTCAAATAAAGTCCTTTTAATTTAGTATTACAGCAGTCAAGATGGCAGTTAGGCCAGTTGTACGTTCCTCCTGCGGGATGTGGGAGCTCAGAGAGATTTACACTGTCCCTGTTGACTACACGTGTAGAAAGTGCACCCAGCCAGCTGCAGCTCCTGGGAGACCATGTTTGGGAGCTGGAGCTGGATTCACTCGGGATTATCGGGGATGCTGCGAACATCGTATGTAAGTGCTTTAGTGTAGTGGTCACACCAAAGATCCACCATCCTGACCATGTTTTTATAATGACTGTAATGGTACAGTCCCACATAAAGGTCCATGCCCTGAGTTCATTAGCCTTACCTGTCAGCCTTGTTGCATTTAAATAAACACATTTTAATCCAACAGCCAGTCCTTGATCCCTATCATGTTCCAGGCAGAGAGTAGGTTTGGAATGGCAAAAGGAGTAGGCAGAGAATGCAGCTGTCCCCTGTGGCCATTCTCCACGAAAACAGTTATACCACTTCTGATACTGTTGGAGGGAACGACCGTTCAAGGGAAAGCAGCGGTAGCCAAATTGGTGGTACTACTACCAGTTTTGGAGCATACCGGGAAAGGGTAAATTTAAACAGGGTCTTGGAGATAGGAGAATTGATTGTTGGAGGGACAGATTGGAGATTCTGGAGCCTCAAACGGGAATCCAGCAAGTTGTGCCACGTCCCAGGTGCCAGGGTCCAGGAAGTCGCTGAGCAACTGTAGAACGTTGTCAAGGTGGAGGGTGAGCTGCCCGAAGTCATTGTGCACGTTGGCATCACAAATGGTTCACATGGATATAGGATTGCGGTCCTCCAGTGTGATTACAGAGAGCTAGGAGAACAGTTAAAAACCAAGACCTCGAAGTGGTAATCTCCTGATTACTTTTTATTTCATGAGCTCAGGAAAGTAAGAATAGAAGGATATGGCAGATCATTGGGGTCTTTTCTGTGACAGAGTTGACCTGTTCAATAGGGACAGGTGGCACCGGCACTGGAGGGGGGGACAAATATCTTGGTGTCAGGTTTGGTCGTGCTCCCAGGAGGGTTTAAATGAGATTGACAGGGGGTGAGATCCTCGAGAGCAGGGTGGCAAGTTCGAGGCTGGAAGGAGATACAGTAATCATAAACAGTCCAGTGAAAAGACAGGTCATGCTCGAACACAACAGTGAGCAAGAATGCCTGTTTTTATTAAATTGTTTTTATTTCAATGCAAGAGGACTGACAGGGAAGGCCAAAGAACTCAGAGCATGGATCGGTATGTAAGACTGGGATATTACAGGCATTACAGAAACATAGCTATGGGAGGGACAGGACTGGCAGCTTAATGTGCCAGGGTCTAGCTGCTTTAGGCAGGACAGGGATGGTGGAAAGCGGGGAGGGGGTTGCATTTCAGATTAAAGGGAGTATCACAGCAGTAATCAGAGATGAAATAACTGAAGGATCAAATAGCGAGGATTAGTGGATGGAGCTAATAAATAGGAAGGTGTATAGTGATGTTATAGGGGCTGTACTATAGGACCCAAAATAGTCACCAGGATTTAGAGTAACTAATATACTTGCAGGGATTTCGGACATGCAGAAGCAAAGGGCTTGACATAAGTGGGGATTTTAATTTTTATTACATTGACTGGGACTGCCAGAGCGTTAAGGGATTTGGTGGGGTGGAATACATTAATTATGCCAGGAAAATTCCCTCAAGCAGTATGTAGTTGCGCTTCTCGGGAAGGGGCAAGATTCGAACTACTCTTACGAAATAAGACAGAACAGGTGACGGAGGTGACAGTGTGGGAGCACACTGGAACCAATGGCCATAGTTCTATTAATTTTCACATATTTATGGAGAGAGACAAAACTGGTCCACAGCTTCAAGTTCTAAATTGGGGCAAGACGAAGTTAGATGGAATTAGGTAGGAGTTTGCAGGGGTTTGTTGGAATAGTTCGGTGTTGGCAAAGGGACCTCTGGCAGGTGGGACTCCTTTGAATGTGAAATACTGGAGTTCAAGGTCTATTTGTTGCTTTAGGTGTGAAAGGAAAGTTGTCATGAATGGGAAACCCTGGATGACAAGAGATATTTAGGTTTTGACCCAAAAAAAAGCAGCTCCGTTACAGGCAGCTGGGTTCAAGTGAATCCCAGGAGGTATATAAGTGATACCGGAATTTACTGAAGAAGGAAATCAGTTGGGTGAAAAGGGGGCATGAAAGGGGGCTGAGAAGTTTAAGATGAATCTAAAATGGTACCTTCAGTACATTAAAGGAAAAACAAAAAAACTAGTGAGAAAGTAGGACCCTTCAAAGACGAAAGTGATATGTATGTGTGGAACCATAAGAGATGGGCGAGATCATCAACGGATATTTCTCCAATGTGTTTAACATGGAGAAAGACACGAATACTTAGGAACTTGGCGAAGTTCATGGTGATTTCTTAGGAACAGTCCATATCACAGTATAAGAGGTACTGGACACACCAGAATGCTTGAGGTTGGATAAATTTCCCGTTCCTTACCAGATATGTCCAAGAACACTGTAAGGAGCTAGAGAAGCATTTGCAGGGGACCTAGCTGATAGTTTTGATCATCATTAACAAGAGTTGAGATCCTGGAAGGCTGGAAGTATCAAATATTGTGCCCTTACTTAAGAAGGACTGAAAAAAGAGCCTTGTAACTATGGAGCTGTAAGTTTAACATCTGTGGTAGGTACGTTACATGAGAAAATTCTGAAAGATAAAATATACATTAATTTGTAAATACAGGGTTTGATTAGGAATATTCAGAATGGCTATGTGTTTGAAAAGTTTCTTAAAGTTATTTGATGATGTGGCCAGGAGGATTGTTAGGTCGGGTCAGTAGACGTCAAAAAGTGTGGACCTGGAAAAAGGACAGCAGATCAGGCAGGAACCAGAGAATCGATATTTCAGGCATAAGCATTTCATCAGGAATATCCAAAACATCGATGATCCTCTTCCAGATGTTGCCTGACCTGCCATGCTTTTCCAGTACCACACTTGTCGACTCTGATCTCCAGCAACTGCAGTGCTCACTTTCTGCTAGGGTGGTAGATCTAGATCTAGGGTGGTAAATTCTAGTGGATTTCAGTTACACCAGGAGCCTGATATACAGTTACAGGATGAGGCCAATCAGCCCATCGAACCTATACAATTGTACCAAGATTACATCATGCAGCACTGGTATCCTGTTATGCAGGGATAGGATCAGTCTATTCAGCTACTTCAGGTCAGTAACACAGGAAATGGAAGAGACCACAAAGTGACTGGACTCTGGGGAATGCTGGAATAACACGAGGCTATTTAGCTCCTCAAGCCCGCCCTTCCCTTCAGTAAAGTCAGGGCTGATCTGCTCTTGGCAGCAATTTCTCATTCATGCCATAATTTTACAGCCCTTGACTCTCTCAGAATCAATTGACACCCTCCTTACCCCCTCCCAATCATTTCAGGGATGCAACTGTCTCGTATAGAGAGGCCCTAACAGTCACTACCCTCTGAGAGAAAAAACACTCCCCACACATATACCTTGGCCTATTGACATGAACAAAAGATATGAACACAGCGTCAGAGTGACTGGCCTTGACATTACTTCAAGATTTGAATGAGCAAGGTTTCAAAGAGTCCGAACAAGATTGAACTTAATAGGAATCATTTGGAAACTCCCCACTGTTTGGGTCATTCAGAACACAATGTAGTTGGTGGACATCAATCCTCTCAGTCCCTGGATATCTCTGTAGGTGATCCTCAGGGTAGCTTCCTCAGCACAAATATCTTCAGCTGCTTCATCAATGTCTTTCCTTCCATCATTCGATCAGAAGTGAAGATGTTCAGTGAAGATCACAAAAGCATCAAATCCTGGACAATATTCAAGCTCATGCTGTTAACGTGCAGATAACATTTGTGTGTCAGCACTGCTGGACCCTGGACATTTCCACAGTATAGAAAGTGGAGCTCATTCAGCATGTCAAGCTGGTTCCATTGGAATGTGAGAAAGCCATTCAGCTCATCAAAACTATTCGATAAGAAGAGACACAACCAATTCACCCTCTGTTGTTTCGTCCACAAGACGAGATTTTTTTTAAAAAATCCGCAAATGTTGGAATTCAAAGTAGACAGTTCAGGACGCTGGAACAACACAACAAGCAAGGCGGCTTCAGGAGGTGAGAAGTCAATGACTTGAGTAAAAGCCTTCTTCAGGACTGGAGTGAGGGGTGTTAAGGGGGTCTACATTAAAAGAGGCGCAGTGGGAGAAGTGGAGACAGGATGGTGGGGTGGGGAGAGGTGAACAAAAGTAGAGGTTATGACTGGGTTGGTCGATTGAGGGAATGAATCCAATTGGGAGATGGAAGAAGGGCTGATCAGTGAAATAGAAGGGAGGAGGAGGGGCTGGAAATGTATTTAGGAGATTGGAGGGGAGGTTATTTGAAATTGGAGAACTCAATGCTGAATCCCCCGGGCTGTAGGCTTGCCCAGGCAGAAGATGAAATGTTGTTCCTCCGATTTGCGGTTTGTTTCATAGTGGCAATGGAGGAAGTCAAGGGCGTGGGAGGGGGAATTGAAATAGAGAGTAACTGGGAGGTCAGCTCAGCCCTTATGGGCCCAGCTGAGATGCTGAGCAAAACATCCCCTTAGTTTACATTTGGGATCGCCGATGTAGAGAATACCACATCGGGAGCACCAGATTCAGTAAACTCGGTTGGATCCAACACCTAGCACATTTTCCACAAGGGCCATTCCCTTCTCTAATCTTTGGTTCGTGCCACAATCTTCACCAAATCCTCCAATCCCCACTGGCACTGCCCCTGCAAACGGAAAAGTTGCACTACCTGCTTGTACATCACCTCCCCCACATCCATCCAGCGCCCCAAACAGTCCTTCCAGGTGAAATACAGCTGCCTCCCTTCCAACCTAGTGCGCTGCATCAGGTGCTTCCGATGTGGTCTTCTCTACATTAGAGAGACCGAACATAAACTAAGGTCACATTTTCCCAACCAACACAGCCAGGCCCAAAGGGACTGACGTGAACTCTCAGTCACTACCCATTTCAATTCCCCTTCCCCTGCTCTCCCCACCACCGACCATTTCCTTCTCACTTTATCTGCTTTTCCCCCTACCCCCACCCCGTATCCTGAAGAACGGTTATACAAGAAATATTGACTTCTCTACCTCCTGATGCTGCCTGGCTTGTTGTGTTCTTCCAGCCTCCTGTTTGCCTGTTATTACACAGGAGTCTAGTCAGCACAACAAGCTGGTTAGCAGCTATCATGAATCACCCAACAATGAACCTCTTCCTTAGGATGAGGAGGAGGACATGCAATCCCTCGAGACACTGACACACGAAACGAAGAGGCCATTCAGCCCCTCCAAATTGTTACACTGAAATAGAAGGATGTCATTGATACTGCAACAGGACAAACCAATGAAGCAGAGACTACACCGACACACTGGCCCAAGTTGTTCCTCCTGGCTCCATTGCTAATGTTACACATGTGTTACATTAATGTGGTTTGTTGATGGAGAGGAGCACACCGGATGCCTTGTCCCAAGTCGCAAGGAGGTATCTGCCATCCCGAGAAGACAGGCTCGTCTTCTGCATGGAGATCAGAAACATTTGGAAATGGCCAACTCTATAAGAGTATAGCTGCTGACATGTTTGTGAACAACATGATGCTTCGTGCAGGGTCTCACTCCAACTGTACGTTGAGATGGTGATAGCTCATTCAGAATCTGAAGCTCTCTCACAACCAACATGGGGTCTCCACAGAGAGTGTAAACTATCAGAGAGTCAAAGAGTTTAACAGCAGGGAGACAGGCCCTTTAGCCCAAATTAGACTATACCAACCAAAATGTCCATTCATGTTAACTCCATTTCCCTGCACTTGGCCCATATCCTGCTAAACCTTTCCTATCAATGTATCTGTACACATATGAAAACATTTATTGCAGGAAAACATTTTATATTTCACGCTATCATTATTTTGTTATGGGAATAATGAGTCCTGGTTAAAAACGCTCAAGTTTTATTGCAACCACTTTTAAATCTTTTGCAGCATTACAGATTAAACACTCATTTCCTTCACACTCTCTTCGTGGTACCATCACTGCAGGGATTAGTCTGGTCAAATTCCTTTACACTATCTCACTGTGGCAAGGATATTATTCCTTATAATGGAGAGAAAATCTGTTCACAGTGCCCCACGTGCTGTCTCAATATCTCTCTACAACTGCACGGAGGTGTCTTCACGCCTATATTTGAATCAATTTTCAATGAAGGACATTATACAATATACTGTGCTGATTACTTGCTGCTCTGTCTGAATTATGTCAGTGACTCATGACCAAGGGCATTCAGCTCCTTTTCACTAAGAGCACTTCCCATCATCTCACCTTCTCATAAATACAAAATGAGAAGGATGGTATGTTTTGCCAAATCATTTCTTTGCCTTGCGAAACGCTATACTTCCAGCACAGCCACGCTAACAGCATCATCACTCTTGCCATTGGAGATGTTTGGAGATGCTGAGGAGGCGATGGTCTAGTTGCATTATCTCCGGATTATTAATGCAGCGACCCAGGTTATGACCCAGAGCACTGATTCAATTCCCACCACAGCAAATATTGGAATTTGAGTTCAATTTAAAAAAATCACGAATTAAGAAACAATGAAACGATTGTCAGAAACACTACCTGGCACACTGATGCCCTTCAAAGAATGAGATCTGTCATCTTCACCGTATCGGGCTTACATGTGACTCTAGACCCATAGCAATGTTGTTAACTCTCGGCTGCCGTTTGAAATGTCCAATCCCAACCACTCAGTTATATCACTCAGTATATCAATCTCAAAGAAATTAAACCAGACGGAACTAAGCATTGAATGCTTACAGCCCACAGACTGCAGTAATCAGGAAGGCAGCTCACCAACAGCTCTCAAGGACAACGTGGAAAGGGAATGACATGCTGTCCCAAAATCCCATTAATGAATTTTTAAAAGATGATTACTCTTCGGAAGGGGAGACAAAGGGACATAACTCACTTCAAACCGTGACTTTGATGTCTACCTTACATGGACATGATTTTCATAAATATCGCAACAGGAGAAAAATAAATAAGATTAATCTTGATTTTTATTTCCATTCCAGCCGGTCATCAACAATCCCTCTATTTACTTCTTTCTCTCTATCTCTCTCTTTCTCTATCTGTTCAACTCCCTCCTTCACCCCTTCACAACAGACGTCCCTGTCACTAACATCAATCACACTATTTCCCAGTTGTGTGCAGTTCTGATGGATGGTCATTGGACTCAAAATGCCAATTCTATTTTTATCTCGATCCGAGGCTGCCAAATCTGCTCAGTTTCTCTGACCTCATTCTTCTGACCTCACGCATCATTCTTTTTTCCCCAGACTTTAGTGTTGTCATTAGATAGGATGTCTGCATCGCTGTTAAGGGCATCGTTTGTTGCCCTTACTAAATGCCCTTTACGGTGAGGTCATTCCTTCAGGCAGTATAGAGCAAAACACATTGCTAAGGACCTGACGTCATCCTTATCGAAACCAGGTAATAATGTTAGATTTCTTTACCAAAGGACATCAGTGAAATAGATAAACTTATTGACAAAATGTTAGTGGGGTCATATTAGTGAGATTCGCTTTTATTTCCAGTTCCTGTCATTTAAGTTTAAGTTCTCTCATCGTCTGAGATAGGATTCGAAACAGTGTCTTTAGTGTCGTAACCTGGACCACTGAATTACGTGGCCAGTGACATTCTTATTCTGACACAGTGTCCCTGACATGAATTTACTTTAGAGACAAGAACAAGATCATAATGGAAACATTGCAATGGAAAGAGTGATTAGAAGAGAGCTGGAATCATGAAGTCTGAAATTTTCCAAGGCATGTATTATGGTGTATTTAGCAATTGAACAAAAGTCAAGCTGTGGAATGGGGATACCATGGAGCTGGTAGTGGGTCTGTTTGGCGATGGAGAGAATGTGAAGACATAAATCAATTCAGGGCAAATAGATACTTCCGGATTGTGAACGGTCTTGTCCTCGGGATGTGTGTGGGGGGGGGCTTTTGAAATTTGTGGTAATGAATGCATTTGAATTTGAAACTGAAGACAGTAGTTTCCAACTTTGCCAAATATAGTTAACAGAAATAGCACTGAAGTTCACCATGGCTTATGGGCTTAATAAGTAGATAGAGATGGGGAGACTTACCAGGAACGCCAACAATAGCGAGCATGGGATAGTAACCAGCCTGAATAATCCACAGTACACCTAATATCCGAAGTCGCAATATGTTCCAATACCTGGAAACATATAAAAGACCCCAGGATAAATTCCTGTCCATTGTTGTACCATTCCATCCTCGGGTTCCCAGATTCTGAACCGTTGTTGGAACATTCCAGTCTACTGTTCTCAGATTCTGAACCATTGTTGGAACATTCCCGTCTACTGTTCCCAGATTCTGAACCATTGTTGGAACATTCCAGTCTACTGTTCTCAGATTCTGATCCATTGTTAAAACATTCCAGTCTACTGTTCACAGATTCTGATCCATTGTTAAAACATTCCAGTCTTCTCTCAGATTCTGACCTCTCCTCTCCCCGTCTCTGCAACTGCTGATTCCTCTTAGTGTTGCAGGTGTTGCCTCTGCTGGTACAATGGGATAAATCACTGCAAGAAGCCCCTTACTAATAGAAGAGGGAAACCATCCGGCGACATCATTAGGATCCATGGAGACTGACATCAATCACAGTCACTGAACAAACAGATCCAGTCAACCCTTTTCAGTATGGTACCTTCAGACCACAAATAACAACTGAACTTGATTGAATGTTGACATCGCTGACTATTGGTCACATCGCCCATCACCAATTGCTCTCGTGAAGCTAGTTGTGAGGGAGAATGATGGAAGTCTCCTGATCACAGGCTAGATGATTCTGCTGTGTTGTCCGTTTGCAATGCTGTAACTACCTGAACACCCCGCCCCACCACCACCACCACCACCACCACCACCACCACCACCCTCCAACACAGCCACCCACAAAATATGCGATCTAGATGAAGTTAAAGTGCTAATCTCTCCTCAACTAGACCAGACGCCAGACCATCAATTCTCAGTGGGCATATTTTCCCTGACCATACACAGGAAGTGTGGATCTGACTTGATATTCCTCTCGTTGCTCTAATAAATTAATGTTGAACCTTCAACAGACAATGCGATTCAGCTTTGTTTTATGTAAACCCACAAAAACTTGAATACACTTTATTGGCTTCAAAGCAGTAAGACTTACATTTACTGAATTCAGTTCAAAGCCATGTGTGGCATGTTGTCACAAAACCAGTTCTTTTACAAGGTTATGTTGTCCTCAATTTTTTATAGAGAGTCTAAATGAACAAAGATTCCAATATGTCTGAACTCTGAAAGTTTTCATTTTATTTATATCTAACAGGTAATGCCTTAGCCAGAAGGCTCTCTAGTACTTAATAAGAAACTTGGACAATCAAGAGGACGTGGCCAACTCTCTAACTGGACAGGTCTGATCAGTTCTGGGGTTAGTTAAGTCAGGGTCACTGTTGGAACTGGACGCTCTCCTCCTCTTTCTGACCTTATAACCTGAAAGCCTTTGTGTCAGTTTTATTCTTGGTGCTAAGGAGTTTGCTTATTGAGATTGTTGCAAGTATTTTGGAACAGGATCCTTAAGTCTGGATAGCCTGTCATGTTTATATAGGATTAGTTATTCAGGTATTCTATTTTTGGTTTCTTGTGCTTCATTCGGTAATTTGGTAAATAAATGTTTTGTTTAAATCTCGGCAGTCTGACCAGCTAATTCACTCTGGGAAGATCCAAACCACTCTAACATTTAAGAAATATCAAATTTACGGTCTGAGCTAGCTGCTTAAAATGTTCTGTGGGGTCGGGCCTGTTCCATAACAGAATGGGGGCCATTTGCGGGATTTAGGCACGAGTGGCAAGTATTAGTGTCTCCTATTCCGTGTGTTGATTTGGTGGGGATAAAGAGCTTCAGATAGTAATGGCTCTTGCAGGAACAAAGGATGTTTTGGAGGTGAAAAAACCTTGTTTTTTTTACCGAATGTACTTAAGTCCAAGCGGAAATTAGTGGACAAGCTTGCGTTGAAGCTATCTCCCAACGTGAGTAAAGATGAGATGATTGCAGCAGTAGTACAGCTTTCCAATTTGCTGGAAACTCCATCAGGATCTATCGAGATGAGCAGACTTCAATTGCAAATGACGCAGCTTGAGTTAAAAGCGGAAATGAAGAAGTTTGAATTTTGGCTAAAATCAAAGGAGAAAGAAAGAGAATGAATAAGTTTAGCAGAGGAAAGAAAAAAAAAAGAACATCCTTAGCAGGAGAGAAAGAAACATAGAAAGGGTTTGTGCTTCAGAGATAGACAAACCACGTTTTTTGGATCAATTCATAATCATCAGCCACTTCAGCTGCCAGCTTTGCCGTTTTAAGTCTCTGTTCTTCAAAATGTGTTTGCACTGTGTCAGGCAGTGAATCTTTAAACTCCTCCAAAGTAATTGTACCTCTCAGAGCATCGTGGGTTTATTGTATTTTTAAAGCTCTTTTCCTAGAAACTTTTCAGGAATATAAGGAGGGATCCTGGTCAACCCTATATTGAATTTGAAAAGATCAATCAAAGTAATTTTGATGGCTGGAAAAGAGCTTTACAACGCTCTGAGAGAGAGAATTACTTTGGAGGAGTTCAAAGATTCACTGCCTGACACAGTGCAAACACATTTGGAAGAGCAGAGAGTTAAAACGTCAAGGCTGGCAGCTGAAGTGGCTGATGATTAAGAATTGGTCCATAAAACGTGGTTTGGCTTCTAGAATCAATTTCAGTCCATGAGGGATAGAAACTGGAGCAAAGAGAAATCCTCACGTGGGAGGGAAAGGCAGAAGAAGGTCATAAGGATAACATGGCACAGGCTAAAAAGGAAACACTTGAAGGAAACAACAAAGTTAAAAAGCTCCGGTGTTTTCATTGCAATAAATTATGTCACATGAAAGCACTGTGTTGGTGGGTTCAGGGAAAAATAAACAGGTGCAGGAAAATAGGATAAGCTTGGAAGTTTTGTTGGAGTGGTAACAGAAAACACAGTGGAAGCTCGAAAGCTGCATCAGAGTGTATAAGCTGATCAGAGGTTTGTTAAGGAGGAAATCGCAGATCTGCGTAGAAAATATACTGCAAAGGGAATTTTTCTGACATAGAGCATGTAAAGAGGATGCAATATTAACGGACACAGGATCCTCTTATTCCATGATGCTGACAGATCAGGAGATATATACACCGGAAGGACTATTTCCAGAAAAGGTACTGCTAAACGGAATTCACCTTGAGACAAAAATCGCATAATGACGTAATGTGAGGATAGGGTATCCAGAAAAGTGTGGATAAATTGTGGTATGAGTATTGGACAAACTCTGAGCTCCAGGGATACAAACTATCCTTGCAAAAAATATAGCTGATTCACCGGTAGGAGTATTGTCAACTCTGGTTGAAAAGCTTTTGGAGACGCAGGCAACTAAAGCAATGCAGGAGTCTTACCTGGAAGTTTCCAGAGTGTGGTTAACGAAGCCGCAATGTGACCAGTTGAAACAGGAGATATCAAAAATGTAAAGGTAAGGAAGCGGAAGTGGCATTTGCAGAGACGTTGTTCCATCAGATAATTGTGAAAAAAAAACTATTGATTAAAAAGGGCATCATGCAAATATTTTTAGCTCATTTAAACTAATTGAATTACAGCAGAAAGAAAAAAAAAGGGTAAAGCAGTTTTATCAAAAAGCATATACGTTAGGAATTTTGAATGTATCCCTGAGTGTCATTACCCTAAAAATGATGTCCAAATGAGGAAAACGGAGACTATCACATACTCAGGGAGATGATAATTGGGCAGACGTTCATCAAATCATATTGCCAATGGGATACAGAAAAGAGATGATGTGAATGGTACATGAGCTACCACCGAGAAGTCATTTCGGAGTGAGGAAAACACAGGCTGAAACACAGAGACATTTTTACTGGACTGGACTGCAACATGTTGTAGTTGAATTTTGCAAGTCGTGTCATACATGTCAGGTAATTGGAAAAAAAACACAAGTGATAATAAAACCTGCGCCTTTCTTAACTATTCCTGCATTTGAAGAACCTTTCACAAGAGTCTTAACTGATTGGCCACGTCCCAACATCAAACAAAAAGTTGGGCACCAGTAATTGTTAACAATACTGGATACATTGACTAGATTTCCAGAGGCCATCCCAAGATGCAGTATCACAACTAAAGGAATTGCAAAGGAATTACGCTTTTTAAAAAATACACACGGACTACCAATAGAGATAGAGTGAGGTCAAGTTTCAAACTTAACATCTAATTTATTCACTATGGTGTCTTAGGAATAAAGCAATTCAAATCGACTGCATATCATCCAAAATTGCAGGGAGGGCTAGAAATTGCAGGCTTATGATCAAGATTATCCAGATGATTAGGGTAAGGGAATTCCATTTGCGCTTTTTGTGATCAGAGAAGCACCAAATTAACAGAGCAAATTCAATCCATTTGAATTATTTATTGGGCATTAAGTGAGAGGACTATGAATATTGATTAAGGAGAAAATAGTAAATCAGAATTCAAAGGCCACACATTTGGACTAGGTCTCACATTTTAGGGAACGATTAAGAGTGGTAGGGAATTGGCTAGCCAGCAGTTAAAAGTATTGCAGCATGCAATAAAACAGGAAGCAGACATGAAATCAAAAAATTGCATTTGTGCGATCGGGGATAAGGTATTACTGTTACTTCCAGATAATGGTGAACATTGAAAAGTAAGGTTTAGTAGACCTTATTAAAAACAACGGATATTGAGTGAGGATAAGTATTTGATAGGGACTCCAGAAAGAAAGAAATCTCACAGTGTATGTCATGTGAAAATGCTCAAAATGTACTTTGATAGGGAAGGAAAGCCAGAGGATAAGGGGTTAATGATTACGGCACAGAAGGAAGAACCAAGTTGAGAGGATTCTGAATCGGACATTCCTCAAATTAAAGTGGGACAATGAGGTTCTTGTCTAAAATTGGGATAATTTATTAATAAAGCTTCATGAGAAAAATTGAAATGATCAGAAAGAGTTATTATTATCATACGTGGAGATATGCGAAAAGTGAATTGCTGAAGCCTAGGTCACCTTCCTTGGCCATGCTATTGGACATAGGTAAACAGTGCAATGAGATTTACAAGTGACGGTAATTGGGGAATTTCGCATCCTGTTGACAAAATGAGCAGTTCCTGAGATTAAGTCAGTTTTATCTGATATTTGTGCCTCATTTTTGCAGTGTGACTGCTCCACTTACTGAATTGTTAAAGAAAGGCAAGAAGTTTCATTGGACAGAGGACTGTCAGAAGGCATTTGACGGAATTTGAAATATGTGTAAACCACTGCCCCACGATCAGACACACCTGATTATACAAAACCATTCAAGGTTGATTTATGTGCGAATGATGTGGATATCAGTGTTGGGCTCTTGCAGGAAGATGACGAGAAGTCAGTGAGACATACTGGGTATTCCTCCAAGAAGCTGAATGTTCATTAGTAGAAATATTCAACAGTTGAAAAAGAGACTGTGAGCTTTGTGTTGGTCTGACAACATTTCCTTGTTAATATTAACAGCAACGCATTGGAGAGAACCATTTTCACTGATCACAACTCAATGAAGTCTTTTTGAGAATTTTTTTTAGGACACAACTGCGGGACTGTTTAGCTGGAGCCTGTTGTTACAGCCATTCTATTTGAAAATTGTGCACGGGGCAGGTCTTGACAACATGATTATCAATGCATTGTTGAGACTTGAGTGACAAATGGAGGCACTCAGTGATGGAAGGACCACACACTGAATCTGGATGTAGTTGTGCATGTTTGCATGTTTACAGTAAACAAATGTACATGCCCATTGTCGAGTAGAAACAACTATTTCTGGGTGTTTTGACAACTGAAACCATCTTGGATATTGAAGATTCAGTTTTATATTGGGGGAGTTGTCACACAGGTGGGATCTTTACAAGATTATGTTGTCCTTGATTTTTTTTCAGAGTGTTTCTAAATGACCAAATGTTCCAACATGTCCCAATTTTGAATGCTTCATTGGGGTCCTTTGTCTTTTTCGTACCTAACAGATAATGCCTCGGTCAGAAGGCTTTCGAGCCTTATAAAAACAACTGGTGTAATCAAGGGGATGTGGCCAGTTCTCCAGCTGCACAGGTCAGTTCAGTTCAGAAGAGTCAGGGTCACTGTTGAAACTGGACGCTCTCCCCCTCCTTCAGTCCTCTGACTTTGTAAACTATCAGCTTTTTATGTAATTTTTACTCTTTATGTGCGTGGGTTTGTTTATTGGGATTGTTGCAAGTAATTTGGATCAGCATCCTTAATTCGAGGTAGCCTGACAGTTTTGGATAGGATGAATTATTCAGCTATGGTGTTTTCGGTTCGTTGTGTTTCATACCTTATTTTTACAAATACATTCTGTTTGTTTAAAAGTAGGCAGTCGGACTAACTAATTCACGCTAGGAATATGCACTGTACACTTACCTTCAACAAATGGCAACACTGGGCTACGTGCTTAAGAATGTTTTGAGTGGTCGGGCCTGGTCCATAACAATGTACAATAACTTTGTCTATTAAAAGTCATGAATTAATGAGTAAGGGATGGAATGAATATGATTATGGCTACGAGACAGAAAGGGCTGCGGCCAGTGGCTGAGGAGACCTGAGGGGAGTGTAGTAATATCTCCCAGTCACTAGTATTCAGCCATCTCTGATTCTGACAAATGGAATAAAATGCAATGCAGAGCAAGATAACGGATGACCTTTGGTACATGGAATTCTAAACGACAATGTGAATGGAATAGGACAATTTAAATGTGGTGTACATAATTATATTTTTTATTTAGAATGTTTAATCACAGGTTATGTAGGCCTTTAAGATTGTTTATATCGAGACGGGATGTACAGAAATAAAAACACAGACTACAAAATGTGTTGGGTTACATGAGTTGCAGCAGAGTAAGAGTGAAGACACAGCTCATACTGAGCTGGTGCAGAGATGATGGGCTGCATGACAACCATCTTTGTTGTAATTATTCAAAGAAATGTATTTAGAATGTTCAGAGACTGAGGAGACAAGTCTAGTCATAAAACACACAGACAATATCATAATTAATAAACTATTCCTATTTATTCATCAAGTGTAGCTGTCTCTAAAAGGCCTTTAAAATCAAAATCACATTGGTGAGATCCGCGCATTTATTTTCAGAACTTAAAGAAGAAACAGACTCCAGTGTAATACTTGTGTCACTGACACAAGTGATAGGAACAGGAATGGAGAATATTGTCCAAATATAACCAACATCCAGACCAATAAAGAAAAAGCAAAATATTAGAGACAGTGGAAATCTGAAATACAAATGCAAAATAATAGAGAAATGCAACAGATGACACAGGATTTGTGCAGAGAAACATAGTTAACATATCAAGTCTTATATGAACCTGTCTTGAACAAGTTATGTTGGACTTAAAAAAAGTTAATTCCATTTTTCTCCGCTCCGATACTGCCTGAACTGTGGGGTTTCTTTCCAACATTTTCATTTGGTGCAAGAGCAGGAAACAGAGTATTGGTGAGCGGTTGCTTTTCGAACTGAAGGCTTGTGCCCAGCAGTGTCCCACAGAGGTTGGTTCTGAGTTTTCTTTGTTTGTCATTTATGTAAATGATTTGCATGATAATATCGAAGGCATGGTTCGTAAGTTTGTGGATGACACCAAAACTGGTGGCACTTTGGACAGTGAAGAATGTTTTCTAAGAATACAAAAGGATCTTGATGAAATAGGTCAATAGACTGACAGATAGCAGATAGAGTTCAAGCTGGATGAATGTGAGGTGCAGGCAATAGTGTGTGTTTGTTGCTGTCGAGGGAACCAGGAATGGGATGATTTTATTCCCCATCTCCAGGGTTCAAATCATCGATATCCTTCATGATCTTTGAGAGGCCTAACCCTCTCTATGGTTACCTTCTTCCTGTTAATGTAGTTGCACAATAGCTTTGGATTATCCTTGAACTTATCTGCCCATTCTATCTCATATCGCCGTTTTGCTTTCCTGATTTCTCTTGAAATAATGCCCCACACTCTTTATATTGACTAAGAGATTAAATTGAATATAGTTGTCTATATCTAAAGTAAGGTTTTCTTTGATTCTTGAATAAAAGCTCAATAACTGTTGTTGTCAGTTGTTCCTTAATCTTCCCTTCACTTTAATAGGAACAGAATGCCTCTCAACTCCCGTCGTCACACTGTTGAACGCCTCCCACTTGTCAGACATTGGTTTACCTACTAACAGTCTACTCCAATCAAACTTGTTAAGTCCTTGTCCCATGCCGTTAAGGTTTATGGTACTCCAATTAAAAAAAATTAATGAAAGGCTTTTTCTTTTCCATAACCATTATGAAACTAATACAATTATGATTGCAATGCCCAAAATATTCCCTCACGTTCACTTCAGACACTTGACCTGCCTATTACATAAAAAAGGCCTAGATTTGCTGCTTCTCTGTTAGAATCATCCGGATATTGACGAAGGAAATTTTCGTGAAGATATTTGATAAATTCTTCACCATCCAACCCTTTAACGCTGTGGTAGTCCCAATCAATTTTAAGAAAATTAAAATCCCTCATTATTACAGCCTTATTAAGCTTATATATATCCGAGTTCTCCTACATGTTTGTTTCTCAATTTCTTTCTTACTGTTGAAGAGCATATGGTACAATACAACCAACGTGCTCTTTCCTTTCTTATTTTTAATTTTGATCAATATATTTTCACTGGACGGTTTTTCACAACAGAGCATTTAGCGCAATCTGTTCAAAGTGAACTTTGTTTTCTTAGTTTTAATACGACCTGCATATTATAACTGGATAATTTTTTCAGAACTATCTTCCCCAGTTCCGGAAATAATTTATTCCTTAATCAAAAATGGCATACCGCCCCTCCCTGACCTTCGTATATATTTCCACCCTTTCTATGTCTCTTTACAGCTGGAACATTGAATTGCCTGTCTTGAACATCTCTCAGGCGAAAGTGAGCACTGCAGATGCTCGAAGTTAGAGTGGAGAGTGTGGTGCTGGAAAACACAACACGTCAGGCAGCATCCAAGGAGCAGGAAAATCGATGTTTCAAGCAAAAGCCCTTCATCAGTCCATTTCTGATCAAGGGCTTTTGCCCAAAACATTGATTGTCCAGCTCCTCACATGCTGTCTGACCTGCTGTGCTTTCCCAGCACTCCACTTCCGAGTTGAACATCTCTCAACCATGATGTCCCGAACCCATATTCTTAATCATGCCCTGAGTTCTGGGAAGTCATATATTTGTGTGGTGCGTTACCAGAAATACTACTCGGGTAGTGTCTCCTCCTCCTCTGACCAAAAAAACCTTCTGTGCGCCAGATTGGTAAGGTAGCGAGTTTTTTTTTATTCCATATTTTTTTAACAGACTCTTTGAGAAGTTAGAATAATGGGAATGGAGGTGAGGACAGTTGAATGTTCTTCCTGCAGAATGTGGGAGGTAAGGGTCACCACTAGTGTTCCTGCTGACTACATCTGCGGGAGGTACACCCAACTCCAGCTCCTCGAAAACCACGTTAGGGAACTGGAGCTGGAGAAGCATGAACTTCGGATCATTCGGGAAGCAGATGGAGTTATTGAGAGGAGTTACAGGGAGGTAGTCACTTCTCAGGTACAAGAAAAAGGCAAATGGGTTACAGTCAGGGGATGAAAAGGGAACCGGCATGCAGTCCCGGGATCCCCTGTGGCAATTCCCCTCAACAATAAGTATCCCATTTTGGATACTGTTGGGAGGGACGACTTACCAGGGGAAAGCAGTGGGCACAGGGCTCTGGCACAAAGTTTGCCATGCTGCTCAGAAGGGAAGGGGGAAGAGGAGCAGAGCAGTAGTCATTGGGGACTCCATAGTTAGGGAGACAGATAGGAGGTTCTCTGGGGACGAGAGAAACTCACGGTTGGTATGTGGCTCCCAGGTGACAGGGTTCTTGCTGTCTCTGACCGTGTATTTAGGATCCTTAAAGGGGAGGGGGAGCAGCCCCAAGTCATGGTCCACATAGGTACCAACGACATAGGTAGGAAGCGAAATGGGAATTTAAGTCAGAAATTCAGGGAGATAAGATGGAAGGTTAGAGCTAGGACGAACAGAGTTGTTGTCTCTGGTTTGTTGCCCGTGCTACATGCTCGTGAGGCGAGGAAAAGGGAGAGAGAGGAATTGAAGGCGTGGCTACAGGAATGATGCAGGAGGGAGGGTTTTGGATTCTTGGATAATTGGGGCTCTTTCTAGTGTAGGTGGGACCTCTACAAACAGGATGGTCTCCATCTGAACCAGAGTGGTACCAATATCCTGGGAGGGGAAATCGCTAAGGCTATTCAGGTGGGTTTAAACTAATCCAGCAGGCGGATGGGAACCAAACTTGTACTTCAAGTATTGAAAAGGTTAAGAGTAGGGAGGTCCAACATCAAGTTTCAGCGACACAAGATGGCACTGCCAAGCAAGAAATTGAAGTGTGCCAGGAGCATCTGGAATAAAGTGGGTGAACTTGCAGCATGGGTTGGTACCTGGCACTTCAATGTTGTGGCCATTTCGGAGACAAGGTAAGAGCTGGGACAGGAATGGTTATTGCAGGTTCCAGGATTTAGATGTTTCAGTAAGAACAGAGAAGATGGTAAAAGAGGGGGAGGTGTGGCACTGTAAGTCAAGGACAGTATTACAGTTGCAGAAAGGATGTTTGGGGAATCGTCAACTGAGGTAGAATGGGCTGAGGTTAGAAACAGGAAAGGAGATGTCATCCTGTTGAGTGTTTCTATAGGCCTCCGAATAGTTCCAGAAATGTAGAGGACAGGATAGTAAAGATGATTCTTGAAAAGAGTGATAGAAACAGGGTAGTTGTCATGGGGGACTTCAACTTTACTACGAGTAATGTAGATGGGTTAGTTTTTGTCCAGTGTGGGCATGAAGGCATCTTACCACTATATGTAGACAGCCCAACAAGGGGTGAAGCCACATTAGATTTGGTACTGGGTAATGAGCCCAGCCAGGTGCTAGAAAAGGAAGTAGGTGAGCAATTTGGTGATAGCAATCACAATTCTGTTATGTTTACTTTAGTGATAGAAAGGGATAGGTGTATACCACTGGGTAAGAGTTACAGCTGGGAGAAAGGCAATTACGATGCGATTAGGCAAGATTTAGGAAGCAGAAGACGGGGAAGGAAACTGCCGGGGATGGGCACGTTAGAAAAGTGGAGCTTATTCAACGAAAGGCTCCTGAGTGTCCGAGATAAGTATGTACCGGTCAGGCAGGAAGGAAACTGTAGTGCGCGGGAGCCGTGGTATACAGAGGAAGTGGAATCTCTGGTCAAGAGGAAGAAGAAGGCTTACGTTCGGATGAGATGTGAAGGCTCAGTTAGGGCCTTGAGGGTTACAAGGTAGCCAGGAAAGACCTAAAGAGAGAGCTCAGAAGAGCCAGGAGGAGACATGAGAAGTTGTTGGCGGATAGGATCAGGGTAAACCCTAAGGCTTTCTTTAGGTATTTAAGGAATAAAAGAATGACCAGAGTAAGATTAGGGCCAATCAAAGATTGTAGTGGAAAGTTGTGTGTGGAGTCAGAGGAGATAGGGGAAGCACTAAATGATTATTTTTTTGACAGTATTCACTCAAGAAAACGACAGTGTTGTCGAGGAGAATGCTGAGATACAGGCTACAAGACTAGGTGGGATTGAGGTTCACAAGGAAGAGGCATTAGAAATGCTGCAGTGTGTGAAAATAGATAAGTTCCCTGGGCTGGATGGGATTTATCCTAGGATCCTCTGGGAGGTTCAGGAGGAGATTACCGAGCATTTGGTATTGATCTTTAAATCGTTATTGTTGACTGGAATAGTGCCAGAAGACTGGAGGATAGCAAATGTGGTTCCCCTGTTCAAGAAAGAGAATAGAGACAACCCTGCTAATTATAGACCAGTGAGCCTTACTTCAGGTGTTGGTAAAGTATTGGAAAAGGTTAGAAGAGATTTGATTGATAATCATCTAGAAAAGAATAATTTGATTAGGGATAGTCAGTACGATTTTGTGAATGGTAGGTCGTGCCTCACAAACCTTATTCAGTTTTTTGAGAAGGTGACCAGACAGGTAGATGAAAGCAAACCGGTTGATGTGGTGTATATGAAATTCAGCAAGGCGTTCAATAACGTTCCACACAGTAGGCTATTGTACAAAATGCGGAGGAATGGGATTGTGGGAGATATAGCAGATTGGATCAGTAATTGGCCTGCTGAAAGAAGACAGATGGTAGTGGTTGATGGGAAATGTTCATCCTGGAGTCCAGTTACAAGTGGTGTACCACAAGGGTCGCTGTTGGGTCCACTGCTGTTCGTCATTTTTATAAACGACCTGGATGAGGGCGTAGAAGGGTGGGTTAGTTAATGTGCAGATGAAACGAAGGTCGGTGGAGTTGTGAATAGTGATGAAGTATGTTGTAGGTTACAGAGAGACATAAATAAGCTGCAGAGCTGGGCTGAGAGGTGGCAAATGGAGTTTAATGAGGACAAGTGTGAGGTGATTCACCTTGGTTCGAGTAAACGTAATGCAAAGTAATGGACTAATGGTAAGATTCTTGGTAGTATAGATGAGTTGAGAGATCTCGATGTCCAGGTACACAGATCCTTGAAAGTTGCCACCCAGGTTGACAGGGTTGTTAAGAAGGCATACAGTGTTTAAGCTTTTATTAATCGAAGGTTCGAGTTCCGGAACCATGAGGTTATGCTGCAGCTGTACAAAACTCTGGTGCAGCCGCACTTGGAGTATTGTGTACAGTTCTGGTGACCGCATTATAAGAAGGATGTGAAAGCTTTGGAAAGGGTGCAGAGGAGATTTACTCGGATGTTGCCTAGTATGGAGGATATCGAGGAAAGGCTGAGGGACATGAGGCTGTTTTCATTGGAGAGAAGAAGGTTTAGAGGTGACGTAATAGAGACATAAAATAATCAGAGGGTTAGATAAGGTGGACAGGGAGAGGCTTTTTCCAAGTATGATGACGGCGAGCACAAGGGGGTAAAGCTTTAAATTGAGGGGTGATAGATATAGGACAGTTGTAAGAGGTAGTTTCTGTACTCCGAGAGTAGTAAGGGTATGGAATGATTTGCCTCCAACAGTAGTAGATTCGCCAACTTTACATTTAAGTCCTCATTGTACAAGCATATGGACGTACATGGAGTATAGTGTAGGTTAGATGGGCTTCAGATTGGTATTCAAAGTTTGTGCAAAGAATTGTAGCTCGGGTGCTCGTTGTTGTGGTTCTGTTCGCCGAGCTGGGAATTTCTGTTGCAGACGTTTCGTCCCCTGTCTAGGTGACATCCTCAGTGCTTGGGAGCCTCCTGTGAAGCACGTCCTTATTTTTCCTCAGGAATTTATAGTGGTTTGAATCTGCCGCTTCCATTTGTCAGTTCCAGTCAGTAACAGCTGGAACTGACAACCGGAAGCGGCAGATTCAAACTACTATAAATGCCGGAGGAAAGATCAGGAAGCGTTTCACAGGTGGCTCCCAAGCACTGAGGATGTCACCTAGACAGGGGACGAAACGTCTGCAACACAAATTCCCAACTCGGCGAACAGAACCACAACAACGAGCACCCGAGCCACAGCAGTTACCTTCTGCAGGCCCGATAACACTCCAGCCTCCTGGCCTATAGCACCACACGACCTCAGTAACCTTCTCCCATCCTTAACGACCTCCTTACGGATATAAATACCTCCAGACACTTTTAAAGCCACAACAGCACTCCACATCTCTGTTTGCTCATCCACTCCCTACAGTCCCCCCAGCTCCTCACACTCTCTCTCTTTATGTAATTCTACAATTTGGGCAGCACAGTGGCTCAGTGGTGAGCAATGGTGCTTCCCAGTTCCAGGGACCCAGGTTTGATTCCAGCGTTTGGTGACTGTCTGTGTGGAGTTTGCACTTTCTCCCTGTGTCTGCATGGGTTTCCTCCGTGTGCTCCGGTTTCCTCCCACAGTCCAAGGATGTGCAGGTCAGGTGAATTGGCCATGCTAAATTGCCCATACTGTTAGGTGCATTGTCGGAGAGAAGTGGGTCTGGGTGGGTTAGTCTTTGGAGAGTTGGTGTGGACTTGTTAGGCAGAATACCTGTTCCCATGCTGTAGGGAATCTAATCTAAACTATCCCTCTGCGTAAATATATCCCTCAATCCATAATCAGCCCCAAACTCTTCAAACTTCCGAGTCTCTGTGAACACCCACAGCTCCAACATCCCTCCTTAACTGTGTAACATTTTCCATTCCTGAAACACTCTGAAAATGTAGACATCCTACAAACCTCCCTATCTGCGTAATCCTCTCAGGACCCTGTAAATCCCCCGATCTGTGGAACCAACTTCAATGCTTGTGACTCTCCCGATCAGTTTCTACAAGACTTACTATCTATGTAACATCTTCCCATCGCTATCACCAGCCTTGTCAATGTAAGCTCCTCCAGTCTCCCCAACAATCTAGTCATCTCCATAACCTTCTCTAGCTCTTACACCCCTAACGGTGTAAACGTCACACTTCCCTACAAGCATCCCTAAAGCAGGAATCTCCCCCAGTGTGTGCAATACTCCCTATCTGTATTAGTGTCTCTAGGCTCTATTGCTGTTCCTGTCTCTCCAAGCTCTGATAGATTGTCCAGCTTTCCGGTCCATATAATTTCCAAAGTGTCAGCGTGGACGTGCTGTTTGAAATGGCCTGTTTTCCCAAAGTAGGGATTCTATGATTCAATTTATTTGTTCATAAGAATGGGGGGTGGGGGGGGGGGGGGGGGGGTCGGTGCCAGGACCAAGAATGTCTCCGAGCACGCTCAGGGCATATTGAAGTGGGAGGGTAAACAGCCAGCGGTTGTGGTTCAGATTGACACCAATGATATAGTTAATAAGAGCGAAAGGTCCTGCAAAGCAAGTTCGGGGAGTTAGGAGTGAGTTTAAAAACAGGTTCTCCAGGATTATGTTCTTGGGATTACTCCGGGGCATAGGGAAGTGAGACAAGGAAGAGGAAGATAGTCGAGTTGGATATGTGGCAAAGAGCTAGTTTGGGAGGAGGTTTTCTGATTTTTTGGATGATTCGGATCGTGTTCAGTGCACGTGGGAACTGTACAGAAAGGAAAGTGTAAACTTTAACTGGAGGGGTCCCAACATCCTGGAAGGGAAGTGTGATCATGCAGATTTAAGCTAATGATAGAGGAGAATGGGAAACAAAACAGCAGGTCAGAAAATGAGCAGAATGTAAAGGTTTGTCAAATAAACATGCAGAGCCATATTAATGACCATGCTGAGGGAACTAATCACAACAATTTTAAAATGTGAGTTGCAAGTTGGAGTAAAAGATAGGCTCACTATTATCAGGGATCAATAAATAAGGATGGAACGCCTGTGTACACAAGTATTAAAAGAGAAAGACAAATCGATTGAATTTATGTTAAATGTTTTCTAACTAAATGTGTGCAGTATTTGGAATAAAATGAATGAGCTGATAGCGCTAACAGGTATAAATAGGTATGGCATGGTGGGCATGACTGAAATGTGGTTACGTGAAGGTCAGGACTAGGGTGTTAAATGTCCAAGCCTACTCAGTATTCAGACAAGAAGGAACAGTAGGTGGAGTGCCTGTATTCGTTAAGGATTATGTCAAGCGTGTATTAAGAAATGATATTAGCACGTGGGACAAATCTGATGAATCAGTCTGGTTTGAAATAAAACACGTAGAAAGAAACCTATTGGTAGGAGCATTTCCAGCCCACAAACTACCTCCCACCCCCCTTCCCCAACAAATTACTTTCAAAGTAGGGAATAGCATGAACCAGGAAATAACGATGGCTTGAGACAAGAGCACAAGAGTGATTATGGAAATGTAGGCATGCAATTTGCTTGGATTAATCAATTTGGCAAGGGGAGTCTCAAAGAACGATTCGTCGAATATATGATGAATTATTTCTTCGATTAACATGTCATGGAACCAAACAGAGAACTGGCTTTGGCATTTTGTAATGAGGAAGGAGTGATAAATCATATTGTGGTACAGGATCATCTTAGAAAGAGTGACCACAACATGTTGGAATTGCACATTCAGATTGTAACAGCGAAGACAGAGTCACACAGGAGAGGTTAAGTGTTGGACAATGATAATTTTACTGGTCTGAGGAAGGGCTTGGCCTGAGTGGACATGTCAAAAAGATTAAAGTGCAAGACATTTGAAGAACAGTGGCAAGTACTTAGGAAGATAGTCCAACTCCCTCAAATAAAGTGTAATCCTGAGTGGAAGAGGAATTGTAAAAAGGTGAAAAGCGATCCATGTCTTAACAAGGAAGTCAATAATAACATGAAGGTTCTTGTCTGGTGGCATTATCGCTGACTGCTAATCCAGATAATGTTCTGGGAACATGGCTTCAAATGCCGCCACGGCAGATGGTGGAATTTAAATCCAATATGAACCTGGAGTTAAGAGTCTATTGGTGGCAATGAATCAATTGGTCATGGTTGGAAACACCCATATGTTTCATGAATATCCTTTAGGACCGGAAAACACCACCCTTACGTGTTCTGACCGACATGTGACTTCAAACCCAGACGTATTTGGTTGACGCTTAACTGCCCTCTGGGCAATTAGAGACAGACAATGAGTGCTGTCGAACAAGCGACACCCCCATCCTTTAAGGAATTAATGAAAAACACTTTAATTGTCAGCAAACAGCTACTAAAAACATAATCAAAAGAGCTATGAAGTAAAATGAGGAGAAAACATAAGAAATGAGAAAAAACACTTCTCTGAGTAGACAAAAATTTTAAAAATGCTGAAAGTAAATGATGGCCTCTGGGAGGATGAAAATGACGAGGTAATCATGGGAAACTCCGAAATGTCAGCGGCAAAACCAACACTTTCTGTTTTCACAGTGCAAGATAATTTCATCTCAAAATTTAAAACAACTGCAAAGGATCATGATGGAAGTACGATGACGAGGAAGAAGGTATTAAATACATTGATGGGATTATAGACAGGTCAGACCCTCGGCCTGCAGTATATTATATTAAAGGATGTTACAGCAGAGATAGTGGATGTGTTAGGAAGGATATTCAAAAAATCCTTGAATTCTGGAACAGTTCCGATGTATTGGAAAATTAATAATGTAGTACTCGTTCCCAAACCAGGAGATAGGCAAAAATTCACAAACTGCAGACCAGTGAGTTTAACCTCTGTAGTGGGGAAGTTTCTTCCGTCAACCATAAAGTATGAAATAACTGAACACTGTGAAAAACAAAGATCAATTCACCAGTGTCAGCACAGTTTCATGATGGGCTGGTTGTGCTTGACAAACCTGCTGGAGTTCTTTGAGAATGTAACCAGCAAGGTGGATAATGGGGATGCAACAACTGCTGTTCATCTGAACTTCAGAAGGCATTTGACAAGGTGCTGCATAAAGGACTGATCTAGGCGGTTTGAACCGAGGGGTCAAGGGTAGAGTATTGAATTGGATAGAGGATTGACTGACTAACAGAAAGCAGAGCATCGGGATAAATGGTCTTTCCCTGGCGAACTGAAACTAGTGAGGTGCTGCAGGGTTCAGTGCTCAGACCTCAATTGTTTAGAATCTGTCCAACTAACCTGGAAGGAGAGACAGAGTGTAGCAACTACACTCACAAATGGTATTAAACTAGGTGGTAAAACAGGCTGTAATGAGGAGCTAAAGAGTTGACAGATGAATAATGGTAGGGTTAGAAAATGGGGCGGATTGCTATATCTGGCAGATGGTGTTTAATGTGGAAAACTGCACAGTTGAATTTCCTACCGCCACTCATAATTTCTATTTTCTTGTGTTGCACCACCTACAGTTCTTTGGATTTTATTCACCGCTGGTGGCTGGGATTGCAGGATTCGAGAGGTTTGGTTGAGAGAGATACAGGTTGCTCTGTGTGTCTGGAGCAAGACACTAATGTGGAGGCCTTGTTGATTCCCACAGCAAGCCTGGCAACCAGATGGCCTATCCCTGTTCTTACCTCCTGATGTTTAATTGCCTGGAGTAATCCACTTCAAAATGTTACAGTCAGACAGACAGTCCATAATTAATATGCCCTGTTCATAATTAAGGGACAAATGACAACTTAGATCAGAAGTAAAGACTTGGCAATTCTTTTTGCGATTTAATGACTATTTGCTGCAACTGCAGTCTGGGAACTGGGTGATGGGACAACAAAACAGGTTAGCGTTGTGGCACATTTATAGGTTAGATTTTGAGTAAAAATATTATGTTATCAATTCTGTTAGAAAGTGTCTATAACCTATATCTTATGAAAAATGTGTTGAATGTATTGTGGGAGAATACAAAAATTGAATTGGTTAGAAAAGGAAGATGTGAAGTGGATATAAGTCATAGAACATAGAACATTACAGCGCAGTACAGACCCTTCGGCCCTCGATCTTGCGCTGACCTGCTGTGGTTCTGACGTGAAGCATCAGAGCAGCGTGGGAATGTGACTGAAGACCACAGAAAGGAACAGGATGGGACAAAGTTTAACTAAAACTGTAGATCAGCAAATCCATTTGTGACAGGAAACTGTGGGAACGAGTAAATTATGTTTTTGATTAATGGACAAAGTCTCTGCAACAAGGTAGATGGATTTGTGACACAGAGATAAAAGAGATTTAGACACCAGAGAGATGTGGTTACAGGGCGAACAAAAGGTGCAACGTAAACATTCAATGGTTCACAACCTTGTGCAAATTCAGGCAAAATGGGTAACGCTAACAATAATGGATACAAAAGGCATTACAGAGAAAGCATTTGGTCTCAGATCATGAAGTAGAGTCAGTCTGAATGTAAATTCTGGCTCCTACTTGCCAAGGACACAAGCAGCAGAACAGTTTTAGACCACCCACCGAACAGACTTTCATGGCTCGTCACTGCAATAAATAGGAATTCATTGGAATTTTTAATAAAGGCATGGTGAATATTTAGTGAAACGTCAATATTCACAAAGTGTGGGACAATCACACTGACAACAGTGACATTGGAAGAGGACTTCACAGAATTTTTTTCAGTGTTTCTTGGAATAACACATTGTGCAACTGGCGAGGGATGTAACTGTCTCAGAGCGACTGTTGTGTGATAAAACTTAGTGAATGAGTAATGTCACCTGGAGAGATCTTCTGGGAAATTGTGATAAAGTGCAGTTTAAATAAATATAAAGTTTTAAAGTGAATCACAGAAAGGACAACGAGAAACAAAACTAGCTAATTACATGGGTATGAGAGGAGAACTGACCTAGGTAAACAGGCGAAACAGACTGAAATATGTGCCTGTAAATGAACAGTGGAAAACCTTTGAAAGAACAGTGTAAAACACTCAACAAAAGGAATTACCCTGAAACAGACAAAAACTCAGCAAGAAATCCCCACCAGTCCCTCATTCAGGACAAAATGGATAATATTAGATTCTGAGGCTGAGAAGAGCACCAAAATGTACTTAACATCCTGAGGTGAGAGACTGTTTTCGGAGTAAGTTTTAAAGGGATTGCAATGGGTCTGCTCGAGGGACGAGGGCAGTGGGAAGGGGAATCATTGTCAGGGTTTATTGACATGATAGGAACAGGGAGAGAAGAAGGTGCTGGAGGTAGTGAGAGCGTTACAGAGTGTGGTCAGGGCCTGAACGCTGTTATAAAGCCAGTACGAATTGCTGCAGCTGGAGGGGTTTGCAGAGGTAGGGAGGGACATATGTATTTTTATTTATTCATTCATGGGATGTGGGTGTCACTGCCTGGACCAGCATTGTTTGACCCCATGCTAATTACCCAGAGATTGTTGTGGCCCTGGTAGATAAATATAATACTTTGCTGGCCACAGGTGAAGTGCTGAATGACTGGAGGATCGCTAATGCGGTTCCTGTGTTCAAGAAGGACAGCAGGGATGGGCCAGGTAATTACAGAGCAGATAGTTCGACAGCAGGGGGGAGGGAAATTATTGGAAACAATTGTGAGGATGAATCAACACTTTCAAAGGTAAGGATCAACTCGGTTTAGTCATCACGGATTTGGAAGAGGAAGATACTGTCTGAGGAATTCAGTTCAGTTTTTTTAAAAATATTGCTTAAGTATATTGAAGAAGGCTGTGCAGATGATGTGGTTTACATTAACTTGAATAAGTCCTTAAACAAGATCCAACATGGAAGGCTGATTAAAAAGGACTGGGTTCCAAGGCAAGTTGGAAAATTGGATGCAAAATTGGTGGACAGAATCTTTTCACCACCGGGTGTACCACAGGGAACTGTGCAGGAACCATTGAACATTAATAACTCGGATGTGAAAGCAGAAGGTATCATTAGTCGGTTTGCAGATGACATGAAAGGTGAGGGTGTTGTTCACAGTGAGGAGGATGGTCTCCGTCTGCAGTGCGATGTCGATCGGATGATAATCTAAGCAGAGTTTAGTTCTGATTGAAGTGAGTTAATACTCTGTGGGAGGTACGACAAGAGAAGTACAGACATAATAAACGGTAGATCCTTGCGGAGTACTGAGGAATACAGGGACCATGGTGGACAAGTCCATAGATCCCTGAAGGTATCAGCACAGCGAGACAGGGTGGGAAAGGCACCTCAACTGGGAGCGGGACAGAGACCCACATCCTGGTGGGGTGAATTGCTAGAGCTGCTTGAGAGGATATAACACAGTCTGGCAGGGTGTTGGACCTTAAATAAACGTAAGGCCAATAAGAAGATTGAGGCTGGTACACGAGTTAAAGACAGCAATTTCAGCAGACAAGGCAGGCAAGAACATAGCAGGGAATGGGGGAAAACTGATGATTAAACTGCATTTATTTCAATGCAAGGGGCCAGACAGCTAAGGAAGATGAACTCAAGGCATGGATTAGAACATGGGACTGGGAGATTATAGTTATTACAGAAACACAGCTGAGGGAGGGGCAGGACTACATTGTTTCAAGGTGGAGATGCGACAGCAAGATGAGGCAAGAGAGGACGTGTGGTGGTGGGTTTGATTGCATGAATCATCACAGCAGTACTTAGAGAGGATATTCCTGTGGGATCGCCCAGTGCAGCTATGTTAGTGGAACTGAGAAATAAGAATGGGTCATCACTTTGATACGATCGGACTGCTGACCCCGAATAATCTGTGGCAGACTGAGGAATAAATATGTCGGGACATCTTAAATATCAACCATAATAATAGGGCTGTTATAGTAGCGTTTATGAACTTTCCAAACCTAGACTGGGACTGCCAGTGTTGAGTGTTTGCAAGGGAGGAATTTGGTAATTGTGTTCCAGAAAACGCCCAATCAATACGCAAATGGCCTGAAAAGAGAAAGGGGCAAAACCTGACCTCCCCTTGGGAATCAAGGTCGGGAAAGGGACTGAGATGTGAGTGGGAAAGCTTTTTGCCAAAGTGACCACAGTTCTAGTAGTTTGAAAATAGCTTTGGAAAAGGAAAGGTCTGGTCCACAAGTGCAAGTTTTCAAATGGAGCCTGACCAATCTTGATCGTATTAGTCAGGAACATTCAAAATGTGATTGGGGAAGGGAATTATTTACAGGAAAAGGGAAGTTTGGCAAGTGAGAGTATTTTAAAAGTGAGATAAACTGATCGATCAGCGCCAGCATGTTTCTGTTTGTGTGCAGGTCAATGTTGACAGCATTCGGAAACACTGGCTGTCCATTAACAGTCTCGACAAGCAAAAGGGGGCAACATGTCAGGTATAGCCAGCTGCATCAAGGGAATTCCTGAGGATATACAGGGGCTGTAAGAATACACTTTGAGTAGAAAACAGGAATGGAGAAAGGCTAAATGAAATAGCCTCAGCAGAGAAGGAAAGGGGAATCCAAAAGTGATTGTATCAGTCTATTAAGAGTACATAAGTAACTCAGGACAAAATAGTGTCAATTAAAGATCAATGAGGCCATCGATGTGTGGAAGTGCAGGATATTCGCTAAGATCCTAAACATTTTTTTTTCACTCCAGAACTTACTGTGGAGAAAGACTGGGGAATTCAGGGAACAAGACTAATACGTTAGACCACAATTGGAGTTCTCTGCATTCCAGTCTCTCTGCTACAAGAAGGATGTTGTGAAACTTGAAAGGGCTCAGAAAAGATTAACAAGATATTGCCCGGGTTGTTGCTGAATAAGCTGGGGTTACTGTCACTGGAGAATCGGAGACGGAGGGATGACCTTACAGAGGTTTATATAAACATGAGCGGCATGGATAGGGTAAGCATTCAAGGCCTTTTCCCAGAAGGTAGGGAGCCCAAAACTAGAGGGCACAGGTTTAAGGTTAGACGTGAATTGTTTACAGAGGGACTGAAGGGACAGCTTCTTCACACACATGATGATGTGTGCATGGAATGAGCCGAGAGAGAAAGTAATGGAGATTGATACAAGTACAACATTTAAAATGGGCATCTGAATAGTAAGGGTAGGCGGCATGGTGGCACAGTGGTTAGCACTGCTGCCTCACAGCGCCAGAGACCCGTGTTCAATTCCCGACTCAGGCGACTGACTGTGTGGAGTTTGCACATTCTCCCCGTGTCTGCGTGGGTTTCCTCCCACAGTCCAAAGATGCGCACGTCAGGTGAATTAGCCATGCTAAATTGCCCGTAGTGTTGGTTGAAGAGGTAAATGTACGGGAATGGGTGGGTTACGCTTCAGCCGGTCGGTGTGGACTTGTTGGGCCAAAGGGTCTGTTTCCACACTGTAAGTAATCTAATCTAATCTGTAAGTAATCTAATCTAAAAGGGTGTAGACGTATATGGGCCAAATGCTGGATAAGGGAATGGATTTATTTAGATCGGGTAAGCCTGGACGAGTTGGGGACCGAAGGGTCTGTTTCTATGCAGTGTATATCTCTATGACTTGAAAAGAGTGCATGATATAAAAGAGGTGGCGCTGGAGGTTTTAAAACTCAAAGCTATGGCAAGTCCCAGAACCTGATTAAGAGTATCACAGGACACTGTGGGATGCTGGGGAAGAAATTGTGGAGCCACGAGCAAAGGTACGTATCCTACAGACAGCCATGTGTGATGGGATGGCAAGCTGGAGGGTGGCATCATGGACAATGAAGGATGTTTTCTGAGATTACAAAGGGATCTTGATGAAGTGAGTGAATGGGCTGAAAAACTAGAGATGGAATTCAATCTGAATAAATACGAGGTAATGCATTTTGTAAAACAAACAAGGCGAGAGCTTATACAATTAATGTTAAGGCTTCGGTTAGTGTTTTAGAGCAAAGGGACATCCGGGTTCAGTTACATAATTCTTGAAGCTTGCATCACAGGATGTTTAAGACAGTGCTTGGCATGCCTGACTATTGCTCAGTCCATTGAGTGTAGGATTTGGAACGTCATGTTGAGATTGCACAGACATTTGTGAGGCCTGCTCTGCAATACTCTGTCCAGTTCTGGTCACCCAGTTAACAGGGAGGATATTATTCAGCTGCAGGGGGTTCGGAAGAGATTTACCAGGATATTGCTGGGTTTGGAAGGCTTGAGATCTGAAAAATGGCTGGATAGGCTGTCTTTTTTTCACTTGAGCCTGGGGGCTGAGACGTGATGCGGTAAATGTTTATGAAAAAAATGAGATATATAGATCAATTTAATGGTAGTTGCCTTTTCCTCAGGATGGGGGAGTCTCAAGAGGAGGGGGCCACATTTTTAAGGTTAGAGGAGAGAGATGTTCAAACAAAAGATATGGGGCAATTTGCTACACAGAGGATGGTTTGAGTGTGGAATGAAATTCCTGAGAAAGGGGTTGATGTGGGTCCAATTACAACATTTAAAAGATATTTGGATAAACAGGTGAATAGGGAAGGGTTGGAGTGATATGGGCCAGCAACAGGCAGCTGGGAAGAGTTTAGTTTTAGATTATGGTGGGTATCAACTGAGGGGTCAGTTTCCATGCTGTATGGCTCTATGACAATAATATGGTTTTATTCCATTATTGAAGAAATGATCAGGCCTGGGTCCACTGATGTGCATCATCTATATAAACGATTTGGTTGAAAATATAGGAGTGCTTGTGCGAAAGTTTGTTGATGATCAAATGAATGGTGTAGTGAGCAGTAAATTACGGTTATCAAAGGGGATCTTGACCAACTGGGCCAGTGGACCAAGGAATGAAAGATGGATTTTAATTCAGGTGTTGGATTTTGTTAAGACAAACCAGGGAGAACTAACACAGTTAATGGAAGGGCTCTGGGCAGTGGTGTTGAACAGAGAGAGAGAGAGAGAGCGAGAGAGAGAGAGACCAGGAGGTGCAAGTTGCATTGTTTCTTGGAAGTGGCATCACAGGTGGACAGGGTGAGGAAAGCGGCATTTGGCACATTTGACGACATTGGCCAGCACTTTGTTACATACATTGGAGATATTTGTAACATTGTCCTAAATATTTCCCTTGGACAAAGGAGGCCACAGGGTGACCCTAAGAATGGTGAATAACCAAGGGTAGGTGAGTCCAAAACTAGAGGGTATAAACAGGAGGTGAGAGAGCAAGGATTTAAAGAGGGAGCTGAGGGGGAACATTATCCACAGAGGATGGTGCATAGATGGAACAGACTGCCTCAGGCACATTGGAGAAACAAGAACAATTACAGCATGGAAAAAACATTTGGGCAGGTACATGGAGAGGTAAAGGTTTGAAGAGATAAGGGCCAAAGGCAGGCAAATGAGACTCATTCAGTTTAGGTAACATGGGCAGCATTGAGGAGTTGGACCACAGGTTCTGTTTCCGTGCTGTATCACTCCCTATCCAGCTAAAGAGGATTAGTGTACCAAAATAAGGCATGTTGTAGACACTGAAGCACGTTACAATGATGGGGATGGTAGTCCGGAATGCAGTACATTTCAAATATGTGGAGGGACTATCGGGAAGGGAGGAGGTTCCAGGGACAGGGACTATTGTAGGAGTTAAAAATGACTGAAGACACTGGTGCACAAGCCATGCCACAGATGCAGTGTTGCAGAGTAGTGAGTCTTAGTACAGTGTTGGAGGGAGAACACAGAATAGCAAGATCCCAGGCAGCATTCCTAACCTCTCGTCGGAGGCCTACTCTCCCCTCTGTTGTACTGATGCTCACTAAGACAGCACAGGACTGGATTGGTAACTATGAATTCCCCATGCTGTCTCAGTGCAATGCAAGTTAATGTAGACGTGGTGATTGAGTCTGGGGTGTGTCAGTATGTACTGTTCTCCCCCTCCAGCACTGTATCTTTGTCATGTCTTGTTAGCCGATGTTTGGAGCCCTCTCGTTGCTCTCTGCTCTGTGCACTATGCGTGATCTTACCTCACTGCAGGATTTAATGAAGGCACCAGATCTCCCTTCCCTTTGTCTCTCTGCCTGACCAACCATCTTCAATGAGGTGATGGATGAGACACACAGCAGTTGGGAAGTCTATTGAGTCAGCAGCTTCCTGAGTACCTCCAGGAGACAGAGAGAGAGAGAGACAGAATGGGACGTTAGACTGCTGCAGTGAGGGTTACACAAGGAGAATGGAAATGAGCCCCACAGATATCTGGAAAATCCCAAACTGCATCCCAAACTTGCGTCTGTCTGGAGTGGAGAATTCTGTTATCTCAGGCTCTAGAGTAGCTCCAAGAGCGATAGACGCTGACAGAAGCAGTAATTAGACCCACACAGTGAGGGATACCACATGGAGAGAGACTGAGTGATATCACCAGAATGCTGGAAGACTTCAGGATCACACAGTCATGTTGGAAGAATGGGTTTAGCTTCATGTATCAGTGCTCAGGGATGAGCAACCAGTGAGCAGGTGAAGTAATGGCCTAGTAACATTATTGTTAGGGCATTTGTCCAAAACCTCAGCTAATGTTCACGGGAGGCAGATTTGAATCCCATCATAAGATATGGTGGAATTTAAAAATTAATAATTTAAAAAATAGCAAATAACAATCCATAAACAAGTATGAAACCATTTCTGATGTACAAAAATCACAATCCCTGAGATTAGATTCCATACAGTGTGGAAATAGGCCATTCAACCCAACCAGTCCACGCCAAAGAGCAACTCACTCAGACCCATCTCCCTCGACCTAATACACCTAACATTATGGGCAATTTAGCATGGCCAATTCGCCTGACCTGCGCGTCTTTGGACTGTGGGAGGAAACCAGAGCTCCGGAGGCAATTCACGCAGACACGGGGAGAATGTGCAAACTCCACACAGTCGCCCGGGGCTGGAATCGAACCTGGTACCGTGGTGCTGTGAGGCAGGATTGCTAATCACTGAGAAACCGTGCCGCCCACGTGTCCTTTCGACAACAACATCTGATCATCCTCACGTGTTCGGCACGACATACCCACAGCAAAGTGTTTGCCTCTCAATTACCCTCTGAAATGGCCAAGCAAGTTATTCAGTTCAAGGTCAGCTAGGGCTGGGCAATAAAGGCTGGTCAGCCAGAGACACTCACATCCACTACCTGATTTATAAAAGAATCCAGTAGGATAGTCCCACTGGAACCGTGCTGGGACCAGTGTCCTGGCCGATCACGTCGGTAGGTTTATGGACAGGGCTTTAAACTGACAGAGAGGATGCTGGGTCAGGGTCCAGGTGAAAGGAGCTTTCAAATTCAAAGAGAAAAGGTGAAACATCGGAACAGTATGTGGATGTGGGTGAAGACAAGCAGAAAGGAACAGGATGGGACAGCGATTAACTAAAACTGTACATAAGTGTATAGGTTTGTGACAGGAAATTGTGGGAAAGAGTAAATTATGTTTTTTTTGAATGGACGAAGTCACATCAATAAGGCAGATGGATTTGTGACATTGAGATAAAAGAGGTTTAGACAACAGTCAGATATGGTTTCCAGGGTGAACAAAAGATGGACATAAATATTCAATGGATCACAACCTTGCGGAAACTCAGGCAAAATGGGTAAAACTAACAATAATGGATAAGAAAGGCATCATAGAGAAAGCATTTGACCTCAGATCATGAAGTAGAGTCACTCTGAATGTAAATTCTGGCTACTACTTGCCAAGGACACAAGCAGCAGAACAGTTCTAGCCACCAAACAGCATTCCGTTACTCATCACTGCATTAAACAGGAACTCATTGGCTTTTTTTTAACAAACACATTGTGATAATTTTGGGAAACATCAATACTCAAAATGTGGGACACTCACACTGGCAAGAGTGATATTGGAAGGGGAGTTCAGAGAATTAATTTTCAGTGTTTCTTTGAACAATAAATTGTGCAACTGGCTAGGGACATAACTATCTCAGAGCGACCATTGTGTGATGAAACTTCGTGAATGAGCAATGTCACCTGGAGAGATCCTCTGCGAAATTGTGATAAAGTGCAGTTTAAAGAAATATAAAGTTTGAAAGTGAATTACAGAAAGGACAAGCTACAACTAGAAACAAAAATAACCAATAACATGAGTTTGAGAGGAGAACTGACCAAGGTAAATAGGCTAAACAGACTTAAATATGTGCCTGTAAATGAACAGTGGAAAACATTAGAAGGAGCAGTGTAAAACACTCAACAAAAGGACATTCCATTGAAACAGACAAATCCTCAGCAAGAAATCCCCATCGGTCCCTCACTCAAGTAAAAAGGATCATATTAGATTATCGGGCTTAGAGGATCACCAAAAAGTACTTAAAATCCTGAAGTGAGAGAATGTTTTAGGAGTGAGTTTTAAAGGGATTGCAAAGGGTCTGCTCGCAGGAGGAGGTCAGATGGAAGAGGGAATAATTGTCAAGGTTTTATGTCACAAAAAGAACCGGGAGAGCCGAAGGTGATGGAGGTGGTGAGAGTATTACACAGAGTGGTCAGGGTCTGAACAGTGTTACAAAGCCAGTACAGATTGTTGCAGCTGGAGGTATTTGCAGAGGTGGGGAGGGATATATGCATTTTTATTTATTCTTTCATGGGATGAGGGTGCCACTGATTGGATCAACGTTCTTTGCCCCACTGCTAATTACCCAGAGTATAGCACAGAGTCAGCCATATTGCTGCGGGTCTGGTGTCACGTGCAGGCCAGACCAGGTTAGAATGTCAGATGTTCTTCTCTAAAGGACGTAAGTGAACCAGGTGAGTACTTCATACTGGGCAACAATGCTTTTATGGTGTCCTCACCAATGTCCTGTACAGCCACAACATGACATCCTAACTTTTACTCTCAATGCTCTGCCCAAAGAAGTTAACCATCCCAAACGCCTGCTTCACTAACCTGTCGACCTGTGACACCACTTACAAAGAACTGTCTACCTGCATCCCTGGGTCTCTGACTGACAACACTACCCAGGGCCCGAACATTAACTGTACAAGTCCCACCCTGGTGTGTGTCATCAAAATAGAACACCTCACATTTATCTAATTAAACTCCATCTGCTATTCTTCAGCCCACTATCCCAGTGTACTATTCGTCCTGTTGTATCATAGATAACTTTCTTCACTGCCAATTTACCAACAATTTCAGTGTCACTCAAAAAACTTACCACAAAACCAATATTCCCATCCAAACTATTTATCCAAATGACAAACAACAGGGGGACCCACTTCACCGCTGGTCACATGTCTCCAGTTAGAAAGGCAACATGTCCCCCATCACCCTCTGCCTCCTACCACCAAGCCCAATCTTCTGTCCAGTTGAATATCATATCCTTTTACATTGATCTGAGCTTATTACCCAGTTTACTAGACAGAACGTAGAACACAGAACAGTACAGCACAAGACCCTTCGGCCATGATGCCATGCCCATATTTTACCCGACTGTAAGAACAAACTAACTTATATACCCTTGTTTTTGTGATCATCCATGTGCCTATCCAAGAGTCTGTTAAAGTGTCCCGTTTCACCCACCCACCACTCTCTGTGTAAAGAACCTACATCTGAAATCTCCCCTTACCCATCCTCCAATCACCTTACAATTATGCCCCCTTGTGCCATGTATGCCATGGGATAAAGAGGTCTCTCACTGTTCACTCTTTCTTTGCCTCACACCATCTTGTTCAGCTCTACCAAATCACGCCACACTCTTCTTCACTCCAATGAGAAAAGCCTTAGCTCCCTCAACCTTTCTTCATAAGACATGCTCTCCAGTCCAGGTAGCATCCTGGTAAATCGCCTCTTTACATTCTCTGAAGCTTCCACATCCTTCCTGTAATGAAGGGATCAAAACTGAACACAATATTCTAATTGGGATCGAAACAGGGCTCTATAGAGCTGCAGCATAACCTCATGGCTTTAAAACTCAATCCCCCAGCTTATGAAAGCCAATACAACATATTCGTTCTTAACAACACGATCAGCTTGGTTGCACATTTGATGGATGTCTGGTCATGAAATCCAAGATCCATCTGTTCTTCCACACTATTCAGTATTCTGCCTTTACCCCTGTATTCTGCATTCAAGTCTCACCTTCCAAAATGCAGCAGTTCACACTTTTCCAGATTTGACTTCATCTGGCACTTGTCAGCCCAGCTCTACATCCTGTCAATGTCCCATTGCAACCTCGAGCAGACATCCACACTATTCACCACTCCACCAACCTTCGTGTCTTTGGGAAACTTACTTCCCCACTCTTCCACTCATACATCCAAGTCATTCATAAAATCACAAAGAGCAGAGATTTTTTGACCTCTCCCTGCAGAAAGCCACTGGTCACTGAGCTCCAGGCTGAATGATTTCCATCTGTCATCACCCTCTGTCTTCTATGGGCCAGTAATCCTCTACCCAAACAGGCAGGTTGCCCTGTATCCCATGCTCTGTACTTTCTCAATGAGCCATAAATGTGTTTTGTCACATTCTCAAAGGATTCAACAAGATTTGTGAGGCATGACCTGTCCCTTACAAAGTCATGATGACTTTCTCTAATCAAACTATGGTTTCCAAGGAATCATAAATCCTGTATCTCAGACTCGCCAATAATCTGCACATCACAGACAGAAGACTGACAGGTTTGTGATTCCCAGGATTACCTCTATTCCCTTTCTTGAATAACGCATGGCTGATTCACCTAACCTGCACATCTTTGGGCTGTGGGTGGAAACCGGAGCACCTGTCGGAAACTCATGCAGACATGGAGAGAATGTGCAAACTCCACGCAAACAGACGCCTGGGGCTGGAATTGAAATCGCGCCCCTAGTGCTGTGAGGCAGCAGTGCTAACCACTGAGCCACCGTGCTGCCCCATGTAACTCTCTAGAGCCCTGTTTCTGACCCTTGGTTCCTCAAACTTAAATTAGCTTCCTTCTTCCTCTTGACTAGATGTTCTACATCGCTTGGAACCTTATCAAATGCTTTGCTGAAGTTCATGTAGACAATGCTGACTGCTCTGCCTTCATCTATCTCTTGGTCAACTCCTCGAAGAGTCAATCCGGTTTGTGAAACACGGTTTCCCACTCACAAAGCCATGCTCACTATCTGTAATCAGCCCTTGCCTTTCAAAATATATGTAGCTCCTTTCTCTCAGAATCTGCTCCAACAACTTACCCAGCACTGGCTCACTGGGCTGTGATTTCCTGGCTGCTCCCTGCATACCTTAAGTGATGGAACAGCATTAGCCGCCCTCCAGTCTTCCGGTAACTCATTGTGTCTGTTGATAATATAAATATCTCTGTTGGGGCACTGCAATCTCTTCCCTAGCTTCCCATGAATATTCAAGGATAGACCTAATGAGCTACTGAGGATTGATCTACCTTTATTTGTTTTAAGATTCCATCACTTTTTCTTCTCTAGTGAGGATTCTTTCCAAGACATCACTATTTATTTCCCCAAGTTCCCGAGCTTCCATGTCTTTCTCCACAGTAAATTCTGACAACACTATTTTGTCTAATATCTCACCCACCTCCTGACAGTTAAGGTGCCCTATTCTCTACCAAATTACTCGTTAGCCCTTATTGAAACTTGTGTAAAGGTTTCTGAAAATTCAAATAAACCGGATCCTCGGTACAGCCACTCCTACACCCGTATCTATTCTGCCATTTATATTCTCACCAATAAAAATAAAATCTAACAGGTTCAAAAACACATTCTCTTTTTTTTCTGAAAAGCGTTTCTAAGGGTCCAATTATTGTTCATTGACATATCCTTTCAAACATATTTCAGCTCCCGACCTACGATCAGGCTAACACTGTTTGGTTTCAGACTGGCAGCATAAAAGGTTCTGGGAGTTCGTGTTTATCAATCTGAAAAAGGTAGCTTACAGGTTCAACAGGTAATAGAGGTTTTGGAAATAAGGAGGATCGTGGGGACTGAAGGACAATATGGAAATGGGGAGTGATGTGGGGACAGTATGTGATTATGGACACAGAGAGTGCAGTGGTTACTGAAGAACATTATGGAGATAGAGGGTGTTGTGGGGCCTGAAAGGGGCCAAAGAGATCTGCAGGGCTGTTGGGCCTGAAGGAAGTTGCACAGATCAGGAGGATCATGGGGATTGAAGGAGGTTACTCTGAACGGGAGAGTCGTTGCGTTAGGATAAGATTATGGAGATAGGGAGGGTCATGGGCCCTTTTGGAGGTTATGGAGTTAGGGAGGTTTGTGGGGTATGATTCAGGTTACATGGAAAGGAAGAGTCGAGGGGACTGAAAGTGTTTATGGAGATAGTGAGGGCTGTGGGGACTGAAGGAGGTTATATAGATAGTAAGTTTATAGAGAAGCACAGGAAAGAAGAACAGGTATCGGCCATTTGACCACAGAGGCGGACCCACCATTCAATATGATCACCGCTGTTCATTTAACCCAGTACAGTATTCCTGCTGTCACATCTTACTCTGATATTATAGTGACTACTGGCATTTAGTGATACAGCGGGATGTAGTAACTGGGACAGGGGTGTTGGGGGGTGGTGTCTTACAAAGATAGGGAGGGTTGTGGAAGCTGGGACAGGTGACAGATACAGGGCGGGTTTTTGGAATGGGAGGACTTTACAGGGATTTGGAGGAATGCAGGGATGGGACGTGATAACAATCACAGGAAAGATTTTGGGAGCTCGATCTGAGACGGGTCCAGCTGAGAACAGAAGGGAGTCAAACAGTCAGGACAGGCAGGGACAAGGGAGGACTAATAAATTAAACTGCATTTATTTCAATGCAAGGGGTCTAACAGGGAAGGCAGATTAACTCAGGGTATGGTTAGGAACATGGGACTGGGATATCATAGCAATTACAGAAACATGGCTCAGGGATGGGCAGGACTGGCAGCTTAATGTTCCAGGATACAAATGCTACAGGAAGGATAGAAAGGGAGGCAAGAGAGGAGAGGGAGTGACATTTTTGATAAGGGATAGCATTACAGCTGTGCTGACGGAGGATATTCCCAGAAATACATCCAAGGAAGTTAATTGGGTGGAACTGAGAAATAAGAAAGGGATGATCACCTTATTAGGATTGTATTACAGACCCCCGAATAGTCAAAGGGAAATTGCCAAACAAACTTGGAAGGAGATCTCAGCTTTCTGTAAGAATAATAGGATAGGTATAGTAGAGGATTTTAACTTCCAAACCTTGACTGGGACTGCCATAGTGTTAAAGGTTTAGATGGAGAGGAATTTCTTAAGTGTGTACAAGACAATTTTCTGATTCAGTATGTGGATGTACCTACTAGAAAAGGTGAAAAACTTGACCTACTGTGAGGAAATAAGGCAGGGCAGGTGAGTGAGTTGTCAGTGGGGGAGCACTTTTGTGCCAGCGATCATAATTCTATTTGTTTTAAAATAGTGATGGAAATGGATAGGCCAGGTCTAAAAGTTGATGTTCTAAATTGGAGAAAGGCCAATTTTGACGGTAGTAGGCCAGAACGTTTGAAAGCTGATTGGAGGCAGATGTTCGCAGCTAAAGGGACGGTTGGAAAATTGGAAGCCTTCAGAAATGAGATAACAAGAGTCCAGAGAAAGTATATTCCTGTCAGGGTGAAAAGGAAGGCTGGTAATTATTGGAAATTCTGGGTGACTAAAGAAATTGAATGTTTGGTTCGGAAAAAGAAGGAAGCATATGTCAGGTACAGACAGGATAGATCGAGTGAATCCTTAGAAGAGTATAAAGGAAGTAGGAGTATACTTAAGAGGGAAATCAGGAGGGCAAAACGGGGACATGAGATAGGTCTGACAAATAGAATTAAGGAGAATGCAAAGCGTTTTTACAAATATATTCAGGAAAAAGGGTAACTAGGGAGAGAATAGGGCCCAACAAAGTTCAGCAAGGCGGCCTTTATGTGAAGCAGCAGAAAATGGGGGAGATACTAAATGAATATTTTGCATCAGTATTTACTGTGAAAAAGCATATGGAAGATATAGACTGTAGGAAAATATATGGTGACATCTTGCAAAACGTCCAGATTACAGAGGAGGAAGTGCTGTATGTCTTGAAACGGTTAAAGGTGGATAAATCTCCAGGAACTGATCAGGTGTACCCTAGAGCTCTGTGGGAAGCTAGAGAAGTGATTGCTGGGCCTCTTGCTGAGATATTTTTATCATCGATAGTCACAGGTGTGATGCCGGAAGACTGGAGTTTGGTAAAAGTGGTGCCACTGTTTAAGAAGGGTGGTGAAGACAAGCTAGGGAACTATAGACCAGTGAGCCTGAACTCAGTGGTCGGCAAGTTGTTGGAGGGAATCCTGTGGGACAAGATGCACATGTATTTGGAAAGGCAAGGACTGATTAGGAATAGTCGACATGGCTTTGTGCGTGGGAAATCATGTCTCATAAACTTGATTGATTTTTTTGAAGAAGTAACAAAGAATATTGAGGAGGTCAGAGTGATAGATGTGATCTGTATGGACTTCAGTGAGGCATTCGACAAGGTTCCCCATGGGAGGCTGATTAGCAAGGTTAGAACTCATGGAATACAGGGAGAACTAGCCATTTGGATACAGAACTGGCTCAAAGGTAAAAAAACAGAGAGTGGTGGTGGAGGGCTGTTTTTCAGACTGGAGGCCTGTGACCAGTGCGGTGCCACAAGGATCAGTGCTGGGCCCTCTACTTTTTGTCATTTACATAAATGATTTGGATGTGAGCATAAGAGGTATAGTTAGTAAGTTTACAGATGACACCAATATTGAAGGTGTAGTGGAAAGCGAAGACGGTTACAACAGGATCTGGACCAGATGGGACAATGGGCTAACTGACAGATGGGAGTTTAATTCAGATAAATGCGATGTGCTGCATTTTGGGAAAGCAAGTCTTAGCAGGACTTATGCACGTAATGGTAAGGTCCTAGGGAGTGTTGCTGACCAAAGAGACCTTGGAAGCAAATTCATAGCTCCTTGAAAGTAGAGTCGCAGGTTGATAGGATAGTGAAGGCGGCGTTTGGTATGCTTTCCTTTATTGGTCAGAGTATTCAGTACAGGAGATGGGAGGCCATGTTGCGGCTGTACAGGACATTGGTTGGTTTGGCCACAGCTGGAATATTTTGTGCAATTCTGGTCTCCTTCCTTCGGAAGAATTGTTGTGAAACTTGAAAGGATTCAGAAAAGATTTACAAGGATGTTGCCAGGATTGGAGGATTTGAGCTACAGGGAGAGGCAGAACAGGCTGGGGCGGTTTTCCCTGGAGCTTCGAAGGCTGAGGGGTGACCTTTCAGAGGTTTACAAAATTATGAGGGGCATGGATAGGATAGAATAAATCGACAAAGTCATTTCCCTCGAGGGCATAGTTTTAGGGTGAGAGACCTGGTCCTATGAAAGAGACGTTAAGGGCAACTTTTTCACACAGAGGGTATTACGTGTAGGGATCAAGCTGCCAGAGGATGTTGTGGAGTATCGTACAATTGCAACATTTAAGAGGCATTTGGATGGGAAGAGTTTGGAGGAATATGGCCAGGTGGGACGAGATTGGGTTGGGATGTCTGGTCGTCATGAACAGAAACTCAACCAGCTGTGTCGTTGGAGCAGTTCAGCAGAAATGGTAGCGTTGGGATTCGAACCCACACATCTGGCCAGATTGGAACTTTAATCCAGCGATTTAGACCGCTCGGCCACACAACCAACAAACCCTCCACTCCATTTTCTTGCACTTCCACTTGTGCTCCTGCATAACAACAGATGCAAACTCACGTGAAAAGGGTTCCATGATCCCTCTCCGACTCGCACAGCTGCTGGGATGTGCCCGTCTACAATATCAATTTCTCAGCAGATAATGATAGCCCATCAATCCAGACAAAAATCAATGGTAAGCTGAGTCTATCTTCTCAGACTGGAGTCAGCTACAAATGTATCTGTGAGTGCTTGAGCATATATGATCGGTTATGATTGGGTCAAATTATCATGAGCAACTTGATATTACTGCAATTTCGATTCTTGCTTTGCTAAATGATTTCACCCATTGCTTGAAACAGGACAACTTTCACGTTTACACGGAACATGAAAAATACTGGACTACAATGAAAATGCACAAAGCTGAGCAGGCCGTGTCCCAAATCATACCGTGCAGCATAGTTTCAGTCACTGTGTCTGTTTTGCGGAATAACGTTCCCAAAGAATGTTCCACCCTAAAACCGGAGGTAACATTACAATCCGAGAATTTCAGATTACATTGTGAGGAAGGTCTGACCTCGGGGCCGGTTCGAGATGCCACTTTCCTTGCCTTTTACCTTAACCGTGCAATTTGCTGCAGAGATGTTCACACCTGGACATGCGCCTCATGAATACCAACTGAGTTGGAAACCTGTGTGGGAATCGATGAGAAGCGACTCAATAAAGTTTACCAAATTCCATAGTGCTTTTTAGAAAAACAGTTTCTGTTTACCTCAATCGAAAAGCCAGTTTCTGAACATAGTAACAGAAGTCAAAAGGTAATTACCTCACCCCACCCCCACTCCGGAAGAGGTGCTAACTGCCCTTGATTGCTTTTTGTTCACGATGTGAAGAGCTCTCATGCCTGAGTCACCTTCACGTCTCTGGTTGGTGAGTGAATCACAAAGAAGGAGTTTCACCAGAGCTGCAACTGCCACACTTCCCCACTCGCCCTTCCCGTTTACATTTTCCTGCTCCTCAGTGATTTAAAGAAAACCAAATGGATGCGATGTCATTCTGTAGCCTCACTGTGGATTCCTCCGTTTCAGTTCCAACGTGGCTTAGATCTCGGGGCGCACCTTAATACCAGCGACGCTATGAAAGCACAGGTCCAGAGGTTCCTCTGAGAGTGTAATTTCTTTCATTGCTGTTGCTGATTCAATGAGCCACTAACGTGCGAACTGCTCCAAAACATGATTCAGAACCTCTGGTGCCAATTCTCGCACGTTGAATAACGACAGACACCTTCCAAATGAGGTCTTTCAGAGACGACTTTGGGATACATTTGACAGACAGACAAGTTCAGGAATCCGTGGTGCACTGTGACACCAGCACATCAGCTTCTTCCCTGTCTTTGAACCGGGCCGCCTGCGCAAGGAATGCAAATGCGGTAATGCTTTTCGTGGAAGGATCAGAAGGGGGTAGCTACACTCTCAAACAGAATGGCATATGATCAGAACCAGGTTGGAGAAAAACTTCACAATGCTTTGCACTGTAAGTAAATGGAATTGCATTGCATTTCACTACGAGAGCAGATTTGTTAAAGCAAACTCGAAGGCAGGTTTGCAGATGGGAAAGCAAGCAAGAAAGCTCCATTCTTGTCCATGTAAAAGGCTGCAATTGAAGAACAAAGCAGTTTCTGCCCAGTTTTGAACTGGGGACCTTTCGCGTATAAGGCGAACGCGATGACCACTACACTGCAGAAACAAGCCTCAACTGGCCTTGCTCGGGCTCAGTGCCATGCAGCCCTGAAGTTTGAAGCCATTCTACCTTTCACCTTTCTGTTTCCATTAGCTCGTTGTTTAATGGGACTTGTTTAAGTTTGGATATGTGCTGAGCATGGACGAGATACACCACAGTATCTGTTTCCACGCGGTGTACCCCAATAACGTTGTGTTGCTTACACCTGCTTTAAAGAATTACGTTTTAGCGGAGCTTGCCGTCGCAGTCTGTGGCAAAATCATTTAGTCTGTTTGACTGCTCACGGGAAAGGTAGTATTGTGAAACACTGCAGAAACGAACGACATCCTTACTTTTGCTCCGACTGACCATACTCTGTGAAAGTTTCCCAGATTCTCAGTTGAGGATTTTTGCAGCTGGAAGTTACCTCAGAAATCCTGTTAATTCGTAATGTATTGAGCGAATCGAAAATCAGAAAGCATTTAACACGGAACACAAACAAAACTGGAAAACCAAATGCATTTTCAGACACAGCGAGCATGGATGCTAAATGTGAGACAGTCCGGGGGCATGAGCCATAAAGTAATCACACAACTGACAACAGGGCAATTCCAAACTACTCTTTCAAACATACTGGAGCCTGAGTGCACCACCACTTCCCAGACAATGCTGCAAAGAGACAAAGAAAGAACATAATAGAATGGGCCATAAAAAGTGAATTTCACCAATCGCAGTCTCGATTAGGTTACCTTTCCCTTCCGATGTCCCCAGGACGGAAATGAAGGAAGTGAGAGAAATTCAATAACATATGACATCGAAATTAATTGGAACGATTTTCTCATTGGCCAGAAAACCAAATAACGACGAGTCGAGTCACCGTAGGGCTCTGTTTCGCAACAGCGATGCAATAACAGTCTCCATTCGGTTCCAGTAAAAGCTCAACTTGCCTGGAACATAAAGCAGCAGTAGAGTTGCTTGCGGTTTTCCGTACGGGAGGCGAGCACTACCATGACATCACAGACACTTTGAGAAAATCTGCACTCTCCAACACCACAGTTAACTCTCCAGGAATCGTACCCAATTTGTTAAAACCTCAACTTGCCAGGAACGTAAAGCAGCTTGATCCCGCGATTTACCGTGTGGGAGGCGAACATGATCATGACAAGATGGACACTGACCCCCCATCTCCATAAAGCAAACTCCCAGTCCTGCTTTTTATTGGAACACGCCGCAGCCCCAGAAGTTGCAGTGGGGGACTCGAGCCTAACCTTCTTTAGTAATTGAGTTCTGAAGCAGGTGCCTCCAGCTCCTTGGCTACCCTTCATAGGGCTGATCTGGTTCGAATAGTGAAAGTTCCTGTGCCTGATCCGCAGGACACTCTGCAGGATTTTCAGACAGCGCCATCCTCCCTGTGACATGTACGTGCTGGATTACATTCTCTTGTGTCATGTGTCCCGACTTTGCCAATATCTCAGTTGTCTAACGCCCTACATCCTGTTGGTCGAACTGTGATTCCAGTCAGAATCACAAATGTGTAACAAAACACCTTAGCTGTGCTGGCTCTCAACAGAGATAAATGTGCTTCTCTTTTCGTATAATTCTCTTGCATTCTCCATCTAACTCTACACATTTTTACTTTCAACATGAACATTGAATTAGTTTTTCAACAACTCGATTGAAACTGCGTCTTTGTCAATGTCAGACCCTAACCATTCCCTATTTGAAAACATTTCCCCTCGTGTACATTTTTCTTCTTTTACTAATGTCTTTAAAACTCTGCCGAATCGTTCTCGATCCTTTCACGCGTAGGGAGCATTCCCCCTTCCTTATTCCCTCTGTCTAACCCACTCATGTCTTGGAAAGGTTTAACAAGGCCAGCTTTTGGCCTTCTGCTCTCCAAGGAGACCTGTCCCAACTTTCCAAATGATCTTTATTGTTGACATTCCTCATATACTACACCATTCTCATCAACGTGTTCAGCGCTGTTTCCAATCATTTGACGTCCCCACTTCCTAAAGTTTCTCACCCAGAACTGTGCGAATATCCAGATGGTGAATTTACTCAGAGTGGGATTCTGTGGGTGAACATCCACTTACACTGGTTTGACTTTCACAACATGTGGTACTGTGCCATGCCCACTACAATGACACTTCTGACCCCAAAACCCAAATGTATTTCAATGGGTGCAACTTAATGATCTACATCTTTTTATCAGTTGATAGGACGACCGAGCAACAGTGAAATCAAACAGCCAAGGCTTGATGGCGACTTGAAGTCAGACATTCTCCCATGTTCGTAATAACACAAGCGACTGAGCGAAGATCGTGCCCTAGATACTCTTACATTGCCAACACCAAACCAGCTGAGGTTCGGTCAGGTCCAACTACATCCCAATTTGTTCTCATATTTCTAAGCATCAAAGTGTTTTAAGAACATCGCCTTGTCATTTTGTCTCCTTGTTCACAGAACAGTGCTGTTTATCACTTCTGCTTGGACTAAGTTGTCTCCATCGGCAGAGTATTCAGCTATTTCCCTCCACCGGCAAGCATTGTGAGGGGAGGCAAGTGTGGTTACACTCTAAAGCTCGCTCTCATCGGCGTGGCCAGTTCTATCAAGTACTGGGAATCAGCAAGTTTGATTGGGAGCTTCCTGCAAATATCATTTATCTGAGCCAATGATAAAGATGTTGAGCTGTTGGGTAAGACACAAATGTACTCCGGACTCTCTACCCTCAGGTAAAGTCATGTGAGGGCATTTTTTGTGCAGCCCGTTTGCTGTTCAAAATCCATCTTCACACAGCAATCCTGCAGAATGGCTTTTGTAACAGTAACATCGGCTTCTTTGCTGCAATCGGGCAGCAGTTAACACCTGAGCACGCAACTTTCCCAGATAATGGCAATCCGAGTAAAAGTCTCACTCACTGAGAGCCATCCCGAGGTCCCTGAGCTGCGGGGCTGCAGACTGTTTAACGCAGAAGATAGGGTTAACAATGAGACTTTGTTTCACCATCAGCCACTCTGTCCCAGAGACAGGAAGAGGGACAGCATCAATGCGTAGCGTCACTCATGCGCCGACAGAAGCTGTTCAGCCCATCGAGTCCACAACGACTCTCTGACACGTTTGTACCCCTGTGGTTATTCATAGTTATTGATGTATGTCTTAATAATGTGGAGCTGTGCTTGTATCGCAACTCTGTCCCCAACAAATTGATCGAATTGTAATTCACAGCTTTTCATTTCACAGGGAGAACACTGCTGTGTGAAACGGCGTGGGGAATAACTGCAGGGCGTCATGCGCATGGAGCACGCTACAACTGATGTGTCTCACCTTCACCAGTTTATTCTTAGCTCTGGCAAGAGATTTTGTGAATCAGATCAGAGCACACCGATAGAGAACAGGAAAAGAGCTTCCAGAACTTCAAAAGTGTGTTTCTTCATTTGTGCAAATTTCCTGTGTGTATCAGGATGAAATTTTCATTTCAGATACATTGAATGAAAGGAAGCAGAAAGTGAAACAACATGTAATGCGTAGAATAGAGATCTATTAGAGAGAAACACTGGCTGGGGCAGTACGCACACTCAAACATGGAATTGTCAACGAGTAGAGGATGTTTTCAATCCAATAATTTCATGGTTATGAGCCCAATACGCTCCCGCTGGGCCGCTCTGTTCGCGCTGACCATAGCAGTTTCACACAGTCTTCAGCTTTTCGTCTGGCGTGTGGCATGTAGCTCTGAGGATGATTTCAAAAGGTCTTCACTATTACTGTGCGACACCGTGGTGCAGATGTGTCCCGGCTGTGTCAATATAACCTGTGACTAACTTGCCACATTCTGTTGGTTTAACTGTGATTTCACTCAAAATCACAAAATATGTCACATTGCAAAGTGAGTCCATGCAGCCCACCTTCGCTGTGCTGGCACCAAACAATAGGGAAGTGTCTGTGTGGTTTGATTGATTGACTTTATTTGATTGTCACGTGAACCTGAGTACAGTAAAAACTTTTGTTTGCGATTGGTAAATGCAGATCATAGAAATCAAGGGCATGCAGATCACAGCATGAGAAAAACAACATTTTGGACAGATGAAGGCTTTCAGGTTACTCCGCACAGGACTTGCACTTGGCAAAATCCACAATAACAGGATCAGCATCATTTGAAGTTAGGGAATCCATTTCTCCGTCTAGTAACGGTCTACAAGAAGGTACTGTTGTGTGTCTTTAAGCTTCGGTACCTTGATCTGACCTCGACCTTATCTCAATTATACCTGAGTCCAAAATGGAGTTGGATACAAAACTCCAGGGCTCGCACTTACATCACCCAACCCAGGCGACATCACACCCAAGACTAAAGAGCGAGACCGCAGCAGAAGCATGATCCATAAATCAGGTGAGTTTCCTTGTTTTTTTTTAAAATAAACGGTTTTTCTGTTGTTTCGGAGTGAAGGCAGCACTGAGTTTTAATAACAGCTACTTGCCGCTCTGACTCCCGGTTCCCAGGAGGCTGTGCTGGCCACTTCCTCCGCGCGTGGGCTCCCACCGTGGGAGCTGGATGAACTCGTCTTTTATTAGCAATCAGTGTCGTGGGAGAGCAATGTGTGTCCGCTCTTCAGTTTCCTATCAACCACGGGCTTATGGAGGGCGGGAGGGAGTTAGACGGAGTGGGATTTATGGAACTTCTGGAAAGCTGAGCAAAACGGAGATCGTGCATGCACAGGAACTCATATTCTTTTGGAAACCTTGAGCAAATACCGCCATCTGAGACCGATAGAAAAGTGCAGAACTGCTGGGAAAGGTAGAATCTCTCTCAGTCATCGGGAAAGTGTCTGTGTCTTTCTCGAAGTCACAGCGAGGACTATGCTGTCTGACTCAGCATGAGATGTTACTGCAGCGAGTCCTGTCGCTCAGGTACACTGGACCTGACGTGTATAAGCTTTACCACGTTACCCCCAGTTCAGAGAACAGATCTCACAGCTCACATTATCCCAGAGGGACATGGAACAGAAGAAAGCGATTCAGACCATCATCTGAACACCTGCTGGGGAGAAAACGGAAGTGGGAGAGCAAACAGTCCGGACCAGTACTTATTCCCAGCATTTACAATCTTGGTTTTGTGTGACAACAAAAGCAGCAACCAGGAACTGCTTATCTTGTTTCTTAAAACAGGTGAGAAAATTTGCACAGCATAGATACATCTACCTGCTGTTAGTGAAATGGTGAACAGCAGAATACAGTTCAGAGATTATGGTCAGCACTCTGGGTTATGGGCTCATCATGCTCCAATTGGGACCTCTGCTCACAGGATTTGAACACAAACAAAGAAATGACTCAGTGACAAAACCTGTTGAAACGGATTCTGTGAGGAATTGAAAGCGATGGAATGATTAGCCCCTTGAGAGTCGGATGTAACATGAACTGTGAAGGGATTGTTTTCCAGACTGGAGGAGAGTGCGCAGTGCTGTTTCCATGGGTCAATATCAGGATAGATAGATTGAATCAGCGTCGAATGTTATTGTAGGGTATCCTGTCGCTTAGACACACTGCACCTCTTGTACAATGGTCTAATGCATGGACCTTTTCTGTAGAGTGGACAACTTTAAAATGGTTAATGAGGCAAAATGCACAAATGAGCGAAACAACAAAGAAACCACAGAAACTGGTGTTACTTGACGAGGTAAACCCCTCTTTAATGTAAACCAGCAAAACAGAAAGGGTTCATCCCGTGCTGTATTCTGTTAAAATTCAAGAGGCAGACAACGAGCCCAAAAATCACAATTTAAAGATAAAAATAACAACGTTATTTTTTTTCACATTTGACAGAGAATAATCAACTTATAACTACTTTTAACTCATTTTCTCCCAACTGGTCTTTAACCTTCTGCTCTACAATACCTTCCCCAACCCCGAGCCCTTTAACATTTACAAGGAAATTCAATTTTAAAAACCAGCTAGTTGTCGAATCCTCTCTTTGTATATTCCTCTGTAGATTTTTTATCCAGGTCAGTGTTAATATTTTTCTTTTCTATGCAATCTATTTTTCCAGATAGGCACCTCTTGGAGATTTTGCTAACATTCTACATTTCTTGATATTTTAGCTGCTCTCTTTGCTGTTCTTTGCCGCTCTGGTAACTGGTCAACATGTCCGATATTTGTCCGACAAAACGTCGGATCATTTCATTGGTTTAAACATTTTAAAAATACCAAATTCAAACTTGATTGGGGCATAATTTAAACTAATTGGCCGAATTTGATTTTTTTTTGTATCCATGTATCGGAATTGATTTTTCAGAAAGAAAAAAATCATTTTCGAAGACGATTCCAGAATAGTTTAAAAACCCCGTGCAGACACACAAGGAGCGAATTTAACAGGGACAGGGATTCTGGGCTGCCAGGATGGAGAGGCAAAAGTGACACACTCATGAATTGTTTAGCGTTCATCGGAAAGAAATTGCATAATACCTACAACTGAACATGTGAAGTGTAAGAAGAGCTGCTGGTGTTGAAACGTGTAGCCGCTGGTTCTAAATGAACTGCTACAAATTGTAAATGAACTGAGCTGTTTGTTTTAGCTTTGCATTGAATAGAAGCCGGTTAGCTCAGTCCGTTGTCTAACTGGTTTATGGGATAGAGTGAGACTAACAATATGAGATTAATTGTCTCACTGTCTTAGGTTGCCATAAGGATCATCAGCTCCTCCGCTCACGTTATCTGTAATACAATGTTGACTCGAGTGAGTAGGAATGGACATGTCGATGCCAAGCATTATTATTATTGCCATCTGTTGCCTTGAACATTTGGTCACAATGACCAGTAACGGGACTGAGTCCATTTAATTCTCACTGATCTCTGTCCAAAAAATCCAGCGACAAGACTCGTCCTTATTCCTGTTTGAACTCTCTGTTCCGTACAGCAGCAAAACTATTTGTCATGAATTTGCCAGATATGCTGACAACATTCAATCTACCCAAAGAGATAAATCTAATTCCTTTCGAATGGTTGAATGAGCTGTGTGAGTTTGCAGCAAACAGGATGATATGAAACGAGTTGAACAGCCTTTTCAAGAATGTAATCCAGGTGCAGTGTCAGAAATTTGAAAAATGTCATCAAGCTAAAATATCACCTCTGTTTCTCGATTCTCATATGGATAATCACCTGGTGAATATGTGCAGTATGATGGTTAATAATTTACAACCTTCCCAAAGACAGAACAATCCCACAAATCAGAAACTGGCGTTTTCGAATAGATCCTGCTTTATTTGACATTACTCTTCAACTACACCTCAGTCTGATGCTCCAATAATTCCTGATCAACGTCAGTAAAACCAGCTTTAGATAAGGATCGAAATTACAACTGCGGCATGTTCACACGCTGTTACGTACCAAGCGCTGATCAGTTGCTCCAGTGGAGCCGCCGGCAGCAAGCCTATAACGTGCCCTACTCGTACCTCCGGGACCTTTGACCTGCCTGTTCTACTTTTGCTGTGGTTCTGAAATTAAATCTAAGGCAGAGGAGGAGGAACTGACATGGATCTGTGAGTATTCGAGCATCAGGTTAAGGAAACGGGACACAGAAAAATGGGATTGAAAACTGGGTTTCTGTGGGTCGCTGCGTTGATTACAATGTTACATTATTGCTGTCACAGGGCTTCTCATTCGGTTGGCTTCAATTTGGCACATAATTCGATTCATTGACACTTCGCGAACTTCCTTCTGCAAGTTCCTACCAACAGCACGAAACATACTGCACTCACCATCAATCTTCATCATGGCTACATCCAAGGACATGTTGCACAGTTTTCGTGAATACAGAAGATATAAGAATGTTATACAAGAGTAAGTTAAATTTCACTTTAAATTGTAAAGTGATAAGAATCTAGGGTAAGATACTGAATGTCCAAATTCATGTTTATTACTGTGGCCAGAACTCTAGCCAGGCAAAGGGGAAATCTGTCCCTGAATCCCCAATACCTACACTGCCGTTTGCTCCATGTGTCCAGTTGGAAACCTGTGTGAAGGAGCACGCAGTCTGACAGAGCGCCTGGGAGAATCCTCCACTGTCTGATCTAAAGCTACAACAGGAGCTGTGTATTCCAGCTGTGAGAGCAGTGGGATAAAGTGGAGGACCTTGGTATTCCGTGGTGTAGGTTCACAGGGTCCTCATAATGTTATCGTTTAAAACCGTCTGTCAGAAACAGCACATACAGAGAGGAATAGGATGGGGCCATTTCACCCGCCAGCGCTACCCTGGCATTTGATATTATTATGGCTGACATCACAACAACCTGTCACCCAAAGGGAAAAAGACACTGAATAAATCGGAAACCTCTGTGTAACTGTGGGAGGGAAATGTGTTTAGAGACAGTGGGCTTCTGCAGTGTGTTTTGTGAAAGAGCAGCCGATTCTGGGCTGATCATATTTCAAATGATACGATTCCTTCAAAACTCACCACCCAGAAAATGAGGAATCTTCTCTGGTCAGTAGCAGGGACGAGAAATCCAGACGATGGGAACTGACAATGAGTCAGCAGAACAATCATTGATTCAGATGAAATCTGAACTAAACTCCGATTCTGCTGGGACTCAAGCCCACAAACATTGAACCGCAATCTTAACAATGCAGTAGATGTCCAACGCGTCTCTCATTGTGCCACAGATATGCGCTAGCCTCAATTTTACTGCACCCAAGGTTACGGTGTTCAAGTCTTTCATCAAACATCTGTTTATCCTCGCCCCACTTTCCAGTAACTAGTCTTTATCCGTGCATGCTCTAGCTCCTAAAGTGTTCGGCCAAATACTCCTGAAGACACCACACGTTCAAATAGTGAGTTCTAGACAAACAACACTCTCAGGATGTAAAAATTCTTCCTAAATCTTCTCTGAACATCCTCTCTCTAGCGTCTCATCTATAGCCCTGGTTATTAACACTTCCCATAAGAAGTTTATTCCTGTCACATATATCTATCCCCTTTCTGTGCACGTTAGTAAATTCCTCTCTCAGCTTTCTCCGTTCTCAGATAAAGAGCCCCAGTGGAGCTTTGCAGTGGCGAGAGTCGAGTGCTTTAAAAACACAGCAGGTCAGGTAGCATCCGATGAGCATGAGAATCGATGTTTCGGTCATAAGCCCTTCATCAGGAATGAGGATTTTGAGTCGAGATTGAGGGAGTGGAATGGGATTGGTGGGCAGGTGATGGGAAAGTGGATTAAGGTGAGGGAGAACGTGATAATTCAGAGGAGGGATTGATGGACGTGTCCAGAGAGCAGTGGCTAATTGGGACTGGGATAATGATGGGGAGGCGAAATGAGGAAGCTGTTGAAATACAGGTTTATCCCGTCTGGTTGCAGGGTCCTAAGGTGGAATATGATACGTTCTTCGTCCAGGCATCGGCTGGTAATGAAATAGCGGTGACTTGTACCCGAAACATGGATTCTCCTGCTCCTCAGATCCTTTCTAACGTGCTGTGCGTTTGCAGCACTACACTGTCGACTCTGAGCTCCAGCACCTGCAGCCGTCACTTTCGCTTATCTTTGCAGAAGGAATGGTCGAGCTCAGGCACCACCTTGGAAAATCTCCTCTGACCACCCTCCCGTGCAAACACAAGTTTCCTGAAAGCTGTCAATCAGAACAGAACAAAATTGTCCAAAGAAAAGCAGACATATCTGAACAAAATCAGCAGGTTTAGTGCATCTGGGAGAGATTTCCGAGCCAACGATCCACCTTTGGAACGAATGATATGTGTAGGTAGGGCAGGAACGTGAAAGAATGTGTACAGTGTCTAAAATAATTGAACTCGATACTGGGTATTGAATATTGCACAGTCTCTCAGCAGGAAATGATGTGCCGCTCTTCCAACTCACGTTGTGCTATGCGGGAGGTCTGCAGCAGACCAAACTGAAATGGAGGCATGGGAACACAGTAGGGTGATGCATTGACAGGAACCTGGAAGCTCAGGGTCTTATTTTGTTTGCAGATAGAACCTAGGTGTACACGCGTTTGTCACCCGCTCTGTTTTTCTCTCCCCAGTCTGGATGAGATCACATTGTTAACTGGAAAATCGGTTTGCTAAATTGAGTGATGGGCAGATAAATCAATGAACCTTACACAGTGAGGAGAGACATCATAAAAGATCAGCATTACACCTTCTTGGATTTTGTGGAATGTGCCATATGGGAAGTGCTGGAGGTCAAGGAGGATTGGACGATGGCGTACAGAGAGAAAGTTTCCTGCATAGTGCCGGTATTCAGTGGTAGGGGCTAGTGGGGAAAGGGCAGAATGTATATCTTCCTGAGCTACCTGCTCTAAAAAAAACAGCTCACTACGGAGCAAAAGTATTTAATGATTTTCATTCCAACACTGACACTCGGTACAGCTTACAGAAGTCACGTGTTTGTACTATCGCTGTCACTCTGTCTCCGCGGGAGCAGTAGTACTCCCCCACGTTGATTCAAACAGAACAGTTCTTCGTGTGACATGTTCCTTCGAGAATGGAAGGACAGGTGTTAACCCGTCCTTGGAACGGAGTATCTGTATTGCTCAATAACAATCACTTAACTGTCCAAACTCCATTTCAAATAACTTGACCCATAGCCTTGTATGTCTTGGCATCACAAATTAAAATTTGAATACTTCGGAAAGTTTTGGGGATTTCTGTCTCTCCGATCCTTCCATACACTGCATTCTAGATTACAACCACCCACTGTTTGAAAACGTTTTTCCACGTAACTCTAATCTTTCCGCCTCTGACCTTACATCGAGGGCCAACAAGTGATCGAAGTCTCCATCGAAGTATAACATGTATTTCAGTCTATTCTATCCATAACCCGCAGTACTTTTTACATCTTAATCGTGCCGCCCTCAATCTCCTCTGCTCTAAGAAAAACAACTCTAGTTTGTCCAATCTCCCTTTCAGCCCAGACAATATCTTATCAAATCTCCCCTGCATCTTTTCCAGTGCTATCACATCCCTGCTATAATGTAAATTGCATAATTACACACATTGGTCTCGCTTGAGCCGAATGAACAAGTGAAATAAATGATGCAAAATTCGACAAAATCTGGTGTTTTTTTCATAAAGTTTCTTTTCCTCAATGCTGCCCTGTGCCCTTTTCCTGAGCCTGATGTTTCAATAATTGCTGGTCCATGTCTGTAAAAGCTGCGACATGAGGATTGATCTCACAACACAAGTATCCAAATTGATCAACCAGTTTGAAGGACCCCATGGTGAGACTTGGGCATGGCCACACAGCAACAGTGAGCGCAGCAACACCAACTGAACTGGGTCAATGTGAAAGTGATTGTAAGGGAAATGGGAAGGGAAACTTAAAGGAGGTATGTGATTGCGGGAGGGAGGGAAGACTCCGAGAAGGGGTGAGTCTGAATCCTGATATATGACTCGCAGAGATGTGTGAGAGAGAGCGGTTTGGTGGCAAAGTAATCATAATCTCTGAGAATGTTTTCATGTAAAATCAACTAATTTCTTTCTGTGTGTTCTCTGCATGAGTCACAAGGAATAAAATGCAGTGACTCGGATTCGTACGAGCTTACTGTGGCCACAATGCAGAATATTTTATCATTGAAACCATTACTGAGTCATGCAGACACGCGTTTAAAAACAACAATAATTACAGTGACAGAAGGTATATTAGGAAGAGTAGCAGATGCACAACAGGAATGTTAGGCGAGGGATAGCAGATATGTGGGAATTCAGAATTGGCTGAATTTTAAATTCGATTTCCTCAGACGCTGTGGTGTTTCCATCGGACTGCATGTTGAAGACTGAGTTTGATGGATTTCGAGAAACAAAAACTTTCAGGGGATAGTGCGAGATATTAGTGCAATGTATGCTTCAATAACAATGAGTTTTAAATCTTTTGCTTCACTAACTTAACCACACAAGGAGGTACCCGTTGTTTCAGTCAGTATGATAATCCCAGTTCCAAGAACCAGAAGCAGGCAAACTTTGTGGCTCAGCCACTAATATCAAACCGGAAGTGGGGGCGGAAATGAGCACGTGAAGCTATTCTGTGGCATCAGTGACATGATTGGTAAAGGTGCGGACATTGAGTCATAGAGATGTACTGCATGGAAATAGCCTCTTTGGTCCAACCCGCCCATGCCGACCAAATATCCCAACTTTATCTACTCCCACCTTCCAGCACTCTGCCGATATCCCGCCAAACCCTTCCTATTCTTATACTCATCCAAATGCCTTTGAAATGTTGCAATTTTACCAGCTTCCATCACTTCCTCTGGCAGCTTATTTCATACACGCACTACCTTCTGTATGAAAAGGTTACCCCTTATGTCTCTTTTATATCTTTCCCTTCTCAACCTAAATCTATGCCCTCTAGTTCTGGACACCGCACCACCAGTGAAAAGACTTCGTCTATTTATTCAAGCGTGTGAAATGCTGAGGATGGGAGTGCTTCTGGTCAAAGGCGAGGTGGAAGGGCATCTTGGTCTCAATTTATGATATTATTAAGATTCATCAGCAGCATTAACCAGCACTGAGGATTGGCTCAGAGGAAGCTTACTGAAGCCTTAAGTGAGAGGCCGATGTATTGAAAGCATTCTAAGAGATTTTCCTTAACAAAACGGTATTTTGTTACTTTGACAGTAAGAACGGATTTTGCTCATATCGTCTCCACATCAGTCCCTTGCTCCAGTAAACATTCCAATCCAGCGTACATTGCTTCCATTCCAACACAGGAACGCGTAGTATTCTCTCTCAGTCTGGGATAATCTAAATTGACAATGTCATTCTTTAAATGGAGAAATGCAGCAGGGAGTTCTTAGTGCAGCGGCGAGAAATTGGGTTAGTAATCTTTGAAGACTGGAACGTGGCAGCTGCTGTTATTTAAATTCGATGAATAAAATCTGGAAAATGAACACAATCTCAGGAACAGAGACAATAACTTTAATATACTGAAAACTCATTCATTCAAGTCCCTTCGAAAGGGAAACCTGCCGACCAAAACGAGTCCTGTCAACATGCGACTCCAGACCCACAACAATGTGGTTCACCCATAAATACCCTCTGACTCAGTTCAAGGTGAATTACGAATGAACAACTAATGTTCTTCAGACCAATGATAACTTTTCGTGGGAGAATAAGGAAGCATAAAAATATATGGACATCGGGGGAAATGGGAATCGTGTCTGTGTGGACTCGAATTCAACTGTTTGTCAAGCTAAATCGACAAAAGTATACCGCAACGCCAAGAAGTCAGGGCCATGGGATGACTGCTGGAAGGGATTCAATTACCCGCTGAGCTGTAAACTCAATTGCGCAGTCAGAATGCGCACAGGTCACTCACCACACCCATATGTGAGAAGTGATGACCCCGGAGAACAACTGACAGAGTGAACAGCAAGTTTACAAATGACAGTAGGAGTTCAACGCTGTTGTTATCGCAGCTGTTATCCCCAACCAACAATGAACCCTGTTTGGATGCGTGCTTCCAGTGGAGTTCGACTGTTTTTTGATGTCAACCAATGATTTAGACTTAGTTGTAGGAGATATCATTCAGAGGTTTGCTGATGATTCAACAATTGGACGTGAAGTTGACTATGACGAAGAATGTCAGAGACTGCAGGGATGTCTCAATAAGATGGAAAGGATAAATGGCGAATTGCATTGAATTCAGATCAATGAGTGTAAACGAAATCGGGGAGAAGAAACAATAGCAATGTGTACTCTGTGTGGTGTAGACAGACAAAGACATCTTGGGGTCGACGTTCATGATCGCTGAAGATCAATGGACAGGGGAATCAGTTGGACGGAAGTCGTACTGTAGATGCTGGAAATCAGAATCAATATTAGAGTGGTGTTGAAGAAGCACAGCAGGCCAGGCAGCATCCGAGATGCACACAAAAAATGACGTTTTGGGCAAAATGCCTTCATCAGGAATAAGGCTTGGAGCCTCGAGTTTGCGAAGATAAATGGGTGGGGTGGGGTTTGGGAGAATTTATCTGAGACTGCAATAGGTAGATGGAGGTGGGTATAAGAGTGTTAGTTCGGAGAAGCGGTTGGGGTGGATAGGTGGGAAGGAAGATGGACAAGTGGGACAGGTCAGTAGGACGGTGCCAAGCTGGAAGTTTGGAACTACGGTAAGGTAGCAGGTGAGGGGAAATGAGGAAACTGGTGAAATCCACATTGATCCCATGGGGTTGATTTGTCTTGAGGCAGAAGATGAGACATTCTTCCTCTAGGATTCGGGTGGTGAGCGAGTGGCGGTCGAGGAGGCCCAGGACCTGCATGTCCTCGTGAGAGTGGCGGGGGGAGTTGAAGTGTTCGGTCACGGGGCATTGGGGTTGATTGTTGATGGTGTCCTGGAGACGTTCTCTGAAGCGCTCTCCAAGAAGGTGTCCGGTGGCCCCACTGTAGATGAAACTGCATCGGGAGCAACGGATGCAATAAATGGCAAGTGTGGATGTGCAGGTGAACCTTTAATGGATGTGGAAGGCTTCCTTGGGACATTGGGCGGAGGTGTGGGTGTGTGGGCGCAGGTTTAACAATTCCTCTGGTGGCAGAGGAAGGTGCCAAGAGGGGAGCGTGGGTCATTTGAGGGCGTGGACTTGACTAGGTAGGCATGGAGGGAACAGTCTTTGCGGAAAGTGGATAGGGGTAGGGAGTGAAAACTATCCCTGGAGGTCAGTGTTACTGATATTTTTTAGAAACCCACTGACTCCCACAGCTGTCTGGATCTCAACTCCTCCCACCGCACCACCTGCACCAATGTTATGCTGTGTTCTCAACTCCTCCGCCTCTGCTGCATCTTCTCCAAGAGGACCAGTACCACAACAGAACACAGCAGATGGTCTTCTTCTTTAAAGAATGGAACTTCCCCTCCCATGTGGTTTAAGATGCCCGCTAACGCATTTCATCCATGTCCTGCACGTCCATCCATGAACCCCATATCTCCAAACACAACAAGGACAGATCAAGGACAGAGGAAGGTCCTCAACTTCCATTCCACCAACCTCCGCAAAAATCACATCATCCACCGACATTTTCGCGACCTCTAAATTGACCCCACCACCAGGGATATATTTCCCTCCCCAAACCCTTTTTCCTCAAAGACCTTTCCCTCCGTGACTCTCGAGTGACGTCCATGCCCTCAAGTGACCCACCATTCCCTCCCAGCACCTTCCTCTGGCACTGCAGGCATTGCAAAACCTGCACCCATATCGTACCACTCACATCTATCCAAGGCTCCAGTGGAGCCTTCTATATCCATCAAAGGTTCACCTATACTTCCACAGATGTCATTTTTTGTATCTGCTGTTCCAGCTGCTGTCACCTCTAAATTGGGGAGACCGGATATCTTCTGATAGAATACTTCAAACAACATCTCCAGGATACCTGTAAGAATCAACTCCACTGCCCTATGGCCAAATATTTCAACTTCGCCTCCCACTCTCCTGAGGATATGCAGGTCCTGACTCACCTCCATCGCCACTCCCTCACTACCCAACGCCTGGAGGAAGAACGCCTCATCTTCTTCCTCGGGAACCTTGAAGCCCATGGCATCAAAGTAGATTTCATCAGTTTCCTCATTCCCACTACCTTATCTTAACCCAATTCTAAACTTCCAGCTCAGGACCGCCCTCCTGACCTGTCTTACCTTGTATTTTCATTCCCACCTATCCATTACACCTTGCAATATGACATATCACTGTCAACCCCCACCTCTATCCACCTACTGCACTCTCAGCGACCTTCTTCCCAGACCCACGACCTCCCATTTATCGCTCCACCCCATAGGCTGCCTGTCTCACTCCTAATGAAGGGCTTTTGCCCGAAACGTTGATTTTTCTTCAGATGCTGACCGACTTGCTGTTCTTCTCCAGCACAACTTTCATCTTGAAGGGATTGAGGGGGATATTGGATTTTTCTGTTGTTGACCACAGACCGTTGCAGCGAGGAGAACTTTGGCAAACACCAGTTTAGGGAATAGCTAAAGGTCTGAGCACAAATCTGGTCACTGCATTAATCAACATTTATAAATTTTTTAGATTAAAGATGGAGGGCTGAAGTATGCAGCTTTGCCCATCAAGATTGATTCACCACTCAATGAGTTTATCATTGATTCATTTCAAAGTCAGGCTGCTATTAGCCTTGGAGGGGAACTTGCAAATGGTGGCGTTTCGTTGCATGTTCCAACCTTGCCCTGTTAGTCAGTTCAGCTGTTCAGCTTTGAAGGTTCGATCAAAAATTCTCGGATGAGGTACTCCAGTGCATCGTGTAGTTGGTGCGCTCTGCTGCTATTGTGCCTTAACGGTGAAGAGAATAAATATTCAGGTGTTGAATCGGGTACAATCAAGTGACTGCATTGTCGTGGATGGTGTCCAGTTCCTTAAGTGTTGTTGAAGTCACACCCATCTCGGCAAATTGAGAGCGTTCTGTTCCACATCTCATTTGTACCTTGCAAACGATGTAGGATTTACGGAGCAATGAGTTGAGTTTACAATCCAAAACTCTCTACCAACGGACATGTTTTTGTTGTTGAAAGTGTTTATATAGCCGGTCTCAATCCGTTTTCCCCAAATTCTAGCTCCGTGGACGATTACACCGGGGGACTAGGTTACAGTAAAGCCATTGAATGTCAATGGAATATGATTAGGTTATTATTTGTCAGATTTATAATTACTCTATTTCGTTGTTGTGTGGACCAATCTGATTCCAACTGCTGGCTGATTTTAAGTTCCAATTCTCGTTTGTGCTTGAAATTCAACCGTTCCCTCACATAAGTTTCTCCACCTGCCTTAATAATATGTAAGGACGTTATAAGGGACAGCAGAGATTTACAAACATGGTGCCAACCCTGTATGAAATGGAGCTCAAAAATCACATAATAACAATTATAAACGTTCAATATTCGTGGGATCTTGACAGGGTGGATATGGGCAGATTGTTTGCTCTCTGGTATGGGGAGAGCATCAGAGGACATGAACTCAGAATTAGATACTGCCTATTAATTCAGAAATGATGAAGAATTTCTTTGCTCAGGGCCCAGTGATTCTGTGGAACTCTTTCCTGAAACTCTTGTTGAGGCTGATTTGTTGTGTATTTTCAAACTGTGCCAGACAGATATTTAACCAGCAAGTCGATGAAGCATTATCAAGGTTAGACAGGAGAATGGAGATGAAGATTATCAGATCAGCCATGAGTTCGTTGAATTGCGGAGAAGACTCAATGGGCTGAATCGCCGACTCCCAATCCTATATCATTTGATGTAACGCCTTATTTTATTGATAAGTTTAGAATTCTGAGGGGATGGGATGAAGTGATAGAAAAAGTTTCTCAAACTGATCAGACAGATCAGGAACTAGGCTCATAAACTGATGAATAAGAAATGTGCAAAACTTGGAGTCATAAATGGCACTGGGCACACCACAGATGGGTATTTGTGCAGACATTGTGATTACTAATGAAAATTGGTGGATCTTATATTGTTGCCAACTTGGTGATCACGCTGGATGATGGAATGCGGTATGATTCATGCAGCAAAAGCTTATGAAAGAATGAATGATTTGTTTCATTTGAAACGTTTTCTGCAGTTCCAATTCAATTGACTGTTTGAAATACTGATCAGAACTTTGTGTGGAGTGTTACATTAAAATTCACAATCCCACTGGATAAACTATTGCACCCGATCTCTCCTTAGTTGATTCACTTTCGTTCCATGTAAATTAATAGAACGTCAAGATGGAATGAACGGAGGAAAGAAACGTTGCACTCCTTTTCATTATCCCAATTTAACTTACAACAGAATCAAATTGCTTTATTTCGACCTTGATGTGGTATCGATTTATCACAAATCTCTGGTTCAATGAAGGACAAGAGCAAGAATCTCCATCCAATGTACATTAAAGATACGAGGCACAAAGGGAAACCACAGCTGCTTATAATGGAAGTAACAGCCAGAGTCAGATTCAAATCCACACATGCGCATTGGAAGACCAACCCGTCGCCTTCACAACTGGGCCACTTCAGCCCATGGCAATGGGGCACACATGTGACCACATCAAGACTACATTCGGGGCACCGAGGGGATAAGACATTCCCTGAGCGGTATCGAATCCACACCGTTATGTTTCTGCTTTCAGCGGAATAATAATACCAGCAAAATCCAAGGAATTGACCTCGTCCTTGGAAGGAATACCTTGTCCTTGATTTATTCCGATTCGGAACTGTCTCAGAATGAACCAGCAAACATGAAATTCCCGTCACATTCACACGCACATTTAGTCTTGACGCATAATTTCTTCAGACAGTTTTTCTCTCTCACGTGAAGAAGTATATACGGATAGAAAAGTGAAGGTGATGATTTAGCTCGATGGGCTGTCTCATATGGCTGAACCTGAAGAGGATAAAATTCCCAGAAATGCAGTGTTGTTCGTTTCATTTTATTAATTTTGCTGCAACTTCAATCGGTTCATTGCAATGATCGGAAGTGAATTGGATTTATGCGATTGGAACGTTTAATGTTGCATTCAATTTTGATCCGAATTTATTTCAGCTTAAAGGAAATACCGATGAGAAAATCAGAAGGTGAAACAACAAAACAAGATGTTATTTTTGATGCTCAGTTACTTTGGCAGATTTCATTGGGTATCAAATGAACCCAACATCATGGCGATTGTCCCATCTTTAAGCCATGGGATTAAAGCAGGAAATCGATCTCCAAGAGACGGGTCACTTCCTGTTCATTATGGAATAGCTTTCCTTGACAATATACAAAATCTGCTCAGTTCCATTTATAATGCTTCATGTGGAATATGAATAGAAATCTTTCAAAACTCTGAGGTTTTTTTGCTGAATCTTACTCAACTGCATACGTTTCCGATATTTCTTTGCATCTGAAGTCATCCAAATTAGACATTGTTTCCTCGCACCTTCTACCCCACCCCCCACTCACCCCCACCCCCCCACCACCACACACCACTTTTACACTTTTACCTGGCCACAGGCTGTCTCTCTCCTGGTGAAACTCACTGCTTGTGTGTCTCCAAATGTGCCTTTCCAAATATTTTGGAAACGAATTCTGTGAGTGATAGAAATTCTGCTCCCATCATTTCTTTGTCCAACATCGATGGGTTTGAAAGCCTGACGTTCAGAAATATGCGAACTTGAATGAGTGAATTTACCATCTATTTACTCTCTCCAAACCTCAAATCCTCCGGAAAACATCCATTCGGTTTTACTTGGTTCAGTGGCAAATTTTCCAACACACAAATAAGTAAAATTCCATCCCCACTAAACGTCGTCAGCGTCGTCTCTAATGCCTTAGCAGCCCAGTAAACACTGGCAGTGTCCTCTCTGATAGAATCACAGATTCCCTACAATGCAGAAAGTGCAGTCCAGCCAATAGAGTCTGTAGGGACATTCTGAACAGCATCTCAACCAGACCTAGCTCCCGTCTCTATCCCCGCAGGCCTCTGCCTTGTGATTTCAAATAAACCTTTTGGAATAAAACCTGGCATCGTATGACTGCTGACCTTTTCACTGCGTTACCCATGGCTAATTCACTTAACTTACTGAATTCACTCCCTGGACACATCAGCGCAATTTAACATGGCTAATCCACCTAACCTACAGACTTAACAGTAGTGCGAACCACTGAGCAAATGTACCATCACATTGAACACTATCTGTATCATGTGTTATGGCTTAACACACTGGTAACTCCGCCTCGTGAAAGCAAGCCGCGCCCACCAACCCGAATTCAATGCATCCAAACGCGGTTCTACGCTGTACAACCTCATTGTACACAAAGCTGCTGGAAATATTTCTGCACTCAGATCTGAATGGGTTTACTTTGTTTTCTTCCTCAGATTCCTGGTTTAAATAAACACATCAGTCAGGAACAACTCTATATAATGGTTTTCATTCCAATAAAAACACTGTGTGCAGTTTGCAGAAGTTACGTGTTTGCATTTTCACTGACACTCTCTCTCCCCAGGAGCTGCAGTCCTTCCCCATGCTGATTCAGACAGCACTGTCTTTCGTGTGACACATCCAATCGAGAATGTAAGGCCAGGCATTAATAACCTTCACTGGGTAACAACGCGACAGGTTTAAAATCTTTCCGATGTCCCCAGCTGAGAATTGAACCCTGTGACAGGCGGGGACACTAACCACGATACTGTGGAGGAAAACAACGTCGAAGGACGCCCTTCAGCCTGTTGTGGCTGCACTTGTCCAACACAACTGCTTAACGGCATAAATCAAGTTTTCCATTATTTAGCCCATAGTCTTATATGTTTTGGCATCACAATTTAAAATCTCAATTTTTTAAAGGTTAGAACGATTCCCGCCTCTCTGACCCTTTCTGCACATCTACTCAAACCTTTCTGCCTTTTTCCGAAAAATCTTGGCCCCAGTGTTCGATCTCTCCATCAATAAGAAACGCTTCTTTCAGTCTATCCTATCCATATCCCTCAGCATTTTGTACATCTCAGTCATGTCTTCTCCAATCTCTGTGACAAACTACCCCAGTCTGTCCAATCTCTCCTCACAACTGAAACTCTTCAGCCCAGACAATATCCCAGTGAATCTCTACTGCAACGTTCCCAGTGCGATCACATCCATGCTATACTTTGAATTGCAGAACTGCACGCAGTAATGTAGCTAGAGTCGAATGAACTTTTTTTCTATTCTGTTACAGTATGAGGGCGTCGCTGGTTCGGCAGTATTTATTGCTGTCCCTAATTGCACAGCGGGAAGTTGAGACTCAACCATATTGTAGTGAGTCTGGAGTCACACTGAGGCCCGAAAAGTTAACAATTGCAGTTCCCTTCCTGAAACGACGTCAAATGATTTTGTATTTTCAACAATTGGTCAAGGATATATAGGAGTTATTAGATTCGTAATTCCAGATATTTATTGAATCCCAATTCTACCACGTAGCATGGTTGGAGTCAAACACGGGTCCCTAGTGTCTGAATTAACAGTTCAGTGGTTAGTGGTAAAAGCACTCGGCCATTGCAGAAAAGCAGTGAGACTGATCTTTTCCAATGAAGTCGCTTTTCCCCGATTCTGTCCTGTGCCATTTTCCTGAGCATCAACCCCCCCCCCCCCCCCCCCAATAATATTTGGTCCATGTCGGTAAAAGCTGCTACATGAGTATTGATCTCACAACAGTGTTAACCAAATGGATCAACTGGTCTGCAGGTCCCGATGGTGGGGTTGGGGCACGTTCACCCAGCAACACTAACTGCAGCCACACTGACTGATCTGTATCAATGTGAGAGTCTGTATTAGATTCTGCAGTGCCTTAGTGAAATAGGAAATGACTCCACAAACACATGATGAAATAGCAGCGCTCCGAAAGCTAGTGCTTCAATTAAACCTGTAAGATCATAACCTGGTATTGGGTGATTTTTAACTTTGTACTCCAGTGTCCAACACCGGCATCTCCAAATTAATGAAATGGGGGTATGGGATGGAAAGTTCACTTAGTGATCGTAGGAGGGAGGAAATCTCTGAGAACGGGTGGATTTGAATTCTGACATATGAAACACAGAGATGTGGGCGAGCAGAGCTTGAAGGGAAAAAAAATCATCACCTTGGAGAAAATCACCATATTGACGCAACTGAGTCCATTGTGTTTCACATCGAGCAATTACTTCCATAACTCGGATTCGAGCAGAGGTTGCTGTGGCTACAGCGCAGAGTACTAACCACTATACGATCACAGCATCCCACCGACCGACACACGAGCCAAAAGCAATAAGTAAAGTATCATTAGAAATATTAGAAAGAGCACCAAATGCACAATATCAGTGATTCGCGTACAGTGGCAGATATGTGGGAACTCAGAATGGGCTAACCATTTAACATCGATGCCCCAAGTGGCTGTCGTGATTCCATCATCAATATGCTGAAGGCTGAGATAAATAGATTTCTCCAAAACATCAAAGACTCCGGGGACAGTGTAGCTTTTGTTACCTGCACATCCACCAATATCACTTATAGTGTCCGTTGCTCCAGGTGCGGTCTCCTCTACATTGGGGAGACTGCACACCTCCTAGCAGAGCGCTTTAGGGAACATCTCCAGGACACCCGCACCAATCAACCACACCGCGCTGTGGCCCAACATTTCAAACGCCCTTCCAACTCTACCGAAGACATGGAGGTCCTGGGCCTCCTTCACCGCCGCTCCCTCACCACCAGACGTCTGGAGGAAGAACGTCTCATCTTCCGCCTCGGAACTCTTCAACCCCAGTGCATCAATGTGGACTTCAACAGTTTCCTCATCTCCTCTTCCCCCACCACACACCAGTTTCAAACTTCCAGGTCAGCACTGTCCCCATGACTAGCTCTGACTTGTCCTACCTGCCTATCTTCTGTTCCACCTATCCGCTCCACAATCCCCCCGACCTATCACCTTCAACCCCTCCCCCACTCACCTATTGTACTCTCCCACCCTCCTCTCACTTGTCTCTCCACCATTCAGGGTCTCTGCCTGTATTCCCGATAAAGGGCTTTTGCCCGAAACGTCGATTTTACTGCTCCTCGAATGCTGCCTGAACTGCTGTGCTCTTCCAGCACCACTAATCCAGAATCTGGTTTCCAGCATCTGCAGTCATTGTTTTTACCAAGCCTTTGTTGAAATATATGTTTCAATAGCAATGCAGTTTAACATCGGCTACTTCACGAGTTTCCCCACACAAGGCAGTAACCACTGCCACATAGTCCCAGTTCCTAGCCCCAGGATCAGAGGAACTGAGTGGCGCAGTCGCGAAGATGCAACTTGAAATCGGGATGGGAATGATGTCGCAGAGATACTCGATGGCTCACGTGACACAACCGGAGAATGCACGGTATTTCTATGACGGTTTAGAGGCGCAAGCAATTCCGAGGTTGGGAGTGCTTCTGGTCAAAGGCGGGGCAGAAGGGAATATGTATTCCCGTTTATAATAACAGCAAGCTACAGTGCATCTTGCAGAGACAGCCGAGTGCCACAACTGGGGCGTGGGCAGCTGGTTTGAAGTTTAATTTTGCTTCACTATCACCCAGTTCCCTGGAATGAATTGCTTTCACCATTTTTATTTCCAATTGTTTGATATCTCCCTGCAGTCTGCGGCTTTCTTTCTCATGGTTAATTGCATGACTAACTGTTGCATGATCTGCACACTGCTAAATGACGGCCACTACAAGTAAATATGAATCATTGATCTACATGTTAAAACAGTGGAACTCACTGCAGGCATGCTTCGTAGGTTTGCAGGCGACACCAGAATTGTAGACAGTGAGGAAGATTATCTAAGTTTGAAAAGAATCTTAATCCAAGGAGTTGTTGGACTTAAAAATGGAACATGGAGTTCAACCTGGATAAATGGAAGGTATTGCATTTTGGTACAACAAAAAGAGTATGGCTTTGCGTATGTTGGAGAACACGGAAGCTCGGGATGCAGGTACATAATTCCTTGTCGTTTGCATTACCTACAGACAAGATGGTTCAAAGGCATTTAACATACTTCCCTTCATTGTTCAGTCCTTTGTGTATAGTAGTTGGAACGTTATGTTAAAGTTGTGCAGGACATTGATGAGGTCTCTTCTGGAATATTATGTCGAGTTCTGGTCGCCCAGTTGTAGGAATAATATTATTCAGCTGGAGCAGGTTCAGAAAAGGTATGTACGCATGTTGTTGTGTGTTGCAGGTTTCAGTTACAATGAAAGGCTGGATAGGCTGAGACTATTTTCAGATTCGAGATTGGGGTGCTGGAAAACCACATCAGGTAACACAGAATCCCAGGAGCAGGAGAATCATTTTTTTCGCGCAAGTGTCGTTCACCAGGCTCTTCCCCGAAACGTCGATTCTCCTGCTTTTCAGATGCTGCATGACTTGCTCTGCTTTCCCAGCACAACACTCTCGACTCTGATCTCTCATTTGCAGTTCTCATTTTCTCCTAGTTGAGACTGTTTTCACTCTAGGTTAGGGGTTTGAGCGGCGATCTGACAGAAGTTTATGAATTATTGAGAGGCAAGTTAGTTAACGATATCTGCCTTTTTCCCAGGATGGGGATTTCAAGGCGATAGGGCATATCTCTAAGATGAAAAGAGAGATTTTAAAAAAAAAGTCATGTGAGGCATTTTTTTAGGGAAGGTGTTTTACGTGTGCAATTAACTTGCTGAGGTTGTGATGGATGAGGGTACGTTTGCAACATTTAAAGGGCAATTGATTCCAAACATGAATGGGAAAGTGTGATTTTAAAAATAAATTTATTCATGCCTAGCTCATCAGTTATTTCCCAGAGGGCATTTAGGAGTCAAACACGGTATTATCCATCTGGAGTCTCCTGTGGGACAGAGTAGATGAATATGACAGTTTGCTTCCCGAACTGGCATGAGTGAATCAGATGGAGTTTCCACACAACTGATTCAGTTCATCACGAGACTCTTCAATTCCAGGTGCTTATTGAATTCAAACTCCACTAATCTGTCATGCCAGGACCTGAACCCTTTGTCCCCAAAGTATTACCTGGGTTTCGGATTAACAACACAGTAAGAAAACTACAAAGGCATTATGACCACTTAACGGCTCCAGCAGGAGACAGATGGGACGAGATTAGTTTGGCAGTACGTTCAGCATGGATTGGTTGGACTGACAGGCCTGTTTTCATGCTGTATGTCTCTCTGACTGATGCTATGGAGCAAATAGGCTGGTTGGGATTAACAGCAGCATTGACAGCATAACTGAACACCTGATGGGATATGTAATCCTGTTGGAGTTTCCGGAGGTTGTTTTGCTCAGTGATCCCTTCCCACACACGGGACTGGTGAACGGTCACTCCACAGTCTTACTGATTAAATGAGTTTCCATTTCTATGGTTAATTGAATCCCTTCCAGCAGTTCCCACATTGCCCTGCTTTCTATGTGGCATCGGCCTCCTTTTTTTCTACACAGGGTGAACGATCCTTTGAAATTGTGTCGACACAGATACAAATCCCGTTTTCCATGTTAGGAATGTGTTTTCACTCTTTCTCATTCACCCACAGGGTGTGAGTATCACTGGTCAGGACAACATTTATTCTTCGCCCCTCATGCGTTGCTGCCTAGCTACACCACAAACCTGGGTCAGATCCCAGCCTCTGGTGTCTGTCTTTGGGCAGTCTGCACATTATCTGCCTGTTTGCGTTTTTATTTCTCCTTCTGACCAAAGAAGTGCCAGTTGCAGGGATCAACAATGGGAAATGCAGGCTTATGGGATAGGGAATACCGTGGGGTCTGGTGGGATGCGCTTCGGAGCGACCGTTTGGACTGGAAGGGCCGACTAGCCTGCTTCACCAACGATGGGGATTATTGAATCAAGGGTCAGCGCATGTTTTTCTAGTCCTGGCGTCTCTCGTAGGCATGGCTGGGTGAAGATGCTAGAATCCCCTGCATAAGGGACGTAAATGAATGGGATTGCAGGAAATTAAAGTTATTATCTCTTTTCCTGAGATAAGGCTTGCATTTCAGGTTTTATTCGTCAAAGTTAAAAATCTCCGTTTCCGTGTCCCAGTCGCCAAGGATGACAAGTTTAAAATATCACCCCAACACCACATTCTCCAGGTTGAAGTCTTGACTGTGTGGAAGAAACTGATACTGAGCTGATGCAAGCAAATGTAGCTGCCATCGCCAGTGTCAGAGATACAGATCCATATAGCAAAATCATCTTTTAAATCCACCACTGCAAAGTTAAGGTCTCATCACGCCACACTTGTGCCACTCACCTGTCTTAGAAAGATGCACTAGAAATCGCTACGATAGTATAAACGGGGACAACCATTCCCTTGAGCAGGAGCATACTCAAACGAGGAATTTCTTGCGCCTCTATACCATCAGAGAAGGACAGCACGCTCAACTATTGCATCACTGGAGCCAGAGAGTAACTTTGCGCACTTATTCCCATCTCCATTTCTGGTTTGATCTGGGCGGCTGTGCTGATGTTAAGCTAAAATGCTATTGAAGCATACATTTCAACAATATCCTGTACTGTCCCCCGAGTCTTTGATGTTTTGCCGAAATCAATGGATCTCAGTTTTCAACATTCTTATTCAACGGATCTCCACACTTTCTGATGACATCGAAGTGAAAGATTCAGCTCATTCTTAGTTCCCACATGTCTGTCAGTGTTCGCTGAGTACTGATATTGTACATTTGCTGTTCTTCCCAACATTTCCTCTGCTAGTATACTTATTGCTGCTTGCAAGGATCCTATTCCGTGGTTACTGTGATCGTGGTTGTCGTTATTTTGCATTGTGACCACAGCGACATCGATTTGAAACGAAATCACGGCACAAAGTGTTCTCTCCGTTGTCCTTTGTGTGACACATGCCACGATATTAATTGTTTTACCTTCAAATTCCGCTCTCTCACATCTCTGCGTTTCATATATCAGGATTCAAACACACCCGTTGTCGGAGATTTCTCTCCTTCCCACGATCATTAAACCTCCTTTCCGTCCCTCCTCCCATTTCTCTGAGGCAATGCACAATCTATCACTTTCTTTCACATTCATACTGTTCTGTCTGTGCTGCTGCTTCGGTTACTGTGGTTGGGTGAATGTGCCCCAATCCCAACATCGGGACCTTCAAACAAATCGATCCATTTGTATACCACGGTTGTGAAATCAATCCCCATGTAGCAGCTTTTACTGACATAGGCCAGAGACAATTGGAGCGTCACGCTCATGGAAAATACCCAGGACCGTTTTGATGAAAAGACATTTTGTTGGAAAAGATCAGCTTTTATGGCTTTCTACGTTGGTCTTGTGGTAATTTCATAGGACTGCTAATCCAGAGACCCAGGTAATAGTCTGGGTACTTGGGCTTGAATCCCACCATGCCATGATTGTCAAATTTGGATTTTAAAAAACTGCAAGGAAGAATCTAATGACTATTATATATCCATTGACGATTGTTGAAAAACAAATCTGTTCCACAGATGTCATTTCGGGATGGAATTTGCTATCTTTATTTGGTCTGGGCTGCATGTGACTTCAAACTCATAACAATATGGTTGAGTCTCAACTGCCCTCTGGGCACTTCGGAATGGGTAATAAATTTTGCTTAGCCAGAATCGCCCTCATACTAATCCAGAAATTTTAAAACAAATTCTCATTAGGCTCAAACAAGTGTGTTGTGTGCAGTTTTGCAAGTCACATTATTGCATGGTTGTGATCACACTGAGAAAATGTCAGGAGATATTTACCAGGATACTGTTTGGGCTGAAGAGTTTCACTTGTGAAGAAAGACAGGACAGAGTGGAGTGTTTGTCACAGTGTAAAGGAGATGTCGACAAGACATGATTGAGTTCGGGAATGGACAGGGTTGAATGAACGAGTTTCCCATTGATGGAGAGATCGATCAGCAGGGGCCAGAGACTTCAGGAGAAAGGTAGAAAGCCTTGAGAAGATGTGCGGAAAAGTTTTATCAGCCAGTGAGTGGTTGGAATTTGGAATACACTGTCTGCATTTTTCAGAGCGGCAGAAATCCTTATAACTTGAATAAATATTCAGATGTGAACGTTTGATTCAAGACATATAAAGCTGTGGGGTAAGCATTCTGAAATGGGATTCAGTTCATTAGGCAGGTGTTTTTGACAAGTGTGGCCACAATTGGTTGAAGGGCCTCCTTTGACAATCTTGTCCTCGGTAGTATAATGGTTAGTGTCCCCGCCTGTCACAGGGCTCAATTTTCCCCTGGGGACAGTGTAAACGTTTTAAAACTATCGCTCCATTCCCAAGTGCGGGTATTGATACCCGTCCTTCCATTCTCGATGGGGCATGTCACACGAAGGACAGTTCTGTTTGAATCAAGGTTGGGGGGGAAGGACTGCAGCTCTCAGGGAGGCAGAGTGTCAGAGAACGGCCAAACATGTGTCTTCTGCAAACTTCACCTTGTGACTGTGTTGGAATGAAAAGCATTTGACAGACTTGTTCCGGATTGAAGTGTTTACTAGAAGCAGGAAGCTGAGGAAGAAACAACATAAACGCATTCAAATATGAGTGCAGAAACATTTCCCGCAGCACGAATGAAATTGTAAAGGACAGAATAACGTTTCGATACATTGAATTTGGGTTTGTTTTGATGAGGCTGTTACCAGGGTATCAAACCATTAAAAAATGATACAGATTTGCTCAGTATGATGGAACATTGTCTCAGTAATTCGCACTGCTGTTCAGAGGGAGGGTTAGGTTGATTGGCAGAGTTAAATTGCCCTCTCGTGTCCAGGGAGTGAATGAAGTAAGTTAGGTAAATTAGCCATGGGTAACGCGGGGATAAGGTCAGAAGTCACAGGACATCAGGTTATACTCCAACAGCTTTATTTGAAATCATAAGGGGGAGGGATTCCCCTTCTTCAGGTGAAATATTAGGAAATAGGAAGGGGAGATAGGTCTGGGTGAGATGCTCTTCAGAGAGTCGATACCGGCTCGATTGACTCTAATGCTCGTTCTGCACTGTAGGATTCCGTGATTCTATGAATTAATAACGACGCTGTTTACTGGGGTGTAAAACCATTAGAGAAGATGCTGATGGGGGTGCACTGAGAATGAGATTTTATTCACTTGACTTCTTGGAAAATTGAGAACAGTTATCGCTGAACCAAAGAAGACTTAATGGGTTTTTTTCAGGTTAAGAAATGTTTGGTCAGAGTAAATAGGTGGAAAGGTCTCTCTTTCAAGTAAGTAAACATCTACATGTCAGGCATTCAATACTTTTGATAAAACCTTTGAAGGACAAAAAAATTTATGAGAATAGAATCGCTGTCACTCCGATAATCTGTTTTTCAAAATATTTGGAAAGGCACATTTGGTGACATACAAGGAATAAATTTCACAAGGAGAGAGACAGCGTGTGGCTAGGTAAAGGTGCAGATGTGGTGTGTAGTCGGTCGGAAGCTGCAGGGAAACAATGTCTAAGTTGTTTGACTTTAAATGTAAAGAAATTTCTTAAATGTGTGCAGCTGAATAAGATTCGGTTCCAAAACTCTGCATCTTGAAAGACTTGGCATAACATTCCACCTAAAGCATTGCAAATGGAACTGAGAGGATTTTTATTCATTGTGAAAGGAAGATATTACATAATGAATAGGAAGTGACCAGTTGCTTGGAGATCGACGTCCTGCTTTCATCACATGCGTTAAGGATGTGAGAACAAACAACATGATGTTTGGTCCATTTAATACTCAGCGAAATCTGCCAAAGCAACAAGCAACAAAACTGGTGGGTTTTCTTTTGCACTTTAACCCTCTGTTTTTCTCAGCAGTATTTTCCTTCAGCTGAAATACAGTCAGAGCAAATTTGAATACAACATTGATCGTTCCAATGAGATATATCAAATTTACTTCCGATGATTACAATGAACATTGTGAGGTTTCAGCAACATTAAAATGAAGCGAACAAAACTGCGTTTCTTGCGATTTGATCCAATTCAGGTTCAGCCATATGAGAAAGGCCATTGAGCCACAACATCGCCTTTATTTCCCTCTCCATGGCAGCTTCTTTACGTGAGGAAGAATGTGACTGAAGAAATTATGAGTCAAATGTAGATGTAAATATGATGGAAAATTTTTGTCCTGTTTCATTCTGACTCAGTTCTGACTCAGAGTGTATCAATGACAGCTATTCATTCTGACGAGCATAGCTATTTATTGGATGTTGCTGTTGTTGTAATTCTGGTGAAAGCAGAAACACAATGGTGTGGATTCGATTCCACTCTGGAAATTTCTCATCCATGACTTTCACTGCATGTAACCGTGATGAGGTCATATGTCACCTCTCTACAAAATGTGCTGAGGAGACCGAGCGATTATGGTGGTGGGTTATTATACCGCTGTGCTCCACATTCACGGATTCGAGTCACATTCTGGTTGCTAACTTTTCGCACCGCTTTAGCAGTTTTTCTGTACACCTCACACCTCTGGTATAGAATGGATCAAAATTCTTGTTCTTGCCCTTCACTGCACGTGCGATTGACAAATAACCGACACCACATTAAAGTCGAAATGAAGAGTGACAGCAGTCATTCTATTCAATTGTAGATGAAATTGATGTAATGAGAAGGAACGCATTTTTCTTTCCGCCCTCCATTCCATCTTGTCTTTCTATGAAATTACATTGAAAGGAAGAGAAACAGATAACAAGAGATGAGGAGCACAAGTTTATCCAGTGGGGTTGTTCATGAGTATTTTAACCCTACAATTCGCACAAAGATCTGATCAGTATTTCAAACAGTCAGTCGGAATTGGAACCACAGAAAATGTCTCCTTTGAAACAAACATTTCATTCTTTCACAAATTTCTGCTGTGTGTGAATCATACAACGATCCGTCATCAAGCGTGATCACTGACTTGCCAACTGTAGAAGATCTAGCAACTTCCTTCAGCAATCACAGCTTCTGTACACAGCCACCTGTGCTGGGGCCCAGTGTCATTTATTGCCGCCAGGTCACAGCACATTTCTTCTTCCTGAGTTTATGAGCCTTGTTCCTGATCTGTCTGATCTTTTCTGTCACTTCATCCCATCCCCTCCCAATTCTGAATTTATGAATAAAAGAAGGCGTTAGACGCTAATGTTCAACCAAGTGGAAGTATGCTCTTCAGCCCACTGAGTCTGCTCAATCATGCAACGAGCTCATGGTTGATCTGATTTGGAGATGCCGGTGTTGGACTGGGGTGTACAAAGTTAAAAATCACGCAACACCAGGTTATAGTCCAACAGGTTTAATTGGAAGCACACTAGCTTTCGGAGCGATGTTCCTTCATCAGGTGATAGTCAATATCTAATTCTAAGATTATGTCCTCTGGTGCTCTCCTCAGAGCACAGGGCAAGCCAGCTGCCCGTATCTTCCCAGTCAAGATCCCACGAATATTGAACGTTTTTAATTAATATAATGTGATTATAAAGTTCCCTTCCACCTCCTTTGGTTCAAGGAGAATAATCCCAGCCTAACCAAACATTCCATGAAGTTCTACTGTATACAGAGTTAACAACATGTTTGTAAGTCTCCGCTGTCCCTTACAGCGGCCTGACATATTACTAAGACAGGTGGAGAAATTTCGGTGAGGAACTGGGTTGAAATTTCAGGCGCAGACGGGAATTGGAACTTCAGAAAGCGATTAGAATCGGATTGATCCATAGAAGGACCAAATACAGCGAAGGTAACTCTGACAAATGAGAGTCTAATCATATTCGATTGACATTCAATGGCTTCAATGTAACAGAATTCCTCCGTGTAATCGTCCTGGGAGCTATTATTTAGGAGAAATGGAACCTGACCACCCATATAAAGAAGTTGACGACAAAAACATGTCGGTCAGTCGACTTTGTTTGATTATTAACTAAACACTTGTCTCCATGAAGCATACATCATCCGCAACGCACGAATTAGATGTTTAACAAAACTCTCTCCATTTGCCTAGGTGCATGTAGCTTCAATGCCACTGAAGGAACTGGGCACCCTACACAACAATGCAGCCACTTAACTGTACATTTTTCAACACCTGAATATTTATTCCCTTAAATGATAAGGCACAATTGCAGCAGAGTGCACCACATAGAAGATTCAATGGAGTAAGTAATCCAGGCTTTGTTGACAGAACCTTCAAATCTCAAAAACTGTAACAGCTATAAGGACAAGTTTGAAGATGCACTGAAACTTCACCATTTGCAAATTACCCTCCAGGCACATACCAGCATGACTTGGAGATGAATCAGTGGTAAATTCATTGAGTGGTGAAGTAGTTTGATGGGCAAAGATTTATACTTCAGCCGGCTATCATTCATTTTTAGTTTTTAAAAATGTCGATTATGTCATGGACCAGACGTGTGCTCATTCCTTTAGTTGTTTCCTGAACTGGCGGTAGCTAAAGATCGAACATCATCCACAGTCTGTGCTCAACAATAGAAAATATCCAAAAACCTCTTGAACAACTCAGCTCCCTGTCCAACGATCTTCAGGGATCTGTGAATGTCCACTCCAAGATCTCTTTGTTCCTGAACACCACTCAGAATCCTCATTGTTATTGTTACAACTCCCCAAATTCACTACCACTCATTGGTCATAGGGAAAAGCAGAATTCATTTCTAGAATAATGGTTCGGTTTTCTTTTTATCCTTCTGTGCAGACCTCCTGACTCCAGCAGTCAATAGAGGTAATTGCATCTAAATGCTCACCAGTGTACATAGACACAACCCCCTCACGCTTTAACATTGAATGAAGATCTCATGTGGCAGTCACTGAAAGCAATATTGCACGAACTGAAAACAGCTTGGAAGGTAAATCGTGTGTTTACAATCGTTTTATGTTGACTTGATTACAATAGAAAGGGTATCAGAATGCAAATGTAAACGGCCTTGCTGTGATCCCATCTTGAACATTGTTCAGTGTTGGATGCAGTTTCGAGTCTCCTTACCTAATAAAGTCCAAACCTAACATTGATAGAGTGCAGCAAAGGATGACCAGACTGCTCTCTGGGATTACCGGGTTGTTGTCTGAGCAAAGTTTGTTTCGACTGGACCTGCATACCATGTTGTTTAACAAAATGAGTGGACATGTCAAAGAAATATATAAAACTCTGACAGGTCTAGACACACTGGAAGCAGGGATGACAACTACCCCGAGCTGCGTCTCCTAAAACAAGAGACCAAAAAATTTGAAACATGCAGACTATTGTGCATTGAGGTGAAAATAGATGTCTGGTCTCAGAGATTGGTGAACTTGGTGCATTCTCTTCCACACGACGCTGTGGAAGACCAGACATTCAATATTAATAATGATTTCTATTCACTGAAGGTTTCGGAAGACACCAAGCATACGGTGTGGAAATAAGATTTCAGTCACCATTATATTAGATTGGGTGGAAAATCCGATACACCAAAGGGAGCACTGCAGTTCCTATTTTATATTTTCCCAAGCTCAATCACTTTAAAGTATAGTTTCCACTCCTTTACAGATGTTGCTCTGCCGTATTTAGGAAAGCACTGCAAATATTGTCATAAGGTCTCCAATGTTAGAAAGGAGTTCTCTGAAGGTCGACAGGACTCTGTTTCCATTCCCTTTTCTGCTGCTGAGGCTGGGGCCATATGTTCTCTCTGGTTTTATCCTTGATGACCTCGGAGAAGCATTGTACAATTGAATGTCTTCCTTAGTTGATTTAGAGAATATTGAAGATGTATTGTGGATTGAGGAAAACAGAATGTTTACAAGACAATAGGAGGCTATTTGCCTGATTGCTCATCGAAAACCTGCCAAAATGCACAATTTGGAAACAGAGTTGATTGGCGATAGAACAAGAGAGAAAGAGAGGAATAAAAGCAAGAAAGTGAAGCTCGACAAACAGAGGAGAGAGACAGGCTGATGGAGAGAGAAAGTGGTGTTAGACGAAAGTGAAACTGGATAGTTCAGAGTACAGTGTGAGGGATGATTTACAGGAACAGACAGAAGATGGATGTTTTGTTTAGAATTGCTCATGGACTGCAAGCCCAGTTGTCAGGTGCCATACATAGTGAGCAATAATTGATTCTGGCTATCATCCCAGGTCATTTGCTTCCAATAATATCAGAGAGCTGGGTTGCTTACAGCTCTACGTATTCCAGTAGACCAATAGATATATTCCAAAGAGAAGATTAATTAATTGAACTGGCTGGGACAATAGCAACAGGAGCTAAAAAATCCGCTAGACACTGTGTGAGAGACTTGCTCACAGGATCTCAGTTAGGGGGCTCACTGCCAGAGGGAAAATCAGGAACTCAACTGTGGTTCAAATAATGATTGATAAAATTTAACACCACTTCCATGGTTTTGTAATTCACAGTTCAATTTAAATAGCTCAGTATAATGAGTACATTTCAACAAGCTAATCTCATTCTACTTTCCTTAGTTTTATATGAACAGAAAGTCACATTGTCCCTGTATATTGTGTTGAATAAACACACTTCATTCCTCGTTCCTCATTTTAGATATATCCGCAAATCTGCTTGTTTAATGAGTTTAATGAGTAATAAAGAGTAACGTTCAAACAGTAATTACTGAGGAATGGTATTGCTCCTCCGTGCAGTCTGAACTAGCATGTCACCAATTCTCTCAATTTTCTATTTCATCCTCATTGCCATAATCACACTATACTTGAAGTCCAGTGAATGATATTTCACCATAGTTCATGACATCGATATTCACGACATTTGAATAATACAATAACAGGCAAGAGTTTATCTGTTGTCTTGACTATTTTTCTCAGCCTTGGACACCATTACCATCATGGTTTGTAGATAGTCTTTGGGAGATTCAAGGTGTTTACTATATTATCCTCGCTATACTTGGTGTTCTCAGAAACTATGTGACATTTGAAATGCTAGCTTTCAGCTCAGTATGGATTTATCAGAGGAAGGCTCTTGCCCGAAACGGCGATTTCGCTGCTCGTTGGATGCTGCCTGAACTGCTGTGCTCTTCGAGCAGCACTAATCCAGAATTTGGTTTCCAGCATCTGCAGTTATTGTTTTTACCTCGTTGATTTTAACCCTACTGCGAATCATCTTGCAAGGATGCCTGCCTTGAAGAAGTTTTCCTCCTCTCTCTACATGGATTTATCAAAATCTGGTTCACAGCAATGTAATACACAGGGCTCATATTTCTTTGTTAAGTAGATGCAAGTTGTTTGCCCCAGTTGTAAGAGGTTGAGTGCATGTGTTGTGTCATCGAGATAACTTGTAAACAACATTAATTGTTTTGCAACGATTCCAGACTTAATAGCTGTAGTCTGCAACATTAGAAAAAGAAGATCGTGCAGTCACACTCTGTGCACTGTAAGATCACAGATAGTTAATACGGCCAGACATCCGAGCGCTGCAAGAGCCTACTTTCTGGCCCCAAAACACCGATCAGTATTTCCAGTCTCGAGGAAGTGACTGCTGATATCCAAAATTCATTAAATGATAAAAGGCAGCTGATTGTTTTCCAGCCTCTCCTCCCCACTGTCTGGGTCTGCAATATAACCCCATTCTCCTACTCCCAGCACAAAGCAAACCAAGCTTAGCATTTATGTGAAAATCTTGGCCAGAGTATGTAGGACGTCTGGAGATTAGGGGGCCTCCTCTAAATAAAGTGGGGTGGCTGCAGAGGGGCAGTAATGTCACTCACTGGACTGAGGACTAGCAGATCGAGATTACTTTGGATCAACGTCAAGTATTGCATTTTTGTAAAATAAATAAGGGCGGGACTTATCCAATTAAATGGAGTGTTTTGGTAGCGTTGGAGAACAGAGATACTTGGGGGGTTCAGGTATAATTCATTGTTGTTTGCATCACATGTAGAAACGTTCTAACGTGCTTGGCCTAAGTTGTTAGACATTTGTGTCTAAGAGGTGGGACCTTATGTTCAAGTTGTACAGGATGTTCGTAATGCAGGTCTGGTCGTCCTGTTGCATGGAAGATTCAGAGGAGATTTACCAGGATGTCGCCAAGAATAGAGATTTTGAGTTATGGGAAATGACAGGATAGACTGGGATTTGTTTAAAGATAAGCGTACCAGTTGGGGGCTAACCATACAGAGGATTATAAAATCATGAGGGGTATAGGTAAGTTTCAGTGACATAGTTAATTTCCCAAGTGTGATAAATTTCATGACTGCGGAAAGAAGAGAGGAAGAATATTCTTTTAAAGTCATTCAGTATAAGAACTGTGTAGCACTGAAGCATAAGCTTCAATCCAATCTGTCCATTCGGATTAGAAATCCTGAAATAATCTATTCAAGTTTTCATGTATTTGGCCCATATCTTTCCAAAGCCTCTCGGTTCATGTGCACATCCAGTTGCGTTTTAATGCTGTGTTGTACCAGACTCCACCACTTCCTCTGCTGAATCAAAATATAAATGCAGCAACCTCCATCCAATGAAAAGTTACCGCTTATATCTCTTTTAATTTTACAAATCTCAACATTAGCTGTGTGGACACACAACTGGATTGGTAGGTGCATTTGAGTATGTGTGTGTGGTGCGTGTTTGACGTGCGGGAGAGTGTGTGTTTGTGAGTTGTGTGTCTGTCTGTGTGTGAATTTATGTGTTTGAGTGTGTGTCTGTGTGTTGTATGTGACTATGGACATATGTTTCTGTATCTCTTATGTGTGTGTATTTGTGTTTGGAAAATGGTGTGTGGAGTGTGTGAGTGTTGATGTGTGTGTGCGTGTGTGTGTAAGTGCATTCGTGAGAGCGTGTATGTAAGTGAGAGATATTGTGTTCAGTGTGTGACAGTATATGTGCATCTGTGTTTGTCGTTCTTGTTGTTAGTATGTCAGTGTGTGCATCAGTGTGTGTGCGTATGAGTGTGAGTTCTTTTGTGTGTGTGTGTATATATGAGTGTGACTGTGTGAGAGTGTATGTGAGAGAGTGTTTGTGCGTGTCTCTGTGTGAGAAGGAGTGTTTGAGTGAGTGCGTGTGATTGAGTGTATGTCCCTGAGTCTGTGTGTGCCTGTGTGTGTGTTTGAGTGTGTGTATATCAGTGTGAGTGCAGATGTGTGTTTTTGTCTGAGTGTGTTTATGTGAGCATGAGTGTATGATTGTTTGTGTGCGTGTGTATGTGTTTTTGTCTGAGTGTGTGTGTGAGTTGGTGCGACTGAGTGTATGTATACGTCTGAGCATGAGCATGTGAGATTCTGTGTATGTGTGTGCGAGTGTGTGAGAGTGTGTTTGTGTGTGTGTCTTAGCGTATATTTTTGTGGGTGTGTGAGTGTCTGTCTGTGTCTGTGCTGTGCGTGTATGTGTGCGACTTTGCGTGTATGAGTGTGTCCTTGTGAGAGTGTGTTTCAGTGTGTCTGCGTGTATTTTGTGAGAGGAAATGTGTGTGACAGAGTGAGTGTGTGTGTGTGTGTGCATGTGTGTGTGTCTGTGTGCATGTGTGTTTGAGTGCGTGGCTCTGTGTGTGTGATTGTGTTTCTGCGTGTGTCGTGGTTGTGTGAATGCTTCAGAGTGAGTGGATGCGCTTGTGTGTCTGCATGTAAGCGTGTATATATGTCAGAGTAAGTTTGTTTGAGTGTGTGACTGACTGTGCATATCTGAGCGTGTGAGTCTGTGCATAAGCGTGTATGAGTACCTGTGTGTGAGTGTGTATGTGGTTTTGTCTGTCTGTGTGTCCGTGTGTGGGCGTAGGTGTGTCTAAGTAATTATTTGTGGATGTGCTTGTGTGTATGGGAGAGAGAGAAGATGTATGTGTTCACCTTTGTGTCTGCCTGTGCGTGTTTTAGTGTGCAGTGCGACTGAATGTATTTATGTTGGTGCATGCGTGTTTGTGAGAGAATCTGCCTGTGTCTGTGTGAGAATGTATGTTTGTTAGTGTGTGTCTTTCTGTGTGTGTGCGCGCGTGTGTGATACTGGGTGCGTGTATGAGTACGTGTGTGGGGGGTGGTGGCGGGGGCGGTATGGGATGCCCAATGCCACCTGTACAGTGGCTTTGGGATGCCATCTGTGACTGACAGTGACGGAAAGCTGAGCAAGTCTGGCAGCATCTGTGTAGAGAAATGGAATTCAATGTATCAGGTCTAGCGACAATTTCTCAGAACTCATATCAGGGCATACTTTAAATACCACAGAGTTTGCCAGTCCGGCCCCACACCAAGACACACGCACGAATGCAGATACATAAATACGTTCACAAACACGTTATATTTGTACAAATTCTGATATGGAGAATCTTAAATTATTTATTTTGCTCCATACTGAACTTCTCAATATTTCACTCGCACTGTCTGGTTTGCCAGTATTTCAGTCTGTCGTTGGGGAGTTTATCAGTATTGTGCTTGCTCACACTCGGGAACGTGTCAGTATTTCTGTGTGGAATGTGACACTTCATTGAACAATTTCAAAGATTGCAGTCCCAAAGTCAGGAAAAAAATTATTAATTGTGTCAAAGAAAATGTGGAATTCCAACAAGATAGTGTCATGGAGACACACAGACGAGGTCTAGTTAGGTGGATAAAGAACTAGTAGAACAACACAAAACCGAGAGTAGTAGTTGAGTCGAGGTCCTCGAAAGGAAGAAAGATGACCGGTGGTTTTCCACGAGGATTAGTGTTGGGGTCACTGTTGTTTCTAATATATATGAATGATCTGGAAAACGGCACTTTTGGTATGGAAAGCAAGTTTGCAGATGGTACAAAGATTGGTGGAGAAGGAGAAAGCATAAGGGACCGTCAAAGAATACAGAAGATTACAGATAGACTGGAGAGTTGGGCAGAGAATTCACAGATGGATTTCGAACCAGACAAATGTGATGTGATGCATTTTGGGAAGTCTAAGTTTCAAGCCAATTATACAGTGAACAGAAGAGACTTGGGAACAGTTGATAAGCAGGGAGATGTTAGAGTTCAGGTCCATTGTATCCTGAACGTTGCTGCAGAGGTGAGTAGAATGGTCAAGAAGGCATGGGGTATGCTTGCCTACATCGGACAGGGGATAGAGTAAAAGATCTGGTAGGTCATGTGAAAATACTACACGAACTTGTTGCGGCCGCATTTAGAATACTGCGTACAGTTCTTGTCGCTACATTACCAAAAGATGTGGTCGCTTTGGAGAGAGTGCGGAGAAAGTTTATGAGGATGTTGACTGGTATGGAAGGTCAGAGCTATGAAGAGAGGTTGAGTAGATGATATTTGTTTTCACTGGAAAAAAGTAAATTCTGGGTGGAACTGACTGATATCTAAAAAAATCATGAAGGCTTTTGATAGGGTAGATAGAGGTAAACTTTTCCCCAAGGTGAAGGATTCAGTAACGAGAGGTCACGCTTTCAAGTTTAGAGGTGAACAGATTAATGGGTTTGAATGCAGAAAGTACTTAATGCAGAAGGTGTAGTAGAAGTAGTAGAGGCAGACACGGTAGGTTCATTTAAGATGAGTCTGGACAGATGCATGAGTAGGTGGGGAGCAGAGGGATACAGATGCTTAGGAAGTGGCCGACAGGTTTAGACAGTAGATTTGGATCGGCTCAGGCTTCGAGGGACGAATGGCCTGTTCCTGGGCTGTAGGTTTTCTTCATTCTTTGTACATTTGCACATACACACGCTCAGTCACCCCCCCCCCACACACACATACATATACTCACAGACACACACGCATGCAAGCACACAATCACACACAAAAATAAACACACACATACAAATGCAGACATGCACAGGATAACATGCACGCTGTCACACGGGCACTCCAACACCCTCACATACCCACACACACAAAAGCACAGACTCACACACACACAGTCTCTGTCAAACACAGACAAACACATGCACACAGACACTCAAGACAAACAGACCGTCGCAGACTCAGATACATACATAGCACATACAGAGACACACTCACAAACACACACATGCAACACGCGCGCACACACAATTGTTTGATGAGGAGAGGATCATAGTTGTACAGAAAGCTTTAGAACTTTGAGAGTCGAACATGTTCATGTGGCAAAATGTCTGCTCTTCCTCTCCTACATGAAGGTGTTTTGTCTTTGCACAACAATCCTGACACACAGTGCACACATTAAAGAGTCTTTTAATTTCAATTATAGACAACTGAAGCTGACTGAAATATTTTGTATGGAGAAAAGATGATTATTAACACTTTTTCTAACTTGCATTGTTTAGTGCCTTTTCCTTACAAATGATAGTGTCAAACTCCAACTGGACAGCCAAAGTGTTCAGCTACATATCAGATGTGCATCAATGCAGAACCTTGTGAACTGATGCACTCTGGTGAGAATAATATTAAACGAAAATTTGAAACAAACTCTACTTTCATAAAGGGGGATTGCACGAGCAGAAGGTGCTTGGTGTATATAAGCACAGATTATGTATGATGTCAGGAAAAGTTGGGAGAATACTGAATATTGCATATTGGTTCAGCATCTGGGCGGTTTACAGAAGAAGTTGTGGGAGGGAGCCTCCGTGCTGGTCCTTTTCAACAGTTGGTGGAGACGGTGTGTTCGATGTCTACTGCAAGACCATGGAGATTCCATTTCTACCAGCTCGACCCAAAAGCGAACTGGCATCCCGGAAATGGCTTTACATTGCACCGGGGGGATCAAAATTGACAGTTGTTTTAAAGGAAGAATTGTCCTTCACTGAACATTGTTTCTTACTCGGTTGTTGGAATGCAGATGTTTCAGATACCCACAAGCGTTGTCCCGGTCCTCTCCAGCTTGTGCCTTAGTCCTCCGGACAGGGAGAGGTGAAGGGTTTGAGGGAAGGGACATCTGGTACTTTATGCCCAATACAAGCTGATTTCTTCCTAGAATTGGAGAAAGTGAGTGACAGTGAGAGTGGATGGCCATTCTTTTCGTGCTGATGTAGGTTTGGGGTGGGCAATTGTGTGGTGTCCAGAAGGAGCATATTAGTATGGGGGTATAGTGGAGAGAAAGGGAGTGTGGAAAGTGCTGCATGCAGTAGTGAGACACATGGAGCAGGAGCCTATTTTGGGGGTACGTGCAAAAGCAGGTATACAGTGCGTGTGAGGGAGTAGAGGCGCGGTAACAATTATCCTCACATATCGGGGAAGGTTATTGATGCTTGTCCTGTATTGCTGGACATTTCTTCAGACCGCAATTACTACACTGAGCAGAGAGGCATGCTCAGACATTGCTGGGTGGGTCTGGTGGTGCAGTCTTTTCTGGGAAGAGAGTGGCCCTCCTTGGTACTATCCTATACAACAGGACCTCTGTACCCGTGTAGATAAACTGTTGTGTAATTGCCCCTTATCTGATATGCTTTGGGTAAACTGTGATTGGTAGCTTCGCACTGGGAAAACACAAATGCATCCCCATTGCTCTTATGAAGATATCATTAGTGCCAGGGATCACGGAATATCTAGGTATTATCTGGGTGATGGTGAGTACCTCACGCCATGATGGGTGGGATAAATGGACTGGCTTGAAGGAGACGGGCACGTTGGGATGGTGTGAGTAATTAATGTGGTGAGTTCGATTATGAAGTACCAGGAAACCAGCTTGGCCTCGTGCAGACGCTCTCTGCGTTACTCTCAATGAAAATGTCACTGAGATAAGTAATTGTTCGGTTTCGCCGAAAGAGTCAAAGACTCTGCCGATCCTACGCCCAATTTAAAAAGCTGAAGAACAGATGCTCATCTAAAACTCTCTATAATCTGAACTCACAACAATATCCAGATCAACCATTAATCCTGGAATACGATGTCTGTTTGCCAGATGCTGCACAAGTGTCTTCATTCCTTCATAACATTGTCACTCAATCCACCCTTTTCTGACGAAGTCTAAAACTCCTTGCATTTGGTGGTATTGAAACTGATGCCCTACGTCTTCACCCCTTGTCCTGACGCAATGGGAGCTGCTCATCCTGTGACTTCCAAAATGTGCTGCAAGTTATTCCACTGTCTAGTTTTGCATTTGCCCAAACTGAGGAAAATACCTTGATATTTTACACTTTTAATGCTCCTCCAGAATTTATAATTTTTTTTTAATGTCACCCCTAACCTCTGAAGCTACTGTAAACCAGACCCAGTTGAATATACCTCAGATCCTGTGTCTTTGGCTTATCCTTGTAAGTCGTTACTGAAACTTTTTCAAGTTTCACAACACGTTTCATGTTCAGGGAGACCAGACCTGCTGGCAGTATTCCAAAAGTGGCCTAACCAATGTCCTGTTCCGCCATAAGACGACCTCCCAACTCGTATTCTCAATGCATTGACCAGTAAAGGCAAGCATTCCAAATGCATTGTTCACTGTCCTGTCTACGAGCGTCACCAATTTCAAGGGACTGCGAACATACTCTCCAGGAATCTTTTTGTTCAGCAATCCTCCGCTGGACTTTATCAGTCACTGTCCAAATCCTGGTCTGATCAGGCATTCGAAAAATCAAAAACCGCTAGCATTAAAATTAAACTCCTCCTCCATTCCTCGGCCCAGTTGTGAATGGATCAAGATCCCTTTGAACTCCGAGTTAACATTCTTTGCTGTCCATTATTAAATTGTACCCAATGTTGATGTCATCTACAAACTTACTGACAATTCCTACGATGTCCACAATTGAATCATTTGTATAAATGATAAAAAATTGTGAACCTACGCTGATGATTGTGGCACACACCTTATTACAGGTCTCCAGTTCGAAAAACAACTTTTCACCACTACTTGCTGCGTCCTAACATCGAAAAAAATGGGTAGTTCGGTTATTTTTCATGTCCTCAAACCGTGCTGAACAGTCCACCATGTGGAACCATGTTGAACACCTTGGGTCCAAAAAGACAAAAACCTCTCTGCCTGTCTGTCTGTCTGGCTCTCTCTATCTCTATCTCTCTCTAACTCTCTCTCTCTCTCTGTTTGTGTGTGTGTGTGTGTGTGTTTGTGTGTGTTGAACTGTGTTCGTATTTTGCTGTTTCTATGCCTAACTATGTGCTTGGGAGTGTGTTTGTGGATGTGTATGTGTGTGAGAGAGTGCTTGAGTGTGCGCGTGCTTATGAGACAGAGAGGGTGAGTATATTTGCTTGTCTGAGAGGGTGTGTATATGTCTATTAGTGAGGTAGAGAAAGTGTGTCTAAAAGTGTGTGTGAGAGAGAGTCATGTGCGTGTGTCAGAGAGAGAAAGTGTGTATGTGTGTGAGAGAGAGGGTTTGAATGTGTGAGAGTTAAAGAGACAGGATGTGTATGTAAAAGTGTGTCGGTATTCATGTATATGCGTGAGAGAGAGGCTGTGTCTGTGTGTGAGAGATAAAGAGAGGAGTGCGTGGGTGTGGGTATCAGAAAGTGCGTGCACGTGTGTGAGAGAGAGAGGTTTGTGTTTTAGGGTCTGTGTATATGTGTGAGATAGAGAAGATGTGCCTGTGTTTCTGAGAGATGGCATGTGTCTGTGTGCGTATCAGCTGGAGGGATGTGTGTGTCTGTATGAGAGAAGATTCATGTATTTGTGTATGGGACAGTGTGTGCCTATGTTTGTGTGTGCCTGCAATGAGGCTTTTTTATGTGTGTGTGTATCTGGTTGTTTATCTGTGCGTGTACCGATCTGTCTGTCTGTGTGTTTTATGTTTCTGTGTGTGAAAGAGAGAGACAGAGAGAGGGAGTTTCTGTAAGTGTGTGTGTGCGTGTGTATGTGTGTGTGTGTTGGCATGAGTTAGGGGAAGGGCATCAACCCAGGGTTTTCCAAGAACAGCTTCCCAAGCGACACTTAACAAAGCAGCAGAGTATGGGTGGACTCTGATTAAATACTGAGCTGGTCACAGAGTGGTATCACCGCATTCATCACGAACTGCAACTTCACGCTGTGTATGTGGGCGATGCTGCCAGTAGATATTGGTGTCACAATTTCATAGAACATAGAACATTACAGTGCAGTGCAGGCCCTTCAGCCCTCTATGTGGCACGACCCTGTGCAACCAATCAAAACCCATCAAACCTACACTATTCTACTCTCGTCGATATCTCCATCCAATGATCACTTACATGCCCGCAAATTTGGTGAGTCTAATACTATGGCAGGCAATGCGTTCCATGACCATGATACTTTCTGAGCAAAGAAACTATCTCGGACATCCTTCCTACATCGCTCATCATTCAATTTGAAGCTATGCCTCCTTATAATATCGATCATTATCCAAGGAAAAAGGTTCTCACTGTGCACCCAATCAAGCCCTCCGATTATCTTAAATGTCTCAATTAACGCACCTCTTAACCTGCTCTCCAAATAATACAGCCTTAAGTCCCTCAACTGTCCCTCCTAAGAACTTCCCTCCATACCAGGAAACATCCTAGTAAATCTCCTCTGAACACATTCCAAAGCTTCCACATTCTTCCTCTGATGCAGTGATCAGAGCTCCACGCAATACTCCAAGTACGGCCGCACTGGAAGTTTGTACAGTTGCAGCATGACCTCCTGGTTCCGAAAGTCGATCCGTCCACTAATAAAGCTAAAACATCGTATGCCTTCTTAACAACCCTCTAATTCCTGCATTAAACGTCATTTGCCACCTCGCATCCCATCTCTGCAGCTTATCTGTGTCCTTCTGTAACCTGCAAAATCCTTTGCACTACCACAGCTGTATTGACCATAGTGTCGTCTGCAAATTTAGTAACTCATTCATCTACGCTCGTATCCAGGTCGATTATAAAAATGAGAAACAGCAGTGTACTCAAAACAGATCCTTTTGGTACACAATTAATAACTGAAGTCCGGGTGAACATTTCCCATGAAACACATCCAACTACCTTCTTTCAGCTGGACAATGTCAATATCAAACCACAAATTGTCCTCAAACCCATGCCTTCGTGTTTTGTGCAGTAACCTCCAGTCGGGAACTTCAAACGTCTTTATGAAATCCATATACACAACATCAACAGCTTTACAATCACACGCCTGTTTGGTCACATACTCAAAGAACTCAATTAGCTTTATTACGCACGACTTACCCTTCCAGAAATCGAGTTGACCAGCCCTAATGAGCTTATTCCTAACGAAATGACTTTCGATCTTATCTCGTATAATTGTCTCCAATAAGTTATCAGCAAACGAATTTCGGCTCACTCATCTATTATTTCTAGTGTTGTCTCGACTCACCTTCTTGAACAAGGGAAAAATACTTGTTATCCCCCAGTGTTCTGGCACTATTCCCGGTGATAATGTCGACATAAACATCAACGTCAAATCTCGGCAATCGCCTCCTTGGCTTCCCACAACATCGGAGTATAATTCTCATCTGGTTCAGGCCATTTATCTATTTTCACACTGCCCAGTGTTTCTAACACTTGCTCCTTGTGAACCTCAATCCCAACTAATCCAGTAGTCTGTTTCTCAGTATTCTCCACGACAACATGTTCATTTTCAGTTTAAATTGTGACAGAAATAGCCATTTTGCGCTTCCCCATCTCCACTGACTCCACACACAACTTCCCACTACTGTCCGTGATTGGCCCTAATCTTATTCAAGTCAATCCTTTGTCCTTATGTAGTTATAGAAAACGTTAGTGTTTTCCCTGATTCTTTCTGACAACAAATTCGCATGTCCGTTCCTAGCTTGTCTTAGCTCTCTCTTTAGGTCTTTCCTGGCTCCGTTGTAACTCTGAATCGTCCAAAATATACCTTCAAATTTCATCCTAACATAAACCTCCTTCTTTCACTTGACAATAAATTACGCTTCTTCGTAAACCGCTGCTCCTGCGCTCGACAACTTCCTCCCTGTCTGACAGGTACATTCTTATCAAGGACACACCGAGCTGCTGCTGGAATAAACTCTACATCTCTATTGTTCCCTATAGCTGCAGCTTACTCTCCCCAGCCTATGCATTCTAAATCTTGTCTGACCACATCACAATTGTCTTTCCCCCGCTTTAACACGCACCCTCCAGAGTATACATATCCTTTTGCATCGCTGAATTACACATAAGTGATTTGTGGTCACTATCAACAAAATGCCCACCTTACTCCAAATCTAACACCTGGTCAAGTTCATTACCAAGTAGCAAATGGAACGTAGCCTCTCCCTTTGTTGGCTTGTCTGCATACTTTGTCAGAAAACGTTCCTACACACAACGGTCAAAAATGGGCATGTCAATTATCTCCCAGCATATCGACATCAATATCACCATTCGTTGACGGATGATATATATGTTGCATGAGGTGAATAAGCTATGGTCTCCCTTAGCATGGAGCTGCCGAATGTATCCTTCTTTATACAGTATAGCGTGATTCCCGAAGGTGTACATGGTTCTGCGGGGTTAGCATTTTAATGTGGAGTTGCAGAGGAACTGAAGGAACTCTCAATGTATCATATTGCAATGTACATCAGTCTGGTGAATATTCATTGTCCTGGCAGCAGCCACAGAGTCTTCATTCAGAAGCAGTCGTCTATTCCCGTCATCCTTGGGCCTCCACGTAGAAAGAAAGCATGACATCTCGGTTAAAGGTTGCCTCCGTATTACAAGGTAAAAATACCTTCCCCATCAGCACTCCCCACCACCACGCAGTCGCGTCAATATATCTGGTGTGTAGCGCAATACGGCCACTGGGAACATCAGGGAGCAAACCTTCAGAGATAAAAAGCAACACTTCCCATATCTGAATAAGTCAGAATGAATCCTGCTTTACCAATTGTGTCACTAACTCTTGTAAACCTTCTCCAATTAAGTGACAATTTGTCTGCCATTCCTTCTGAAACAAATGATACGTTATATATCAGGTTATATTTCTTCTGCGACTGTATTTTTCACTGACTTTAACTGTCAATATCCATTTGCAGACTCTCTATCCTGTCTTGATAATTTACTGCTTATCTTCATTTCGTGAACAAAGTTAGTTCCAATGCATTTGTTCAACTCCACTGGTTAATTGATACAGATGGTGAATACTTGGGAACTAAGGAGTTTTCACTGTGCCACTCTGTTGGTTACGTTATAGTAAACTGATTAAAACTGATGTCTTCCCAGTACCTGCTTCTGTTTGATAACCGGTCCTCCCCATTCCTGTGCAGCACATTCAAAGGGCTGAATAAGGTAGAGGAGAATACATTAGTAATTCAGCACCTCGGGCCTACTCCGCCACTTTCGACAATCATGTCTGATGTCATCTCGGCCTCAGTTCTACTTTGTGCCCACTCTCCATAACACTTCATTTCCACCATTTCCCAGCATACATGTAGTTCAGTATTTGGTCAGTATGTGTTGTTTACCTGTAGACTCTGGTCTGAAGTTACACATTGTCTGTTCACTCTGCTGCGACATCTCGGAATGACAGTTTCTTGCTGTTTTCCCCCTTTAGTGAATTAATAAAACAACGACAAAGTAACACTTTTACGTAACTCAGCAAAGCGAACAACCAATGTGGAACTTCAAACCAGCGTCTACAGCAAAACAACATCATACTGACCAAATACTGAAATATAGAAGCAAACACACAAACACCCAAAAATGAAGCTGCATTAGAACATTGTTTCAAAGAACCACCACATACTGCAACATAGAGGCACTATGCAGAGCAGAGGAAATCACCCATGCAGTCTTTTCGAAAAGAACGGATACGCAATGAACACAGTCCCTCGATTCCTCAGCAACAAACCCCAACAAGCAAACAAAGCATGCCCAGAAATGTTAACCACTCTCCACTACATCAAGTCCATCTCGGAAACGACTGCCAGAATATTCAGAACTTTTGGCATCATGATAGGCCACAAACACTCCAACACACTAAAACAGCAGCTAATGAACTTGAATGACTCTATGCAGACAACAACCATAGCTAAGACCGATTACAAAAATACATTGCAATAACTATAAAAACCACTACATTGGACAAACAGGCAGAAAACTTGCCATGCAGCTACATGAACATCAACACGCCATAAAAAAGCCATGACTCACTCAACTAGCATCCTTACATACAGACGAGGAAGGACATTACTTCGACTGGGACAACACATCCATCCTAGGACAAGTCAAACAGAGACAAGTATGTGAATTCCCAGAAGCATGGCCTTCCAACCGGAACTGCATCCGCAAACACATTGAATTGGATCCCACTTACTACCTCCGAGAAAACAAAGGAAATGGCAACGCCGCTGAGAATGACGTTCCCAAAGGAAATAGTATCACCAGCCCAAGGATCTGTAAACACATGAATAGAATTCGTGCCATGCTACCAGTGCTTCATCTGGAGTTGCACAAATGGTGTTACCCAGCATGATGACAACTCGTTTGAAAGCAGACCTTCTAGCACAGCGAGTAAACCTACATCCCGAATCACAACCTGAGCTACAAATCTTCTCAAAACCTACTTCTAACCACGTGCGATCTTCTTTTGCAGATTATTTGTTTTTTGTGCCGACTTTATTCCATGCCTTCTGAGAGGCCAAATATTACACCTCTAGGATCCCCATTATCCAGCTTGCATAAAACATCTTTGATGAGCTCTAGCAAAAAAAAGAAATACGATTTCAAATTTGCAAAATCATGTTGATTCTTCTTGATTGTGGTTTCATTTAGCAAATATTCTATTCTTAATTGCTGAGTGAAGGGTTTTATCTGTATTAATTACATCCCAACGGTTTTCTCACTACTTCACATTCCATCGCGAAGGTGATACTTCGCAATTCTTACTTCTTTATATTCTGTGTTCCCCTCAATTCTATGTAAATGGCACATGTCTTAAACTGAAGTGCTCTGTTTGCTTATTCTCTTCTAAGAGCTCAAGATCAATGGGCTGATGGCTTCCTCATCTTCCAACGCTATTGTCTCAGTGGTCTGACTGTCCTCCTCCTGTTGATAAGTAAGTGACTTGAGGGTTTCCAGAATCTTCCTGTTCCTAAGCAACGGTTTTACGGATTGACGAACAGCCTCATATTCCTACATAACTGACTGGAGATACTGAAAGAACTTCTCCTGCTTCCCTGATGTACGACCAAGTGACTGATTGATCTTCTTTTCTTATACACGAGACAAGTGTCGTGAACTTCTTCCTCATTTCCCGTACGAGGTCTTACACAGTTTGCATTCTTCTCCAATTCCCGTGAAACAGGCTTGATGGGGTTGCATACCCTCCCTTTATTCCAATGTCACCATCTTCACTCACTGTGTGATCTTATCCATTTACTGTGTTGCAGACGTGAGCGGGTTGAATTGATTGATTATTTTACTGTGCAACACGATACTGGTACTGCATGGCAGACCCTGAGCCCAGTGGTATAGACGCGAGAAGCTGATTGGCGACATCCTCTAATTGCATATCAGCTTCCAGCGGCTGAATTGCCTCGTCCCGTTCTAGTTTAACAGGTCGTAGTGCTTAAAATTATTCAGTTATTCCTTTTTAAGAGACTTGACAAGTGGAATGGCTTTCTCCATTTGCTGTATAATTTGCTTGTGTTGCTGACTCCTCCCATTGTTCTGTGTAAAACTCTGATCATTTTTAATGCTTTTAAACTCCAATGGGCAGTGGCTCAAAGTGAGAATCGTTTGCTTTTATATTCACACCTTCATTGCAGCATTGAGTTGAGCGAGCCAACACAGCTTCCAATGAAGCAAATATTCTTTCTTCAGTGAGGAGATTTAATCCGTACTCACTGCTCCAGATGTGACCTCACTAAATCCTGAATAGCAGTCGCAACATTTTGCCAGCATGTTCAAAGTTTCACGCCATATTAGAGCAGTCTCAGCTGTATGTAGGAATGCACAGGATTCTTGAAGCATGTGGGAGGCAAGGTGGCTCAGTGGTGAGCGTTGCTGCCTCACTACACCAGGTAGTTGGGTACAATACTCACATTGTACCACTGCCTGTGCGGAATTTGCAAATTCTTTTCGTGTTTGCGTGGGTTTTCTCCAGGTGTTCCTGTGTACTCCCACAATGCGAGCATGTGCACAACAGTTGAAGTGGCCATCTTAAATTGTCCATACTTTTAGGTGCTTTAGTCAGGTGGAAATGTAGGATAGGGGAAAGCGTCTGGGTGCGTTATGTTCAGAGGGTCGTTGTGGACTTGTTGGGCCTGAAAGACCTGTTTCCATACCTACGGGAGTTTAATATAATCATTGTTCTTTTCTATCCCACCAGCATAACAGATGATCTGTTGAAAATATCACAAAATCTCTTGAGAAATACAGATAAGATGCAGCGAAATGTACTCACAACAGGTCAAACTAAATCTCGCCGAATTTCTCATCACAATCTACAGTTTATTTCACCACAGCCCATGTCGCTCAGATTCTAGTAAAGTGGAGCAAAGAAACAGCAAGCAGGAACAAACATTAGTGGAAATTTAATATCAAAGTGAAAGCTGCAGTGCAAAAGTTGCGCATGTTATAAAGCAGGAAAATTGACATACACGTTTCTGGGTGCTGCAGTAACAATTCAATTTTCTGGAAAAATTCTCATTACATCTAAGTATAATTAACGAAAAAGATTTATGATATGTGCAAAATGAATTTTTTGAAGCACCTATGAGATGGTTTGATTCATCACTATGTTGAACTCCAAGTTATATATCAAGCTCGTTTGGAATTAGTGTTTTGCAATCAGAATAGCTAATTTAAAAAGTTGCTGTAAAGGAGCTTTTAGGAAGAGTGATCATATTGGAATGATGTTTGTAAATATTGTTTTGAGTACAAAGTAGCAATTTTAAAATTGTGTTTATAAATGGTTATTGTATTGGCAAATGGAAAAGAATGGAATAGTGCAGGTTATATCAGATTCAGACTGGTGCCACTGGTCGGCGGGACATCGAGGGCCGAAGGTCCTGTACAGCGCAGTAATGGTCGATGTTCGAAACCTGCGTAATTCAATCCTGAAAACGTGAAGGCAAGTAGGCTTCAGCAAATTTAAAACATACATGAAAATGATATTTTCGAAGACAGGCAATGTCGGTTATTTTTAGAAATACTGTAAGGTATCCAACATACATTTATCCCTCCAATGTGAAAACATCAAAATGGAAAGTTGACTCAATAACGGGTAACAGATGTTAAGACATGATGTCATAGGAAGCAGCTTATTGAAAATGAAGATATTGTATGAACCCATGGATGCAGAGAAATCTTGGACCCAGTAAAGAAGAATAAAGAAACTAATAAGGAAATCAGGAAAAAAAAAATTGTACAGCTACTAGAGACAAAGACTGCCGAAAAGCTTAACCTGATACTTGAAAGGAAAATGTAATGGTAGTTGTAAACAGTGAGTGTGCGGGCAGGATAAATTATTTTAGAGAATAGGGATATTACAGAAAAACTAAAAAGTTACTTATGACAATAGACAATAGACAATAGACAATAGACAATAGATGCAGGAGTAGGCCATTCTGCCCTTCGAGCCTGCACCGCCATACAATATGATCATGGCTGATCATTCCTAATTAGTATCCTGTTCCAGCCTTATCTCCATACCCCTTGACTCCACTATCTTTAAGAGCTCTATCCAATTCTTTCTTAAAAGAATCCAGAGACTGGGCCTCCACTGCCCTCTGGGGCAGAGCATTCCACACAGCCACCACTCTCTGTGTGAAGTAGTTTCTCCTCATCTCTGTCCTAAATGGTCTACCCAGTATTTTTAAGTTGTGTCCTCTGGTTCGGCACTCCCCCATCAACGGAAATATGTTCCCTCCTGCCAGAGTGTCCAGTCCTTTCATAAGCCTATACGTTTCAATCAGATCCCCTCTCAGTCTTCTAAACTCAAGGGTATACAAGCCCAGTCGCTTCAGTCTTTCCGTGTAAGGCAATCCTGCCATTCCAGGAATTGACCTCGTGAACCTACGCTGCACTCCCTCAATAGCCAGAATGTCTTTCCTCAAATTTGGAGACCAGAACTGTACACAGTACTCCAGGTGTGGTCTCACCAGGGCCCTGTACAGCTGCAGAAGCACCTCTTTGCTTCTATACTCAATCCCTCTTGTTATGAAGGCCAGCATGCTATTAGCCTTCTTCACGACCTGCTGTACCTGCATGCTTGCCTTCATTGACTGGTGGACAAGAACACCCAGATCTCTCTGAACAGCCCCTTTACCTAATTTGATACCATTGAGGTAGTAATCTGCCTTCCTGTTCTTGCCACCAAAGTGGATAACCAGACATTTATCCACATTAAACTGCATCTGCCATGCATCTGCCCACTCACCTAACTTGTCCAGGTCACCCTGTAATCCCCTAACATCCTCATCACATTTCACCCTACCACCTAGCTTTGTGTCATCAGCAAATTTGCTAATGTTATTGCTGATACCATCTTCTATATCATTTACATATATTGTAAAAAGCTGCGGTCCCAGCACGGATCCCTGCGGTACCCCACTGGTCACTGCCTGCCATTTCGAAATGGAGCCGTTAATCACTACCCTTTGTTTCCTGTTAGCCAACCAATTCTCTATCCAATCTAGTACTTTGCCCCCAATCCCGTGCGCCCTAATTTTACTCACTAACCTCTTGTGTGGGACTTTATCAAAAGCTTTCTGAAAGTCCAGGTACACTACATCCACTGGATCTCCCTCGTCCATCTTCCGAGTTACATCCTCAAAAAATTCAAGAAGATTAGTCAAGCATGATTTCCCCTTCATAAATCCATGCTGACTCTGTCCTATCCTGTTACTATTATCCAGATGTGCCGTAATTTCATCCTTTATAATAGACTCCAGCATCTTTCCCACCACTGAGGTCAGACTAACTGGTCTATAATTTCCTGCTTTCTCCCGCCCACCCTTCTTAAAAAGTGGCACAACATTAGCCGCCCTCCAATCCTCAGGAACCAACCCCGATTCTATTGAACTCTGGAAAATAATCACCAGCGCATCCACGATTTCCCGAGCCACCTCCTTCAGTACCCTGGGATGCAGGCCATCAGGTCCCGGAGACTTATCAACCTTCAGACCTAACAGTCTCTCCAACACTAAATCCTGGCAAATGGAAATTCCCTTAAGTTCAGGTCCTTCAGCCACTGTTACCTCAGGGAGATTGCTTGTGTCTTCCCCAGTGAACACAGATCTGAAGTACCCATTTAATTCCTCTGCCATTTCTTCGTTCCCAGTAATATATTCCCCTGATTCTGTCTTCAAGGGCCCAATTTTTGTCCTAACCATTTTTTTGCCTTGGACATACCTAAAAAAGCTTTTACTATCCTCCTTTATATTCTTGGCCAGTTTACCTTCGTACCTCATTTTTTCTCTGCGTATTTCCTTCTTACTAATCCTCTGTTGTTCTTTAAAAGCTTCCCAGTCCTCCGTTTTCCCGCTTATCTTCGCTAAGTTATACTTTTTCTCTTTTAACCTTATATGTTTCTTTACTTCCCTTGTCAGCCACGGCCGCCCATGTCTCCTCCTGGGATCTTTCTTCCTTTTAGGAATGAACTGATCCTGCATCTTCTGCATTATACACAGAAATATCTGCCATTGTTCCTCCACGGTCTTCCCTGTTAAGGTATTAAACCATTGAACTTTGGCCAGTTGCTCCCTCATAGCTCCATATTTCCCTTTATTCAACTGAAATATTGTCACTTCAGATTGTACCCACTCCCTCTCAAATTGCAGATTGAAGCTTATTGTATTATGGTCACTACTTCCCAATGGCTCCTTCACTTCGAGGTCACTGACCAATTCTGGTTCGTTACACAATACCAGATCCAGAATCGCCTTATCCCTGGTCGGCTCCAGCACCAGCTGCACTAAAAATCCATCTCTGAGGCACTCCACAAAGTCTCTTTCTTGAGGCCCGATACCATCCTGATTCTCCCAGTCTACCTGCATGTTAAAATCCCCCATAACAACTGTAGTAACATCTTTGCGACAAGCCAATTTCAGCTCCTGATTCAACTTACCTCCAACATCCAGACTACTGTTTGGGGGCCTGTAGATGACTCCCATGAGGGTCTTTTTACCCTTAGTGTTTCGAAGCTCTATCCACACTGACTCTACATCCCCTGACTCTAGGTCCGCCCGCGCAAGGGACTGAATATCCTCCCTTACCAACAAGGCCACCCCACCCCCTCTGCCCGTCAGTCTATCCTTACGATAACACATGTAGCCTTGAATATTCATTTCCCAGGCCCTGTCCCCATGAAGCCACGTCTCAGTTATCCCCACAATATCGTATCTGCCAATTTCCAAAAGAGCCTCAAGCTCATCCACCTTGTGTCTAATGCTTCGTGCATTCATATATAGAATTTTTAATTTGTTACTGCTCTCACCCTTCCCCTCAACCCTTATTTCACTCAACTTTACAGCATGATGCCTTTTCCAGTTTTCTGCCTCCTTGATACAGTTATCCTCCTTGTGCCTATCTTCAAGGAGGCAGGTTCAGAAAGTTTCACAGAGAAATACGGTACGACCTTGCGACTTTATATCTAAATAATAAAATCCTTAAAATCAATGGGAACGTAGCATTTTGAAACATAAGTGGCTTAAGCATCGATACGTATGACGAACCACATATACGTCATGGCAGAATTTCAGAAGAAGTGGTGAAATGCATATTGATTGGATTGGAGAATCAGAATTGTTTTCCTCGACATTCCGGACAGATAGGAAACTCAGCCTGTGTAGTCTGTTGTTTCAAAAAATTAGAGGTGATCACAATGAAACTGCTAAAATTCACGCAGAGGGATTGACTAACACATGAGAATGGAGATGTGAGGGCAGGCAATGTTAGGGGAAATTCCAGGGTCTTCCATACAAACATCAAGTAGCAAAGAATGACCAGGGAACAATAAGGATCCAGTAGAAATATAGAGGCCATTATGTTAATGAACCTAAAAATGTTGACATATTTCTATGAAAGAACTTTACATCTCTTTTACTAGGCAGGAGGGGGATACAGGTACAGAATTCGAGAAGATTGGCCGTGAAGCTCTTCAGCAAGTTGATATACGACACAAGCAGAGACTGATAGTTTTGGGTGGTAGAAAATTGTCGAATAGTTTGGTCCAGATAAGTTGTGTCCCAAACTATTGTAGGAAAAGAAAGTGAGGAAAGACACTTATCCAAATATATATACTGACCCTTGACTAAGTGAGTTGAAAGACGACCGAAGAACAGAAATGTAGTTCCACTTTGCAGGAAAGGTGGCGGAATTAGGCCAGGGAACCATAGACCAGTGAGTATAAGATCAGTGTCAGCGAATTTAATAAATAAAATAGGGAGGTGGAAATGTGATCTCCTTCGAGGGAGGCAATGTTTGACCAGGAATAGTCACCATGACATTATGAGGGATTTGATGGTATCGTTGGAATTTAGCAAATTGCATCCAATGTTGCCTTAATGCGACGACACAGAGGGTGGTGGTAGAAAGCTGTTTGTGTGACTGGAGACTAGTGTCACGTGGTATGCCACAGGCATCAGTGTTTTGTCCCTTATTATTTGTAGTGTTTAGAGATGATGGAGATATGAATGTGAATGGGGAGGGTTGAGTGTGATGAGAAAAACTTTCTTTGACTCAAGATTGCCTGGGTGATTGGCAGTGAGGAGGAAGGCCTTATGTTGCAGAAATATATAGATGGAATGTTCAAATGGGAAGATCAGTGGCATGAACAAATGTAACCATATTAAATATGCGGTGATTTTCATTCGAAGAATGAACTTGATACAGGAGGAAAAAAATGAAAGGAAACTCACGAGGGAGATCTGAGGGGGTTCTCCATAGATCCCTGAATGTGACTGGTCAGGTGAATAGGTTACTTAAGAAAACACAATGGGGCTGTTGGCATACTTTTATTAATCGTGGCTTAGATTATAAGAGCTTTGTAGGACGTTGTTTAGGCGAGGAAGGAATATTATATGCAGTTCTGGGTACTACATTACAGGCAGAATGTTATTGTACTGGAGGTGATGCAGAGGTAATTCCCCAGGCTGTTCTCTGGGATGAGGCATATCAGCTATTAACAGAGACTGGATAAGATACAGCTGTTTACTTTGGAGCTCAGGAGGCTGAGAGGGTGTGATTAGACAGTGTAAGATTAAGTAGACATGGACTTGGTGCATAGGCAGTAGCTGTTTCTTTTATTCAGGAAGTCAAGGATAAGCGAGAACAGTAATAAAGTGATTGATTTGAGATTTAGAGTGGAGGTGAGGACTTTATTTTTCTTAGGTATCCATGGTAATAATGAATACTTATCTTCTCATCTTCCAAAATCCTGGTGGTGGCTGAATTCACAGATTTGAGAGCATAAAATACAAACCAACTATTTCTAAAGGGGTCGGTGAGGTAGCTGTGAATCATACGCTGGTTAGCAGCAAAGAAGCAGTCAGAAGCATCAAGAGTGTGTTACAATAGAATGCACTGCCAGGAAACTTTGAAAATTAAATTAATTTTAAAATAGTAAACATGGGAAAAGTCGATGCTAATATATTTGAGGTGAATCATAAATGAGAAAGTGACTGTTAAATACATTATGTAGAAGCAATGGATACAGTGAAATTTGATATTCAGAAAGATTGCAGATGAATTCCGAAGACTCGTGTGCAATAGCTGAACCTAAAATACTGGCAGGGAGTAAGAATGGGAGAGCTGACAGGAAACAATGAGTCAGAATGAACAGGTCTCTTTGTTTTTGGAGTGGAAATAAATGGCAAGCAGAATATTGCAGGAATCCATGCTTGCGTCACAGTTATTTACAACGCATATCAAATGTTGTTTGCGTGAAATTTTCCACTTCTGCTGACAGCACAAAACTGGATTTGTGAGTGTTTTAAGAGGATGTAAAGAAACTCCAAGCTGATGGTGACAAGTAAGCGAATGGGCAAATACGTGGCAGATGAAGAGCAATGTGAGGAGATGTGTTGTTAGCACTTTTGTAGGAAAAACAGGCTGGCAGATTATCATTTCTAAGGGATTGGTTGAAAAATGTTGATCTTTCCAGGCACCTTGCTGTTATTTTGCTGTTTCCCTCTGTACAGAAATCCGAGATCCTTCAGGACTGTAAGTTCCGAAGCCCGAAGTCAGTACGGGGAATGGAAGTGATTGGTACAGGAACCAATATACATAGACCCACAGCGTGCGTAGCTGTAACGTTGAAAAGCATCTCGATCTCCTGGTACACCAGTCGCTGAAATTAATATTGAAGATAAAGAGAGCAGTTTGCAAAATGAATGGCGTATTGGCCTTATTTTCAGGGAGATTTGAGTACAGAAGTAAGGGTGTATGACTGTAGCTATACTGTGCCTTCGTGAACATTGGATATTGTGCTGTATCATGTGCAATACAAATGGCTGAGAGGGAGGGCAGCGAAAGATAATCAGGCTGATCTCTGGCATGGCAGGCTTGTTGTGGGAGCAGAGTTTGGGTCGACAACTTGAATTCCTGGGTCTTAAGAAAATGAATGGAGATTTCAGTGAAATGCAAAAAGCCCTGTCAGTGTGAAAAAGATTTCAAGCAGGGATGATACTTTACCCGGCTGGGAGGTCGAACACTAGCGGTGACACTGTTGCAACATGGCCATGAAACGTTCTGTTAATTAAACCAAACATCAAAGAGAGCTTGTGTCGCATCGTAGTCAGTTAAAATATGAGTGACAGAAAACTCCCAAATTCCAGTAGTTAAAGAAAATATTATCAATTTATTCATTACCTATAAAAGTGACCATTGAAGGACAAGTATTCTCAACTCGAAGCTCTCTTTTCTTTTAATTGCTGTTACATGCCTCAAACTGTACAACAATGTACTGTTCCAATAAAACACTTCTTAAAACTACACCAACGTATTCTACAAAACATACAGCGAATGTCATCATTGGTGTCGGTCTTCTCCAATTTGAAGTTCTTCCTGGGCCATCTTCTTTCCTTTTACTACGAATATGCTTCCTATGAAAAGATATATTTCCTGCAAAGTGTTTAAATGTCTTGGGTCTTTCTCTCTCTCGATGGCAGTTGCTCTATCTAATTTTCAAAGTGCCTGCTATTTGTTATCTCCACAATCGGTTCTTCACATTGTTTCGATGTTGGCAAAACAAAAGCTTCAATTGATTGTTTTTTTAGTCACCTGGGGCATAATTTAATCTGATGAATTCGAATTGTTGTTTAACCAGCATTGAACTCACGTATCCATTTCACAGCCAAATGTTACATGTTTCTAATTTCCCAGTAAAATCTGAGACTGCTCTGGTCAGCTCTTAGTCCAGAACAGCATTCACACGCTCATCAATGCAGATTATGCAACTTCCACATCAAAATAACTCTTATTAGGTGCAGGTATGTCACTCTGCACTGAGATGAGAATACAATGCCTGCACTGAGCAACTGGTGATCCTGGGAATTCTCTCCCACATATGACAGTGGAATTCAGGGAAATGAACACAAAATGTACTTTTGGAAACAAAAGGGAGAGAGTTGGATTATGATTTGGGGATAGAGCATCAGATGTCATTACATTTAATAGAAGAGCAAAATTGATGGATGAAAGGGACGGCTGCAGTTCCTACTTTATTTTTTTTCTGATTGTCCAGCTCATTAAGCTATGCGTGGTACTTCCATTGTGGGGTATAAATAGGTTGAGCAAATTTTTGGCAATGAAATAGAAAGTGGGAAGATTCATGTGTTGAATATTCTACTCCATTCTCAGTGTTTTTTATGAAGTCGGTTGGAAAGCTCGGGAAATGTTTTCACAAGCTGCTGAGTCGACAGGACTGTGTTTCAAGTTCCTTTTTCCGACACCAAGGCTGGTGCTGGATGTTCAGTGCGGCTTTGTCCTTTGAGCCCTCAGAACAGTTTGATACATTGCAGGCCTTGTTTGGCCGTTTCATAGACTATTGATGAGGCTTTCACATGTCCGTGTGTCTGGAGTCAGTTGCAGGCCAGTCCAGGAAAGCTGATGAGCTTCATGAAAGTACATTAGTGAGGCAAACTGGTGTTTACAATCGACATTTATTTCAAGGCAACTATTACTGACACCAAACGTTCTCTTCCTAGTTTTTGTTTTACCCTAAATAACCTTGTAGAAACTCTTTTGGTTCGACTTAACCTTATTCGCCAAAGCTACTTATTGCCCCCGTTTTGTCCTCCTGATTTCAGTCACATGCATTCCTATACCCTTGATGCTCGTCAAGGGATTCACTTGATCCCCCCTGCTACCTGATAGCTTCTGCCAGAGACACAATATCCCTGTCTTGTTCTCATTCCTACTCTTGCCAGCATTGTCTAACAGGAACAGGCTGTGCCTGAAACCACGTTATCTCGCTTTTTAAAGGTTCCCACTTGCCAGATGTACCTCTTCCTGCCAACAACCTCGCCCAGTCATCTTTTGAAACTTCCTGCCTAATATCATCACAATTGGCTTTGTCCTAATGCATAATTTTAAATTATAGACCAAGTTTACCTTTTTCCAGAACTACTTCAAATGAATAGAATTATGACCACTGGTCCCAAAGGGATCTCACGTAACAGCTCAGTCATTTGCCCTGCCTTATAATCCAAGAGGAAGAGAATTTGAGGACTACATCAGGTCAGCCATGATCTTATTTCATGGCAAGGCATGATTGAGCGATCGAATGCCTGCAGAGTCCTCAGTGTATTGTTGGTGTGTGTGTGTGTGTGTGTGTGTGTGTGTGTGTGTGTGTGTGTGTGTGTGTGTGTGTGTGTGTGTGTGTGTGTGTGTGTGTGTGTGTGTGTGTGTGCCTGCGTTTTTGTTTGTGCTTTTCGTGTATTAATGTGCGTATACACCTCTGAGTGATTGGTTTCTGTAGTTTTCAGAGTGAATCTATTGACATGGTGATCAAACTGTCTCTGTTCACTCTCAGACTTGGTGTCCGTCTGTCGTTTTCTCGTATTAAAAATGACGTATTACAATCCTTCGCTGGCCATTCCATGCCACTGCACCAGATTTGTTTGGAAAAGGCAGTAAAAGCAGTCACTCTCGCAATTGAATTGAATTGGCTTTATTGTCATTTGCACTCAAATGAGTGCAATGAATAATCCGCAAAACCATCACATATCGCACCAACATAGGGACAAGATACCTGGTGTCAGATAATTGAATATTTGGTGCAAAGTTAAAAGAATGTTGCATGAATGCCAGTAGAAGAAAAAAAAGAAGGAAGAATGGACTCGATTTGTAGTATTTTAACCCCAGACTGTGCCAGCACCGAATCTGCAGACCTACTGGGCTCAGTATCCAGACTGCACTGGGCCAAGCCTCCAGACCGCACTGGGCCCATTCTACACACTGCATTTGATCCAGTCTCCAGAGTGCACCAGAAGAAGTCTACAGACGGCTCTGTGCCCAGTGTCCAGACAGCAACCAGCCAAGTCTCTGGACTGATACAGGCCTGGTCTCCAGCCTGCACCTAGCCAAGTGTCCAGATTGCAAGGAACTGAGTCTTCAGGCCGCGCCAGGCCCAGTTTAAAGACCACGTTGGATCCAGTCTCCAGTCCGTATCAAGCGCAGTTTCCAGACATCATCAGGCCCTGTCTTCAGGCCCAAACTGGCAGAGTCTCCAGAGTGCAACGAACCTAGTCTTCAGATTGTTTTCGTCCCAGTCTCCGGCCCGCACTGAACTCAGTCTCTCAACTAAAATGGGCGGAGACTTAATACCGCAGGAGGACCAATCTCCAGACTGCGCTGGGCCCAGTCCCCAATTCGTACCGACCCCGCTCTTCAGACTGCACCAGTACCAGTCTCCAGACCCAAACTGCCCCAGTCGCCAGAATGCACCAGGCCCAGTCTCCAGACTACACTGGATCCTGTCTCAAGAACGGCCCGGGGTCAGTCTGCAGTCTGCGTCTAGCTACGTTTCTAGACTACACTGCACCAAGCCTCCGGACTGCCCCAGTCCCAATCTCCAGACTGCACCATGTCCAGTGTCCAGGCCTTGTCGGGCCCAATCTCCTGATTGTATCAGGCCCCGTCTCCAGACTGCTCCAGACCTAGTCTCTAGACTACACCAAGTTCTATCTGCAGACTGCATGAGGCCCAGTCTCCAGACCCGACCAGGTTAAATCTGCAGAATTCAACAAGCCAAGTTCCCAGACTACACCGTGCACCATCTCCAGACCGCTCTAGTCCCAGTGTCCGGGGCACTCAGTCTCTAACCAAGAACGAATCCAGTCACTCCCCCAAACCTGGCCCAGTCTCCAGACCGCTCCGGGTCTAGTCTCCACACTACGCTAGTTCCACTCTCCCGATGACACTGGACGAGTCTCGAGGGGGAAGCAGGCTGAATCTCGAAACAGCACAGGATCACATCTCTAGCCCACATTCTCCCCAGTCTCCAGTCTACTCCGGGCCTTGTCTTCAGACCCCACCGGGCCCAGTATTCCGACTGCACAAGGCCAATTCTAAAGACCACTCCAGGCTCAGTCTCCAGACCGCCCTAGGTCGAGTCTCCAGCTGCGAGGTCTCGAGGCCTCGCCACCCTGTGCCAGCCTCTGGTCCTTGACTCATCTTCGTTATTCCATTCCGAGTAAATTTACAAAGTTAGAGGTTAGGTGAGAAAACATTTCGGACAACAGAAAAAAAAGATTTTCAGAGGAGAAAATCTTGGGCACGGCTTTTCTGACTCTTCCGCCATCTTGAGTACATTTCTCAGTTGTTTCCTTCTTGAAAGAATGATCTTGAAGACTCTGAGCACTTTTTCCCGAATTTGTTACAGGACATTCCAATCCATTGTCACTATAATTTGAAAGACTACATCAAAATATATAAAACCTTTGAGGAAGTGCAATAAAATAAATGTCAATTTCTTCCAAAGTGCTTCGTTCAGAGTGTGCAAGTAATTGTACTATTGTGGTCTGATTAACTCCAGGTTCTGGACTGGTATATAATCCATGTTTAGAGACGAATGCGCCGCTGTGATCAGCACAGTGTTCTACTCTAGGTAGATTTCCAGGTTGGGCTGTAACGAGCTTGGTCTTCCCAATGCTCCTTGGTGAACATATGCCAATTGTGTCTTTATGATAACTGTTTTTTAAGGTGGATTGAGTATGTGATATAACTAATCATTTCAACTGATCTGACAATTCTTTTAATTTAAGTTCTCTCTCTTGTGACTGGCTCCTCAGTCTCTCACTCCATTAATGTTACAGTGTGCCCACATGCAGTACATCGTGTTGTTGAATAAACACTATCGTGGCAGCAGCCAAAGCCTCATCATTCAGAAGCAGTCAGTCATTCCCGTCGTCTTCAGCTCTCTACATCGAAAGAAATGACGGCCTCTCAGATAAAGGTGATCCGCTTGATACACTGTTAAATTACTCTCCGCCACACCACTCTATATGCACGTATAATGCAGCCTGTTATTCTTCCTGAAAAATTCAAACGTTCGCAGTTACCCATGTTATATTCCATCTGCCAAACTGTCGTCCATTGCTTATCCACTTCCACATTCTTTACCTCATCTTGATAACTTAATGCCCCGCTTATTTTAGTTAGAATACATTTGTTCCAATTGTTGAAACAGTGGATAATTCTTGCAAATATTTGAGGACGCAGCAGTAGTCACTGTCAATGAAGTCGTCAATTTGTGTTAAACTGATAAAGACTGATTTATCCATAATTAATTCCTGATTCCGGCTCAGTAAACAGTTATCCTTGTATTGCAGTCTAGCCGTTATTAAGGCCAGAATATTGTCTTTCATTTCCTGTGTAACAGATTAAATTATTTGTTTCACTTGCTGAGTAACAGCCTCATATCGCTGAATTGACTTTTTTCTGTTCCTGTTTAAAGCGCTTGATGGTCTGAATATACTACTTCAGTAGTGGTGTATTTGAATCGAGATGAACATTTTGGAACCATCAGTGACCAGCCCACTACTGACTTTATGATAGAAGGAAGGATTTTGATGCTGCAGTTGCTAGTGCCCACAGTGCCTTATTCACGCACAGTTTCAGTTTCGTCAGTCCTTTTAAATGATGCCCTACGTCGCAGGATTTACTGCAATGTAACACAGTGGGCAGTACCTTCAATAAAAGACTGAAACTTTCGAACCAGGACGACTGTGTGGGTTTTGCTACAGATAATTTTCAGGGATAGATTCATAGAACATAGACCATAGAACATAGAACAGTACAGCACAGAACAGGTCCTTCAGCCCACGATATTGTGGCGACCATTGATCCTCATGTATGCACCCTCAAATTTCTGTGACCATATGCATGTCCAGGAGTCTCTTAAATGTCTCCAATGTCTCTGCCTCCACAACTGCTGCAGGCAACGCATTCCATGCTCCCACAACTCTCTGTGTAAAGAACCCGCCCCTGACATCCCCTCTATACTTTCCTCCAACCAGCTTGAAACTATAGCCCCTCATGTTAGTCATTTATTCCCTGGGAAAAAGTCTCTGGCGATCGACTCTATCAATGCCTTTCATTTTCTTGTATACATCAATTAGGTCCCCTCTTCTCCTCTTTTTCTCCAATGAAAAAATTCCGAGCTCAGTCAACCTCTCCTCATAAGATAAGCCCTCCAGTCCAGGCAGCATCCTGGTAAACTTCCCCTGAACCCACTCCAGAACATCCACGTCTTTCTTATAATAGGGCGACCAGAACTGGACGCAGTATTCCAAGTGCGGTCTAACCAAGAGAGCTGCAAAAAGATCTTGCGACTCTTAAACTCAATACCCCGTTAATGAAAGCCAAAACACTGTATGCTTTCTTAATAACCCTGTCAACTTGGGTGGCCATTTTAAGGGATCTATGTACCTGCACACCAAGATCCCTCTGTTCCTCTACACTGCCAAGAATCATATCCTTAATCATGTACTCAGCTTTCAAATCCGACCTTCCAAAATGCATCACCTCGCATTTATCCAGGTTGAACTCCATCTGCCACCTCTCAGCCCATCTCTGCATCCTGTCAATGTCCCGCTGCAGCCTACAACAGCCCTCTATGCTGTCAAGGACACCTCCAACCTTTGTGTCATCTGCAAACATGATGACCTATTCTTCAATCCCCTCATCCAAGTCATTAATAAAAATTACATACAATAGAGGCCCAAGGACAGAGCCCCGTGAAACACCACTCACCACAGACTTCAAGGCAGAATATTTTCCTTCTACTACCACTCGCTGTCTTCTGTTGGCCAGCCAATTCTGTATCCAGACAGCTAAGTTCCCCTGAATCCCATTCCTCCCGACCTTCTGAATGAGCCTAGCATGGAGAACCATATCAAATGCCTTGCTGAAGTCCATATACACCACATCCACAGCTCGATCCTCATCAACGTTTCCAGTCACATCCTCAAAGAACTCGATAAGGTTTGTGAGGCATGACCTGCCCCTCACAAAACCGTGTTGACTGCATTAAATCAAGGCATGCTCTTCCAGATAGTCATAAATCCTATCCCTCCGAATCATTTCTACACCTTGCAGACGACAGACGTGAGACGAACTGTTTTGTAATTGCCGTGGAATTCCCTATTTCCTTTCTTGAACAGAGGAATTACATTTGCCTCTCTCCAGTCTTCAGGTACGATTCCAGTGGAGAGTGAGGATGAAAGATCTTCGCAAGTGGAGAAGCAATTGCATTTCTCGTTTCCCAAAACAGCTGAGGACAAATCTGGTCTGGGCCTGGCGACTTGCCAATCTTAATGTTTGACAACATTTTCAACACATCAGCTTCCTCTATCTCTATCCATTTCAGCATGCACACCAGCTCTTCAACGGTTTCATTCACTACAAAATTTGTGTCTTTCGTAAAGACAGAAGCAAAAAAAAATCATTTAGGGCTTCCCCTACCTCCTCAGGCTGCACACACAAATTCCCTATGTTATCCCTGATCGGCCCTACTCTTTCTTTGACCATTCTCTTATTCCTCACATAAGTGTAAAATGCCTTTGTGTTCTCCTAATCCGTTCTGCCCAACCTTTCTCGTGCCCCCTCCTGTCTGTCCTCAGACCATTTTTGAGCTCTTTCCTCGCCTGCCTGTAATCCTCTCGAGCTGAGCTTGACCTTAGCTTCCTCCACCTTATCTAAGCTACTTTTTCCCTTTTGACGAGCAGCTCCACTGCTCTCGTCATCCAAGGTTCCTTTATCTTACCTCTTCTTGCCTATCTCAGAAGGAAATATTTATTCATCACTTGCAACAACTGTTCATTAAACAGTCTCCACATGTTTATAGTGCCTATACCATGAAACAATTGCTCCCAAACCATGCTTTCTAACTCATCATAGTTTCCTCTTCCCCAATTCAATATCCTCCCATTTTGCCTAATCCTCTCCTTCCCCATAGCTATGTAGAATGCGAGCCAGTTGTGGTCACTATCACCAAAATGCTTTCCCATCACAAGATCTGATACTTGCACCGGCTCATTTCTGAGCACTAAGTCTAGAATGGTCTCTCCCCTCGTCGGCCTGTCAACGTACTGAGTTTGGAAACCCTCCTGAACACACCTTACAAAAACAGCTCCATGCAAATCTTCTGCTCGAAGGAGGTTCCAATCAATATTGGGAAAGTTAAACTCTCCCATTACAACAACCCTACTACGTCCACACTTTTCCAAAATCTGACGACCTATGCTTTCTTCCAACTGCCTGCTGCTATTGAGGGGCCTGTAGTATACCCCTAAAGAGGTGACTGCTCCCTTACTGTTCCTAATCTCCACCCATACTGACTCGTTTGGCAGATCTTCCTCAACAATGGAAGCTTCTGTAGCTGTGATACCCTCTCTGATTGGTAGTGCTACACCCCCTTCTCTTTTCCCCCCTCCCTATTCTTTTTAAATGCTCTACACCCTGGAACATCCAGCAACCATTCCTGTCCCTGAGATACCCACTTCTCTGTATGGCCACAACATCATAGCACCAGGTACTGATCTATGCTCTAAGTTCATCACTTTTATTCCTGATACTCCTTGCGCTAAAGCAAACACACTTTAAATGATACCTTGGTTCCTTGCCAGGAAAATCCTTCTAACTATCTGTGCTACCTCTTGTTATTGCCTCATCTGCATCAACTCTCACCTCCGGTATACAGCTCAGGTTCCCACCCCCCCACCCCCCGCCATACTAGTTTAAACGCTCTCGAACTACTCGAGCAAACCTTCCACCCAGGACATTGGTCGCCTTCCAGTTCAGATACAACCCGTCCTTCTTGTACAGGTCGCACCTTCCCCAGAAGGCATCCCACTTATCTACATGTCTGCAGCCCTCCCTCCTACACCAGCTGCACAGCTATGTATTAAGCTGCGCCCGCTCCCTGTTCCTCGCCTCGCTATCTCGTTTGTGATAATTAGTTAGGTAAGAATGTTTCGTTCTATTATTAGTTTCCCACCAATTTCCAAACTGTGTATTTGAGGCTTCTTCCTGCTCTCTCGGTCGTGGGCCTGTGAAGACACGCTTGGTGATGGACATTGAAGTACCACACCAAGATTACGTTCTGTGTCCTCGCAACTCTCAGTCATGCAACCGATTTGTTTTCAACATCGAAAGGAATGGAGTTGTCACCGAGGTGTGATTTGGAGGTCAGTAGATATCATACAATTTCCTGGACCATGTGTGACCTGTAACCATGAGATTTCCTGGGTTCAGAAACCAATGTTAGGGAATTCCTGATAGTATCCCACGGTGTCCCCACCACTAGGAGATCTGTCCTACCACTGGGGAAAGATACACCCAGGAATGTTAACGGCAATTTATAAAATATTACCCATCAGTTTTTATTATGTGAGCATGAAGATTCTTGACTGGTCAATAAAAGGAATAAAGGTAATAATGGAGAAGATAATAGATTATCAGCTAAATGAAATTGCTCTACCTGGCTGTGATGTGTATTGTCAAAACAGATGAACGAAATCTCTGCATGCATCGATGTAAATAGATATGATTTATTGGCAAAGAGTGACCTGGTTAAACAGTGACCAATATTGAGAGCTGAATATCATGAACATTTCACAGTAAGGTGGATTATGCAGAACTGAAAATAGGTGGGGAGATCTCGGAATAACAGATGTCATCTTTCGGATCGTAAAAGTGGATGTTACTTCAAATGATCATGATATTGTATTAACCACCTTGATTTTGTTGCAAAGTGCCAGTTGAGATTGGGAAGCTGAGTTCGGCCCAATAAATGAAATGTGCAAATATGTCTTTGTGATTGGTTCTTTATGACTCCATCACATTCCATACCTGATATTCCCCGAAACATTTTATACCCGACTTCCCCAGAAAATTCTGTATCTGACATTCCCTGGTATATTCTATGTCCAACATTCCAAGGGAAACTCTATAACTGACAATCCGAGAACATTCTTTCATTGATTTCCCCAGAACACTCTGCACTCAACATTCCCTGGAACATTCTGAAACTGATATTCCCCGTAGAATTCTATAACCACCACTCCCCAGAAATTGTATTAAAGTCATTCCTTGGAACATTCTATAAGTGACGTTATCCAGTACATTCGATAACTCACATTCCCTGGAACTTTCTGACATTCGTTGTTAAAGGCCAAACGTAAGTGAATTGAACAGAAGAGTCCCAGCTCGAGGGAGAACGAGACATTGTTTCAAATTCCCCTCAGGCAGTCAAACGGGTGAATATGTTTGCCCTGCGACTACATTACTTCACGACAGAAGGTAGCCAACAATTTAAACTAAAAGACAGAAATTTCTAACCTCCGTTTCTCTTCAAGGAAGTGGGCAAAAAACCTTCAGCACGGCAATGTTTTCACGCTCCGTATTTGGCACCGTAAAGACGTCACCTGCGTCTGCCCTCGAGTCATCGAGTGTTTGGAAATGATTTAGAAAACATCTGTTTTGATGGATGCCTGTCTGTTTCTTTGGGGAGGGAGAGTTTCGTGTGGTTTTTGACACATTTTGTGTCATTATTTCAGCTCCTCACGTTTGTTATTTCAGCTTTAATTATTTCAGAAATTCCTGAATACAGTGACACATTTAAAAATATCACGCTGTCCTCAATCAAACTGGTCACTTTGCCTCCAGACTAATGTATAATGTGTTTGTTTCACTTCCTTACAGTTAACGTAGTGACGATCTACGTCCTGCTTTATAAAGATTGTGGATTGTCTCCAGTGTGAGACGTTACCTGGCGGCCATGGCAATGGCGGATCTACTGGCTATTATCCACGACCTGATAATGAGACACATTCCCAGAACAGTTTTAATTCCTGGAGTCCCTCCCCGTGTGTAATATCCACGCCTCTGAGGATCCCACAACTACCTAGCCAACACATAAGTCATCTCTTCCCCTCATCCCCATCTCCACTCAACGTCATCTGTCTCTCTCTTTAAATCCCATTCTTCGCTCTCCCTCTTCCCCCTCGCTCTCTCTCTTGCACTGACTCAATTTTATTTCCACATCTCGTTCTCCTCTTTTCTCGCTCTCTCTGTCTACACATTCTGCCTTTCTGACTCCATTCCATTTCTGACTCCATTCCATTTCAATCTCTCCATTCCGGCAACACCCTCTCAAATCCCGGTATCTCCACACGCCTGCCTCATCACTCCCTCCCTCACATGCTCTCTCTCCTGCGATATCTGCCTCTCTCATGCAGTTTTACCTAACATCTACTTTCTCGTTCTTCCGCTTGCCCCACAGCTCTCTCTACTCCTCTCACCTTTACCATCTCAGACGCTCTATTCCCCCCTTCCCACACCCACCCCGTCTCTTTGTCAAAGGAGAAGCGAGAAATAGTGTGTCAATATAGAGGGAGAGAGGAAGCGAGAGAAATTCAGTCAGAGAACAAGAGCGAAGAGAGGGGTGCGTGGGGGAAGACAGAGACATAGTCAGAAGGAAAAGGAAGGTAAGTAGGAATGCGGAAGAGAAAAGTCAGAGGAAGGGCGACTCAGACATGGGGAGAGGGAAGGAGAGAGAGAAGGAATATCTGAGAGATGAACTGAAGGAGCACGTAAGAGAGTATCAAAATTTGAGAGAGGAAATGACGGAGTCCAAGAGAGAGACGGATGGAGAATGAGGGAGGGAGAGAGAATCTGACAGAGGGGGAGAGAGACATTGGGAGAGGGGGCGGGGGGAAAGAGGGAGAGAGACAGATCGGGTTTGATAGAAGGAGGGAGGGAAAGGCAGACAGGGAAAGGGAGGAAGGGAAGGAGGGAGAGCAAGAAGCAAAGATAGAGGGAGGCATCGAGAATGAGAGTGCAAGACTGAGACAGAGAGAGAGAGAATGTGCTGAGAAGAGTTAGAGAGAATGTTGGAGGGACAGAGCTAGTGTTTAGAGAATCTGTAACGGGGATGAGATAGTCCGGGAGAGAGGCAAAGAGAGAGACGGAGGGGAGAGAGATAGTGTGAGTGTGTTGAGAGAAAGAGAGATAAAGAGCGAGGGGCGGGAGAGTGTGGGAGGGGAGGTGAGAGAGTGGAAGGAAAGAGAGTAGGGTGGGAGAGAGAGTGGAGGAGGGGTAGAGAGAGTGGGGGGGTAGAGAGAGTGAGTCGGAGGGGTGCACAAAAACAGATTAGAGGGTTAGAGAGATATGAGTGAGAGGGGTGTAGAGATAGAGACAGTGGTAGATAGAACGAGAGAGAACGAGAGTGATTGAGCGGTGTAGAGAGCAGGAGTGAGACTGAAATAGTAGAAAGAGAGAGTGGGTGAAGAGAGACAGGGGAGTGAGAGAAAGCGTGTGATAGAGCGAGTGTGAGGAGGTAGAAATAGAGGAACAGAGAGAGCAAGAGGGAGGTGGGAGCGAAAGAGCGGCGAGGGGCAGAGTGGTGGGAATGGAGAGAGAGACAGACAGTGAAGGAGGTTGAGTACTATTGAGTGTTGATAGAGATACTGAGTGAGGGAACCTGTGAATTTCAATGGTGGACAGTGACAGACAGTGAGAGATAAAGATGGTGAGAGAGCAAGTGTGGAGAGGCAAATGGACAAAGTGGGAGCGGAGAGAAAGAGAAAGAGAGAATGGGATAGGCAAAGAGAATTGACAGAGATAGAGACAGACGGATATGGTGTGAGAGAGTCGGAGAGGGAGAAACAAACTTAGAATGTAGGAGAGAGAGTGGAAGTGATTGAGATAGAAAGTGGGCAATTGAGAAAGTGTGCGAGAGCGGCTGGGTTGAAGAGATAGTACGTGAGGTGGCGGAGTGACGGAGGGAGAGTGTGGGAGCGTTGAGTGATAGTGGGAGGAGGTAGAGAGAGAGATTGGAAGGGGGAGAGAGAGGTATGGGGAATGAGTGTGGGCCACTGAAAGAGAATTAGAGGCGCGATAGAGTGAGAAGAAAAGATAGAGTGGGGGGTGAAAGAGATTGAGAAGGGGTGAAAGAAAGGGGAGGGGAATGGTTAGAGTGAAAGAATGAGAGGGGTGAGGTAGACGGAGACAATGTGTGGGGAGTCTGAGGGAGAGACAGAGAGCCTGATGGGGAGACAAACATATAGGTTGCGGTAGAGTGAAGAGATTGAGAGGCGAAGTGAGTGTGGTGAGTGTGGAGAGACGGAAAGAGAGTGGAGGAGGTGACAGAGTGAGGAGGAGAGACAGTATGATGGGGTGGGAGAGGGGAGAGGCTCAGCGCGGGCGAGACAGAGAATGAGTGGGAATGAGTGAGAGGGACGAGAGAGCGAGAGGGAGCGGGGAGAGCCATTGCGGGGAGAGAGGGTGGGAAGTAGTGAGATAGGGAGCTTGGGATGGGCAAGCGACATTGGGAGGACTGAGAGACAGTGCGCCAGGAGGGGAGAGAGAGAGAGTGGGAGGCGTAGAGAGACAGAGAGCGACAGTGGTAGGCTGCGAATTAGACAGAATGGAAATGGTGGAGACTAAGAGACAGAGGGGAGCAGTGACAAAGAAAGAGTGGGGAAGAAAGAGGCAGAGAGCGTGGAGTTTTGGGAACGAGTGGAAGCGACTGCAGGAGACAGTAAAACGGGATACAGACAGGGGTGTGTGGAGAGAGAGAGTTTGAAGAGATAGAGCGAGACAGAGAGATTGGGAAAGGGGAGAGAGTATGTTGTGGGGTTGAGAGACATTGGGGAAGAGAGACAGTCAGACAGAGTGTGAAGTGCTGATAGAGACAGAGATATTGTTGAAAGAGTGTGGGGGACAGCGAGTTGGGCAAAGGGAGATTGGGAGGTTAAGAAAATGAGAGTGAGAGAGTAGAGATCGAGAGAGATTGGTAGGGGAAAGGGGTTATGTGGGGGAGAGATAGGGTGCGGATTGGAGAGAGTGAGATTAGGAGGGGAGAGGCAGAGTGGAGAGGTGACACGTTGGAGGAGCGAGAGTCTGAGTGGGAGGAGAGACAAACCACGTGTGAGAAGGGAGAGGGAGTGGGGAAGTTTTAGAGTGGGACGTTGGACAGAGGGTGGGAAGGGTGAGAAAAAGTGTCAGAAGAGAGTGTGGGAGGGGAAATAAAGTGGGAGGAAGGAGTGGAAAACATAAGAGTCAGTAGAGAGACAGTGGAAGGGAATGAGAGACTGCTTCGTGAGAGTGACATCAGAAGGATGGTGCAGACAGTGAGAGTGACAGAGTGAGAATGAGGGGTGAAACGAGATTGGGAGGGGTGAAAGAGACAGGGGGTGGGCGAGAGGGATTGTCCCAGGACAGCAGAAAGAGAGTGGCGGGGATGGGTAGAGAGAGAGAAAGAGACAGAAATAAGGAAGTCGGGTAGACGGTCGAGTGGAAGGGTGGAGAGAGAGAAAGAGACAGATCTTATGGCGATAGAGAGTCAGGGAGATGGGGTTGCGTGGGAGTCAGCGAGAAGGGAATGATTAGAAAGTAAGTAGAAGTAGGTTAATAGAATCGGGTGGGTCAGAGTGAGAGTGGCCGAGGGAAAAAAGCGTGAAAGAGTGGACAGAGAGAGTGGGAGGGATGCAATATAGAGTGAGGGGGTAGAAAGAGAGAATGGAATGTGAGAGAGAACCTGGGAGCCAAGAGAGAGTCAGAGTGGAGAGAATGTGTGGGAAGGGAGAGGGTGTGTGGGGAGAGATAGAGAGTGTGGTGGAGAATGGTTAAGCCTGGATGGAGAAAGGGTGACTGGTGTGGAGAAAGGGTGAACGGGTGGTGAGACAGTGAGCTGGAAGTGTGTGTGCGAGAGTGGAAGGGCAAAAAAAGTGTAGGATCGGGTAGAGACAATGAGTGGGGTAGGGAGAGACATTCAGACAGAGGGAGTGGAAAGGCATTCGGAGTCCTTCAGTGTGTGAGGACCGGAGGGAGAGGAATGGTCAGGCAGACTGGGCGGGAAGACGCGTGCAAGTGAAAGGGAGTGAGACATACGTGTGGGGAGACAGACGAAAGGAGCGAGGGAGCGTGAAAACAATAGGTAGAGATATCAATCAAGCGGCAAAGTGAGTCAGACAGAGGGAGAGAGAGACGGAGAGTGAGGAAATGAGGGAGAGAGAGAGAAAGATAACCAGACAGTGGAAAGGACGGAGAGAGGGAGAATCTGATACTTCAAGGGAGAGAGAGAGGGAGAGGGAAGGAAGCAGACAGACACGGAGAAAGACAGAGGGAGAGAGTTGAACAGTGAACGAAAGAAGGAAGGAGAAAATCAGTCAGAATGAGGGAGAATGATTGGATCATGGGGTGGAACGAGGGGGAGAGAGAATCAAGTAGGGGAAGATTGGAGAAAGAATGTGTGCGTGCGTGTGTGTGCGTGTGTGTGTGAGAGAGAGACAGTCACAGAGTGGTATGGAGAAAGAGTGAGAGAGTCAGACCGAGGAAGAGGTAGAGAGAGATTAAGAGGGAGAGAAACAATCAGAGCGAGAGGGAAGGAGCGAGAGAGTTAGAGAGACATTCTGACGAAAAGAAGGTGGGTAAAACAGAAATTCTGAGAAATGAAAGTGAGCGAGAGATAGATGGGAACAGGAAGGAAGAGACAGACAAGCGCAGGGAGGAAGGAAACGAGTGACAGTGGTAAGGTAAGACACAGAGGGAGAGGGAGTGTAGGAAGAAGAGAGTGCGGGCGAGAGAAAGAGAGAATGGAGGCGAGCAGAAATGAGCAATAGAAAGGGAGAATAAGATGGACAGAGACAGACAGTGAGACAGAGCAAAGGGAGGGCGGGATAGAGAGTGTGGGTGAGTCTTACAGATGAACTAAGGAGCAAGAGAGAGAGAATGAGAGGGCGATGGATGGAATGACCATTCATATCCCATAATATTAATTACACTTCCCAACACAAAACTGGTCTTTTGTAGGTCATAGTGTTAACAACAGTTTGCCGACAGAACACTGACGATTGATTCATCTTAACAGTAAACATACTTCCGAACACAAAACTGATCATTCATAGTCCGAAATGTTAACAGCTCCCCAACAGAACAAACAGAACTCCACAACATAAAAGAGATAATTCAAATAATGTTATATTAAACACAGCTCTGTGTTTAAAAATGACCATTATCAAACCTCATAATAAACACCGTTTCCACAACACAAAACTGAGCATTCATTGGCTGTAATATTAAGCACACCTCGTCCACAAAACTCACAAATCAACGACCATAATATTAAACAAAGCTCCTCTACACAAAACTGACCATTCACAGACCTAAACGTCAAACACAACTCGTCCACAATACTCATTATTCACAGACAGTAATATTAAACATTGAGATGAACCATTCCAACTGTTCACATAGAAATTCCCGGTTTAGAGAGCCGGACGATCCCAGCTGTTCACAATGTGATTCCCATTTTAATCAGCTGTAACATCCCCTCTGTTCACAATCAGATTCCCTGTTTGGAGAGCTGGAAGGTTCCAACTGTTCCTGGGGAGGTTCCACGTTTAGAAAGCCGAATCATTCTGGCTGTGCAGACTGAGACTTCCTGTTTAAAAATTTGAACCAACGCGGCTGATCACTCTAAGAATCCCAGTTTTGGGAGCTGGACAATCCCGGCTGTTCATACTACGATTCCCTGTTTACTGAGATGGAACATTATGGAAGTTCACACTGGCATTCCTGTTTTACAGAGATAACAATCCGGGCTGCTAACACTGAGATTCCCAGTTTAGAGAGCCGGACGATTTGGGCTGTTGCCAGTGTGATTCACAGTCTCAGGAGCAGGACCATCCAGCTTGTTAGCACTGAATCTCCAATTTTAGAGACCTGGACCGTGCTGGCTGTTCACAGTGAGATTCCCAGATTAAAGTTGTGGACCTTCCCGACTGTTCACATTAGAATTCCCAGTTTACCAGGCTGGACCATCCCAGCTGCTCACACTGAGATTCCCTGACAAAGGTCTGGAAAATCCCGAGTGTTCACTACGAGCTTCCCAGTTTAAGGACTGGACCAGCCCGGCTGTTCACACAGAGATTCCCACTTTAGAGAGCTGAACCATCCTGGGAATACTGAGATACCCAGTATAGAGGGTTGGACCATCCCATCTGTTCACACTGAGATTTCCCATTGAGGGAATTCGATCAATCCCGCTAATCTCACCGAATTTCCCCATTAGAGTGCTGAGCCATGCAGGCGGTTCACACTGAGATTCCCAATTCAGAGAAGTGAACCACCCTGGCAGTTCACTCTGTGATTCCCAGTTTAGAGTCTGGACCAACCCACTGTTCACACTAAGATACCCAGTTTAGAGAGCAGGGCCATCCTGGCTGTTTGCACAGAGCTTCCCATTTTAACGAGCTGGACCATCCCGGCTATTCACACCGAGATTAGGCTTTTATAGAGTTAGACGATCCCTGCCGTTCACACTGAGATTCCAAATTCAGAGATGTGAAGCACCCCGCCTGTTCCCTCTGAGATTCCAAGCTTAGACAGATGGACCTACTCGGCTGTTCATTCTGAGACAACTGTTTAGAGTCTTGACCAACCCAACTGTTCACACGAACATTTCGGTTTTCCCGAGCAGGACCATCCGGGTTTTCACACTGAGATGAACCTTTTAGAGAGTTGGACATTCCTTGACATTCACATTCCTTGACATTCCCATTTCGGAGAGGTGAACAGCCCGGATGTTCACTCTGGTCGTCTCAGTTTAGAGAATTGTAACATCCTGGTTATTTGCACTGAGATTCCCACTTTACAGAGCTGGACGATCCCGGAAAATGCCCAGTTGAGAGAGCTATACGATCACAGCTCCTCCCACCGCGATTCACATTTGTGATAGCCTGACATTCCAGTGTGTTCAGACTGAGATTCCCAGTTTAGAATGATTGACCATCCCCACCATCCAGACAGAAATTCTCAGTTCAGTAAACTGGACCATCCCAGCTGCTTACACCGAGATTCCCCGTTGGGGGAACTCGAACCTCCAGCTGCTTGCATAGGGCCTTCCCCTTTAAAAAGCTGAACCACACCGAACTTCACTGTAATATTCCCAAGTCAGAAAGGTGGACCAACCCATCAGTTCACTCTGAGATTCCCAGGTTCGGGAGCTGTTTGCACTGAGATCGCAGTTTAGTGCGCTGGACTATCCCGGCTGTTCACACTGCGATTCTCAATTTCGAGTGCCGGACTACACCACTTCTCCACATGCAGATACCCATTTTGCATACCTGGACTATCCCGGCTTTTCACACTGTGATTGCCAATTTAGAGAAATTGATCACTCCACCTGCCCATTCTGAGATTTCCAGTTTAGATAGCAGAATCATCCCAAATGCTCACACTGTTAATTTCAGTTTAGGCAGCTGGACAATCCCGGTTGTTGACACTAAGATTCCCAGTTTAGAGAGCTGGACCATCCAAGCTGTTCACACTGAGATTCCTAGTTCACAGACCCGGACCAACCCAGCTGTTCTCACTGGAATCCCAGTTTAAAGAGCTAGAACATCACGGCTGTTCACACTGGCATTCCCAGTTTAGAGAGATGTATCTTTCCAGCTGATCGTTTCGGGAAACCAAGTTTTAGAGAGCACGACGATTCCGGCTGTTCCAACTGAGATTCGCAGTTTCAAGAACTGGACCATCCCGTCTGTTCACTGTGAGATATCCATTTCAGAGAGCTGAACTATCTCAAATGTCCACACTGAGATTCCCAGTTCAATGACCTGGACCATCCGAGCTGTTCACACGGTGATTCGCAGTTTGCAGAGCTGAAATATCCCGCTATTCATAGAGAATCCCACTTAGAAAGCAGGAACATCCCAGCTCTTCACACCGAGATTCACAGCTTAGAGAACTGATCCAGCTGATCGCAGTGAAAAACCCAGTTCAGACAGCAGGACTATTCTGGCTGTTCACATTGAGATTTCCAATTTAGAAAGCAGGACGATCCTCGTTGTTAGCACTGAGATTTCCAGTTAAGGGAGCCAGACCATTCCGGATGATCACACTGAGATTTTCAATTTAAAGAGTGAGACCATCCCGGCTGGTCAAACTGAGATTCAAAGTTTCGAGAGCTGCACCGTCACGGCTATTCACACTGAGATTCCCACTTTAGACAGCCAGGCCATCCGAGCCTCATTCCTGATTAAGGGCTTTTGCCCGAAAAGTTGATTTTGCTGCTCCTCGGTTGCTGCCTGACCTGCTGTGCTTTACCAGCACGACTCTAATCTAGACTCTGATCTCCAACATCTGCAGTCATCACTTTTGAATCGGCCGCCCCGGCTATTCACATTGAAATTCTCAGTTTGGAAAGCAGGACGATATTGACTGAATTCACTAACATTCTTATTTTAGGGAGAAAAACCATCCCAGTTTTTCAAACCAAGAGTCCCGGTTTAAACAGGTGGGCCATCCCAAATTTTCGCACTGAGATTCCAATTTACGAATTAGTCCATCCCGGTTGTACCCACTGATATGCCCAGCGTAGAGTGTTGGACCATTCCGGCTGTTCACGCTGATATGCCCAGTTGAGAGAACTTGTCCATCTGAGCTGTAATCCATGAGATTCTCATTTGAGGGACTGGACAATCCCAGCATTTCGCAATGACATTCCCGTTTTAGAGAGGTGGAGAATCCTGGCTGTTCACATTAAGTTTCCAGAGCTATAGAGCTGGACCATCCAGACTGTTCACACTGAGATCCCCCGTTTAGCGAACTCCATCATTCACTCTGTTTCACTGAGATTCTCCCTTTAGAGGGCTGAACCTCCCCGGCTGCTCACACTGAAATTCCCAAATTAGAGAACCGGACCATCCCTTTGATCACACTGAGTTTTGCAGTTTACAGAGCCGCACCATCACAGCTGTTCGCACTAAGATTCCTAATTTCGAGAGCTGGAACATTCCGGCTGTTCACATTAAGATTCCCAGTTCAGAAAGTACGACCATTCCGGCTGCTCGCACTGAGATTCCCAATTTGGAGAGCTGGACTTTCCCAGCTGCTAATACTAGGATTCCCAGTTCAGGGACCACCTGGTGTTAAAGGAACTCGACCATCCCGGCTCTTCCCACGGAGATTCCCTGTTTAGTGAGATGAACCAAACTGGCTGTTCACTCTGATTTTCCCAAGTTAGAGACCTAAACCATTCTAGCTGTTCACACTCAGATTGGCAGTTAAGGAGCGGAACCACCCTAGCAGTTTACACAGAAATTTCCAGGTTAGAGTGTGGACCATCCCGGCAGTTCACACTGAGATTCCCAGTGCAGAGAGCTGGACCATCCCGGCTGTTCACAATGCAATTCCCATTAGAGAGAGATGGAACATCATGGCCGTTCAAACTGAGATTCCAAGTTTCGAGATCATGCCGACCACGACGGTTCACACTGAGATTTTAAGTTTAGAGAGCTGGACCATCCGTTTCTTCACGTTGAGATTCCTCATTTTGAGACCAGGCCATCCTGCCTGTTCACAGCAAGAGTCCCCGTTCGGAGAAGTGGATCATCCCAACTGTTCGCACTGGCATTCCACGTTTCGAGAGCTGGGCTGTCCAAGCTGTTCATGCTGAGATTCCCTGTGTAAACATCGGGAACACACTGGCTGTTCTCACGTGGTTTCCAGTGGGGGAGCTGAAACATCTTGGCTGCTCACTCTGAGATTCCCAATTTAGGGAGCTGGACCATTCCGGTTGTTAACGCTGGGATTCACGGTTCTGAGTGCTGTGCCATCCCAGCTCTTAAAACTCGATTCCCAGTTTCGGGAGCTGGACGATCCCCACTGTTCACATTGAGATTCTCAGTTTAGAGGGCCGGAAAATCTCAGCTGTTCACACAGTGATCCCTTTTTAGAGATCTGGTCTATCTGTCCGTTCATAATGAGATTCCCAGTTTACTTAACTGGACCATCCTGCTCTTTACACTCAGTTTCCCAGTGTCGAAAGCCAGACGATCCCAAATGTACACGTTGGATTTCACAGTTTCGATCGACGGACCATCCCAGCTGTTCACACATAGATTCCCAGATAACAGAGCAGAATCATACCGGATGTTCACACAGAATTGCGAGGTTGGAAAGCAGGATGACAAACCCAGCTGTTTACATCGAGATTCCTAGTTTACAGAGCCAGACCATCTCAGCTGTTCACACTGATCCCAGGTTAGACAGCCAGACCATTCCGTTCGTCCATACTGAGATTCCCAGTTTAGAGAACAAGACCATCCCAGCTATTCAAACTGAGGATTCCAGGTTAGACAGCCAGTCGCTCCGGGGCTGTTCTCATTGAAATTCCCAGCTTAGAGAGCTGGACAATCACGACATTCACACTGTGATTCCGAGTTTAGAGGGATGGAACATCTTGTCTGCTCACACTGAAATTTCCAGATTAGACAGCTGGAACACTCCGGCTGTTTACACTGAGATTTCCAGTTACAGAGCTAGCATCCTGGTGATTCACATTGATTTTCTCAGTTTAGTGTTCTGGACCGTCCCAAATATTCACAGTGAGGCTCCCAGTTTAGAGTAAACCGTCCTAGCTGTTCACACCAGGACTCCAAGTTTAGAGAGACGGACCATCCCTGTTATCCACACCTAATTTCCCAGTTTAAAGAGCTGGCTCATCCCATCTGTTCTCACCGAGATGCCCGTGCAGGGAACTCGAATATCCTGACTGTTCTCATCTAGATTCCCTGTTCAGAGAGCTGAACCACCTCGGCTGTTCACTCTGAGATTCCCAGTTTAGGGAGCGAGACAAGTGCAGTTGTTCACACGGGGATCCCAGTTTAGAGTTCTGTGCCATCGCAGCTGTTTACACTGAGATTCCACGTTTATAGGACTGGAATACCCCAGCTGTTCACACAGAGATTCCCAGTATGGAAAGGTATACGATCTGAGCTTTTCACACTGAAAATCTCAGTGTACAGAACTAAATTATCCCAGAATTTCACACTGAGCTTCCTAGTTAAAAGAGCTGGGTCCATTGCAGCTAATCACACTGAGAATCCCTGTTTAGATGGCAGGATGATCACGGCTGTTTCTACTAAGTTTCCCAGTTTGTGAACTTAATCATCCTGGCTCTTCACACTGAAAATCCCCGTTTCAAGAGCTGGACCATTCCGTTTGTGAACACTGTGATTACCAGTTTGCGGAGCAGGACCATTCCTCCTTTTCACATTCAGATTCCCAGTTTGCAGCTCTGTACCATCCTGGCAGCTCATAGTGAGATTCTCAGTTCAGGGAGGTGGACAATCCCGTCTGTTCACACTGCGATTCCGTGTATAATGAGCTGAACCATCCTGAGGGTTCACATTCAGACTCTGAACCACCCCGCTGTGCACACTGAGATTCCCAGTTCAGAGAGGTGCAACATTCCGGCTGAAAACGCTGAGATTCCCAGTTTACACAGCTATTATGTAAGCTGTTTGCACTAATATTCCCAATTTATCGAGCTGTACCATCCCGTCATTTTGCACTGAACATCCCAGTTTAGAAATCAGGACCATTCCATCTGTTCACATTGATTTCCCATTTTACAGCTCTGGACCTTCCCGGCTATACACATGGAGATTCTCAGTTTAGAGGATTGGAACATTCCGGCTGCTTAGTGAGATTCCCAGTTTGCAAACCAACATCCCAGCTGTTCACACTGAGATTCTCAATTTGGAGTGTTAAGCTATCCCGTTCAGGGATCGCGACCACCCCGGTTGTTCTCACCGAGATTCCCTTTCGAAAGAACTGAACCTTCTAGGCTGTTCACACTAAGATTCCCAGATTAGAGCGCTGGACTATCCCATCTGGTCACATTGGGATTCCCAGGGGGGAGAGCCGGACTTTCCTAGCTGATCACACTGAGAATCCCAATTTTGTGAGCAGGACGATTCTAGCTCTTCCAAATGAGTTTCCCAGTTTAGCGAGATGGACCATCCCGACGTTAACTCTGAGATTACCTGTTCACAGAGTTCGACCAACCCGTGTATTCAAACTGAAATTCCCAATGTCGAGAGCTGGAAAAGCCAGGCAGATTCTGAGATTCCCAGTTCACAGAGATGGACCACACTGTTTGTTCACTTTGAGATTCCCATTTTACAGATCCGGACCATCCCGGCAGTTCACACTGAGAATCCCAATGCAGAGAGCTGGACCATCCCGGCTGTTCACAATGCACTTCTCATTTTAGAGTCATGGACCATTCTGGCCGTTCAAACTGAGATTCCAAATTTCGAGATCATGTAAGGTTTGCAGTTCTTGGAGATCAGAGTCGAGAGTTGATGACGGGGTCCGGCCCGAAACATCGATTCTCCTGCTCCACTGATGCTGTCTGACCTGCTGTGTTTTTCCAGCAACATATTCTCGGCTCTCATATTTGATCCTAAGATGACCTTCTGACCACACGTATATGCAACCACAAACTCCCGAAATTTCAATCTCTAAAATGTTGCTTCTCTCCACCTCACTCCAGCTCAATTGTTACTGTAACTCCTTACCCGTGCCTGTGTTGCCTTACAATTGACCATTCAGGTTGAGAACACCTGATTTCCAGATTGAACAACATAGAACATAGAACATTACAGCGCAGCACAGGCCCTTCGGCCCTCCATGTGGCACCGTCCTGTCATACTAATTTTACGTCTATACTAATTTAAAGGTCATCCCACCTAAATTATTCCATGTACATCCATTTGCCTGACCAATGACGACCTAAATGCACTTAAACTTGGGGAATCTACTACCGATGCAGGCAACCCCTTACTACTCTCTGAGTAAAGAAACGAGATCTGACATCTATCTTATACCTATTTCCCCTCACTTTAAAGTTGTGTCCCCTCGTGTTTGCCGTCCCCATATTTCGTAAAAAGCTCTCCCTGTCCACACTATCTAACCCTCTGACTATTTTTATGTCTCTAATAAGTCACCTCGCAATCTTCTCCACTCTAACGAAAACAACCTCAAGCCCCTCAGCCTTTCCTCATAAGACATTCCTTCCAAGCCAGGCAACATCCTAGTAAATCTCCTCTGCACCCTTTCCAAACCTTCCACATCCTTTGTATAATGCGGTGACCAGAACTGTACACAATACTCCAAGTGTGGCTGCACCAGAGCTTTGTACAGCTGCAACATAACCTCCTGGTTCCTGAACTCAGTCCCTGAATTAATAGAGGTCAAAACACTGTATGCCTTCTTAACAACCCTGCCAATCTGGGTAGCAACTTGCAGGGATATGTGTACATGGACACCGAGGGTTCTCTTCTCACCTGCACTTCCAAGAATCCGACCATTAGCCCAGTACTTTGCTTTCCGATTCCTCTGCCCAAAGTGTATCACATCACACTTGTCCACATTAAGCTCCATTTTCTACCTCTTAACCCAGATCTGCGTCCTATCTATGTCTCTCTGAAACCTACTACATTTTTCGTCACTATCCACAACACACCGACGTTAGTATCGCCCGCAAATTTACTGACCCACCCTTCTAAGCCCTCATCCAGGTCATTTATAAAAATGACGAACAGCAGTGGACCCAAAACCGACCCTTGAGGTGCGCCGCTAGTAACTGGACACCAAGATGAACATGCTTCATCAACTACAATCCTCTGTTTTCTTTCAGCAAGCCAATTACTGAGCCAGGTTGCTATGTCTCCTAAAATCCCATTCCTCCACATTTTGTATAATAGCTTATTGTGGGGAACCTTATCGAACGCCTTGCTGAAATCCATAAACACCACATCAACCGGTTTATTCTCATCTACCTGTTTGGTCACTTTGTCAAAAAACTCAATATGATTCGTTAACCACAACCTACCCTTCACAAAACCGTGGTGACTGTCCCTGAGAAGAGTATTCTTTTCTACATGATGATAAATCCTATCTCTTATAAGCTTTTCCAACATTTTGCTAACAACTGAAGTGAGACTCATTGGTCTGTAATTACCAGGATTGTCTCTACAAACATTTTTGAAAAATGGAACCACATTTGCTATGCTCCAGGCCTCAAGTACTATTCCTGTAGACAATGATGATTTGAAGATCAATGCCAATTCTCTGCAATCTCTTCCTTTGCTTCCCAGAGGACTCTAGGGTAGATCCCATCCGGCCCAGGGGACTTGTATGTTTTCACACTCTGCAGTATTTCTCATACCTCTTCCTTGTGAACCTCAATCTCTTCCAGCTAGGTGCAAGTATCTCTGTATCTTCCTCGCCAACATTTTCATTTTCTGTCACGAACACTGTCGAACAATATTTATTCAGTGCTTCCCCATCTCCCCTCACTCCGCACACAACTTCCCTTTATTATTCTTGATTGGCCCTAATTAAACTCTCGGTCATTCGTTTATTCCTGACATACCAATGGAAAGCCTGAGGGTTAACCCTGGTCCTATCCGCCAACAACTTCTCATTTCACCTCTTGGCTCTTCTGAGCTTTCTCTTTCGATCTTTCCTGACTTCCTTGTAACCCTCAAGCACCCTAACTAAGTTTCACATTTTGTTGTAACATAAGCCTTCTTCTTCTTCTTGACCAGGGATTCCACTTCCTTTGTAAACCACGGCGCATGCGTTCTATATCTTCCTCCCTGCAATATTCTGATTCTAGACTTTCACACGATGGGTGACACCCTCTCAGCGTTTACCCTGCCAAACCCCTGAAGAATCCCTTATGTTTCAATGAAATCACCTCTGATTCGTCCAAAGTCCAGTGCGTATAGCCTCAACCTGTTCAGCATTTACTTATAAGGTACTCCCTGCAAACCAGGGATCAACCCAGTGATCATTTTCCAAAATTCTTTCAATGAGCATAAATACTTCCATAAATAAATGGACCAAAGCTGCTTAGATTACTGCAGGTGCGCTCTCACCAGCACTTTGTGCAGTTGGGCTAAGACATAGACTGCAAACTCTGATACTGCAAGCCCTTGAAACAAGGTACAACATTCCATTCTCGTTCCTAACTTCCTTTGCTATGTGTGAGCTAGCTTTCTGTGTTGCCTGCAAAATTAACGTCAGGTTCTTTTGTGGTGCAGCTCACTACGTTTTTTAAAACTTAAATCGTCCATTTCTTCGTTATCTCCACTGAAATGATCTATATGGACTTCAGTAAGGCGTTCCACAAGGTTCGCCATAGAACACTGATAAGCAAGGTGAGATCTCATGGAATACAGAGAGAACCAGCCATTTGGATGCAGAACTGGTTCAAAGGTAGGAGGCAGAGGGTGGTGCTGGAGGGGTGCTTTTCAGAATGGAGTCCTGTGACTAGTGGAGTGCCATAAGGATCGGTGCTGGGTCCACGACTTGTTATGATTTACATAAATGATTTGTATGCGAGCATAAGGGGTTTACTTAGTAAGTTTGCAGGTGACAACAAAATTAGAGGTGCAGTGGACATCGAAGAAGGTTGCCTAAGATTGCAACAGGATCTTGACCAGATGGGCCTATGGGTTGAGAAGTGGCAGATGGAGTTTAATTCAGATAAATGCGAGGTGCTCCATTTTGGGAAAACAAATCTTAGCAGGATTTAAGCACTTATTGGTAAGTTCCAAGGGGCTATTGGTGAGAAAGAGGCCTTGGAGTGGAGTCGCAGGTAGATAGGTGAGTGAAGAAGGCGTTTGGCCTGCTTTCCTTTATTGGTCAGAGTATTGAATACATGTAGTTGGGAGGTCATGTTGCGACAATACAGGACATTGTTTAGGCCACTGTTGGAATATTGCGTGTAATTCTGGTCTCCTTCCTATCGGAAAGATGTGAAATTTGAAAGGGTTCAGAAAAGATTTACAAGGATGTTGCCAGGGTTGAAGAATTTGAGCTATAAGGAGAGGCTGAACAGGCTGTGGCTGATTTCCGTGGAGCTTTGGAAGCTGAGTGGTGACCTTATCGACGTTTACAAAATTCTGAGGGGCATGGATATGGTCAGTAGACGAAGTCTTTTCCCTTGGCCTCGGGAGTCCAGACTGGAGGGTGAAGGTTTAATGTGAGAGGGGAAAGATTAAAAAGAAAAGACCTCTACGGGGCAATGTTTTTAGACAGAGGGTGATACGTATATGGAATGAGCTGCCAGAAGAAGTGGTGGATGCTGGTAGAATTGAAACATTTAAGAGGCAGTTGGATGGGTATATGAATAGGAAGGGTTCAGAGGGGTATGGGCCGGGTGCTCCCAGGTGGGACGAGATTGGGTTGGGATATCTGGTCGGCATGGACGGGTTGAACCGAAGGGTCTGTTTCCGTGCTGTACATCTCTACACCTCTATGACTCTAAATGAACAAATTCACATTTTTCCAAGTTATTCTACATTTCCCAACTTCTTGCCCACTTCTCCTCTCAAGATCTCTCTGTAAACTGTATGCAACCTTCTCAGACCTTGAGTGTTGTGAAAATTCTCCCTCTATCATTGTAACAGGTTTTTTTCTGGATTACTGGGCAGTGGGAAGCATGTGCAGTTGATACATTCATAGCGGGTACTTTTGGAAATGACTGGGTGGAGCTTGCTGCCCATTGTTCAGAATAGAGACAAAATATCAATAAGTTGTATTAGCCTTTCACTAATAATGTCTTATTGGCGAAGCGCAGTAGCAGCACAGAGGGAAAGAAACGGAAGCAAATTCTGCTCTTACCGTCAGGCTAATTCTTGGAACATTCTAGCTCGTGTCAAAGATCTGCGCTCTGCTCACTGACATGAAATCTCAAGAAGGAAACTCATGGAAACCCATTTGGTTTCCCTCATGGACTGACTGCTAGTCTCGAAAAGGGGTGAAATGCACAGTCATCTGGTCCAGGAAGATGGGATTTTGTGAGTTTCTAACCCGAACTGGCAGTGCAGGGTTTTATTAACTTGCATCATAGGATAGTAAAAGTGGACTTGCAGGTGTGGATCTCAGTAATTGTAACGCCAAACTCTGACTGAATTACTGAACTCATCATTACATCGACATTTGCGTTGTGTGTGAGTATGCTGTACCAGTTCATTCTTACTTGGTGCCTGAAATTTCTCATTTGATTCACCACTTTCTCTTGACAGATTATCCCCAAATCTGCTCACTGTGTCCTGATTCATTTCATGATCAGCTGATGAGTTTACGTTTTATCATCCTCATGGATAAGTTCTGTCAACAGCTGTATCACATGTCCCCTGAATTTGCTTTGCTAAAATCAGAACAAACTCAGTTTCTCCAAACTCTATAAGGTACACATCAGGATTGTGTTAGGACATGTTCCAATTGGCTGCATCAATGCAGTCCCCAACAATGATAATGAAAGTGAACATTCTAGAGGTCAAAGAACTGTTCCAGAATGGGTGTCCCAGACACCACCATCAACATTTCCTCTCTTCACCACCGAGGCACCGTGCCAACATTTTGTCAACAGTAAAGTTTCCATTGTACTACCTGACCATAGGGCTGTTCTCTCATTAGGGAGCGATGATGAGTGTTGTTTTAACCTGAAGATTACCGCAGCCCAGTCAAAGAGAGAGGTTGAGAAGGAGACTCAATCGATTGTAAATGGATCCTCTCGATGTGTATCAGCACTAGAAGTGTCACATAATTGTGTATGTTAAAGAAACCTCTAAAGATGCAACTAAACCTCCCTGTTCCTTGAAACATCCTGGTAAATCTTCACTGCCCCCTCTCAGGGACCTGTCATCATTCACAATGTGTGGATGATCTCCGGTTTGCGTCGATCCATTTGCTCTGTATTCCAGTGGATGACCTCTTCATGCAGCAACAATCATACTGACCATTCCATCCTGTAAGGTTGGAAGACACAGCAATCTTGGTACCACGAAGAGGTACTTACATGTATGCTTACAATCCCAAGCTGACAACATTATGAATGAAATGCTGCAAAAAGGAATAAGAATACGTGAACTAGCACAGACTCAATGATCACAGTGCTTTTTTCTTTGTCCTGTACATCACTGAGTCACAACGTAGGTGCATGACAAGCCACATTTGAAGTCAGGTGTCCTGTATTTTCGAAGGAACATAAGGTAGAGAGGTAGGGCTGGAGTAATTTTGGGAGTGGTGCGCACAGGAATCTGCAAGTGCCACATCAAGTGAAGAATTAAAAATGGCTTTCTTTTCCGCATATGGCTGGAACTAGGGGAAATCACATTTTGCTAATATCTGTGAAGATGAGGATGGTTCAGAGATATGGTGGATTGTGAGGCTGGAGAGAATTGCAGAGATTGGGTGGTTGAACGAACGTTGATTGAAAAGAATGTGGAGCATTGACTGAAGAGAAAGAAAGTAAATTGTTTAACTTTAATGAGGCAAGGATCAGACACGATTTTAGACGGTTACAGGATAGCCAGGAAGAAATTGAAGAATGAACGGAGATGAAGACAGATGGTAGCAAGGTATTAAAATTTCAAAATATTGCCACAATTTCGATTAGAGAGATGTTGAAGCCATTTTTCAAATTTCTTTTGAAAACATGACCAGGCAGAAGGAGTGGCCAGAGAACTTGGCAGTAATGTTTGTTCAGCTGAAGCTGGTAAGCAGAGCTATTGAGGGATTTGCAGCGATCTCAAATGAGGTATCAACAGATTACGCAGGTGGCAAAAAGGCGATTGTGAATGCCTATGAATTGGTACCAGAAGCATATAGACAGCGGTTCTGAAACATAAAGAAGGAACAACGTCAGACTTATTTTGAATTCGAACGCATTAAACGTGGGAGTTTTGATTCAGGCCTTAAGATAGGTATGGCCTTTTAGCGATTATTCTGCTGGATGGTGTTAAAAACTCACTTCTGGAGATGATAAGAGCTTTTTTGGATGAACGCAAAAGATCGTGAATGAGAAGAGCAACAGAGTTTTCATCTGTACATACATTGGTTTATAAAGCAAAAATCAGCTTCCAACAGGACTTTTTTCTCATGAGGGACAGAAATTGGGAGAATGGGCGATCATTCACTATAAAGCAAGGAATAGTTTACGACAGGTGAAAAAGGAAGCCCAAGAGGATGGAAATGAGATGAAATACCTCAGGTGTTTTCACTATAATAAAGTATGACAAACAACATTAGAGTGCTGGTGTTTAAACAACATCATTTGGAAAAGGTGTTTCCACTGCAAAAAAATAGATTACATAAGATCACAGTGATAATCGTTGAAAAAACTCTGCGGGAAAAGATGTGGTAGAAGTGGCTAAGCCAGTGGATTTATAGAAAGTAGTGAAGGCAACCTCAAGAAAAGTCAAGAAACTGGTGGAGCCTGCACAGCCTGGGCAAGACCTGGGTATTATGTTCATGCCCGATCTCAAGAAAACATCACCTCTGTGGCCGAGAGTGTGGTCCTGGAAAAGCACAGCAGGTCATACAGCATCCGAGGAGCAGGAGAATCGATGTTTCGGGCATAAGTCCCTCATCAGGAATGAGGCTAGTGGGTCGGGTCTGAGAGACAAATGGGAGGGAGTGGGGTTGGGTGGATATAGCAAGACGTATATGAATGAGAAGCTTGGGACTGGAATAATGCGTGGTAAGGGGAAATTAGGAAGTTGTTAAAATTCACCTTTATCCCGTTTGGTGGCGATTTCTAAGGCGGAATGTGAAGCGCTCCAAATCCAGGCCTGGGGTGTTAACGGTTTGGTGCCTCCTTCAGGCGTCGGTGGTAGCCAGTTGTATCCAGCATCTAACATTTTCTAACATGTTACCTGAGAGAGTGGTAAATTGTGGAAAGGATGGACAGGAATTTAGCGTTTACTTGTGTAAGATCAGTATGGAGAACCAAATCAAGAGTGGGGATGTAAAAGTGTAATTTATTGAAAGCATGCCAGTTCCAGGAATACAGTTCGTTCATGGGACCAACTTAGTATGAGCAAGATGGAGTGACGACACTTGGTGTGAACCAGCCAGAAGGAAGACCAGGGAAATGCTGAGTCAAAAGAAAAATACCCTGGATATATTCAGATGCCACTTTCATCATTCAAAGTAAGAAGCTAAAACTGAAAGGCAAGAAGAAGGAGTTAATGTTCAGTCATCGGACACCCTGTTTGATGTAATGGTGCAGAAAAAAGTGAAGATGCTTGTAATAGATGCATATTCAGAAAATAAGTCAGAATGTGAAACAAGGGTCGTTATTTTAAATTTAAAATCCTAAGATGAGAATGGAGGCAATGGCAGTTTAGAGAGAGCTAGTTGGGTGAAAGTGCACCAGATTGTGTTGTCGGTGGCATTACCCATAATAGCGGAAAATATTAGAGGGAGCACACGAATTGCCAGTACGATGTCAATCAGTTGTGATGATTGCACAGCCTAAGGCACAAAGACACTTCTATTGATCTGGACTGCACAAGGATGTGGTTAGCGTTGCCGGTGATGTCATATGTGCCAACTGGTAGGTAAGCCACAGGCAGTAACGGAATCAGCATATTTCTTGCCAATTCCCTGATATGAAGAACACTTCATGCAGGCTACGATGGTTGTGTACGTTTCCTCCATTAGCCAGAATTGACAGCCAATACTTGAAAATCATAATGGATATATCTAACCGATTTGCAAAAGCAAATAAATCATGGAATATTAAAGCACAAGGAATGATGCTGGAACTTGTAACGTTTAAGCAAAGAAAATTCAACAACCACTTAAGTCAGCATCTTGTCCCTTGTTCCCTTGTGATCTCAATTGATGAAGTTCAAGATTGCATTGCTTTTTCTCACTGCTGCCTCAATCAAGACCAGAACAGCTTTCATTTTCGGTTCTCCCGCATACAACGTATAAGCCAAAAACAAGACAGCGTTCTTTCTGGACCAATGTGCTACATGGACAGCAGAAGCTACACGATGAGCAGCAGAAAGTGCATCAGAAGGGTAAAACACATTATACAGCATAATAATTCCTAATATGTCATAGCAATAGGCACAGTAGTGTACAAATTACAGCGTAATAAAATAATAATTGTTCATATAACATCGCTCCAGCAGCAAATTGAAGTCATGAAAAGAGGTTCCGATGAATTGAGTCTGTTCACACACTATTAAGGAGCCGCATGAGAGCAGGGGAAGAAACTGTTGTAAAGTCTGGCCATTAAAGAGCGAATGCTCTGGTATGGTCTACCAGACAGCAAGAGACAGAGGAGTTTGAGTGAGGGATTTTGGGGTCTTCCACAATACTTTTAGCCTTTCGGATTCAGCCTATGGTGAACATGTGTCCTGGATCTGCATCACGTCCCTCTCTTTCAGCCACAACATCTGGTTTCAAGTCCGACCTGCTATGGAGTTCTGCAGGGCGTTTTGTTTTTTCCTGATTTGTTAATCGATGATTGAACCACGTCAACTATATTCTGTTTCAGCTGAAATTAAATAACTCTGCCTCAGTCAACGGGTCTGAGAGCAGAGGAGGCAGTGGTGCGAAGTAGGATAATAAATTCAAGTTCATTTGTACAAAAACTGATCAATTTCCACAGTGGATCTGTGTAGTAGTCATTCATTGCAAGATGGATTGAAACATTTATAAGATTCTGAGTAACTCATAAACGTGCACTTGCAAGGTTGTCCTTTTCAGTCCCAAACCACACGTTATATTGATCTGTGTGAAAATCTTTTTCCACTGAAGCATACATTTGAGTCAATTGGTTGCATACACCTGTGTCAGAATGTATAAATGAATATGCGTTGTGGTTCTTTTAGTTTGAAACTAGAGCTTGGTCACTGCGTGGATTTCAGGTCTGTGACCAGTGTATGTGTCACTCTCCCCTCTAATCACATAAGATTCCTCTTGGTGTTTTCCTTACCTGGGGGACACATGCTCCAGGTAGAGCGAGCAGGGAGCTGACTGGATGAGGAAGAACGTCGGCAGAGAGGGGCCTTTGAGTGACAAAACTGAACGTTTTTAAAAAATAATTCCTGTCATCTACAGATGCTTTTGCCAGGTGGAAGTAGCAGGAGGTGAGTATTAGAATGTGCATGTGTATGCATTAGGCATCTCAATGCTAGAATTAGAACATTGAACTTAAAACAATACAATGCAGAACAGGCTCTTCGGCCCTCGACGTTGCACCAACCTGTAAACTAATCCAATCTTACCGCCTTACACTATCCCATCATTATCCATGTGCTTATCCAGATATTGTATTAATCTCCCTGAAGTGGTGCAATTAAATACATTGGCAGGCAGGGAATTCCAAGTCTTTACTATTCTCTGAGTAAAGAACCTGCATCTTACATCTGCCTTGAATTTGTCACCCCTCACTTTGTAGTTATTCCCTCTTATACAAGCTGACGTCGTCATCCTAGGAAAAAGACTTTCACTGTCTTCTCTATCAAATCCTCTGATCATCTTGTATGTAACTCTCAAATCCCTTCTGAGCCTTCTTATTTCCAATGACAAAAGACCCAACTCTCTCAGACTTTCCTCATAAGACCTTCCCTCTTTTCCACGCAACATCCAAGTTCTCCTCTGCACCTTTCCCAAAGCTTCCACATGTTAATTGTAATGGTTCGACAAGAACTGCTCACCATATTCAAAATGAGAACACACGAGCATTTTGTATGGTTGCAGCATGGCATCACGGCTCTGGAACCCAATCCCTCTTACAATAACATCCGCCTTCTGAACAGCACTACCAACCTGGACTGCAACGTTTCAAGATCTGAGGACACGAACTCCAATATCCATCTGCAAATCCACAGCACCAAGAATCTTTTTATTGACCCTGTATTCTGCCTTCCTGTTATTCTTCCCAAAGTGATTCTCCTCACATTTAGCTGCTTTGAACGCCATTTCCATCTCTCAGCCAAATTATGCAGGTTATCCAAGTTCCCCTGTAACCTGCAACATGCTTTCACACTGTCCACTACTCTAACGACTTCAGCGTTTTCTGCACTTACTAACCCTTTCTCCAATTCCTGCCTTTAAGTGATTCATCACAATGACAAACAGCAGTGGTTCCAAGTCTGATCCTTGTGGCACACCACTAGTAACACACTCTAGGCTGAATATTTTCCATCAAGAACCAATAATCGACTGTTTTTCAGAAATCCAATGTCTAATGCAATTTGCAAAATCAACTTTAATCTCGTGCATCTGCATATTCTCCAACAGCCTACCACGTGGAAGGTTATCAAAGGTTTTACTGAAGTCCATGTCCACCACGTCAACTGCCCTACCCTCATCTACAAGAATGGTCAACTTCTCAAAAAACTCATTGAGCTTTGTGAGACACGACGTGCTCTTGACAAAACAATGTTGACTATCTGATATCACATTGTTGCTTGCCTGATGATTATAAATCATATATTTTTTAGATTAGATTACTTACAGTGTGGAAACAGGCCCTTCGGCCCAACAAGTCCACACCGACCCGCCGAAGCGCAACCCACCCATACCCCTACATCTACCCCTTACCTAACACTACGGGCAATTTGGTAATGGCCAATTCACCTGACCTGAACATCTTTGGACTGTGGGAGGAAACCGGAGCACCCGGAGGAAACCCAGCTGACACAAGGAGAATGTGCAAACTCCACACATTCAGTCGCCCGAGTCGGGAATTGAACCCGGGTCTCTGGTGCTGTGAGGCAGCAGTGCTAATCACTGTTCTTATATCTCTTAAAATTATTTCCAAAACACTTTTCCTACAATAAAAGTTAAGCACACTAGTTTATAATTATCTGGGTCATTTCTATTGCCCTCTTGAGCAAGCGCACAACATTTCCAACCCTCCAGTCCTCGGGTACTAAATCTGCAGAAAATGACGACACAAAGATTAAAGCCAAAGGCACGGCCGTCTGCTCCCAAGTTCCCAGAAAATCCCCGGATTAATCCCATCCTGCCCAGAGGAGTTCTCTACTTTCAATCATTCTGGAAATGATAACACCCATTCCTTAATAACCTCGATCTATTCTATTCCAATATGCCGAATTTCATTCTTCTCCTGTAAAATATTCTCATTTTTTCTAATTTATAAGCGATTATAAATAATCGATTCGCATCTCTCCGATCTCCACAGGATCCATACAAAACATCCCACTTCTTTTCTTTGACTGGCCCTATTCCTACCCCAGTCATCCTTTTATTCCACACATAACAATAGAAAGCTTTAGTGTTCTCCTTTATTTCAACTTCTAAAGACTCATTATGTCCTCTATTTGCTCTTCATAACTGTCTATTTAAACCCTAACTGGCTACTCTGTACCTTCCCATCACCTCATCTGAGCCATCTTGACTCATCAACACATTAGCCTCCTTCATCCGTTTAACTTTAGTTCCTTCACCGTATCACTTCCTCCCTGTCTGACAGGGACATACCTATCAAGGACGCGCAATGCCTGTGCCTTAAACCGGCTCCACACTTCGATTGTCCTCATCCCCTTAATTTTGCTACGCCATTGTATACATCCAAAGTCTTGTCTAATCGCATTTTAGTTACCCTTGCCCCCATCAATAACTCCTGGCCTGTGACACGTGCCTATCTCTTTGCATCGCTAAATTAAACATAATTGAATTATGGCCTGCATTTTCAAAGTGCTCACCTAGAACTAAATCAAACATCTGGCTTTGTTTCATTACAAGGCACCAAATCAAGTGTGGCCTCAATTCTTGATGGCCTTTCAACATAGATTGTCAGGAAACTCTCGTATAAAAAAATAACAAAAACTGATCCATCCGATTTACTAAAGTTAGAGAATTTTCAGTCAATGTTGGGGAAGTTAAAGTCCCCCATAATCACCACAGTGTTGCTCTCACTCCCACTCAGAATCATATTGCCAATACTCTCCTCCACCTCCCTGGAGTCTGTGGTAGCTTATAAAAACTCCCTGCAGTGTAACCTCTCCTCTCCTGTTCAAGACCTCAGCCCATACAATCTCAGTAGACGAGCGCTCGTCAAAGGTTCCTTCAGCTACTATTATACTGTCCTTGACGAATAAGGACCCACTTCCCACTCCTTTAACGCCTTGCCTTTTCTTAATGAAAGATGTGAACTCTGGAAACTGCAACATCCATTCCTCACTCGGCGCTTTCCATGTCTCTGAAATGGCCACTAATCGAAGTTCCAAATCTGTATCCATGCTGCAAGCCCAGCTAGCTTATTTCAATTACTTATGGCGTGAAGTGGACACATTGCAAACCAGCTTCGTGTCTGCTAACACATTCCTGTGACGGTGAAATACTGTCCATGCCCTCCCTACTGTCATCGTCCTGTGCACTGGAAATACACCTCATGTTCCCTTCCCTTACTGAGCTAATTTAAACCCACCCGAATAGCAAAGCCAATTTCCCACCCAAGAATTTAGTAGCCCTCAGTTTCAAGTGAAGACCGTCCTGTTTGTAAAGCTTCAATCTTCCCTAGAATGAACCCCAATTATCCAAGTTCCTGAAAATCTCCCTCTTCCACCGCCCCTGTGGCCATGTTTTCACGTGATATCTCTCCATATTCTTTGCCTCGGTATCACGTGGCATGAGTTCCAAACGAGATATATCAACTCTTGTTTGTTTTTGCACTCAGCCTTCACGCAAACTCCCTGAAATCCTGCCTTACATCCATATCCCTCTTTCTACCTATGTCGTTGGTACCTAAGTGGACCACGACTTGCGTCTTGACACCCTCTTCGTTCATAAGCCCATAGACACAATCAGAGAACTCATGGGCCCTGGCACATGGGAGCCAACACACCAACCGTGAGTCTTGTTGATTCCCAACAAACCTTCCATCTGAGTAGCCAATGATGAACACTCTCCTCCTTTCCCTCCATCCCTCTGTTTAAAGGGACAGATTATTTGCCAGAGACCACTACCCCACTGCATACCCCTGATAGGTCTACCACCGTACAGTATCCAAAACGGTATACATGTTTTATTATCAGAGGAACCACCCGAGGGGATCCATCCACTGACCTTTTTTCTCCCTTCGAACAGTTGCCCACCTTTCTTCGTCCCTGTGAATAACTGCTCCCCTGTGACGCTAACCAATCAAAGCCTCTGCCTCCCAAGCGATCCTGCTCTCGCTCAAATTCCCTAACATGGACTTCGAGAATGAGATGTGGCTGCATTTCCTGCAGATATACTTGGATGGTACATTAATAGTGTCCTTCATCTCAAATATCATGCAGTAGGAACATTCCTCTCCCTGCACTGCCATCTCAGGTGGTCCGCTTATCAAAAATCAAAATGGGAGAGAAGCTTACCTGATATGTCCCTGGTATTTCACGTTGGAGGAGGTGGTATGGTTGGAGACCTTCCAACTGTAAGATCTCGAGCTTACAAGACGCTCATTTTTTTGCTGAACGGAATTTTAAAAAAACAACTCCTGGAACTCTCTGTTAAATTATTGGAGTCTCAGCAGCTGGATGTCTGACTGAATCCTTCCTGCACACGCAGCAAGGGAACGTTCTCTTCCAGGTGTGAATTCTCCATTGAGTCACTAATCCAGCCCTTAATCTTGTCACTCTCTTGTTGTAGCCTGCAAATCCACTCAACACTGTCTACAACGCCTGATTCTTGTGTCATCGTTAAACTTACTAACCCACTGCGTCATGTAATTGTATATAGAACATAGAACATTACAGTTCAGTACAGGCCCTTCGGCCCACGATGTTCTCCGACCTGTGAAACCAACCTGAAGTCTGTATAACCTTCACTATTTCATTTTCATTCTAATGTTTATCCAACGACCATGTAATTGCCGTTAACAATGACTAGTCCATTATTGATACAGACAGGGCATTCCACAACTACGACTCTCAGTGTAATTAATCTACCTCTGACATCTGTCCTACATCTGTCGCCCTGAATTTAAAGCTCTGTCCTTTCTCACTGCCCACCCGACCTAATCCTCTGATTATCTTATATGTCACAATTACGTCACCTCTGAGCCTTTTCCCTCGAACGAAAACCGCCACGAGTCTTTCAGCAGTTCCTCGTAAGAACTTCCCTCCTTACCAGCCAACATTCTGGTAAACATCCTCTGAAAACATTCGAAAGCTTTCTATTTACCTACTCTACGGATCACAGAACTGTATGAAATATCCAAGTGCAGCCACACCAGAGATTTTTGCAGTTGCAACATGACCTCATGGCTCCGAAATTCAATCTCTCGACCAGCGAGTCCAACGAATGCCTTCTTAGCAACCCGATCAAACTGATTGGCAGCTTTCACCGATCGAAATGCATGCGTGTCAAGATCTCTCGGCTCATCTTACCTTCATCCCAGAACTCTGTATTCCTGTTGCTCCTTCCAAAGTGAATCACCTCACAATCTTTTGACATATCCCAGCCCGACTCTGCAGCTTATCGATGTAATTCTGCAACATCGTTCTGTTCTGTCCAAAACTTGACCGACCGTCCTCTGCAAATTTACTCACCCATCCTTCTGCGTCTCCAAGCTGGTCACTTATTTTTTTTTAAAAAGCAACAGTGACCCGAAAACAGAACTTTGTGGTACACCAACAGTAACTGAACTCCGAGATGAATATCGCCCATCAACTACCATCTTCTGTCTTCTTTCTGCTAGCTAATTCCCCATCCAAACCGCCAAAGCACTGTCAAGCTCAGGCCTCCTTTTTTTTTAAGTAGCCTACCGTGGGTAAACGTATCCAACGCCTTACTGAAATCCATAAGCACCACATCAACCGCTTTAGCCTCAACCACCTGGACAGTCATCTTCTCAAATAATTCAAAAGTCTTGTGAGGTAGACCATACCACTCACAAAAATATCTCACTGAAATACATATACACCTCATCCGCTGCTCGGAATTCATCATCTCAAAGAACTCAATGAGGCTTGTGAGGCATAACCTGCACATCGCTAAGCCAGGCTCTCTTTAATCAAACTAATTGTTTTTCAAATAGTCGTAAATCTCATTTCTCAGAATCATTTTTTGTACCTTGCTTTCCACAGCCGTAATACTGGCTGGCCTCTAAATCCAGAGATTTCCCAATTTTCTTTCTTGAACAGAGGTCTAGCATTGTCCATCCTCCAATCATCCTCGACTGTTTCCCTGGAAAGACCATCGCCAAAGGCCCAGCAATCTCATTCCTCACTCCCTGGAGTAACCTTGGATATATCTGGTCTGGGACTGGGGACTAATCTATCTTGATTCTTCCCAGAATTTCCAGCACATTTACTCACTTAATATGTTCAAGCTGATTAACCTGGTACACAGTGCTCTCACTATCAAACATGCCCCTCGCTCCAGAAACTACTGAAGCAAAAAAACTCCTTTCGGGCATCCCCACCAGTCCAGACAGCAGGTGCAAGTTCAGTACATTATACCTGATCAGCCCTACATCTCTCTGATCATCCTCTATTTCTCATGGTTGCGTCGAACGCATAGATGTGTATTCCGTTATTCAGCAACCTGCTGTGAAGTACGTTGTGAATGGTCTTCTCGAAATCCAAATGAAATATGTTCACTGTCTGTACTTTATCTAACTTGCTTGATAACTGCTCACAGAATTGGAACAGATTTGACATTCGTAATCTTTCTTTGACAAAGCAGTAGTGACTCTGCCCTATTTTACCTATATCAAAGGAATCTGCGGTCTTATCAATGATATTGGATGCTAAAAGCTAAGCCCAAACCGTGGCCAGGCCACCCACTTTTCATTCCCAGCCCCTGCCTCACTCATTTCGTGAATACGAGTGTTGCATTAGCTATTTCTCAATCATCTGGGACCATTTTTTACTCCATTAATTGCTGAAGGATCACATTTATGAGAGACCATTAAAGTGCTTCGTGACTGTGTTCCTGCGATTACTTAATCATGTTGTACATTCGCAAATATATATTCAGGCGATGCTATTCAACCAACTGTGCGTGGGAAGGGATTCACCCTGTCATCCCAACATGCTGAACCGTCAGTGATTTCATCAGTAAGGACGCTCTTTTACTTTTGCTGTGAACCCTTGAAGACTAAACTAGATATTAGGTTATATTGGTTTAAAGACCTGTCATATAAAAAAAGCATGCTCCCTAATCGCTTGGCTGTAAACTACTCTTTGGGAAGCAGTGACAATAAATAAATTTCACAATAAGCTGAAATGTGACTTTAAAAAACTCAAGGTAATATTGGAACTCGGGCTTTGAGTCTGAAGGAACAAGATTATGAAGATATGGAATGCGATTTTATACCATGGATTTGGAAAACGTAAAAGTGTTTGAAGGTAGGGTACCCTAATGTACCAAGAAGCTCCACATGTTCTACAACAGATATACGTACTTAAAGAAGAAGTGATCACTTTCAGGACACCTGAAATTGTGATGATTCTGGGGAGCGGGTGAAATTGATAGTTAGATAGAAAATTTGAAGTAAACATGCAAGGAAATTATGAAAACTTCATTGGGTGCAGGAACGGAAAATATTGACTAGCACAAGTTCGTGTATTTTATAAGCATGACAATGTATATTACAAAACATGGAAATGGTAGAGACACAAGACGGTTACTCTGCACTAACTTAATGTGAGATTCGATGTTGCAGAACACCATGATATAAAGGGAGTTCTGAAACCAGAGGACAAAATCATATAACAGGAAAGCGGTAGAAGTTGAACAGTAAACTGTATTGAAGTTTGAAATTGCATCGGGACCCCGTTGGCTTCATCCCAAAGTGTTGAGAAGGAGGATAGAGAGAGAAAGAGAGAGCGAAAGACAAAGAGAGAGAGAGAGAGAGAGAGAGAGAAGGAGAGGACGCATTGGATATTATGTTTCAAATTGTGATGTCTCTGGAAAGTTTACTTTTATGTCAGTATCAGGAAAACCGTAGCAATCTCTCTTTATTAAAAACAAATCACTGAAACCTTGAGAATGAGTGTTAAAATTGGGCCCAGTCAACATGAATTTGTGAAACGGAAACCACGGCTCAAAATATAAAGATGCTAAGGAAATTGCTTGCTGTGAAGATTAAGGGGAATGTAGATGTGATTTGCTTGTTCAAAAGGATTTTTCTAAGATGCCAGACAACGTTCATAAGTAACATTAGATTGCAATTGATTGGTGAAAACCTGCCAGCATTGATTAAGAATTTGTTATCATTGAAAACCAGAATAGGAATATTTGCTATATCTTCAGCAAATATTGTGACTGGTGGAGGACCACAATAAGAAGCTGCTGCTGTAATCTTTACTTTTAATATGTGCTGTCTTTATGTCTGTTCTCCACGTTCCAGATAATTTGTTTCCACCCTGATGGAGAAATTACATGCCTGTCCTTTGTATGGCTGAGGAGTAGGCTGATCATTGAATGTGAAGAGACATGAGGACACATGCAGCACAGAAAATCTGTGGCAATATTTGGACAGTGCAGGCATCTATCCTGAATGGAAACCAGCGGAATCAGTCACAGTGGGGCGAGGCCGCACCTGCTCTGTTTATGTGAAGGGAATCACTTGTTCAGCCCGCTTACTAACACACCAACGAGTCCACGCTGACGAGAGTCAACTCATGTGCCATGCATGTGGCAGGTCATTCCCCCTGTTAGCCGATGTGCTGACTCACCACAAATTCACAGTGGGGAGGCCGTTTCTTTGTCTGAAGTGGGAAGCGATCCTCTCAGTTATCCCACCTTAAGGCACATTAAATGCCTCACACTGATTAGAGACGATTCAAATACTTACACTGTGCGAAGAGCTTGAAAAGCAAATGTCATGTGCTGAGACACCAACACATTGACACTGCGGACTGGTCATTCCTCTACTCCGTGTGTGGGAATCAATTTATCCGTGCAAACGCCCTTTTGGAACGCCAACGAATACACAAGAGGTGAGACTTTGTTACCTTATCCCTCTGTGTGAAATGTTTCACACGGAGGCCTCTGCAGGGCAGGCGTCTGTGCTGTTGATCTTTACAAAACTCCGATAAAGTTACTGCTTCCTGAAACATTCCTCCTGCGTGCAAAGCGTGTTCATACAGGTTTGAAGCTAATACTATAGGCCTCTACCCAACAGTGCTGGATCACAGTTGTGCATCATTAATATAAACGATTTTTATTAGTATACAGAAGTCATTGTTAGCGGGTTCATGAGTGACACTGAAATTGCTGTCAAAGTAGACAGTGCAGAAGGTTATCTAAGAATAATCAGGATCAACAGTGCTCCAGAGCCAGTAGGCTAGTAGGTGGACAAAGCACGATCTTGCGTTGTGTCAAGGCAAACCAACCCGGGACTTGTACAGTTAACGTTAGTATCCTGGGTCGTGTTGCCAAACAGAGAGACTTCGAGATGCAGGTACACAGTTCTTTTTAAAATTTTGTCACAGGCAGACAGGGTGGTGAAGCATGCGTCAGGGACACTTGCCTTCGGTGTTCAGACCTCTGAGAGTAGGAGTTGGGATGTCATGCTGTGACTGTACAAGTGATTAGTGAGGCCACCATAAAAGTGTTGATCATCATCTGGAAAAATCCAACTGGTTCACATCTATTCTTTCTGGGAGGATTTATGACATTCTTACCTGGTCTCGCCGACGTGTGATTCGTGATTCACAGCAATATGGTTGAAACTAAGCCGACTTCAGGCAATTTACAGTGGGATTTGTATGCTGGTCCAAGCTGTGACTTCATCAGCACATGAATGAATAAATAAATAATACGGCTGCGAATACAACAGCTGCAGCAAATCGTACTGGCTTTCTAACACTGTTCAGGCCCTTGCAACTCTCTGTAACACGTTCGCAACCTTGGGCGGCACGGTAGCTCAGTGGTTAGCACTGCATCCTCATAGCACTAGAGACCTAGCTTCGATTCCAGCTTCGGTCTACTGTCTGTGTGGTGTTTGCACGTTGTCGCTATGACTGCGTGGATTTCTTCCGGGTGCTCTGACTTCCTCCCACAATCTAAAGATGGTCTCGTCAGGTGAATTGGCCATGCTAAATTGACCGTCGTGTTCGGTGCATTAAGGACAGGGAAGTGTGTTTGGGTGGGTTACTCTTTGGCGAGATCTGTGTGGACTTGTTGGGCCGCAGGGCCTATTTCCAGACTGTAGAGGATCTAAGCTAATCTCTTTCAACTCTTCCTGCTCCTGTCATTTCAACCAACCTTAACAATGTTTTCTCTACCTGCAGCGCAACTCTTAAGCAAAGCTGATCCTTCTGTCGTGCATGGAACATAGCTGGAAATGCCTTGTTGAGGTTTTGTATTGTTGCTAAATATTTTACACAGTTCTTTAAAGTGTTTTCCACTTCATTTGCAGCCAAACATTTCAGTCTGTTTACCATGTTGACGTTTTGTCAGTTCTGCTCCCAGGCTCATGTAATTGGTTTTGTTTATATTGTAGGCAGTGATTTATCGTTACTTCAAAACTTCATAATCTCTTTGAATTCGATGATACCCCTTAATCAGAATTTCCCAGAGGATCGCTCTTTATGACATTACTCATTCACTCAGCTTCATCACCCAACGGTCGATCTGAGACAGTTACGACCCTTGCCAGATGCACAATACCTGATTCAAAGAAACACTGACAAAAACATTTTCCGAACTCATATTTGAATGCCACTCTTGCCTGCAAGACTGTCCCAGATTAAACAAAGATAGAAGTTGCCCAAAATTATGGCAGTGTTTTTGTTGCAAATTCCAATGAATTCTTGTTTAATGCAGTGATGAGCAACGACATTCTGTTAGGCAGCCTAAAAACTGTAGTTCTGTTTGTGTTTTTGACACGTAGGAACCAAAATTTTCATTCAGACTAATTCAACGGCATAATCGGAGGTGAAATGATTTCTCTGTAATGTCTTTGGTCTCCATTACTCTCAGGGTTATCCATCGTGCTTTCCCATTTTGCCTGAATTACTGAAAGTTTGTGTACCGTTGAACGTTGATTTTTCACCTTTTGTTCACTGTATAACCACGTCTTTCTCGTGCTTAATTCTCATTTATCTCTTTGTCACATGTCTATCTACCGTTTGGCAGGTACCTACTCCATTCCAAAAGAACACCATAAATTACTTTTTCCCACATTTCCTTTCACAATTAGATTAGATTAGATTACTTACAGTGTGGAAACAGGCCCTTCGGCCCAACAAGTCCACACTGCCCCGCCGAAGCACAACCCATCCATACCCCTACATTTACCCCTTACCTAACACTATGGGCAATTTAGATTGGCCAATTCACCTGGCCTGCACATCTTTGGACTGTGGGAGGAAACCGGAGCACCTGGAGGAAACCCACGCAGACACGGGGAGAATTCTGTTGGATGACATGAAGTTTCAGTTAATTTCTGTCCCTTCTTGTTATTTTCTGCTTGTCCTCAGCCACATCACAATGTTGTTCTGATGCTTCACCTTTTTGTATTTGGACTTGAAAAGATTCTTTCTCATGAACCTTGTCTCTGCACCCCCTCTCTGAGTTTAAAGCCATGCCCTTCAATATGTTGCTGTGATTGTCAGGACACTACCTATGTTTACTTGCATAGGGATGAAACGTCTGAGAACAAGTCCAGATGATCAGGAAGCAAACTTACAACCTGAATCATAATTTGAGTTAGAAATCGTCTCAAAAATCGCATGGAACTGTCGTGCTGAAGGGATGCCCAAAGCATAAAGGTCCCAGGCTCAATCACCAACCTCTGGTGAGAGGATTGCTTTCAACTCTGCTGCACTGAGTATTCCTGAGAGAGCATAGGGGGTTCACCGTTATCAATCCAGTCCTCTTCGGTGTTAGTGAGCATCAGTACAACAAAGGTGAAAGACAGCTCTCCCAGGAGAGGGTGATAATGACTTCTGGGAGCTTTCTGTTCTCTATTCCCTATCCATTAATCAGTGTTACAATGTCACAGAGTCATATAGTAAGGAAACACATCTTTCGGTACACCTCATCTGCACTAGTGCCTTGAAAGCCTCGAACTCCAAGAATAGTTCCTACCTCTGTAACCTCCTCCTCACCAACAATCCCACTTTATATTTGAAAATAACTCGAAAGCCGATGACTCTCCCTACCTTTGCAAACTGCTCCAGATTGGATAGCAGGCCACGTCTCCCCAATCTCCTCCTCCAGTCACGACAATGATCCCTATTTCTGTCATCTTGCTCAATGCCGACATTCAACACTGTTTCGGTGAAATTCTCCAGTGTTTACTACCTCACCTTGCATGTGCTTTCCTACACCCCTGAAAGCACATGATATCACTACAAACCTCAATCCCAGTAACACACCTGCCTTCCATCATAAAGCACCGCACAGCCTCTGTAAGATCTAATATCACAACATAAATCCCTACCTGTACGAACTCCTCCATCCCTTCAGCCTTTCCTGCCTGCGTAACCTGCTCCAATCCCTACGACCATCCCTTTGTATCATGTTCTGAATCCACATTAACCCTACATGTAACTGCCACATTAACCAGTCTCTGCAATCTCCTCTATCGCTGGACCTACTGTTATCAATACAATGCTCCATAACTCTACCATCTCCATCAGGAATAACCTTCATAACTCTAAAGCTCCTGAAGCCAGGAAAACGGTCAATGCTCTTACTCATCCTCTTTATTGTTGGTCTCCAACCCCAGTCCTCGCAGCCATCAATTTCTATAACCTACTTTAGTGTGAAGAACTGACCATTGTCTCCACCCTCTGTATTAGTAACTTCATTGAATCTAGAAAAAATATTACCACAAACTTAATTAAGGCAGTAAAGTCTTCCAGTTCCTCCCTAACTGTGCACCATCCTGTACCTTTTACACTCCTTATCACATCATTTCATCTCCACAACACTCATGATTCCAGTAAAGTAGTTCTATCTTTACAACCCAGTCCACCTCTCCGTACATCTTACATTTCATACACCCCTCCCTCTGCATGTAAATTCGTGGAGTCATTAGAAGCGTTTGTCTATTGCGTCCTCCAGAAATGACGAGAACATTTAATTCTATAAGCAGCACCAGCTGCTATAATGCCTTCATTTTGAGGACTATTCCAGTGAAACTTCGCTGGACCGTCTCCAATCCAAGAACATTTTCCCTCAAGGTAGGTGACCAAGCCTGCTCACAACGTTCTCATTGTGGGCTGACTGGAGCCATCAATAGTATTGCGAGCCTTCACTATCTTTATTCTTTATCGCCTTTCAAATTATGCCAGCATTCAATTTGCCTTCTCTGTGAACTGCTGAACCGGTATGCCACCTATCTGAGATTTATACACAAGGACTCCCAAGGTAACTACGTGGCGTGGCTTTCTGCAATCCATATGATACCAAGATGTGGCAGTAATAATCAAGAAAGTGCTGGAATGTATGATAAACGATATGCCAAAATGATACCTGCACACAGACGAACCAATCTGATAAGTCCAGTTCATAGCACCATCAACTACAGGAGTAGAATTATGCCACTCAGGCAATCGAGTCCATTCCACCTTTCTTGTCGGGCTGAATTGTTTCTCAACACATATTCACATACACACTCTCTTCAACCCTTGATCCCCTTACTCATCAAGAACCTATCTGTCTCTGAGTTAAATAACGTGAATTACTTAGCCTCCACTGTGTTCTGAGATAATGAGTTCCATCGATTCATCAACCTTCGGCTGATTAAATTCCTCCACATCTCCATTCTAAAATGTCATCCCTTCACTCTGAACGTGTGTTCTTGGGCCTTAATCTCTCCTACTCGTGAAAAAGTCTTCCCACGTCCATTCCATTCAGACCCATCAGTGTTCTGAAAGACTGAATAAGATCCTGCCGCCTCCTAAACTTCATCGAGTACAGAGCCAGGGTGTTTAAACGTTCCTCGTATGACAAATATTTCATCACTGGAGTCGTTCTTGGAAATCTCTTTCTTGTACCCACTCACATCCTTTGTCCAGACTGTTATGACATAGTGTGCACAGTAAGGTAGCAACACTCATTCCTTTCTGACCGTTCTCCGTCTTATGACAATGCCAAGCATGTCATTAAGGATGCATGATTTCATTTCGCAAAGCCCATTTTCCTTCTTTGTATCTTTGTCTGATTGTAGACAGCATAATGGATAAAAGGGCGGATGGTTTTGTGGGATTTTCATAAACCTTTCAAAAAGATCCCACTGAATATGTGGATATGTAAACTTGGCACATGTGGAATTGGAGGGAATGAACTGATATGGATGGAGAAATTTAAAAAACAATCTAACTAGGAATAAATATATTGAGTGACGGAGCCATAATGATTCACAATGCTGACTTTATTGGATGGAGGAGGTGAAGAGTTTGATGGTGAACTGCCTTCCTAACCCACCACAATCCTTTGGGTGTAGGGGCAAACACAGTAATGTTGGATGGAGCGTGGCTTGGAGGAGATCTTTTAAATACTGGTATTTCTATACACCTGTCACGCCTGTGCTTTCAGCTTACAGTTGTTCCTGGTTTGTGAAGTTTTGTTGAAAGAGCCTTCCTAAGAGACCACAGCTTTGCTCGTCGATCTATTTTGAACGCAGTCATTCATTCATGATATGAGCTTTCCTAGCTGGATCCGTGTTTACTTTTCATTTTGAGTTGGCCTTGAGAAAATGGTGGTAAGCTGCCTTCTTGAACCACTGCACCTACCATTTGAACTGTTGTTATCTGTGTAACCGACACTCCTCAAGTCTGCAATTGGATGCGTCATCCTCCTCTAAATACAACTCACTTAGTTTTTCATAATATCTCACCTCCTTCAATCCCTTCTGTGCTGTTGATCACTCAAATTTCTTTACTCTTGTTTAAACGTCTGATCACCTATAACTTCTTCTTTTCTAAATTTTCAAGCTGTCAGTATCATTAACTCTCCATATCACTTTAACCATTACCACCCAGTTATGCTACCTTATGTCTCCATGAATTACAGCGGCGAGATAAGATAAATTAGCAATTTCAACCTGCTTATTAATCTCCCCTCTTCCAGCCTGTACAATTCCACTATTTTGATAATGTCTTCAAGCCCTCGACAATGCTCCCATTCTCTGTTCTCCTTATGTACTGCGTCTCTTTAACAGCTATGTTCCCCGCAGTTATTGCTAGTCTTCTTACAGTCTAATATAAACAGTCGGCAGAGTTGTAACTATCCTCAGTGTCAGTAGCTAATTGTTAAAGCCTTCACATCTCTATAAACAGCTCACGAAAAGTCCTTTAGTCTCTACAAAGTTCTGTCGTTTAAAAAGATGCCATCTTGTTATTCCCTTTAACTTCTTCAATACCTGCAACTCTCCCTGTCTCTTTCACTAAACTGCTTTAGGCACTGCACGTCTGCCGAGCTCTCAAGATATCAATCCACGCCCCTCACTTCGTTCAATCACAATAGCACTCTCCATCCTCTCAAATCTTACTCTTTTCCATTGTCTTCCAGGCACAACAGTTGACTTGTGAGGCAACAGTGCGAATACGCTGATATAAATCTCATATGATGCTTGAGACCCGTTAGTGCCTGGGGTTCCCAAAGACATAGAAGTTGACAGTGGGCAGCACAGCGCGCAGTGTTTTAATCAAGAGCAAAGATAGAGGCCTACTGGGACTTGGAGTTGGAGAAGCAGCAATGTGGGAAGCTTTAAATCCCTCCCAAAGCAGAAAAGGAGTGAACATGTGAGGGAACTACTTAGAACAGGAGCTTGAGGATAAATCAATTGTGTGAGTTATAGACAGAGTATAGTTGGTCGATATAATCAGTATTGATGATCGAGGTCGAGTCGTACCTAGGAGTCACAGAGACAGTGACACAGTGAGGGAGCAGAGTGGAGCGGGAGCATGAGGATTGCACTTATCTGGCAAAATCAGAGACCGTGAACCGATGAGCGAGTTGAGTGCAGTGGGAGCTGGATGATTACACGTACCTGAGAGTCACAGAGACGTTCACCCTATGAGGGAGCAGTGAGTATGTGAACTGGACGATTACTCGTATCTAGTAGTCAAAGATACGGTGCCCCTCTGAGGGAGCAGAATGGAATGCGACCTGGCGGTAACACGCACCTGGGAGTCAGAGGCACGGTGGTCCAGTGGGGGAGCAGAGTGGAGTGTGGGCTGGAGGAGTACACTTACCTCGGCGTCAAGAGAAGGTGACCTTATGTGGGAGCAGAGTGGAGCGGACACTCGAGAATTACACGTAAATGGGACTCACAGAGTCAAGTTGCTGCTACTGGGACTTGCCTGCTCTGAGTTTTCCAGACGTGCAGGAGACACTAAAGCAAACGTTGCACGTTATTTGGGAGATAACACTCCGTTATTTAGCTCATGTGTGAAAATTGCTAAAACTTAGCAATTTTATTTTTGAACTTCTGAAAGAACGTTTGAACTCAGAGTGATATGTGTAAGTCCAAGCCAATATAATGAAGTCATCACTGGAAACCACAGCTGGACTAGGGACTTAACCCTAATGTTATTGCCGCAATATTAACTTTAAACCAAGCATTTTAATAAGTAAGGCTTGGTACCTTGTGGATCATTTGTGATCCTGAGAGTTAAGTAGACAAATCAAACAGAGAGAGGATAACCCTGCAGGCACAACAGCATTGGAAGATAGAAGAGAATGTTCTCCCACACAAGTGAAGTGAAATAACTTAGAATATAGAAACAGCCTGATACCTCACTCACAATTCAGTTCTTCATTTTGGAAGCTGGTGAAGTTACTGGCTGCTCGGAGGAGTTCAGACAGACCCTTGTTTGTGGCAACGCAATTGGTCTAACTCTACAGGAGGTGATTGAGTAAAAAGGAGGAGCAATAGGCACTGGGGAATCATACATTGAAGAAGATGTAAGCATTTCTGTGACTGTCAATGTAATTCCAGAATGGTAGGGTCAAGAATGTCACTGTGTCTGCAGGACGTTTGTCTGGTGGGTAGTGAACAGTCAGAGATCAGGTCCATGTTGTTAGGAATGACATGGGTAGGAAGGGTGAAGAGATATGACAATCCGAAGTTAGTGGATCTGAAATGCATTAAACTCTGGAATACTGCCAGTGCCTTGTACAACTGAGAACAGAACTAGGAGTTTTAGGTAGATGAGATCGTGACTGGAATGATGATGCAGCAGGAAGGGCTTGAGATTGCTGGGAAATTGGGGCTGTTTTTGAGGAATGCAGCAACTATACAGGCCAGTTTGGTAACATGTGAGAGAGCTTTGACTGAATTCCTTGTGGGGTATTTGTGAAGGATTGAGAATAACGCGGTGTGTATATGGTATTCAATAAAGCATGGCGGAGGATACTACCAGGATTAACAAAATACTTGGAAATGCAGCTGGTACCCATTTCCAGCAAAAAGTTTCACAATGGAAGGTGGAATAAAAAAGCGGTCGAAATCTTCGTTACTCTACTTACCGAGAGCCTGCTGAAGAAATCCCAGGACTTTGCGTTAAATATACCTGAGTAAAACAAAATTCAGAAACGATATAAGGGAAGGGAAAGTGATAAAGACAATTTAGGAGACCAAGAGAAAGACAATGCATCCAAAGACAGAATAAATTTGCCTTTCATTACAGAAAGAAAATATATACAATTACACTTTGAGATATCTTCTGTCAGCCAGCAACTATTGTAAAGGATAGGGAGAATAAGTATGCAAGTACATTTGACAGTGATTGCAATATTACAGAGTAGTCATATTGAGAAACGGAAATTATCCAGATGTAGACAGGAATACTGGTCGGACAGTGCCCCAGGGCGAGGATTCCAGGATTGCATGGACGAGAGCTTACTGCAGGAGTATGCGTCCAGCCTAAGAGATCATCGAATGCTGGCAGTGGACTTTGCAAAGATTTGCGGGAAGTGGATCCAGTGTCAGTCAGGTAACGTTTTGGGCACGGAGATCATTTTATTGTAAACTTCAGATTAATGTTAGAAAATGGTATGCAATAACTGGAGTGAGAAAAATTAGATGACTGAGAGCGACCTTCAAAGCAGTAAGATTATATCTGGTTTGGCTTGAAAGGAACACCAAGTTTGTCAGAAAAAGAAAATATAAATAATGGGTTCCTTTCAAAGAGGAGCCGCTTGGTGTCCCATCGAGAAATGGTTCCTCAAATCGGCAAGGCAGGATAAACAAATCCAATGCACCCTGGATAACGGTTAAGAGCAATCCAATCCAAATGCATGCCAGAAGGAATGACGAAGGTTCAGAGGGGAGATGGTATCGCAGTGTGGAGTTCTGAGAGTCAACTTTGAACATTCCAAGAAGCCGCTGTGGAAACCTTATACTGAGCACGTTAAAGTTGGAGTAAGGCCGCTGCAAAAATATGGAGTCGACTCATACCTTTCAAAAGTTCTCTGCGAGTAGTTAGGATGCACGTGGATGTGTTGTCAATGCATGTTCACTGGCAACATTCAGGAAGCGATTGAATGAATATTGATATAAAGATACTGCGTGAGGATGTGGGGGAAGAAGGAGATCATTGTTCAACAATGAGTTCAGTTGAAGAGCTGGTGTAACCTTGAACGGGCCAAGTGACACCCTTCAATGTCAAAAGACGTCTGTGTCGTTCAGTGAGATATCTTGGAAGTTCTCCAATCCAATAGTATACTTTCCTCTGAAACCACATCGATCCTGTACGATATATTGAGTACGTCACAAAGTTGTGTGGTGTCTCAGTGGTTCGCACTGCTGTCTTGCCACAGCAGAAATGCAACTTCGATTTCAGCCACGGGCAGTTGGCTGTGTGGAGTTTTCACATGCTCCCACCGTCTGTGGATTTTCGCTGGGCGCTCTGGATTCCAGCCAGTGAGTTGCGAGTGAGGTGAGTTGGAAATGTTAATTTGCCCATCATTTTCAAGGGTATATGAATTTGTCAGTGGTAAATATAGGGTATGGGGTAATTCTTCGGATTGTCGCTGTGAACTTCTTGGAACAACTGGCCAGTTCCCACACTCTGGGGGATCTTTGATTCCATGCAAACTCCAGCAGCCAACGCGATGTTTCTTTAATTCTGTAAGCTGCACCAGTCATATCAGCCTTCTTTCTCTGGAATGTCCTCCAGCCACAACAATCCTCGCTCTCCATGAAACTGAGGGGCACCTGTATCCTTGGCGGGAGGTTTGCTAGTGCTCTTGGGGGGTTGGGTTAAACGAACTCTGTAGGGGCATGGGAACCTAGACTGTAGCTTTAGGGTGCAGGACCTGGAGTGTAGAGAGGTTAGGAACATGGCATCAATCTGAAAGGAGGGTGCCTGTAAACTGGGAAGTGGCTTGAAGTGTGTATACTTCAATGCAAGAAGTATACGAAATAAGGTAGGTGAACTTGCAGCGTGGGTTGGTACCTGGGATTTCGATGTTGTGGCTATTATGGAGACATGGGTAGAGCAGGGACAGGATTGGCTGTTGCAGGTTCCAGGGTTTAAATGTTTTAGTAGGGTCAGAAGTGGGGTTAAAAGAGGGGGAGGTGTGGCATTGCTTGTCAAAGATAGTATTTCAGGGGTGGAAAGGACGATGGATGAATACTCGCCATCTGAGGTAGTTTGGGCTGAGGTTAGGAATAGGAAAGGTGAGGTCACCCTGTTAGGAATCTTTTACAAGCCTCCTAATAGTCCTAGAAACGTAGAAGAAAGGATTGCGAGGATGATTCAGAAGAAGAGTGAAAGTAATATGGTGAATGTTATGGGAGACCTTAACTTTCCTGATATTGATTGCAAAAGCTATAGCTCAAGTTCATTAGATGGGTCGGTGTTTGTCCAATGTGTGCAGGAGAGTTTCCTGACAAAATATGTATATAGGCCAACAAGAGGTGAGGCCATACTGGATTTGGTACTGGGAAACGAACCAGGCCAGGTGTTAGAATTAGAGTTAGGGGAGCACTTTGGGTACAGTGACCACAATTCGGTGACTTTTACTTTAGTGATGGAGAGAGATAAGTGTGCACTGCAGGGTAAGAGTTATAGCTGGGGGCAGGGAAATTATGATGCGGTGAGACATGACTTAGGATGCGTGGCTTGGAAAAGTAGGCTTCAAGGCAAGGGCGTAATTGATATGTGGAGCTTGTTCAAGGAGCATCTATTGAGTGTCCTTGATAAGTATGTACCTGTCAGCCAGGGAGGAAAGTGTCGTGTGGGGGAGCCGTGGTTTAATAAGGAATTGGTATCCCTTGTTAAATGGAAGAGGGCGGCCTATGTAAAGATGAGGCGTGAAGGTTCAATTGGGTCAATTGAGAGTTATAAGTTAGCCAGGAAGGAGCTGAAGAGAGAGCTAAGAGCAGCAAGGAGGGGACATGAAAGGTCCTAAGTTGCTAGGATTATGGAAAATCCGAAGGCCTTCTATAGGTATGTCAGGAATAAAAGAATGTCTAGGGTAGGAATAGTTTCAGTCAAGGACAGTCGTGGGAAGTTACGTGTGGAGGCTGAAGAGATTGCGGAGACACTAAATGAATACTTTTCGTCAGTATTCACTCAGGAGCATGACATTGTTGCCAATGTGAATACTAAGTCACAATTAAGTAGAATGGATGGCTTTGAGGTATGTAGGGAAGAGTTATTGGAAATTCTGGAAAGGATGAAAATAGATAAGTCATCGGGGCCTGATGGCAGTTATCCTAGGATTCTCTGGGAAGCAAGGGTGGAGATTGCAGAGCAATTGGCCTTGATTTTTAGGTACTCGTTGTCTACAGGAATAGAGCACGAAGACTTGACGCTAGCAAATGTGGTTCCCTTGTTGAAGAAGGGGAGTAGGGATAAATCTCGTAACTATAGGCCGGTGAGTCTCACTTCTGTTGTGGGCAAAGTATGAGAGAGAATTGTAAGCGATAGGATTTAATAACATCTGGATAGGAATAATGTGATCAAGGATAGTCAGCATGGTTTTGTGAAGGGCAGTTCGTGCCTCACAAACGTTATTGAATTCTTTGAGAAGGTGAGTAAGGTGGTGACGAGGGAAAAGCGGTAGATGTGGTGCATATGGATTTTAGTAACGCGTTTGATAAGGTTCCCCATGGTAGGCTACTGAAGAAAATACGGAGGTATGGCATTGAGGGTGAGTTGGAGCTCTGGATTAGGAATTGGCTGGCTGGAAGAAGACAGAGGGTAGTAGTTGATGGTATAGGTTCATCTTGGATTGCCGTTACTAGCGGTGTTCCGCAAGGATCTGTTTTGGGACCATTGCTGTTTGTCATTTTTATAAATGACCTGGAGGACGGAACAGAAGGTTGGGTGAGCAAGTTTGCGGATGAAACAAAAGTCGGAGGAGTTGTTGACAGTGAGAAGGATGTAAAAACAATGACTGCAGATGCTGAAAATCAAATACTGGATTAGTGGTGCTGGAAGAGCACAACAGCTCAGGCAGCATCCAACGAGCAGTGAAATCAACGTTTCGGGCAAAAGCCCTTCATCAGGAATAAAGGCAGTGAGCCTGAAGCATGGAGAGATAAGCTAGAGGAGGGTGGGGGTGGGGAGAGAGTAGCATAGAGTACAATGGGTGAGTGGGGGAGGAGATGAGGGTGATAGGTCAAGGAGGAGAGGGTGGAGTGGATAGGTGGAAAAGAAGATAGGCAGGTCGGACAAGTCAAGCAGGCAGTAACTGAGCTGGAAGTTTGAAACTAGGATGTGGTGGGGGAAGGGGAAATGAGGAAGCTGTTGAAGTCCACATTGATGCCCTGGGGTTGAAGTGTTCCGAGGCGGAAGATGAGGCGTTCTTCCTCCAGGCGTCTGGTGGTGAGGGAGCGGCGGTGAAGGAGGCCCAGGACCTCCATGTCCTCGGCAGAGTGGGAGGGGGAGTTGAAATGTTGGGCCACGGGGCGGTTTGGTTGATTGGTACGGGTGTCTCGGAGATGTTCCCTAAAGCGCTCTGCTAGGAGCGCTCAGTCTCCCCAATGTAGAGGAGACCGCATCGGGAGCAACGGATACAATAAATGATATTGGTGGATGTGCAGGTGAAACTTTGATGGATGTGGAAGGCTCCTTTAGGGCCTTGGATAGAGGTGAGGGAGGAGGTGTGGGCACAGGTTTTACAGTTCCTGCGGTGGCAGGGGAAAATGCCAGAATGGGAGGGTGGGTCGTAGGGGGGTGTGGACCTGACCAGGTAGTCACGGAGGGAACGGTCTTTGCGGAAGACGGAAAGGGGTGGGGAGGGAAATATATCCCTGGTGGTGGGGTCTTTTTGGAGGTGGCGGAAATGTCGGTGGATGATTTGGTTGATGCGAAGGTTTGTAGGGTGGAAGGTGAGCACCAGGGGCGTTCTGTCCTTGTTACGGTTGGAGGGGTGGGGTCTGAGGGCGGAGGTGCGGGATGTGGACGAGATGCATTGGAGGGCATCTTTAACCACGTGGGAAGGGAAATTGCGGTCTCTAAAGAAGGAGGCCATCTGGTGTGTCCTATGGTGGAACTGGTCCTCCTGGGCGCAGATACGGCGGAGGCAGAGAAATTGGGAATACGGGATGACATTTTTGCAAGAGATAGGGTGGGAAGAGGTGTAATCCAGTGTGTGTCAGGTTACAGTGGGATATAGATTAGCTGCAGTGCTGGGCAGCATGGTGGGGAATGGAGTTCAATGTGGGTAAGTGTAAGGTGATTCAATTTGGTATGAGTAACAAGAAGATGGGGTACTAGGCTAATGGTCGGATACTTGGTAGTGTGGATGAGCAGAGGGATCTTGGTGTCCATTTACACAGATCTTTGAAAGTTGCCACCCAGGTAAATAGTGCGGTGAAGAAGGCATATGATGTACTGGCTTTTATTGGTAGAGGAATTGAGTTCCGGAGTCCTGAGGTCATGTTGCGGTTGTATAAGACTCTGGTGCGGCCGCATCTGGAGTATTGTGTGCATTTTTGGTCGCCATACTATAGGAACGATGTGGAGGCACTGGAACAGGTGCAGAGGAGGTTTACTAGGATGTTGCCTGTTATGGTAGGAAGATATTATGAGGAAAGGCTGAGGCACTTGGGGTTGTCTTCATTGGAGAAAAGAATGTTTAGGGGTGACTTGACAGAGGTGTACAAAATGATTAGTGGATTAGATAGGGTTGACCGTGAGAACCTTCTTCCACGTATGGAGTCAGCTATTACGAGGGGGCATAGCTTTAAATTAAGAGGTGGTAGGTATAGGACAGATGTTAGGGGTAGCTTCTTTACTCAGCGAGCCATGAGTTCATGGAATGCCCTGCCAGTAGCAGTGGTGGACTCTACCTCTTTATGGGCATTTAAGCGGGCTAGTGTAGGTTAGGTGGGCTTGGATCAGCGCAATATCGAGGGCCAAAGGGCCTGTACTGCGCTGTATTCTTTTATATTCTATGTTCTATGTTCCATATAATATTCCTCAAGTCCTTACAACTCTCCCTTTCTCTAAAACTATTCTATCCATATCTAACATCACTAATTACCTCCAATCCTCAAAAGCCTCACTATCTCCATGACATCCTTTGGCCAGTAAAGTGTTCACTATGTCTGAAATGTTCTCCAGCACCGACATCAGTCTCCTTTCTTCCTTCCAGTCCTTGAAAATTTCCCCGTTGTTTAACCCATACCAATGCCTAACCAGCTCTCATCTCTACAGCGCTCCCGATTCTCTAACCACCTTCTGTTGCTACATAGCTCCCATTCTTTGCAACCTCCCGATTCTAAGTTCATTCAGATCTGTGGAAACATTTTGAGTCTTATTTCTTAGTCATCTTCACCAGATGGTAAAATTGAAATAACTCCACAGAGGCCATGATACCGTCACCAAATCACGTTCGTTCTCTCCACGCATGGTAAATACCACTGACTTACGCAAGCCCAGAAGGGGTTCCTGTCGTGAACACAGCCCCTGACACTTCTGTTAACTTCTTTCAGCCAGTATTCCCTAAGTGGGCCAGGTTAATAATCCCAATCAACGAGCACATGTTCATAATTTTACTTGACTGACCACATTCCAAACGCTGCAAACTACTTCCACATAGATCTAAAATTAATTAAACCTACAAATCTCCCAGCCTCTGAAGGCATTTCCAGCTGCCAAATCCCTCTCTCTGTAATAGTCTCCAAGAAAGGTCCCATATCTTTCACTAGAACCTCCTCTGGTCAATCTTCTGCAGGACCAAACACTTTTAATGTTTTCTACAAGTTCACGATTTTACTCTCGTCCACCCATAACGTGTTTAACTGCATTTAAAAATACAACCCGCCATATGTTTATGTGGAATTCTACACAAGAAGGAAGGTGTTTTTGAAACAGGGCTTAGAGAACTTTAGGGCAGTATGAATGTTTGTGGAACAAGTGGGTTAACATCGGTGAGAATAGTAATGAAACATGAGTTTTTTTTCAGATACAGGCAGTTTTTCAGAACAGAGGGAAGAGTTGGGAAGATGGCTAGCGTAATGTTGTCCCCAGTCTCAGTGACATCTTCAGTGCTTTGTAGCCTCCTTTGCAATACTGCTCTACTGTCTCTTCCGGAATTTATGTGGTTCCGTATCTGTTGCTTTTAGTTGCTGGTTCTGTTTGTTCATTTTAGTGGCCCGTATATTAGATCTTGGTCCATGTGTTTGTTGATGGAGTTCATGGATGCCTGTCATGTTTCGCGGAATTCTCTACCTGTCCTCTGTTTAGCTTATTCTACGGTCGTTGTGTTGACCAAATTGAATTTCTGGTCACTGTCATCTGTGGGTTTGGTTCTAGGGAGAGCTGTTTGTGGAGTTTAGTGGCTCGTTGGTGATCGTGGATGGGGATTCTAGGTTGTCTCCCTGTTTTCAGTCTGCCTTACAGGAAAAAAAAGCACATTTCGGAACTAACAGCCGGATTTCTCAGACCACTGGGACTCATGACAGACCATAAACCGAAAGCACGCTCAGACAATAACTCACCAGAACATATGACCCGATATCCAGTGAGGATTGGATGATGGTGGTCAGGATCAGTCAGGTGATTTTTGACCACTTCTTTCACAGTCTGGAATATTGTGTTGACCACTTTTAAAGGTGTGAATCTCCTTTATAATTCTCCTCTCCAGGAATGTATGAATCCCAATATTTCTTACTAAGACGTATGGAACACCTCCCTGCTTTCGTACAGACAGACAAGGACCAATACAATGTTATAATTTGGTCAAGTCTCATTTAAGTCGAGTCTCATTGAGGTTTCTCTCCACAGAATTAAGTGAATTTTCTCATAACACCACCCCAATCTGCCTCATTAAGTCCCTTCCCTGTCCGCGTCTTCTATCTCTCATCTGACATAAGGCCGATGATTTTTTTCCATTCTTCATAACAACTGTACACAGCTTGGATCTGCCAAAATGAAATGTCTTCCCTGTTGCAGCTGCCATCTGTTAAAAAAAGTAATTAAACTCTCGGATTGTGAAGTCGAGTCTGTCCTGGTCGTGGCAGAAGAGATAACACAATTGCACCACTTTCAGGTTCTGGAGGATTTATAGAGCTGAAGAAGGAATTTATCTTCCTCCAAGGCTGGCACTGAAGCCACGACACCAGACCTACCAGGCATAAAAATTGTAGTTGAGGGGCTTCTGACGCACTCCTATTTTGAAAAGTTAATGGAGTTGCTGCGGATGGTTCGCTGGAGATTGCATTGTGAGCTTCCTCGTACATTGAGGGATTCTTGAGGATTCGGTGATGCCACACCAGACGAAGCATTCGGACTGAAGCTACAGCATCTGGGTCTGCAACATGAACAGCATATGGAGCAGAGGCTGCAGAAAGGGAAAGTTCTGAAACCACAGAGCATTTGTGGGTGCGGGCTCGGTCTGTGGAGATGGGTTCTACATGATTCACGCAGGGCCTTACAAGAACCACTTCCAAAAACACACTTAACACAAGAGCAGAGTGTGAGGGGACCCTTACTGAACCAGCCGCTGGGCAAGGAGCGGTGTGACGTCCTTCAACACGACTGCAGCTTAATACAAGAGACAGAACGGTGTTGCCAATGAATATTATGATCAGTTTTATTCAACATCTATGATCTGCTACTTCCCAGCCAGGAGTGGGATAGATTTCCATCATCTCCCAGTATGTCGACTTCAATGTCACTAATTGGTCAGTGATAGGTGATGGGCAGTGATGAGCAAGGCAGTGAGGGCAGGGAGAAGAGAGTCTTGTGAACTGGAGGGGGGATAGCGGAAAACAGTGAATGTGATAGGGTGGGAGGGTACAAGACCGGGATAGAGGGAGTGATTGGGCTCGTGAAAAAACAAGATTGGAGGAAGGGGGAGGGCAAGACAGGGCAATAGGGAGCAGGTGAGACCAGGACTGGGGGAATGCGCAAACGGGTGAGACTGAAAGTGAGGAAGGGTAGGGGCAAGCAAGACCAAAAGTGTGTGCGGGAGGGAAGGGAGGAATGTGACCAGAAGCGAAGGAGGGAGCAGGGTAGTGAGGGACACCAGAATGTCGGGAGGGAGACAGCGCACGAGACAGTGATGGTGAGAGGAAGAGAGGAAGCAAAACTGGGATTGAGTGAGGCAGTGAGCGACATAAGATGAGAAGGATGAAGGGACTGAGACGTGAAAGAAGCAAGGGAAGCCTAGAGTGGCCGAGCAAGTCCGGTAATGAAGGTGTGTCCAAGCAAGATCAGGACTGCGGGAGGGAGGAAGGGAGTGATCGAGACTTTGTGGGAGGAACTGAAACCGGGATTGGGAAATAAAGGGAACAAGGAAAACTGAATAGGAGCGAGCGAGACCAAAATGAAAGAGAAGAGGACGGAGCAAGATCGCAGTTGTGGGAGGGACAGAGCCAGTGACACCGGGTTAGCTGCAGGACGGGTATGACACGACGATCGTTAAAGGCGGGGAGTGAGCAAAACCAGGATGAAGGGAGCGAGTGAGACCGGGATGGAGTGAAGTGAGGAAGCAAGCGGGACCGGAAGAGATAGAGTGATGGAAAGAAGGAGTGGAATTGGAAATGAAGGAGTGGGGGAGCCAGACTGGGTGGGAAGGGAGGATGGATGGAGGGAGCAAGTGAGACTGGGAGGAAGGAAGGAAGTGAGTGATGGATGCAGATAGAGAGCAAGACCCGGATCAGAGCGAGTAAAGGAAGGATGGAGGAGGAAGAGAACAACACGGGGTCGGAGAGAAGGACAGTTAGAGCGTGGAGGAAGGAAGCGAGTGTGAGCAGGACACAGGCAGGGAGAGAGACTGGATTGGAGAGAGGGCAGAAGCGAAAATAGTTGGGACTGAGACTAGGAGGGAGTGAGAACATGACGGAGTGAGCGAGACCGAGAAGGAGGGAAGGAAACTGGGTTGGAGGAAATGAGCACGACCGGGAGACAGCAAATGAGAGCGGAAGACAGAGATGGAGACCAGCAGGATTGGAGATAGAAAACAAAGGCAAAACGAGAAGGGAGTGAGGGAAAGAGTGAGACCGGGAGGCAGGTATAGAGTGAGGGTGAGATCTCAAGGGAGGGGGGGGTAGCGTGACCACGATGGAAGATGGAAGTGTGTGAAACCAGTATGGATGAAGTCAGTGAACGAAATTGCGGGAGTAGAGGCAGTGGGATGGCTGAGGCATAAGGGTGCAGTTGGGCGTGACCAAGACAGAGGGAGATAGGATGTGAGCAACACCGAGAGAGAGAAATCGAGAAAGATCTAATTGAAAGAGGGAGTGAGTGAAACGAGGCAACAGGGAAGGTGGGAAAGCGTGAGACGGGAAGGGACGGAGGGATCGTGTGAAGAAGGGAGCGAGGGAGACCACGATGGGTGGCGGAGTGTGAGATAGACTGAGAAGGAGGGAGCTGGGTTGCGAGCAAAACCGAGAGAGCAGAAGGGAGGAAAATCAGGATTGTCAGGAGTGAGTGAGACCGGGCTGCAGGGAGGTAGTGAGACTGGCAGTGGTTGTCAGGACAACGCAGGCAAAGAGAGAGAATGGGTGATCTGGAAGGAGGAAGCAATTAAGCAAGAGAGATCAAGAGGGGTGGAGGGAGCGAGCAAAAGCGACCTAGTGGAAAGGAATGAGGTAGCAAGTGACAACGAGAGGGAGAGATGAAGTAGGGGGACAGGGAGGGAAAGATGTAAAAAGCAACTGGAATGGTTGGATGGCGTGAGCGAGAGAGAGCGAGAGGGTGCTTGGAAGGGAGCAATTGAGACAGGTTATAAGGTCGGGTGAGAGTCAGCGAGAACATGACAGAGGACGGGAGTGAGTAAGTGATGCCAAGATTGAGGAACGGAAGGGGTGCATGAGACCTGGAAGGAGCGAGAGATGCCTGGATTGTCGAGGCAGGGAGGCAGCAAGTCAGGATCAAGGGACCGAGTCAGCGAAGTTAAGGGGGGAGTCAACGAGACTGGGGTGAGGAAACATGACCGGGATTGAGCGAGTGAGAGAGACCATGTGGAATGGAGGGAGTGAGCATGACTGGGACAGAATGTGTGCGAGATGGGGATCAACAGGTAGGGATTGAGGGAGCGAGTGAGACAGTGATAGAGGGAGGGAGGGTGTGAACAAGTTTGGGATCAATGGAGCAAATGGGTGAGCGAAACGGGGAAAGATTTTGCAGGAGGAAGTACACTGCGAGGGATGGAGCAAATATGACCGCGGGGAAGGTAGAGAGTAAGCCTGTGATCGAGAGTGGTAGTAAATCAGGGGTCAAGAGATGGAGCAAATAAAACTGGGATTGAAAGAGGGATAAAACGAAAGAGAATTAGATCTCTGGAGGGAGCAGGCGAGTGAGACCACGAATGCAAGACAGAGGGAGCAGGTGAGACCCAATGGGATGGATGGACCGAGCGGAACCGGGATAGTGGGAGGCAATCATTGAGACTGAAGGGAGAAAAAGGGAGTGCTCGAGACCGGGATAAAGGGTTCGAGCGCATGTGACTGGGATCAAGAGTGAAATGGAGCAAGTGATCGAGACTGGAATGGAGGGATAGAGGAGGACGTGAATGGTGGGAAGTGGGGTCAGCATCAATGGAGTGAGAGTGCGAGCACGTCCGAGAAAGTGGAGGTAACGAGCAAGCGTGAACAATATGAAGGGAGTGAATGAGACCAGCAGGGATTAAAAAGGGGCGAGCAAGTCTGATAGGAAGGAAGGGAGTGAGCAAGCCCATGATCGAGTGAGGGACGCAGCAAATAGGACTAGTATTGAGGGTGGGAAGGGGGAGCAAAGGAGGGACGAGTGAGTGAGACTAAGTTGGAGGGAGCACATAAGACCAGAGTCGAGAGAGGGAGGGAACTAACGCGACTATGAGGGAGGGAGTGAGCGTGAAAGTGCGGGAGGGTGCGATTGACACCAGTAGGGTGCTTAGCAGGGAACGATGCCTGAATCAAGGGAGGAGCGAGTGACACAAAAGGGAGACGGGAGGTGTGCAAGACTGACAGGGTGGCTGGGAATGAGGCCATGATAGAGCGAGGGAGAGAGTGAATTTCAGGCAGCGAGTTAGACCAGAAGAGAGGAAAGCATGATAGAGACCAGGATGGAAGGAAGGTGGGAACAAGACCGGGATCAAAGGAGGGAGAGAGCGAATGAGAACAGTGAATGGGACAATGATGGAGGGGGGAGGGCAGCGAAAATGACTGTATTCATGGCAGCGAAGAAGCAAGTGAGTCGGGAAGTCATGGACAGAACGTGCAAGATTGGGATGGGGGACGGAATAGATCGATTAATACTGGCATTGACGGAGAACTGAAGTGATAGAGAATGATATTGAAAGAGAGTTGGAGGTATCAAGCGAAGGTAGGCAGGGATTGAGCGGCAATGGTTGGGAATGCAGAAGGGAGCAAGCGATATTGACCTTGAGCAATACAGGGAGGGAACGAGAGTGAACGCAAGGCAGGGAGGGAGACAGCGAGCAAGACTGAGAACAATGAAGGGAGTGAGTGAGTGAGAACAGGACGGATCGAGGGAGGTATAGGTCAACCGAGTTCAGGATGAAGGAATAGAGCGAGCCCATGATCAAGGGAGAGAGGGAAGAAGAACAAAATCTCGGGATGGAGGGAGCGAACAAGATTGGGCTCGACCGCAGGAGTGAGCAAGTCCAGGCTCAGGGGAGCGAACAAGACCGGGTGGGAGTGACAGTGAACGGATCTATGTCGTCAGCGAGACCATGTGGGAGAGAAGGCACGAAGCTGACCTTGAGGGAGGGAGCGAGCAAGCGTGAATAAGGGGCAGGGATAGAGTAAACACGTGAGACTAGTATGGATGGAGGAAGGGAGAAAACGAGACCAGGATTGATGGAACAAGGCAAAGATCGCGATCGGGAGACAGTGTGAAAGTGTGACCGGGACGTAGGCAACGACTGAGCCAATGTTTGCTGGAGTAAGGGTGCGAGTGGTCGGGACACAGAAGGAGGGAGAAAGGAGAGTGGAAGGGATGGAGGCAAGAACCAAGGGAGACCAGGATCAATTGAATGAGGGAGCAAGCATGACCGCTGTGGAGTAAGCAAAGGAGCGAGAGAGACCGGCAGGGAGGGAGTCAGGAAGGAATCGGACTGGGAGGATGGGAACAGGTGAGACATTGAACAAGAGAGGAAGGAATCAAACTAGACCAGGGTCGAGGGAGGGTGAGAGTAAATGAGATTGGGATCGAAGGAGGGAATAAACCACAACAATAAGGGAGGGTGGGAGCAAAAGATACTTGGAGGGAGAAAGTGAGTGAAACTAGGAGGCAGGGTGCAAAGGAGCGAGGGAGTGAGTAAGGAAGTTGGGAAGGAGCATGCAATCGACACCAAAAGGAAGATAGGGAGGAAGCAAGCCTAGGATTAAGAGAAGGAGGGAGCGAGTGAGATGAGGATAGAATGAGGGAGAAAGCAAGACTGGGAGGGAGCTGAAAATGTGTTGCTGGAAAAGCGCAGCAGGTCAGGCAGCATCCAAGGAACAGGGAAATCGATGCTTCGGGCGTAAGCCTTTCTTCAGGAAGGCTTATGCCCAAAACGTCGATTCTCCTGCTTCTTGGATGCTGCCTGACTTGCTGCGCTTTTCTGGCAACACATTTTCAGCTCTGATCTCCAGCATCTGCAGTCCTCACTTCCTCCTCGAAGACTAGGAGGGAGTCAAACAAGGCCACGATGAAGGAATGAAGGGAGTGAAGGAGACCGAGATGATGGAAGGGATGAAGAGAGAGAGACTAGAAATGAGGGAGAAAGTATGAGAGATTAAGATGGAAGTGGCATCAACAAGACTGGGATCAATTGAGGGAGAAATCGAATGAAACCAGCATTGAGGGAGGGACATGGCGAACGAGAATGGCATTGATATAAAGATGGAGGTAGCGAGTTAGCGAGACAATTAGAGAGCGATGCATCGATCAAGACTGTTCACGAGGCATGGAGGAAGGGAGTGAACGCAACCTGGAGGCAGGGAGCAAGCAAGCAAGACTGGTATCATTGAAGGGAGTGAGCGTGTGAGACCAGGATGGAGCGAAGGATGGTGCAAAAGATATCGGGAGGAAGAGAGTGAGCGAGTGAGCCCGGAAAGGTGGCACAGAGGTAGCGAGTGATACCAAGGACAGAGTAGGGCAGGGTGCCTGCCAATGAAGAGAGAAACGGAGCTGTGGACCGAAGTGGGGAGGGAAAAAAAATGCAGGTGCTAAGACACGAGTGTAAACCGTTCTGCGAATTGAAACTACAACCTCACAAGGTTCACCTCACCTTTTAATCCCTTAAAGTATGAGTGACAGACAACGTGCAAGTTTCAGAATTTAAAGAAAAGAAATGAACTCATTCTTTAACAGTAAATGTGACCAAGAATCAACGACTATTTACAACTCAAATCCTCGTCTCTCTTCAAGGTTTGTTATCTCCCTCCAAATCTATGACAATACACTGTTGCAATACAAGCCCGTATTAAAATTGCACCAACTAAGTCATCAGAATTCAGTAAGATTGAATTTCGGGATGGAAGGTTTTAGGAACATGTCACAAGAAAAGAGTTGTCGATGGGGCAATGGTAATTATACACGATTAGACAAGACATAGAATACACACAATGGGGTAGCAAAAGGCAGGGGATGGGGACAATGGAAATGTGGAGCTGAGCTAAGGAACAGGTTTTGCATGTCTATGACAGGTATCTTCCTGTCAGGCAGGGAGGAAGTGATAAGGTAAGGGAACAGTGGTTTACTACAGAAATTGAATCTTTTGATGCAATTAGAAGAAAGAGGCTTATGTGATGATAAGACGAGGTGGTTCACATGAGGGAATAGAGAGTTACAGATTAGCTCGGACGGATTTAGTTGAGAAGAGCAAACTGAGGAAATGAGCAGTCTTTAACAGTTAGAGTAAAGGATAACCTGAAAGCTTTCTGTTGGTATCTGAGGAATAAAAAAAAGATGACGAGCGTAGCAATATGGGCAGTCAAGGGCAGAAGTGGCAAGTTGGGCGTGGAACTCTGTGAAGAGCAGAGCGGTGTTAAACGAATATTTCTCATCGGATTTCACTAAGGAAAAAGGAGAATATTGTTGAGGAGAAGAATGAGTTACGAAATATCAGACTAGAAATTATCAAGATTAGTAAGGAAGAGGTGACATCAATTCGAGAAAGAGTGAAAGTAGACAAGTCCCCTGTGCCCGATGGGATTTATCTGACGACTCTCGAGGAAGCTAGTGAGGAGATGGCGGAGCATTTGGGCTTTGTTCTTTGAGTTGTCATTTCTACATGTTTAGTACCAGAGTACTGGAGGATTGCAAATGTTGTGCCCTTGTTCAAGAAGGGCAGTAAAGATGTCCCATTTAAATATAGTCCAGCGAGCGTTATGCCTGTTTTCGAAAACGTTTTGGAAAGGATGATAAGAGATAGGATTTATAATCATCTAGTAAGCAACGATTTGATTGCAGACAGTCACCATGATTTCGTCAAGGGCAAGTCATGGTTCATAAACCTCATTGAGTATTTTGAGAAGGTGACCAAGCATGTGAATGTGGGTGATGCAGTTGACGTGATGCTCGTGGACTTCAGTCATGCCTTTGATAAGTTTCCATGTGGTAGGCAATTGGTGAAAATACATGGGATTGAGGATGATTCACCATCTTGGATTAGGAACTAGTTTTCTGTAAGGTAGCAGCCAATGTTGGATTACGGAAATTATTCAGACTGGAGTCCGGTTACTAGAGGTGTGCCACAAGGTTCTGTTTTTTTTACCACTGTGGTTTGTAATTTTTATATATGACTTAGATTCATAATGTTGGAGATGACAGTGAAGTCGATGTAATCGTGAACAGTGTGGAGGAACGTTGCAGGTTGCAGACGGAATTGGATAAACTGTCAATCTGGGCTGAGAGGTAGCAACTGGACTTCAATGCAGCTAAACCTGAGATGGTGCACTTTGGGCAAAATGACAGGGTAGCAGAATACTGGAAAGATGCTTGGTCATGTCAATATGCAGAGGGATGCTGGAGCCATTGTACATAGATCGCTGAAAGTTGCCACCCATGTTGATCGTGCTGTTAAGAAGGCATACGGTCTATTAAGTTTCATTGACAGAGGGATTTCGTTCTGGAGCCGTAATGTCATGCGACACAAAACGGTAGTGCAACCGCACTTGGAATTTTGTGTACAGTTCTGGTCGCCCAATTACAAGGAGGATGTGGAAATTTACCAGGATGTTGCCTGGTCTGGAGCAAAGGACTTATGAGGAAAGGCTGAGAGATTTGGGTCTGTTCTCATTGAAAAGAAGAAGACTGAGAGGGGATTTGATAGAGACATACAAGATGATCACAGGGATAGACAGGGAAGACAATGAAAGTCTTTCTCTTCCGATGATGATGTCAGCTTGTACGAGGGGTCATAACTACAAATTGCCGATAGGTTTGAGACACATGCCAGAGGTAGGTTCGTTTTTAGAGTGTGGTAAGTGCGTAGAATGCCCTACCTGCCAATGTAGTTATCTTAAGCACATTAGGCAGATTTAAACAATTCTTGGATAAGCATACGGCTGGTGATGGGATCGTGTAGTGGGATGAGCTTATATTAATTCACGCGTTGGCGCAACATCAAGAGCCGAAGGGCCTGTTCTGCGCGGTATTGCTCCGTTTTCTGTGACCTAAAGCCATTCAATGGCTGTCATCTCCCGTGCCATTATTTCTCTTGATATAACTCTCCCTTGCTCAGCTTTCCTCTTTTGCTGCAAAGGTGTTTCATATGAAAGGGGTACCTTTGATAGAGTGTGTTTTGAATAGCAGTCTCATGATAAGTGGCAGTTATTTTCACTCTGGCGAACTATGACGACATGGGGTAAAACACTGCCAATTTAAACGAGCTACCCAGACAAATGCATCTCGCTCCGAAATTGTGTTAACTTTCAAGTGGCAAAAAGAAACTATCCCTGACACTATATAAAAAAGAAAAATGAATATATTCTCTAGGTCCAAAAGATAACTTTAAACAACAAAATTATACGGTTCCCTTCTCTTGAAAGTACAGTTTCCTGTCACACTACAATACTGGTTCGATCAGTTCTCTATTTAATTGATGGCATATCACTTTCAAACCTAATTTATCATCTTTGGATTTCGAAGTTTCTCTGTAGGTTTCTATAGGCTATTCATTGAGTTATTTTGCTGGTTGTTATGTTGGTGCTTGGCAGCACTATATTCTTCTCCCACGAACTGTTTGAACGGGCGGTTTTCATGTCTCAAAACATTGGAGCATTTCATTGGTTTGATGTTATCCAAAACACTAAGTTTCAAGTTAGATTGGATTTTGGTATGCATGCAAAATTTAAACAAACTGCTCAAATTTGAATTTGTTTTATACTATGGTATCGCAGCTCCAGATATTTGTGTCAATCAAAAGTTACTTTCTTAAACGTCTTTCAGCACACTCTGTGCCTCTGTCTTTCTGTTCAAGCTTGGAATTTCCATTAAAGAGGCAGTGGTGATTTGGAAGTGCCTGTATTGGACTGGGATGTGCAAAGTTAAACATCACCTAACACCAGGTTATACTCCAACAGATTTATTTGGAAGCACTATCTGTTGGAGCACTGTTCCTTCTTCATGGGTTTGTGGAGTATATGATGGTAAGACAAACAATATATAGCAAAATTTTGCTGTGTCATGCAACTGAAATTACATATTGAACAGCACCTGGATTACTTGTTAAGTCTCTCATCTTTTACAATGACCATGTTGGTTTCATTTTATGAATCCATGTTAGATTCTGTAAATCCTCTTTTTAGAAATATAATCAGTGTGAACACTGAGGCACATACAGCCTCTCACAGGGCACCTCACAACTTCAACGCATTTTCTGAGACGACATGGCACCTCTTGTTAAATTTCACTTGTGATTGTAAGTTTTTGGAAAAAGATTCTGGGATTTATACATGAAAGAATTGAAACCAACATTGTCATTCTAAAAGACGAGAGAGTTAACAAGCAGCCCATGTCTGTTTCAATAAATAATTTCACTTGCATCATACTGTGAATGTTTGAGATAAGTTGTGTTTTAAGACCCTAAACTCGACAACCAACGGATGATGGATCAGCACTCCGAAAGCTTGTGCTTCCAAATAAAACTTTTGGACCGTAATCCGGTTTTGTGTGATTATTAACTTCAATGATGCTGTACAAACCCGCACCTTCATAATACTCCCTCTTCAGAAAAAAAGAAACATCATAATGAAAAGATGGTTTCATTTTATTTTTGTCTATTACTTAACAACATTATCATCTTAACTTCTGCTCATATATACATGTCTCTATATAATATTAGATGCACATACCAATCTCATCTAAACTTTGTCATTTAAATTCACGATAGCATGTTTGTGACTATGTTCATAATTCCTGCAGCATATATTATTTGCAAATTAAATGTCTGTAACATAAGACTCGAACGAAATAGTATCAAATTCTTGTATTCTTTTCATCAAAGCGTTCCAAGAAGGTAATAGCCGTGCACAAAACGGTCCCCATTACATTTTTCGTGACATGCTCATTAAAATGTTGTAAGGCAAGTTCCAAATTTAATAGTTCCTCTTCAATCGTTGAGTATTTCATCTGGTCTTTCTTTGAAATGTAACCAACTGGCAGTGAAAGACAATTATCATCGTCTTGTAGCAGTACAGCCCCAACTCCTACGTCACTAGCCTCAACTTTGATGGCGAATTTGAGTTATTTCAAAGTTTGTTGCTTCCAAAACTGGTGTCATGGTTAATATTGTTTGTAATTGTTCAAATGCCTCCTGGCTATGTTCTGTTCAACGAAATCTCGTGTTGTTCTTCAGTGTATCAGTTGACAGTGCCACTACACTACTGCAGTTTGGAACAATCTTCCTATAGAATGGACTTAGTCCTAAAAATCGAAGCACCTTTTTCTTCGAGGTTGGTCTTAGAAATTCCTTGATGGCCTTCGCCTTTGCGTTCTGTGCAGTCAACCTTCCAATACCGATATTATGTCCCAAGAACGTCACCACTGCTTTTGTGAATTCAGTTTTCGACTTTATTTTTACAATTTTGCTTCTCGTAATCCTTCCAGGACTTACTGAAAATCAGTACATCGTTCAAAGAGAATGCAGAATTTGTTAACCCAGTCACCACCCTGTTCATGAGTCTTTGGAATGTGGCGGGTGTGTTCTTCATTCCAAAGTACATTGCATTGAATTGGTACAGAGGAAGGAACTGCTGTGTACCCTAAAAGGCACGAAGGTGGATAAGTCCAAAGTTCCGTTTTGATCTACCTTCGGTTACTATAGTGAAGGCGATCCTTAGCGAATACAGCAGAACATCAATAAATTGGAGAGTTGGGCAGAGAAATGGCAGATGGATTTCAATCTGGACAATTCGACGTGATGAATTTTGGAAGATGTAATTCAAGATCAAACTATACCGTTCATGGAAATGTCATGGTGAACATTGATATACGGACAATTATGGGTTTTCAGGTCCATTGTTCCCTGTAGGTGGCAACGCAGATATGTAGAGTCGTCAAGAAGGCATGCTTTCCTTCATCGGGCGGGCTATTGTGTGCCATAGTTTAAATTATGTAAGAGTTGTATAAGACTTTGGTTTGGCCACATTTAGAATATTCGTACACTTCTGGTCGCCACATTGCCAAAAGAATGTGGATGCTTTCGAGAGGGTGCAGGGAAAGTTCACCAGGAGGTTGTCTGATATATACGGCGCCTGCTGAGAGGATAGGATGGGTAGATTATGCTTATTTTATTGTGAAGACGTAGTTGAGGGGCGACCTGATTGAGGACTACAAAAATGTGAGGAGCATAGACAGGGTCGATAGCAAAAAAAAAACTTCCGAAAGTGGAGAACTCAATTACTAGGGATCATGAGTTCAAAGTGAAAGGGGAAAAGTTTACGGGAGATATGCGTGGAAAGTTCCTTATGCAGAGTGTGGACGGTGTCTGGAATGCGTTGCCAGCTGAAATGGTTGGGGTGGGAATGATAGCGTCATTTAAGATGTGTTTAGAGAGGTCCATGAATGGGCAGATAGCAAAGCGATACAGATTCTGAGAAAGTAGGCGGCAGTCTAGATCGAGGAACTTGATCGGTGCAGGCTTGGAGGGCCGAAGAGCCCGTTCCTGTACAGTAATGATTTTTGTTCATTGTTCTGATATCGCCCATTTGGACAAACACATGTAGAAATTTCCTTCACCGTCTTTGACAATGGTACCTGCCAGCAACCACGCAGTAAGTGCAACTTGGTGGTTTAATCGGCTTGCCAAATTTGCCCTCTACAGTCCGCCAATCTCGTATAAGATCTGAGGCCAATTTTGTGAAGGTGTTGACATTCCAATAATCAAAGCAAAATAGTTGAGTCCCCTCAGGTTTGGAAACTAAGACGATCAGCGAACTGCTCTTTGTCTAGTTCAGTTCAATGACAAACTCGTTGAAATCCTCCACCTCCTTCTGGACTTTTCCAGCTTTGAGGAAAATGAAGCCTGTGGGGGCATTGTTTTATCGGAATATCATTTTCTACGTCTATTTCATGTATGGTAGCATTAGTCCTCCCTATGTATTTAGTAACAAAGTTTTTAACTGCGTTGTTTGCTCTTGAGACAGTTAGTCTACTCATTTGTACCATTCCTCATGGACTTCTTCATTTGTTAACCTATTTTGAGTCAAATAAAATATCCACGTCATCTGAATTTTGTTACGCACTCTTTGGCTCAGTGACTAACATCTGTTTCTGCAGTGCTTTCTCTGCATAATATTAGCCCATGAATATCCACTGCCTCCTTTTCGGAGTATGCATCAACATGTATATCTTTTATTATCTTGGCTTTGACGAGCACGTACGTTGAAGTCTTCAGGTCTAAACACTTCCCTCTGACCCTGTCTGTTCAGGCTTTGCCTACACCATTACGTCAAACAGATTATCCGCTCTCTGAACATCAACTCCTTCATGTTACTCCTCAATATGCGGAAATAACTTGATATTCTTCATTTAACTTTTCAGTTTCCTGGTCTTCCGTGGACTTTTCCATAACAAGGGGTGTCATTCCCACGTTGAACCCTTCCAAGTCATTCCCAAGACCAAACCAGATTTCTGGAAGTGACACTCTGTCAAATTCTCTCGTTGTTATTTCCCCAGTGAAGGGTGGCACTCCAAACTCATGTTGCATTGGGAACTCTAAATTTCTGTCCATCTATCCCATAAGTGAATGCACTCTCGGGTAACAGGACGGCAAGAGTGCACTTTCTCTCATTTCATACAATTAGAGATGGGTGAATTGTTGTATCTCTCGCAATTATAACTTCCCTTCACTGCATGTTCTTTCCAAGTAAACATTACCCACAGATGCAAAATCTTTTCGCGATTGGGCACTAATGCCATACCCATACCTTACATAGTCTGTGCACTCTCCTGTAGCAAGGCGACATACCTTGGGGTTTCCTTAACTGCTTCCACTCATACCACAGGCCTCGCTTCTTTTACCACGTCTTTTCTAACAGTACCTTTCTTTAACGACCAGGACTGTGACTTTCTGTGTCCCACATTATCACAAAGTAAACATCGAGGACATTCACCTCCTTTCCACCCTTTTGGCCTTTTTTGTTTTAATCTTTGTTAAACACCTACCGGGTTCTCTGTTCTTAGCTTCATAGTGCAGGGTCTCTCCTTCTCCCAAATTCTGTCGCTAACAGGATGAAATCGTTGCCGGAAGGCTGTCATATGCATTAGCATGTATTCATCTAGTAACTCTGCTGCCATTCTTACTTTCTGAAATTTCTGTTGATTCATCTGAATTCGTATCACCTCCAAACGTGAGTTTTCAAACTGTTCCAGCAGAATAATATCTTTTAGAGACTCATAGGTCTAATGTATCTTTATGGCCCGCACCCATCAATCAATTTGGCAATGTTTAATTCTTTCAAACAAGACATAAGCCTGACCTGGTTGCTTCTTTATTTTTCTGAACCGTTGTCGAATTGCTCCTGGTAACAATTCATAAGCACTTAAAATAGCCTGTTTGAATTCTACATAATATCTTAACCCCTCGTCTGACAGCGCGGCAAATACCTCACGAGCTCTGCCTAGCAGTTGAGTCTGAAGTAGAATTAGCCATAAATCTTGAGATGACACCATCTGCCTAACCAATCGTTCAAATGAAATAAAAAAGTCTTCGTAAACTATCTTCAAAATGTAGCAGAGGTCTGAACTGTTCGGATATTTCACGACCTTCTCGTTTAATTTCGACCCTGTTAACTTGACTTTGCTGACAAAATCGTAAATTCTCATTAACGAATTATCTCTCTTCGTTTAGGTAAAAACAATGACTGCAGATGCTGGAAACCAGGTTCTGGATTAGTGGTGCTGGAAGAGCTGGTGATGAAGGGCTTTTGCCCGAAACGTCGATTTCGAAGCTACTTGGATGCTGCCTGAACTGCTTCCAGCACCACTAATCGAGTATCTCTCTTCATTGTCAGCTGCTTTCTTTCTATCTCTTTCTCTCCCTTTCTTCTTTTTTTCTTTCTCTTTCTTCTCTCTACCTTTGCTCTGCTGAGAACCTTCTCCCGACCTTACCTCATCTCCTCCATTTTCCCCAAATGCAATTTATGTTATTTTTCTAACTCTCCTGAACTTGTTTGTATTTTTTTACACACATAAGTTTTGTGAGTAGTTCCTTACGATTTTAGCTTTAGTTTTGTTTTTGGTTAAACCCAAATTAAACTTGTTTGTTAATTCTAAAAGAAAGGAAGTTTTCTTTCATTCCAAGCATTCTTGGTAAATTTGAGAACCATCGTCAAACTCCAGAACCTCTGTAGCAAATTTAACAGCAACTGCTCTCACTTTTAAAAAAGTGAACCACAAGTCGCCGAAATTTAAAAAAAATGTTTCTCACCTACATTTTAATTTAGCAATCTACGACACTAGCCTGCAAGTATTTACATTTAATGGGCTTTTCTCGGAAACCAAAGCTACTCAAATTTCTTCACATTAAAGACTGGATCTGTCTAAACCTGTCCAAATCACTAATCCAATACTGAAACTGTTTGAATCTTGGCGACGATCCCCCAAGATGTTCAAGTCCCGGCGGCGAGCCGACAAGCTTCTGTGACACGGGGAAAGCCCTCTGCTAATTTAAACCTGACACACAGAAAAACACATCACGTTCCGTATTCCGTCAATTTCGAGAGTCAAAGGTTCATCACTATATATATTCATTATTTAATTTCAAGACAGAGCATTAAACAATGTCTATTTATAAGGCCTTTCACGAAAACCTACTTAACCTCCCACTGTAAACTTAGGTTCAATAAATTCCCTCTTGAATTTATGGCAAATCAGTTTCAAACTCAGTTGTCGTCTTCGGATGTAAACATTTTTCTGTATTGTTTTCTAGATCGGATTCGGTGTTCTGTTGCACCAATTTCTGATCGACAGGTTAATATCAGAGAACTATTCTACTGGCTGTTATAGTGGTGCTTGGTCTTTGGTATTTTCCCTCTCACTGTTCAAAATGCCCGATTTTGTACGCCAAAACGTCGGATCATTTCATTGGTTTGATATCATCGAAAACAACAAAACGTAGGTGAGAAACATTTTTTTTTTAATTTCGGCGACTTGTGGTTCACTTTTTTAAAAGTGAGAGGAGTTGCTGTTAAATTTGCTACAGAGGTTCTGGAGTTTGACGATGGTTCTCAAACTTACCAAAAATGTTTGGAATGAAAGAAAACGTCCTTTCTTTTAGAATTTGGATTTTGGTGTCTGTGTCATCATTTGAACTGATTGAACGAATCAGATTTTTTTGTGACATGGCAACGCAACTCCAGTTATTTGTTAAACCAAATGTTACATTGTTAAATTTTTCAGCATACTCGACGCATCTCCAGGTCCGTGCCAGCTTCCACTCTCTCTTAAAGGGACAGTACATAACTACATCTGCATAAAATCCACACGGGAGACTACTTGCAGAAAATACGGAGGCATTTGTTTGAGGGTGACTTAACGGTTTAGGCCAGAAAGTGGCCTGCTGTAAGAGGTCAAAGCGTCGTAATTGATGGGAAATGAGCATCCGCGATTTCACTTCCGAGTAGTGAACCAAAATATTCTGTTTTGGAACCAATGATGTTTGTCATTGTCAAAAATGACCTGGACGAGGGCGGAGAAGGAAGGGCGAGTACATGGGCAGTTGACAAGAATGTCGGTGGATTTGTGGTGTGTGACGAAGGATGCTGCAGCTCACAGAGGGGCATAGACAAGCTGTGGAGATTGACTCATTGGTTGCAAATGGAGTTTAAATGGAAATTTGTGAGGTAATTCACTTTGGAAAGAGTAACAGGAAGACATACAGGAGTTGGGAGGTCATGTTGCGGCTGTATAGGACATTTGTTCGGCCACTGTTGTAACACTGCGTGCAATTCTGGTCTCCTTCCTATCGGAAAGATGTTGTGAATTCTGAAAGGGTTCAATAAAGATTTCCAAGGATGTACCAGGGTCGGAGGATCTGAGCTATAGGGAAAGGCTGAACACGCTGGGGCTGTGCTCCCTGCAGCGTCGGTGGTTCAGGGGTGATCTTATAGAGGTCTACAATAGTATGAAGGGCATAGATAGGATAAATAGGCAAAGTCTTTTACTTGGGGTCAGGCAGTCCAGAACTAGAGGGCATAGGTTTAGGGTTAGAGGGGAAAGAGAGCAAAGGGGCAACTTTTTCACGGAGAGGGTGGTACGTGTATGGAATGAGCTGCCAGAGGATGTGGTGGAGGATGGTACAATTGCCACATTTAAGAGGCATTTGGATGGGTATATTAATAGGAAGGGTTTGGAGGGATATGGACCGGGTGCTGGCAGGTGGGACTAGATTGGGTTGGGATATCTGGTCGACATGGATGGGTTGTAGCGAAGGGTCTGTTTCCATGCTGCACATCTCTATGACTCTATGACTCTATGACACGAGTACTGGGTTAATGGTAAAATTGTTGTTAATATGAATGAGCACAGAGGTCCCGATGTCCATGTTTATTCTTGTGGTTCTGTTCGCCGAGCTGGGACTTTCTGTTGCAGATGTTTCGTCCCCTGTCCAGATGACATCCTCAGTGCTTGGGAGCCTCCTGTGAAGAGCTTCTGTGATGTTTCCTCCGGCATTTATAGCGGCTTGAATCTGCCACTTCCGGTTTTCAATACCAGCTGTCCGTTGCAGTGGTCGGTATATTGGTTCCAGGTCGATGTGCTTACTGATTGAATCTGTGGATGAGTGCCATGCATCTCGGAATTCCCTGGCTGTTCTCTGTTTGACTTGTCCTTTAATAGTAGTGTTGCCCCAGTCGAATTCATGTTGCTTGTCAGCTGCGTGTGTGGTTTCTAAGGATAGCTTGTCGAGTCGTTTAGTGGCTAGTTGGTGTTCACGGATGCGAATCGTTAGCTGTCTTGCTGTTTGTCCTATGTAGTGTTTTGTGCAGTCCTTGCACGACATTGGTTTTGCTCATGCTGGGTTTCGGGTCCTTCGTCCTGGTGAGTTCTGGTCTGAGAGTGGCTGTTGGTTTGTGTGCTGTTATGAGTCCTAATGGTCGCTGTCGTCTGGCTGTCAGTTGGGAAATGCTCTTTATGTATGGTAGACAGGGGACGAAACGTCTGCAACACAAATTCCCAGCTCGGCGAACAGAACCACAACCACGAGCACCCGAGCTACAAATCTTCTCACAAACTTTGAACATCCATGTTTATAGATCACTGAAAGTTGCTATGCAGATTGATAGGACTATTAAGACGGCCTACAGTGTTTTAGCTTGTTTTGGTGGAGGGATAGATTTGCAGAGACATAAGGTCATGTTGTAAATGAGGAAACGTCTGACGTAACAGCTCTTGTAGAATTCCGAACAGTTCTGTCGCCACATTGCAGGAAAGATGTGGAAGAATTGGAAATGATGCTGCAGAGAATAACTACGATGTTGTCTCACCTGGCCCGGCAGGTCTTCTGAGGAAATACTGAGAGACCTGTGATTGTTATTGGAAGAGAGAACAAGGTTAAGAGGTGATTTAAAGACATTGTTTCCTCTGACAAATGCATAGCTGCGCCAAAAAAAGTCTGGAATTGAATTTCCTGAACAGAATTGCCTTGGTATTGTTTTTACACATCTCAATGAATTGGTTAGACGTCAGCTTCTGTACTTCCATCTTACTGGGGTCGATAAGAAGACAATAGGTCTATGCCTTTGGATGTTTTGTTCCTCATCTCTACCCAAAAATGCTCAAGATATCATCCCTCCTTACTGCAGTAACTGACTCTTTAAATTAATATCGCACTTTTACTGCAGACTCGATGAACAAAATGATGAATTCTGCTCCAAAATCTTAAGGTTTTATGATACCTGTAAATTTCTTCCCCAGAGCACTGGTGAGGCTGAGTTTGATAGATACTTCATTGTGAAAATGTCAGCGTTAGACTGAGAAAGTTGTGGATGACTATATAGTTTAAGGCTGTTCCTAACTCTAATTTCCCTTGTGCCACAATGGAGTTGGTGATTTTTTTTTTGTTAGGTTAAGGATGTTCCTTTCTCCTTCGGGGCGCGCTATCTGTGGTGTCCCCATCCCCACGTAAGATGGTGTGACTGGGGATACTTTAAACTTGATTCATCTAATCTTTGAACAACATTGGAGTCAATGTTTATTGGGAACAGTTCGGAAAGAGGTGTTCAAACACAGTCAGATCAGCCGCGAGCATTCTGAACGTTGAAAGTAGTCCTGAAGAACCGATTGGTCAATTACTATTCCGATCCTATGCGTTGTTCTCTCAAACCACAACTCGAGGCAGTTATATGAGTAGAGAAAGATTGGATTCAGCCAATCAGACAAGGAGACAGAAAAAGACATTTAGTGGTTCATCGAAGGAGTTAGACATGAGCAATTTGAGGACAAGACCATTCACACTCATGGAGGTGATACACAAGAACAGAGGTATTCTGTATATAACAGTAGCGATTGACTTTGAATGTCAGATCGAAAACTGCAACCTGTGGCATTTCTCAGAAATCAAACCAATTAGATCATTGGTTGAATTAGTTGGTACACCAAGATAATCACTTAATACTTTTTCAAGTGTTCTCGATCCATCGATCCCATTGATTACGATCTCTTAGCAATCTTAGACAAACTTACTGAATGTCCACCTTAACACTAATTTTAGTATCATCTGCAAACTCAATAACCAGACGTCCTATATTTTCATCCAAATTATTTATATAAACGACAAATAAAAGTAATCCTGCACCGATCATGATAGAACATGTTTGGTCACAGAGCTCCAGTCAGATAAACAACTCTCTGCCAACATCACTCTTGCTAATACTGTAAAGAAAATTTTGTATACAAATTCTCCCTGGATCCCATGCGAGCATACTTCTACTATCTCGTCCACATGCAGAACCACATGAAAGGGTTTTCAAAACTCCACGTCGACAACATCTACTGTTCTCCCTCATTCTACTAGCTTTATTAAAACGAAAGACTCAATCATTGTTATAAGACACGATTTGCCTCGCACAAAACCTACTGGCGACCACTAATCAGTTATTCCCTCGTAAGCGCATGTAAATCGTATTATTCAGAATAAAATTAATCGAGTTACCCACCAGTGATGTCAGGCTTGCATGTCTATAATTTCCAGGTTTCTCCTTACATCCTTCCTTATAAGTAGCACACATTATCCAACGTCCAGTTCTCCGGTATTTCACCAGTGTTTATCGAAGATACAAATATATCTACTAAGGGTCCCCCAACTTCCTCGCCAAATCCCCATAATGTACTGATTACAGTTGATCACGTCCTAGAGATTTATTGAAGATTATGTTTTATAAGACCTTCAGCACTTCCTCTTCCTTGATGTGAACTGTTTTCAAACCGACAAATTTGTTTTGCTGAGGTCACTCGTCTCCTTATATTTCTGCACATTAACAACTGTCATGCAACAAACTAACATCTGACGTTATATTAAAACACAGGAGCATTTTTGTGCTGAGAGAAAGACATTGGCGACAAAGGCAGCAAATAAGAAACGAAAGAGAGCATGGCACTGAGATGCTGTAAAACAGTTCGGATGAACTATAAGAAGACCTCACATGGTCCAGTTTTAACATCGGAAAACGCTATTGTCCGTTTGAACTTAGGGAAGGACAAACGTAACCTGCCTGAGAAGTAATGATCTAAAACTTCCTTTCCTCTTTGTTTCTCCTTTCATCAAACTGTATGAAAGCTGAAAATGCTGAGTCACATTAACTGCAGGTGACGGAATCCTGTCGAGAATTCTATGCAATCTTCCCATTGTCCATTTCGATACAGTAGAAGGAAGCCCTGCACAAGGAACTGTTTGAAAAGAACAGTTTTAAAATAAGTACAACATTGGGAACAATTTGTCAATTCTCCTTTATCATGAACAAGTTTTAATGTTCTTTTGTGTGTGTGTGTGTGTTTGTGTGTGTGTGTGTGTGTGTGTGTGTGTGTGTAGCATTATTAGAAAGATAAACCTATATCTATGTGTTTGCGTTCTCCAAAAGGTTTCTGAATTGCCATAATATATGTGCTTGTGCTTCTATGTTTTCACAATGAGCCAGTTAATCAACGCTATTTAAACAAAAATGCCTAAATTCTTCCTTACAGTGAACTCGACCAAATCTGTGGATTTTTTTTTTCGTTGGTCCATAGCCATTTAAAATTTATAACGTGTACAATTTGTGGTGATATTACAGGAGTTCGCCTTTTAAAGCAAAGAGTGATCACTCCAATCTCGGTAAGAACAGAAATAAGGACAAATTCTCTTCTGGAAATATAAATGTTCCGATCTCTCCAACAGAATTTAATGATGTTTTGACTTGATACTACATCGATCTTTACTCAGTTAGATTTATGGTAGTCGAGGGAAAATGGATAATGCGATACGTGCATAGAAATTTTGCTGAGATCACAACCAGATCAGGCACGGTCTTATTTATAGGTGCAAAGGTATCAAATAGTCAAATGGTCCACTTCTGCTTCTCAATCCAATGTTCCTCACCTTGCAAGCTCTTTAAGAATCTTTAAATGTTTTGATTAAATTTTCCTATCATTATTTTAAAACCTATTCCATGCATAATGAAACCTTTCAACATCGTTTCATAAGAAAATACCTTCGTCTCGGGGATTAATGTTGTCAACTTTCTCTCAACTGCTGCAGTGAATCTGACATTTCTTCTGTTGACGAAATTTGAACCATTCACAGTACTGTAACTATTGTCTGCAGTGGATTGTACATGTGGTCTACCTCTACATCACTGTTGTTGGTATTCCTGTTTGAAAACCAAGCCTCTAGAAATTCCTGTGTATGTCTGTCGTTACATTGCCCGGAGACAGGTAAGTCGTCCCAGTCAAACTAATTGCCCATCTTGTCTGAGCGTGCTCAAATGAGGGAGAGTTGACCATTCGTTTTGTTCTTCGCTCATGTTCGTAAACATATTGACAGGTTTCTGCCCGTCTGTCCAAAGTAGTGTTTCTGACAGTTGTGATACAGGATTCTGTATATTACGTCGGTCCTAACAGTCGTGGGTCTGGAGCCTTTCGTCATTGTCATTAGTTGGCGTAATACGGTGGTGAGTTGTTGTACTACCAATGGTCCCAGAGATCGTAGGTTTCTGATTGTCATTTATGACACGATCTTGATAAAGGTAGGGTCCCCGCTGAATTATGGCGCACTGTGTCTTATTTTCATTGCTTGTCTGAGATGTATCGTTGAATGATGCTGTCGGAATATCCAATGTTTCTGATCTTGTGCAGGCGTTCGACATCAATCTGCGTAGTTCTGGAGTGTTTCGTTTGTAATCACTCGATTAAATAGTATCCTGACAGTTCTGTTTGTCAATGTTGAAGTGACTGCTGTTGAAGTTCAGGATTTCGGAATCCTGTGTAGTTTCTTTAGGAATTTGTTCTATTATGACATCTAGGAATGGGAGTTGATTGTTATCTTCCATCTCTTTCGTGAATTTGATATCTGCGAATATGTTTTTGATGGGATGGTGTGCGTCTTCTCGTTTGGTGCGTTTGATGATGCCACATCTGTCGTTATATTTTCCCACCTGGTTTGGTTAGGATCCGGGGTGGGGAGTGTGAGCTTGCTTTCCAGTCTTTGCAAGAGTACTTCTGCTGTGATGATATCGTTGATCGTTCAGTTGCATAATTGACTTAGAATCCTCGAGTCACAGAGTCCTAAAGCACAGAGAGAAATGCACTTTGTGCAAACCGGTGTATGACGAACAAAATGTCCATCCATACTGGGTCAATGTCCTGGAACCTGGCCCATATCATTTGAATTAATTCCTAACCTGGGTATTAGTTCAAATGTTTTTCAAATTGTTGTTAATGTGCCGCCTCAAACATTTCTCTAGCATCTCATTCCATACGTACACCAGCGTTTATATGAAAACATTTCCCTCAGCTTGACAGTTATTCTTTTCCCTGCAGCATTTGCCTGATGCCCTCCATTCCTCGACTTCCGAAAAACTAGGAATACGAGTGAGTGCATTCAACCGATCCATGACTCTCATCGTCTTATGCACTTCTAAGAGATACGAAGTTTGGGAGAAGATTTGTCGCTCGGGGGCTCATTATTGTGGTTCTGTTCACCGAGCTGGGAATTTGTGTTGCAGATGTTTCGTTCCCTGTCGAGGTGACATCCTCAGTGCTTAGAAGCCTTCTGTGAAGCGCTTCTGCGATGTTTCCTCCGGCATTTATAGTGATTTATATCTGCTGCTTCCGGTTGTCAGTCCCAGCTGTCCGCTGCAGTGGCCGGTATATTGGGTCCAGGTCGATGTGCTTATTGATTGAATCTGTGGATGAGTGCTATGGCTCTAGGAATTCCCTGGCTGTTCTCTGTTTGACTTGTCCTATAATAGTAGTGTTGTCCCAGTCGAACTCCTTTTTGCTTGTCATCTGAGTGTGTGGCTACTTCGGATAGCTGGTCATGTCGTTTTGTGGCTAGTCGGTGTTCATGGATGCAGATCGTCAGCTGTCTTCCTGTTTGTCCTATGTAGTTTTTTGTGCAGTCCTTGCATGGGACTTTTTACACCACATTGGTTTTGCTCCTGCTGGGTATCGGGTCCTTCGATTTGGTGAGTTGTTTTCTGAGAGTGGCTGTTGGTTTGTGTGCTGTTGTGAGCCCACCTATAACTTTTGCCCTCTGGTATATACCTTTGCATTTCCATCATTAAAGTGAAAAAACCCAGTTGCGATCACTCTGACCAAAGTCTTCACTGAATTCCACATATAACCCCTAGCCTGGTTTATCATCTAGTGCCAAATCCAATGTAGCCTTGCGTCTTTTGGTCAATCTGCATACTGCATCAGAAAACTCTCCTGCACACATTGACAAAAACTGACTCTTCTGAAGTACTCGAACTGTAGCGTTTCCAGTCGACATTTGGAAAGTTAACTTCACCATAATATTTATCCTATTACTTTTTGGTCTTATCCAGTATCATCTTTGCAATCCTATCCCCTACATCTGCAAATTTTCTTGGCCTATGGAAAAGTTCCAAAAGTGTGACTTATCCTTTCATGTTGATAATTTTAAATTTACTATCTCAGTCGACGAGTCCTTTTCAAACGTACTTTCTGCCACCGGTCATATTGACCTTGGCTAACAATGTCACATGTTCCCGCTTTTAACAGCGTCACTGTTCTTCCTGAAACTTTGAAACGCCAGAACCTGCAACAACCATTTCTCTTTCTGCTCTATGAATGTCTCTGAAATGGCTACAACATCGAAGTCCCAGGTACCAATCCGTGTTGCAAGTACACCCACCTTATTATGGATTCAGCTGGTGTCGAAGTAGACACATTTCAAATCTCCTTCCTGCCTGTCGGTATAATCTTGCGACCTTGCAACCTCATCTAATACCTCATTTTTCTGAACCTCTTGCACACTGGAACTGTAATTCGATCTCCCATTGCCCTGCTGATGTCGTTTCAACGCCCCTGTAGAGCATTAGCAAACTTCTCCCACTGGATATTGATACCCCTGCAATTCAGGCGTGGACCATTCTGTCTGTAGAGGTCCCGCCTAGTCCTGAATAATCCCTAATTGTCGAGGAATTCAAATCTCTCCCTCCTGCTCCACCGCTGTCACCACGTTTTCAAATCGTCTCTCTCCTTGTGCCTTGTCTTGCTGGCACGAGGCACGGGTAATGAACCAAAGATAACAGCTCTGTCCGTTCCATATCAAAGGTTCCACTCTTGCTCCCTGAAGTTCTGCCTTCAATCCCCATCCCCTTTCCGACCTACGTTATTGATGCCTATAACGAGAACAACTTGGGGATGCATTTGAGTGCACTTCCCGCAGATGAAGTCAGAGGGGACACTATTTGCGTACTTTACCTCCCACAATCTGAAGGAGGAGCATTCAACTGTCCTAACCTTCATTTATACTGTTCTGAATTTCCGTTAAGGATCCCAAAAACATTGTTTTAGACAAAAAAAATCCTGGAATCTGGGAGGTAAGACACCAAACGCAAGTCTCTCTCGATCCCACGTAATCTCCTATCTGTCCACCTGACTGTGGAGTCCCCAGTGACTGATGCCCTGCCGCCCTCGCCCCATCACGTCTGAGCTACAGGGGACAGACTTTTTGCCAGAGATCTGCATCCCATGGCTTACCCGAGGTAAGTCGTTCCACTCCCCGACAGTAAGCAAAACAGTATACTTGTTAATGAGTGTCACGGCCACAGTGGATCCCTGCACTATCTGCATGTTCCTCTTCTATCACCGAATTGTAACCCGTTTACGTTTTTCCTGTACCTGAGGTGTGATTACCTCTCTGTAACTCCACGCAATTAGCCCCTCAGCCTCCGAAATATTCCAAAGTTCAGGCCGCAACTTCAGTTTTAGTTCCCTAATGCAGTTTCGGGAGAGCTGCAATTGCGTGCAATTCCCGCACATTAAGTCAGAGGGCACACCAGTGGCGATCTTTAACTCTCACAATCTGCAGGAGGAACATTCAACTGTCCTAACCTTCATTCCTACGGTTCTGAATTCCCGAAGAGAGCATTAAAAAACAAACGTAGTAATCTTCGTAATTCGACGCATAGAACATTTTTTCTTGCGAAGAGAAGGAGGATGGGATGGAGACCCTACCGAAGTAGTGTGTTGGGTGAAGCAACTGGCCAAACATATTACCTCACTGACTCGGCAGTCCTGTGTCTGTCCCCACTCAGCGTGCACTCCTCCTATACATTAGGTAAGTTTTAAAATGCTAAATGTACATTCCCACTCGTCCCCTGTTCCTCGTCGTCACTCTGCTGCTGTAAGAATTGAAGTCCCTGACGCTCAAAGTAAATTGTGTAAAGGTCTTACCTTCGCGGCAGGCACCAGTCATTGCTGTTGCTGTTTCTGCAGTAAAACACGTGTGATCACACATCTCAGGTCTCAAAGTAGAAGCAGTCTTGCACAGATTGCAATGCACATCTCTCCTCCAATGCAACCAACCCTGTGAATCAGATACTTGGACGACGCATTTGCCATCATCAAACGCACCAATTTCTAAGAAACACACCATCTCATCAACATCATATTTACCGGTATGAAATTCACGAGAGAAGAAGACAACAACAATCAACTACCATTAATTGACGTCTTGGCAGAACGAGAGACCAATGGTGCATTCCTGACAAGCCGATACAGGAAGGTTAGCTAAATAGACCAATTCATTATTCACAACAGCAATCACCCCAACGGCCACAAACAGAACTGTGTCAGGAGATTTTTTAAACGAGATATCACATACTGCAACAAACCAGAACTACCCAAAAATGAGGAAGAACACCGTGGCAAGATCATCACATGTCTATGACAAGCGGACACTGCACATTAACAATGCACAAATGACAGCCAGACTCTTACGATCACTGTGAATCATTATATCACACCAAACCACGGCCACACTAAGTCAACTACCTATTCGGACGAAAGACCCCATACTATGACATGCAGGAACTTCGTTGCATACACATTCCCTTTGTCACAAGGACAGTAAACACCACATTGGACACACTGGCAGAAATCTGTAATGCAGAAACCAGCAGGCAAAAAAACGGCACGAACAATTCTCTCTCACCTATATATACTCAAACACGAATTGCCATCAATTAGTCCGGGAAAATGTAGACCTCCGAGGACAGGCTCACCAGAGAAATGCACCAGATTCCCAGAGTGCTGGTTTTCATCCCGGAAAGCCAACTACAAGCACGTACAAATAGACTCCATATACAAATCACTGCGGTGAAAATAATAACATCCACCTTAACAGTCCAGATCATACAAATACTGTAACTTCACGGAACATCTTACTTAAATAGTGACGAAACATCAGCACGATAACCCATCACTTTGGCGAGCAAACGAAAGTCTGCACCCCTAATCCGAGCAATAATCTTCTCAAAAATCTTACAAAGATAAACCTGCGTTTTGTTTTTGAATCTCACTTCAAGTTCTGGTCAGCCTTTTGACTGCAGATTGAATGAGCTTGCATTTTTTTTCCTCCATTTCTGAGTTATTTATTAAATCTGTGTACTTAGCTCTCATCTAAAGGTTGGGAAAAGATTTGTAGCTCGGGAGCTCGTTGTTGTGGTTCTGTTCGCAGAGCTGGGAATTTGTGTTGCAGACGTTTCGTCCCCTGTCTAGGTGACATCCTCAGTGCTTGGGAGCCTCCTGTGAAGCACTCCTGTGATGTTTTCTCCAGCATTTATGGTGACTTGTATCTGCTGCTTCCGGTTGTCAGTTCCAGTTGTCCGCTGCAGTGGCCAGTATATTGGGTCCAGGTCGATGTGCTTATTGATTGAATAAGTGCCATGCTCTAGGAATTCCCTGGCTGTTCTCTGTTTGGCTTGTCCTATAATAGTAGTGTTGTCCCAGTCGAACTCATGTTTCTTGTCATCTGAGTGTGTGGCGACTAAGGATAGCTGGTCATGTCGTTCCGTGGCTAGTAAGTGTTCATGGATGCGGATTGTTAGCTGTCTTCCTGTTTGTCCTATGTGGTGTTTTGTGCAGTCATTGCATGGGATTTTGTACACTGCATTGGTTTTGATCATGCTGGGTATCGGGTGCTTCGTCCTGATGAGTTGTTGTTTGAGAGTGGCTGTTGGTTTGTGTGCTTTTATGAGTCCTAGTGGTCGCAGTAGTCTGGCTGTCAGTTCTGAATAGTTTTTCCTGCGCCACTCTGGTGTTGGAGGCGGTGCAGGCGACATTTGGAAGAATAATGAAGGTCTTGGAATTGAGCGGGAATTGAGGACTTTGTTTCTGTATTCTGTGAAGTTTAGAAGAATGGGGCAGGGGTGGATCTGTTTGAAATATACAGAAAGCGGCAATGCCTGCATACAGTGAATGTGGAGAAGATGTTTCCACTAGAAGGAGGGACGTGGATGCGAGGGCAGAGTCTCAGAGTGAAGGGACGATCCCACAGAACTGAGATTGGAATAAATTTCTTCAGCAAGAAATTGATAAATCTGCGGGACTCATTGTTTCATAAGGCTATGGAGGCCAAGATACTGAATGTACTTAAGACTGAGTTAGATAGATTGTTGTTTCAGAAGAGGGAGGTAGTGAGATTGTGTGTGAGAGACAGTTTTTTTTGAGTGAGAGAGAGAGAGAGAGGTCGAGATATTGTAAGAGAGAGCGAGGTTGTGAATGAGAGAATTACAGAAACTTGTGTTTGTGAGAGAGTTTGAACTCGTGGATGAGACAGCAAATGAGATTGTGTATGAGGGAGGAAGTGAGGTTCTGCCTGAGAGATTGAAAATGGGCACGAGAGAGGTAAAGTGAGATTGGATATGGGATAGATCGCAAGAATGAGAACGTGAAACAGTAATACTGTACATATAAGACATCTGGAAACATTGTGCATGAAAGAGGCAGAATGAGATACACAGAGAGGTCTTATGATAGAGTGCGTGAAAGAGGGTGACAGTGAGAATTCATACAAAAGAGAGCAAATACGAATGTGCATGGGAGAAAGTGCGATTCTACGTTCGCGAGAGCATGAGACTTTGAATTATAGAGATAATTCTTGTGTCCGAGAGAGAGATATTGTACACGACAGAGAAAGTGATAGAGAGATTGTGTATGGCAGAGATTCTGCGCAGACATGCGCATGCTCCTTTAGCATGCCCCATTTTAGAATCAGAAGATGTATTTGGGAGTAGGACATGGCACGGAGGAATAGAGCGACTATTCAATTGAATTTCAACGATGAGTATTCTGACAGTGAATCCAAATAGCATAGGGAGAATCATTCAAAGAAGTTGGTGCTGAATTTCTCATAGAACTCAGTTCTTGTTGAGGTTAGATCACAGAACAGAGAACATGGAACATTACAGCGCAGTACAGGAACTTCTGCCGTCGATGTTGCGCCGACTTCTCATGCAAATCTGAAGCCCATCTAACCCACATTATTCCATGTACGTCCATATGTTTTTCCAATAACGACTTAAATATACTTAACGTTGGCGAATCTACTATTGTTGCAGGCAAAGCATTCCATAACCTTCCTATTCTCTGAGTAAAGAAACTACCTCTGATATCTGTCCTACAATCTAACACCCCTCAATATAAAGCTATGCCCCGTCATGCTCGCCGTCACCATACTTGGAAAAAGGCTCTCCCTGTACACCCTATATAACCCTCCGATTGTCTTATAAAGTCACTTCTATAAAGTCACCTCTCAACATTCTTCTCTGCAACCAAAACAGCCTCAAGTCCCTTAGCCTTTCCTCGTCAGACCTTCCCTCTATACCAGGAAACATCCGAGTAAATCTCCTCTGCACCCTTTCCGAAGCTTCCACATCCTTCTTATAATGTGGTGAAAAGAACTGTACACAATACTGCAAGTGCAGCCGCACTCGCGTTTTGTACAGCTGTAGCATAACCTCATGGTTCCACAACTTGATCCCTCTATTAATAAAAGCTAAAACACTGTATGCCTTCTTAACAATCCTGTCAACCTGTGTGGCAACTTTCAAGGATCTGTGTACCTGGACACTGAGATCTTTCTGCTCGTCTACACTACCAAGAATCTTGTCATTAGCCCTTTACTGTTCATTCTGGTTACTGCAACCAAAGTGAATCACCTCACACTTATCCGCATTGAACTCCATTTGCCACCTCTCAGCCGAGCTCTACAGCTTATCTATGTCTCTCTGTAACCTATGATATCTTTCTCCACTATCCATAACTCCACAGACATTAGTGTCGTCTGCACATTTATTAACCCACACTTCTGTGATCTCATCCAGGTTGTTTAGAAAAATGATGGACAGCAGTGGACCTAACGCCGAACCTTGCGGTACATCACTGGTAACTGGACTCCAGGATGAACATTTCCCATCAACCAACATCCTCTGTCTTCTTTCAGCAAGCGAATTACTGATCCAAACTGCTATATCTCCCACAATGCCATTCCTGCACATTTTGCAAAATAGTCAACTGACGTTGTCGATCAGTGTATATGTGTGTGTGTGTGTGTGTGTGTGTGTGTGATTGTGTGTGTGTGTGTGTGTGTGTGTGTTCATGTATTTGTCTGCTCGCGCGCACATGATCACAAATATGTGTGCTTAGAGGTATACGACACGGCCAGTTAAGACTGAGATAACACTCTATCTGTGTTCGGAATTGCCCATGCATTAATATGTGACTCTGACATCATCAAGAGATCTCCTTGAACTGTCCCAATCCTGTGGATCTTTGATGTGGATATTGCAGAGAAGTCTTTTCTCCGCATCAAACAACATAAAGCAAGCATAACTTGCAAATTTGCACAGAATTTGAGAATGGAATAATCGGGAAGATAGGTGTAGAAGAGTTTAGGAGAATGCAGGCACATGTTGTTTGTGTTCAGTCTGAATTTGAAAGTGGTCCACATGAGTCCTGTTGTAATCTCAATAAAAACAAAAACGCATGCATTTCCTTAATCTTGGTGACTAGAAAAAAAAGGAAGAGAGATGAAAGCTTCATTTTTTGTCATAATGAAGAACTCAATGTGATAGGGAGAGAGGTCTGGCCTATAATTAACCCAAATCCCACCCTCACGCTGAAAAACCCACAAAGACAATACGATATGGACATTGAGAAAACAGATGTCTTCAGTGCATCTCAAACACGGGGATGGACAAGGTTTGGAATGATGTTCAGTGTAAATGAGGGAATGGGGAAGGTAATGTCAGATTCCCAGTGAAAGAGATGCTGACACAGATACAGAGACAGGCATATACAGAAACTGGATAGTACCGCCCTCGAGATGCTTCAGAGTTAATACTGAGACACACATGAGCTGTAGATTAGCAGACGGTTGCATATCTTGCTCTGGTTACCTGCAGTTTACTGTACATTTCCAGAGGCTGAAATTGAGACACTCGAGCTGTACAGCAGAAAATGAGAGTAAATTCTTATCTATTACCTGCAGTGTCCTGGATCACGGCGGCTCAAGTGGTATCCCGGCTCGGCGTGTGATTGAATCTTATGCAGTCACATTCCCGAGGCATCAGAGGACAATGGAAAGGTGGCGGTTACAGCGCTGTCGACAGTATCTGCAATAGCGGTGCTGAGAATAGAGACCAGAGCGAGATAAGTGGAGGACTCATCAAAGACTATTGAACTTTTAACTTATTACTTTATTTTCCAAGTTTAACTCTGATAGACTTTAGCATAAACTGTAAATAATTGCCTTGTTTTCTGACTATTTTATGAACTAAATATTAACTTTTAAATCCTTGCTTCTCTTACTACTTTGTATCTGAGTTCTTTTTTGTAACTCGTTATTTTGGTCACTGCGATGGTGGCAAATGTGGCGACATTGTGCAATGTTCACTGACGCCATGTATTCCGCACATGACTACACATGACAATAAAAAAAGATATCTAAGACAATAAAATCTAAAAAATTATGAGAAACTTCAAACAGCTGACTGATGAAGGGATGGGACAGTTTAAAGGGAGTTAGAGAGGTGAGTCCCGGAATGTATTTACACACAATAAGATAAAATTATAAAACACAGACTTTGTTGAGCCAACAGCCAATGTATCTTCTGGAGCACAGGAATGTATGGGGAAATGCGAATTGAATGAACGAATGATAAACACAATGACTTGGATCGCATTTACCAACACCTGAGTAAAAGAACAAAAAATGACATCACCACAGGAAATGACATTACCACAAGAAATGACTTCACCAACCCAAGGAAACCAAGACATTTAAACAGAAAGCAGGAAACACCAGCAGTGCTCCCTCAGGAAGCTCACTGAAGATGTTACTTCGTATGGTGACAAAACATCTGAAAATGAACCTTTCATCTTAGTGAGCAAACCTGCATTCTTTACCAAATCGTGTTCCAATCCGAACTGCTCACACAAGCTGTTAGTGCTGGACTACGATGATTGGCCAGCTGAATTTGGCTGATTTTTGCCTGTGCCTCCGCTGATGGGATTGTTTCAATAGCAAAATATATGAAATTTTGCCTTAAGTGGAAAATGTGGCTTTGAACTTTCACGGCTTATTCACATTGCTCTAAAGAAGAGAGTGGGTTGTTGAACTTTTTTTTCGCATGCACGAATATATATATATATATATATCCGAGTTCCACCAGGGAATAATGTTTTCACCAACCCCAGATGGAATCATATAAACTCTGCTTGAAATTTCCCATCGCAAAACACATTCCCTTTTTAGACATATTGCTTAATTTTATGCGGGTTATGGGTTGTTTTGACATTCATGCTTTCTTAATATTTTTGTCAAAATGGAAACATCTTTTTCATCGAATACTTACCCTCAAGTAAGGCACTTTCACAAAAATTAATAGTCATTGAGTCTGCATCGAGTTCACTCACCTCAAGGTCGTTCAATAGGAACAAATCTAATTCTCAGGCTGAACCAACTAAACGCTTCCTCTCAGTGTTTATGTTCAGTGAGCTTTGCAAAAGACAAGTATCATTTTGTATCTTCGGAATCATTTCCTCCATCTGCATCTGAACATTCAGTTTGTGATAGAAGTAAGAGAAGAGTTGACTTTTTCTGTATTATTGAATTCAAGAAATCTCTCTGCATGTTAATTATATACTTTTTTAAAAAACACAGTTTCCTGTCACGATAGTCATCTTCGTATATCCTGTGTTATGCCTATCTTTCTGATGAATATTTGTTTACTCACGTCCCCAGCCCTTTTCCCATTGTAGACTCTCGAAAATCACTTGGCAACTTGTGGAATGACCACTTTGGTGTATAGGTTAAGTGAGCTCTAACAAATTAACTCCACTCGAACAAATAATTGGCAGAAATTCTAACTAGTTGAAGTTACTACACTGATTTCTCTGGCACTCCACCACTTACAACTTTTCTACCCAAACATTTACACTTTTATCCGGACATTTTAATGCCTTCCAGCTACACTGGAAACCTTATTCTAGATTTTGAAATTTTAACGACCTCATTCTCTGCCGTGTAATCTACTCAAAGGATTGAATTACATAAAATTGCTTCTGCTTGTTATTTTAGAGAAACGAGTATTCTTTTCAAGGGTAACAATCCTAAGTGCTTGAACAGTCTAAACCTCAGCCACAAAAAACGGCATCGAAGGATTTTTTTTAGAAAACAACGTCAGAGTAAAAAGAAATTGTTAGCCACTGGGTTGCTCGATCCTGCTGTACTCAGTAGAGAGCTCACATCTAATTTATTGTACGTGAACATATCTTCCTTGTCCGTTTTTAATAAACATTGATTCATTTGTCCATCAACGAATAATAACTGTCAAACTTAAACATTTTTAATAAGCCAGATTGTATTTTTCTTTGGGAATAAGCTTGCTACAGGCAGCGCAATCCTAAGGAGAATAGAATATCCTTGTTTGTAAAGTGAGATACTTTGAACGAAATTAGAAGTTGTATGTCACAAGGGCAAACATTGGAACAGGTGCCGGTCATTCAACTCAAAACTGCTCGATACAAACCTAAACTGACGTTAATCAAAATCGTCCAGTGTTCCCTGGACGGAATGGTTTCAGATACAAAAGTAATTTTAGAGATTGAATACCTCCTTGTCTTCCACTGAAATCTGTAGTACCTGAATTTAAAACGGTTCAACATAGTTCTGACACCCTTATATGGGGAAACATGACCCTGGCATCTACCTGGGAAAACATATCAGCATTATTTGCATCTTAATAAGAGCACTGATCATTCATATAAAAACCTTTGGGTCTCAGTCGAAATGGCAACATTCCCATGATAAACACTTCATCGTTCGAAGCAGTTATGTAAACTGTTTCTAAAAATGACTTCGAACTCCGTTAGGAGCATTCTGATGAAATCGTATTGCTGCTGCTCAATGTTTTAAGCTTCCTACGTTCCATTTATATTTTCACAACTCGCTCCTCATTCCTCAGGTGTCCTTCACTGTACCTCTTTTCGATTATATGTTCCCATTCCAAGAATGTTCGGCTGAAAAGTTGATGATTGAGGAATATTACCAGTTCAGCCGTGTGGCTTCACTACGCGGTTTTCAGATTGATTAAGCAATACTATGTGCAGATTCTCTCTTCCCTTTAATCAATGGGACTTTGCTGTTTAAACAAGTTCAACTCAATGACATTGGATTTTATTATATTCTGATGCACCAGGAGTCGTAAACATCTCCAGTCCAGCCCATTGTTTCAAACGACTAAATGGAATTCAACAGATAAAACGTTCCATTCGAATCTCCAGTCTGTTATATTTTCCTTTTCCTTGCATGCTTTCCAAGAAATATCTTAGTTTTCCAGATTTTTTACTCTGAAAATTTCTGAAGGAATTTGACAATGGTGCATCATTTACATTGCTATTTCCACCAATGCTATCTTCAGCAACCGCAATGTTTTGTGCAGACGAGATAAATATTGTGCTTCATTGTGTTGTGACAGGTGTTCGACTGAAAGGAGTTAACTAGAGTTGTTTGTTCAGTGACTGTAATTAATGTTGGTCTTCATGGATTCTAAAAGCGTCGCTGGAGGGTTTCTCTCTTCGATTCATTCCAGACGACGTTCAAACTGTCATCCTGTAGTATCAGTTGGAGCATCAACTTCAACACTTCGAGTGCTCAGCAACTGCAGTGAAAGCGAGAGGCAATATCATAATCTGAGAACAATAGACTGGTATGTTACAACAATGGTCAAAAATTTATCTTGGGGTCTTCATGGTCTTTCTCAGGATTGGCCATCCTTACCATGGCGAATCTTGTGTTTACTTTGGGTGATTCAAGCTGGTTACTATCCTACCCTCGCTATCATCGGTGTTCCAGGTAAGGCTTTCTATCTGACTATTAAGGCAGAAAACCATATTGAACGGAATTATTGTTCAAGTTATTAAGATTCTGAAAGTATTTAAACAACTGTCATCACTTTCATTCATAAAATCTATCTATTACAAAAGAACCTTGAAGTCAATTTCTGAGGAGGAAAACAAACTGTTCCCTACCCCGTACAGTGACATTGTGCTAATCTGATTTCAGTCTCGCTATTCTCCACAGCACAAACAATGTACATGGTCAAGTCTACAAGATCGTTAATCCCTACCTCCGTCTGACTGCAGTTGCGTTTGCAGTATCCAGCCTTAGGTATTAAAGTTCTCCTCCGCCTGCAGTTTTGATTGTAAATCAAGCGCAAGTATTTCCTAATCGTCTTGCTACAGATGTTGTATCCTGGTGAGACAGTGAGATGGTGATATCGTTGCAGTACAGTAAACGAGAGCCACAGGCTCATACTGTTCCTAACATGGGTGTGTAAATTCATCCTTAACCCCTTGCATCTGCTGCAACTCAGAACAACCCTGTCATCGCCATTATTGCGAGTAGATTTTAATGAACTGGCTTCACTAATCCTGGTTCATTCATTTCACTTAGAAATAGTATATTGCGTTCCCTCGTAAAGAGGAGCTGAAGTGAACAATTTGTCCCCTGCAGGTCTGACATTCAACAAAATCCAGACTGATCTGTTTCTGATTTGCGTTCAAAATTCTGCTCTAAGCAGAAAAATGGTTGATTCCCCCGCTTAACAATAGAATAAATACATTGTATGACGGGAGTAGATAAAGATGTGCGAAGATTTGAAGGTCGGTAAATGTGAAATCATCCATCAGCAGAAAGAATAAAACAATGGCCGTTGGCAGAATTTTGAGACGGAATGCAATTGGATGTCGACATGCAGGAGTCGCCAAACATTTTTATCTGGATGGAGTCAGTAATGAGGAAAGATACTTTTTAAAAAAAAATTGGCTATTGTGAGCAGTATTGAAGGCGTGTCAATTAGTTTATTTGGTTGATTTCAAAGCAGAATGACACCACTATTTCAAGTTCAATTCCTGTATTAGCTGAAAAAATTAACTGTTTGATTGATTAACGAATATCTTAATAGAAGTTTCGCGAATAGACAGATAGGCATCTGGGGAAGCATTTCTCCAATGACGGCCTATGACTAATGGACTGCAACGGGAAATAGTGCTGGTGTCTCAATTATTTAAAACACGATGACTTGAGTGATAGAAGCACATGGACGTACTCGATATCCTGGAGTATTACAAACTGAAGTGAGAAGGATAATTTTGACGGTGATGCAAATAATTTATTTTGCATTAGAACAGGTGACCTGAATTTTTACTAGTTTGATATCTGGAAAATAATGTTGAAAATTTTGAGCTACTGCACTTTCTCATAAAAAAGAGAACAGACAATTATGATTTAAACGTGAAAAGAATCCAGAAACTCACTTCAAAGAGTAATTTCGCTTCCTCGGTCTTGACAAACAAAAATTCAGCATTCAATTTAACAGGCTATCAGGAATGCAAATGCAATATTTTAAAGGTCGTGACGTATAAATATCACGCAAAAGAAATTCGCGTTTCTGTGCAAACTGCAGTTGCAATATCGTGAATGGCTCAGGTTCCGTTTTCTGTGGAAATGATAGATGAATTGGAAACAGGAGGGAGAAAGTTTATAACATTAACTCCGAGGATTAAGGTATTTCCTTTGAAACGAGTTCGAGACATTTCGTCATGCACCAATTGAATTGGAGAGGCGAATTTAACAAGAAACCTTTCAAAAATCCTTAGTCGGCTGGCTAGGTTAAGTGTATTGGAATGAGTCCCATTTATTCGAATGTGCACCAACCAATGGAAGAGCAACATTAGAACATTTGATCACATTGCACGAGTTAATAAGATAGTGATTGATCTGGTTGGGATCAAAGTCACACTTTTGAGCAGATATCACATTATCTTTGTATCCCTCGTCTACTATCATTCTAACTGAGTAAGACTAAATGTAATTTAAATTCCTAGCAACATTAAATTCTGTAGGAGAGATTTGCACATTAGAATATCCAGAAGAGAATTAGTCCTCTTTTCTGATCTTACCGAGTTTGGAGGACTGACTGTTTTCTTTTTTGTGGCAAACATCTGCATTGGTCCCAACAAATGTTACAAGTTATTCATTCGGAACGGTGATGGGATAAATGATAAATGTTCGAGTTCATTGTTCGGAAGAATGTCGGCAGTGTTATTTAAACAGCAAGAATCGACTGGCATTTGTGAAAACAAACGTTCACAGCACAGGTACAAGTGCAGTCCAGAAACAATTTGGAACATGCAAACACGTACAGATATGTTTATCTTTCGAATAATACCACACACACATAAGCATACACACACATACACACACAGATACACAGAAACAGAAAACAAACACACATCTGAGGATTAACTGAAAAATGATAATTCTGCAGAATAATAAAATTAAAGCATTTTTTCTATTTCATATTTAGAGTCATGAAAAAGAAAAATTGACAAATTGTCCCAAATTTTATACTTGTTCCAAAGCTATTCTGTTAACACAGTTCCTGGCACTGGGGTTCCGTCCATTACATCGATATGGACAATGGGAAGATTGCAACGATTTCTTGATAGGATTCCGTCACATGCAGTAAATGTGACTGAGGGTTTTCAGTCTCAGTCTTTGCTGTGAAGAACAACAAATAAAGAGACAAAGAAACAGACCATTCTTTCGCAGGCAGGTTGCACTTGTCCTTCCCTGAGATCAAACATAAACTGACGTTTTGTGATCCTCAAACTGGATCATGTGAGGTCTTCTGGAAGATTATCCGGCGTGTATTATTCCATCCTCGTGCCATGCTCTGTTTCACTTAACCATTGTTGGTTTTTCACCCAATGCCTTTCTTTCAGCATGAAAATGGCTCGACTTTGAAATTAAACTTGTGTTTCTCCATTTCACGTCAGCTGTTACCGTGCAGAAAGAAATGGAGATGAGTCGCCTCAGCAAAATAAGTTTAAACATTTGAAAACAGTTCACCTCAAGGTAAGGGAAGTGCTGAACATCTTCGAAAACAGAATCTTTAATAAGTGTCCAGGACCTGATCAAATGTACATCAGAATATTGTGGGGTTTTGGCGAGGAAATTGGGGGATCCTCAGTAGATGTATTTGCATCGCCGATAAACATGGGCGAAATACCATAGGACTGGACGGTAGGTAATGTTGTACCATTGTTTAAGAAAGGCTGTTAGCAAAAACCTGGAAATTATAGATTTGCAAGCCCGACATGAATGATGGGTAACTCAATTGATTTGATTTTGAAAGATGGGAGTTACATGCAGTTGCGAAACAAAAACTCTGATTTTTCGTAGTCGGCATGATTTCTGTGAGGCAAATAATACATCACAAATGACGAATGAGGGCAGAAAGTTAGACGTTGACTAAACTGACCTTTGAAAAGTCTTTGATCAGTTCTGCATTTGGTCTAATTATTAACAGTTAGCTAAAATGGGATTCAGGGGGAATTTTCCAACTGGATACAAAATTGTCTTGATAGTATTCAACAGTGGGTGATGGCGGAAAGTTGGTTTTCTGACTGGAGGTCTGTGACCAGCCATGTTCTTTTGTGATCAGCACTTGTTTACTTTCATTTGTCGTTCATATAAATGATTTGGACGTGAACATAGGCCTTAAACGAGTAATTGTAAGCATACGGCTAGTGTTTCGAAAAAGAGAGACCTAAGGGTTCAGGTACATAATTCTTTGAAGTTTGCATCTCATGTCGACACGATAGTTGAGGAGGAATTTAACACACTTGACTTCATTGAGCAATCATTTGAGTTGGAAGTTGAGACGTAATATTCAGGTTGCACTCGAGTTTACTGATGCCGCATAACCTGCACAACATGGACTATGGGAGGAAATTGGAACAGCCAGAGAAAGCCCGCACAGACACGGGGAAAATATGCAAACTCCACATGGGCAGTTCCCGAGGGTGGAATTGAACGATCGTCACTGGCATTGTGATGCGGAAGTACTATTCACTGAGCCACCGAACTGCCATTTTCTTTTCCTAAGATAGCAAATACTGTGAATCTTTCACATTGCACATCTGTTTCATAATTCAAACAATGTCCTGAAACAGAGACAGCAATTTGTCTAGACCTTTGCAAAGTTGCCCACAAGATACGTTGACCGGATGTCCTAAGCGAATCTAATCCCATTTGTCAGCTCTTCACCGATATCCCTCTGAAACCTTCCTGTTCATACACTCATCCAATTGCCTTCTAAATGTTGCAATTGTACTAATCTCCACCACTTCCTCTGGCAACTCATTCCACACACGCGCCACCCTTTGCGTGATAACATTACCTTTTAAGGCCCTTGTGCAAATTTACCCTCACACCCTGAACTAATGCCATCTCATCTCCTTACTCAATAGTTCACGGGAGATGTCAGAAGTCAACTGCCGTGGAAATGTTTTGCAACGTATCCACTCCATCTCAGGAAAACTGCCCAAACACAAATCATTTCAAAATTGCAGAGCTAGCACAGATATTTCTCCACATGTGTTCAGTAAAACAGCAATCCTCTTCATACCAGCAATGTGCGTCTATGTCTGAGTGACTGCATGTATGTGTATGTGTGGTGCGTGTGTCTTTGTGTATACGTGTGTCTGTGTGCATGCTGGTCTCTGTCAGTGAATGTTTGGAGTGTGCATGTGCCTGTGTGTATGTCTGGTGTGTGCTGATTTTGCTGACCATATGCTCAGTGCTGCTCCCTACCACAGTCTTTCCTCCTCTCTAACTTCTACCCAGACGTTGTTTACCTCTGCCGCTGTCTGCCAGTGACAAATGCAGGCCAGCAGAGAGATGTATTCTATCTTTCTTAACACCACACCGACTATAAGACCTGCCTAACACAGAGATATACACAAACACTAAAAGACAGAGTTACACACACTAATGCAGGCACATATATGCAGACACGCAAACACATTCACACTCACTCAAAGATACACTGACACGACACACACGTTGGGAGTCAATAAGTATTTCTCTTACTCAGTGATTTCACTCAGAGTATTTAATTTAGTGGTTCTGGTTTGTGTCAGTGCTTTTGTTTGTCAATTTGCAGTGTGTCTTTTTTTAAATTCACTTCTTGTTTGGAATATCTCAATATTTCTGACCCTCTCTTGGGAGTGTATCAGTTCGCCACCTACTCACACAGTGAGTGTATCAGTGATAAAGTTGTTCCGTGTGGGAGAGTGACTCTACTATAATTCCAATGCTTGCAGATGGCACGCCCAAACTGAAAGAATTGTACAGTGTGTGCACCTCCTTGGGGAACTCAAACAGTGCATGGACAAGTTGATGCAGTGTGCAGATACATGGCAGATGAGGATAAATGCAGAGCAGTTTGGGAGGATACACTTTGGTCGGAAGAACATGAAAACGCGCTATAAAATAGGTGGTAAAGTGATAAGGGGGTACAGCAGCGGAGAGTTCTGTATATTGTGTATGTGAGTGTGTGTGTGTGCGCATGTGTGTTTACAAATTACTGAAGATGTCAGGACAAGTTTGGAGAGCAGTTAATATCACACATTAGTTTCGTAATCTGAGATTCTTGAAGGAAGAGGTGTGGGACGGAGCCTCCGTGTTCTTTTCTTGGGAGTTGATGGAGACGATGTGTTCTCAGCTCACTCTCATACCCACTGAGGATCATGAAAATTCTATGTGTACCGGTTCCACACAGAAGGGAGTTAGCATCAGGGGAGTGGCTTCTCTGTTGTCACAGGTGATAATCATAACAGTTTGTTTTAGTAAGAATTATACTTCACTGAACATTGCTCATTATTCAGTTGTGTGACACGGATGTTTTGGAATCTCCACACGACTTGTACAATCCCATATCTGGCTCGTGTCAGGCTCCTCTCAGCTTAGCGTGACGGTGGGAGAGGGTTGCGGGAATAGATGTTGGACACTCCAGCACCGAACTTGGCCTATTTTACCGTTTTATAGGATAATGAAGGAATGTGGTAGGTTGGAATTGGGTGCCGCTGATGTTAGAGTTGGTCTAGTTGAGCAGAAAATGATGAGATGTCCAGAATGAGTCAGTCGAGAATGTTATTAGCCTGGATTTATAATGGAGCTGAAAAGGTGTTGCTGGAAAAGCGCAGCAGGTCAGGCAGCATCCAAGGAATAGGAGAATCGACGTTTCAGGCATAAGCCTTCCTTCAGGAATGAGGAAAGTGTGTCCAGCGGGTTAAGACAAAAGGTAGGGAGGAGGGACTTGGGAGAGGGGCGTTGGAAATGCGATAGATGGAAGGAGGACAAGGTGAGGGTAATAGGCCGGAGTGGGGTGGGTGCTGAGAGGTCAGGAAGAAGATTGCAGGTTAGGAAGGTGGTGCTGAGTTCGAGGGATTGACTGAGACAAGGTCGGGGAGGGGAAATGAGGAAACTGGAGAAATCTGAGTTCGTCCCTTGTGGTTGGAGGGTTCCGAGGTGGAAGATGAGGCGCTCTTCCTCCAACCGTCGTTTTGCTATATTCTGGCGATGGAGGAGTCCAAGAACCTGCATGTCCTTGGTGGAGTGGAAGGGGGAGTTGAAGTGTTGAGCCACGGGGTGTTTGGGTTGGTTGGTCCGCGTGTCCCAGAGGAGTTCTCTGAAACGTTCCACAAGTAGACGGTCTGTCTCCCCAATATAGCGGAGGCTACATCGGGTGCGATGGATGCAATAAATGATGTGTGTGGAGGTGCAGGTAAATTTGTGGCGGGTGTGGAGGTGCAGGTAAATTTCTGGCGGGGAATTTGTGGTGGATTTATAGTGGAATTAAGATACAGAGGTAAGGTGCTGGATCCAGTCATGACAGTGGAGTAGCACAAGACCTATTCATGGGTAGTTGTTACAGATATACAGTGAGGGTGAGGGAACTGAAAGAATGTGGTAGCACCCATCCTGGCAGTGTGGGAAAAGTTCTTGATGCTTGTCCTGTATTTCTGGACATTTCGTCACACTGTAATTATGCACTAATTAGAGTGGTGAGCTTATATTTTGCTCAATGTGTCTGATGGTGCATCCTGTATTGGGAAGTGAATGGTCGTCGTGCAATTTCCACTTATTTGCCACGCTCGAGGTAAACCATGCAGGACAATTCCAAACTGAGAAAGTTCAATCTCATGAACATTGGCCTTTTCAAGATGGCAACCGTGCCAGGAATCGCGGTATATCCAGCGGTATCTGGCAATGGTGATAACTACCCGGATTGCTGAGTGTGAGAATCGGGCTGACATTCAATGAGAGGGACACAGTGGGGTGAAGTATGTCATTAATGAGGTAATTTTCATATAATAGCACCAGAAAACGAACTTGGCCTTGTGCAGACAAACCCTCAGTCAAATTCAATACCAATGTCATATGGGCAATTAATGTTGCATCCAGCTCAGAAGTATGTTACACACACATCAAGTGACAAAGTTGCAGATTGCGGTGACAATCTCGTTAAAAACCCTGCATCACCTGAACTTGCACCGATATCATGTTCATCCATCATTCCTGGAAATATTGGCCTTTTATTGCATAGTGCGATCGACATGTCTTTATTTCAGCATTCTGAAACCTGTGAACACATCCTTTCATAGTACTGCCTCTCAATCTGTAAGCATCACTAACCTCTTAGAATTGTTCCTGTTTTTATTGATTCCCCGACATCTTTGGCAGTGATGTTCAAATCCACAACAATCTTTCTAATGGCACAATGAAGATACGGAGCTGTAAATCGATAGGCACTGCACGTTCTGTCACTTCCCGCAAGGGCTGCAAGTTTCGCCACCCTGGACACCGATCAGACCCAGTGTTACAGAGTAATGAACGAAAATGGGACAAAGTGATGAGTACGGATGCTGGACGTCAGACTGGAATAGTGTGGTGCTGCAAAAGCATAACCTGCAAGGCATTATCCGAGAAGCAGGAGAGTCGACGTTTCAGGCCTGAGCTCTTCGTTAGGATGTCATCACCAGGGGCTCTTCATCAACAGCTCATGCTCGAAACGTCGACTTTCCTTTTCCTCGGATGCTGCCTCTCTTGCTGTGCATCAGTAGCACCGCATTTATCGACAATGCACGGAGGTGGTCCGCCAAACGCGACATGATGGGAGGATAACTGCTTCACGTATATAAATCCATAAACAGGTAAGATTAAGATTAACGAAAGATTGAAAATTGTTAAAAGGTTTATGGTCCAGCTCGCAGCAACCCACATCCATTCCATCTCGGCTGAGTGAATGCTCTCTCTCTTTTTGTAATATCAAAAGCGATGTCATGAAGAGTGAACTGGACCAGTTTGTTCCGTGACTGTGATTAATGTCATGTTCCATGTGCTTTAGTTATCCCAGTGGAAGGATTTCCATCCTTTAGTGCCAAATGTGTTCTGTTCAATGTGTTCTCCCACTTTTAGAGATGGACCATCATCTACAGCAGTTAGAAGGATCATCGGCCCCAGGAAGATGGGGATGAGAGATCAAAAACTGATAACGTAAGAATGGAATCTTAGAATATTATTCAGGAATATTCCAGTAGTGACAGGCGTTTATCCAATTATGTTTAAATTCTTTATACATATTGTGATTAGTTTCGAATTCAGTCCACATCCAATGTGCACTTTACATGATTTGTTTTTTTTAATTATCCTATGCTGGCAATTTTTGGTGCCCCTGTTAAGAATGACTGTCTAGATATTATTTCTACAAACCGGGATTTATTGTACCACTGTTCCGACCATTTATTTCAGACTCGTTGCTGCTGTTATTGTTCAGGTTGAGAATCAAAATCCAGATATTTACATTAAACCCATCACTGACAGCATGAATGAACTTGTTCATTCGCTGTCTCCCTCTTTGATTCTGGCAGTGTCCATTGTACGTCTCTGTGTTGGCATAATCAGTTTCGATCAGGAAGTGCTGCAGTGCTCCAAAATCGAGCTGTTCTAAGTAATTGCCTTATGATTTTGCCACATTAGTCAGCGGATGAAGGAACAGCGCTCTAAAACATTATATTCGAAATAAAATAGTTGGGCAATAACCCGGTTTTGAGTGATATTTCAAAACTATTTTTATTCTCAGTTTCAGCTGTAAGCCACGACTCATTCCTCTGATCCTGCTACACTGCTACTTGATGAAGTTGCAATAATCTAAAAGTGAGTACATCCAAAAAAATCTGGTGGACTATCAACTGGTGGTGTGTGATTTTTATCTTTGTTCACCTCAGTCCAACATCCGCATACACACATCATTCCATCACTGCCATTGTAATTTAAATATTGCGAGTATGGACTTCTCTCTCTCCTGTCTTGTTACAAAATGTTTTACTCTTCCGACTCCATTCCAACCCTCGCTGATATCAGAAGTGATCCTTTTGGCCATGATTTGATTCCTGACAACATTCTCTGACCACTTTAGAACTTAACCACTAATAGTTCCAGAATATGCTTCACTGGCTCTCCTTACCAGCTCCTTGAACCTTGACTATGGTTTACAATTTTTTTAGGTACCAATAATTGGCTGCTGGCACTCCCACTTCCAAATCTACAAAAGCAAATCTGAACAGATGCTTCACAACTTGGATGAGAACTCACACCAAAATCCAATCCATGCCCAATTTCATTGGGCACTGATCGATGTGGTTATTGGGTCTGGTCATGCCTTTCTCTTAATATTCTCAAACACATTATCGCATCTGTTGATAAAATGTTCTGCAATCTCTCGCTGTCAATTAACCAAACCTTTGTTAGTTGTTCATTTTTAAAAAATACTTCTATCCATGCATGTTCTCTCTCAAATTAAGATTTCTGCAATTGACACCCTACCCCCCCACCCCGGACCCCCGCCACCCCGCACTCGCACACCCACCAGGACGCACCGTACACTCCACCATTTGCCTTCTCCTGGTGCAAAGAAGATATTGCGATATAATATTGTGGCCTTCCCACTTACTGTCACTCACAGCATAGGCTGCAGATGTTCCCATGTAAGGCAATTATCCAGACGCAATGTAATGAAAATCGTTTGCATACTCCCCCTGCTGGGCAGTTAGTCCAGTTCACTGAGTAACACATGAGCATCGTGTGCACAACTGTCCACATTTGTCTCCCTTTTCGTCCCGGTTTTTGATATCTGAGTCGGCTTTGTGAGGAAGATATAAACACTGATGTTAGCAGGTATTTCAGATGACATGACAATCCCCTTATCAAATGTTGCAATCCTTGTGATTTCCACAAATCCAAGGTCTCTGTCCTCCAGTTAGTCACACTCCTTTGTCTTCTTTCGAAAATTACCAAAATTATTCTCTTGTTAATTAATTGCCAGTTTCCATATTTAATTTATTTAATTAATCATTCATCTCTTCTGAATTTTTCACTGGCTTTGATTTCTCACTTCCTATTATATCGATTCCTGGTGTTAACAAGCAGGGAAACAATTCATTTTTTAATGTCAGACTTTGTTTCACTTCCCGGATTGTCCCACGTAGTGCACCATGTTCGAAAGGGAGTTTCAGAAGCTTTAACTCATGGCTTGGAAACTTGGTCTGCGACTGTGCTCTGAACTACTGGGTTTGCCCTTCTAACCTGATCGTCCAGTCAGTAATACGAGGAAGACTCTTGAATAGTATTGTGAAGGACAGGCATCTAAATTGTAGCTGAGGGACTCCTGACTGTCTTCTCTTTTCGAAAATGTTGTGGCGATGCTGGGAATGCTTTGCTGGGCGTTCAGCTGTAAGCTGCTTCAGACATTAAGGGAGACCTTTGGATTTGCTGAATGACCGCTGGATGTAACATGGTGACTCCAGTTAGACCATCTGAAACATGAACTACAAATGGAATAGATGCAGCTGAGAGGGGACGCTCTGAAACCATCAAGTTTGCGTGTCTGGAAAAAGATCTGCCATATCCAAATCAGGCTTTCCAAGAACAGCTTTCTAAGCTACACGTAACCAATGAGCAGAGTGTGAGTGGACCCTGACTGAAAAAGGAGATGGTCATAGAGTGGTGGCCTCTGCGTCAAAACGACCTCCAGCTTCAAACCAGAGTGAGGATAATACTTCCAGTAGCTCTTAGGATCCTACTTGCATTCAGATTCCACGAACGAGAATATTCCAAGTAAAACTGGCGGACTAATCATTGTCTTCCAGTCTGTCGATATGCTAGCCCCCAGTCAGTGAAAATGCATGTATGTCGTTGATCAGGTGAACACAACGCTTTCCTCCTCAGCAGCAAGCTTCCACGTGTAACCTTGTTTTCCCAGGATAGCGGGATTCCCAATTTTGGAGATGGTTCTGCGGTGATCTTCATATCAATGGGGTGAGGTCGGGGAAACAAAGGAATTCTCACTCCAAAATTGTTGCAGTGTGACCTTGCAAATCACATCATATTGGTGAATGCCCACTGTTCTGGCAGCAGCTGCAGCCTCTTCATTCAGAAGCAGTCAGCTATTCTCATCAGCTTCGAATATCCACGTAGCAAGAAGAGATGACCTCTCAGATAAAGGCCGCTCCTGTGTTGCACCATTCTCCAGTTCCCACCGCCAATCAAACGCTTCAAAGTATCCCGTGAGTACTGACAGTAATGAGATCCCTGGGAACATTATGGAGCAGACAATCATTGAGATGGCATATCACTTCCGATTTGTGAACGTTCAAAGTGAACCATCCAGTGCACATTGTATCACTAAGTTCGGTAAACTTTCTCCACTGCAGTAACATACAGACTTGCATACTTCCAGAAAATAAATGGAAGGTTGAACCTTGCATCCTATTCCAGCCACCAAAGTATTATCCATTGACATTACATGTCTACACCCAGTTGCAGAATCTATACCTTCTGTTACTCATTTAATTTCCTGCTTATCTTAAAGCCATCGGCAAACCTAAACAGCAAATATATGTTACACTCCTCCAAATCATGGAAATAGATTGCAAATAATTGAGGACCAAACATTAGTGACTCTACTGGTTACGTTATTTTAACGTAATCAGGTCTGATTAAACCCGAGTGCCTGCTTCCTGTGTCATAAACCCATTGTTCTGTAGCACATTCGAAGAGCTGAATAAGAACAAGGAGATTCAGCGGACAATTTAGCTTCTCGAGCCTGCTCCGCCAATTAACACAATCATGGATGTTATCATCTCGGCCTCAGTTCCACGTTACTTCCGGCTCTCCATGACACTGCATTTACTCAATGTGCTCGCATCCACTCTGAGATAACGAATTACATAGGTTCTCAACGCTTTGAGAGAAATAATTTCTCCACATCCCTGTTGGAAGCTCCTCCAACGTATTCTAACTCTATGATATATTGTTCCAGATCGGTCCACATGGGGGAATATCTACTTCCCATTTAGATTACCAATTTCCTTTGGCATCAAGCATAGTTCCTCTCACTCATCTAAAACCCTTAGATTATAGGCCTCAACTGCGAAAGTTATCTTCATACGATCATTGCAAATTTGGATAGAGCAGTTGTAAATTCGCAGGCACGGAGTTAGGACTTAGTTCCTGTAAAATTATAAAGTGCTGGGGGAGAACGCATTGTGTGACCCTTGTGCTCAGAGATTCAAGATGAATGTATGTGAGCAGCAGCTTGAACTTGTGCAGGTACACCGAGATCCTGATTTGAAACATTTGTTTGAAAAGGCTATGCAATTAGCAGGCGAGTCTGCAGTTTTTGAAGAACTAACCGGGCTTTGTAGTTTAGCCAATCAATTAAACCAGACGCTTCGATATGAAAAACATTCTAAAGTTAAGTCTTAATGTTTTGACAACACAGAAGCAATCTCACTGATATGTCATTATAGGTGCAAAAGAAGGGGGAAGTTTGTAAAAATAAATCAAAACAAGCTGCCACTCGGCAGAGCTAACTGGCCACAACTCTTTCGAGTGAGAAATTGGTTATAATGATAACCTATGTATTAGAGAAGCCGTCATCTAAATAATAACAATACCAACGTTGGAGAAGACACTTACGAGAGAAGAAACGACAGAGAACGCAGATCTTGAGAGAAAATTCCGAAAGACACATAGCCTGGCTGTGATTTCGTGACATTAAGTTTTATTTTGTTTTGGATGAACGGGGCTTGATATCTTTGAAACAGTGCATAATTATAACCTTGCTTTATTGTGGAATATTTCGTAGTTTGAGGGAATTTTTTAAAACACTTTAGTTAACTTGTTCACATTTAGACCTCAATAAGTAAATTGCTTCTTGTTAATTTAAGAGCTGTTTACACGACTGTTCACACTCTTTTGCAATGATTATAGGGCGAGTTGTTCGGCTTTGGGATTTTCAGATGGGTACACCTTCCCTAAGCAACAGTGTGTTTGAATCTTGCCCGGATCTGGACAGATTTAAGGTATGGGGGGACAGTACATTTAAATAGACGTGGAGGCGAGAATGTCAAATCTTTAAATAAATCTTAACTGAGAACTGGTAGGTCCTTTTGAAACTTCTAGTTGTTTCTTTTTTCAATTGACGATGAGGAAATGGCTCTTAATATATATAAGAGATTTTGGGAAGTCATGATGCGTTCCAAATTTGCCAAGGACCTTTAGAAAGATCGAACAAAGTGATGCTTGTAGAATCAACAAACAGGCTAAAATTGGGTTTAATCATGGGTAATAAGAAACATGAAATTGGAAGGAAATTATCTAAGTATGTTGGCATTCTGAAAAGCAGTCAAGGCCAATGAGGTTACCAAATATAAGTTAGAAATTGGAAATTGGATTTTGAAGATAAGGACTGAGAACGAGTGTTTGAAAGGCTGGAGTTAGAAGAAAAAGAAAAGGGAATATTGACTCTGGCAGAACAAAGAGAAAAAGAAAAAAAAGTGCTCTCCTCGAAGAAAAGGAAAGGGAAAAAATGTTCTAGTTGGAAAAAACGAAGTTGGAACTTGATGAAAACAAATCCACGAGAGAAGTAAATATATAGGGCAGAAGTGATGAACAAACTCATTGTAGCCAACAGCTTGGTAGGGTTATATACAATTATGTTCAACATTAATAAATTTGATGAAAGAAATATAGAAGCCTTTTCAAATATGTCCATCAATACCACATTTTGACGAAAGAGGTGTAGAAAAACCGACTACTTAGATGAATTGCCCAGGGACCATATGTGTTTTGTAGATTCAAAATGTTGTTGATCGGAAGAGCACGAGAATTGTTTGCAGTAATATTAGAGAAATTGTCAGGAGAATATGATGAAGTAAATTAGGTCTACATTTCGTGACGATGAATTGGGGCCCGAAGAAGATAGACACCGGTTCAGAAATGTAATGAAGGAACAATTTCAGATTTACATCGAGTTTGACAGAATTTACCAGAGCAGCTTTGATAGATGGCTTAAAGCATGAATAAGACATATGATGTTCTTAGAGCCATTATTCAACTGGAGGAGTTTAAAAACTAAAACACCGACAATGTCTGCAGAGGTGCCGGATAAATATTCATTCGGGCGGCATCGAAATCTAGCTACTGACAGCTGTTTCATTTCTTGAGGGGTAGTGTTATAAAGCAGAGGTTTAGGCCCAGCCCGAAGAAGTAAAATCGAATATTCCACAAAGGAGCGCCCTGCCCTTCAATCTGTTGAAGGGAGTGTGAAAATTGCGTAACCTGCATCTTAGCAATATATAATGATATAATAAAAAGAAATCCATGACACTCATTTAAAAATCAAGAAGTAAAATTTTAATTCCCTATCTCCAGATGTGGATTTATTAATTAAACTGTTAACATACTGAACAATTCCCCTCGAACTACTGTAACAATGCTGCTCTGTTAATTACATTAGGTTGTTGTTGTTTTATATTTAAACAGGGGTCATGTACGCACAGGTTCCGAAATGCCTGTGTCTATTTGAAGAAGTTTTTAACTTTTGTAAACACTTGTACAACAAACGGGGTGTGGCCAGTTCTCCTAGCCCAGCCTACTATGACTTGGCATAATCGAAGTTACAATGACTGGAGATAAGTCATAGCAATGGTACGGAAACCAGATGGTACAGAATGGTGATGCATGCAATGTCGCAAATTCATTGCAGTCACGAAGACTGATAGATATCCGATTCCGTGTTTGGAAGACTGTGTTGAAAATGTGCGATATTTGAAAGATGGACTTGCTCAGAGGATACTGATTGGTACCTTTGTCAGAAGGAGCGAAGGCAATTTGGGCTTAACTAATGTGAAATGGTCTACTTCAGTTTAAAGTCATGCCATGTCACATGAAAAATGTGCCAGCCTTATTACAGACACTAACCAATAATTGAATTGGCAGACTATCGAGATGATTTGATGGTTTTTAGTCACGTATAGAAGGAACGATTGAAACTTCTTTTAGAGTTGTTCGATAACTTGGAAAATCAGTCTAGGTGATAAACCTAACTTAAAGTAAATTTGCCAAAGCCCAAGTAATGTCTATTGGGCATGTTCTTGGGAATGCACAAAGACCCATATTGGAAGCAAAAACGTCGAGTGTTCGGAACTTTCCCAAACCATCGCCAAAAAGAAAGGTACCATGGCTGCTGAGACGGAGTGGATTTTATCGAAAAATCGTACCAGAAATTGGCAGTGTGGCTGCTTCACAAACTGACTGAGAAAGAAAGGCAAGAAATTTCAGTGGACAAATAACTGTCAGTAGGGATTTGACAGCCTTAGAGCTGCGTTAGCCACTGCCCCAGTATTAGCTGCGTCTAATTTCGCAAAGCCTTTCAAGGTGGCTATCGATGGAAGTGATGGGATGTTGGTGCTGTGCCCTGTTAAGAAGACGATGAGAAGAAAGAAGGACTGATCTGGTATTTCTCCATTAAGTTCAACATTCGTTAGCAGAAATATTGGACGATTGTGAAGGAGATTTTGAGGTTGATGTTGACATTATGACATTTCAGTGTTCATATTTTCAGTAAAGAAACTGAGACAACTTATATACACTGACCATAAAGCATTGACGTTTGTGAAGTACCTTAAGGACAAAATTGTCAGACTGTTGAGGTGGAGTTTCTTGTTCAATTTGATAATTGTCTACGTCGTAGGATGAAAAAAAACGGTTTTGCAGACATATTGTCGTGACTTGATTGAGAAATGGAGCCATTCAGTGGCAGGAGTACAGGAGATTGAAAAATAATATAGTTGTGCATCTTTGTGCATTGTACAATTTAATGTATACGTGCACTATGAAGTACTAATAATGTCGTTTCGACGGTTTTAAAAGGAAGACATTTTTGAACATTAATGGTTCATTCTTTCTTGAAAGGGGGAAGAGTGACGAAGCTGTTTTTTTTAACAGGCTTCTGCTGTATTTGGGTTCTTTTTTTATTTTTCATAGAGTTAATAAATGATAAAGACCTCGAAAAGTTTGGGTTACAATGACTTTAGGGTCAATTTGATAATATATAACAAATATTTCCTCAGTCAGACTGCTTTCAAGTTTAAAATAACAATACTTGATCGATGAATGGGGAGTGACCATTTCTCCCACTGAACGTCTCTAGTTTGGTTTGCATTTTAGCAATAGTGTTGTGAAGCTGCTGGACTCAAGTCAAGCAGGCCTCTGCTGACTCTCTATCTCTCTCTCTCTCTCGGACTTCCCTCCTGTAAGAATCTGTGATTGATTTGCAATTTTTGCCAAGGGTCGTTTATGATTATTGTATTGCAAGTATTTGGAACAATATCATTTAGGTCGTATACACTATTGGGCTTTCAGATAGGTTAAGTTCTTTTGTATTTTGTTTTATTTTGTTTGAGTTTCATTTGGAAAATATATTCTGTTTCGATCAAAATTTAATCATTGGCATTTCTCCCGCAATATCCATTGTACATTTGCTTACACAACGAGCAAAGTTAGGGTCTGCGCTACTTTCTTGAAATGTTTTGAAGGTCTGACTTTTCCATAAAAGAGTTCTTATGGGAGTGAGGAAGATTCAGGCTCAGAGACAGAATTATTTTTTAATTGGCCTGACATAAGTAAAGAAATGGTTGAATTTCTCTCTCCTCTTGTATGTTTGAGGTAATATGAAAAACACAGGAATTAATAAATCCGATGCCTGTGATGTTATTTCATGCATTGGAAGACCGTTTTTCAGATGTTAACATTCATTGTATAGGTCCCCTCCATAAAACCAAACATGGGAAACCACACTTGCTAACCGTAATTAATATGTCCGCCAGCTCTCTGGAGACAATTCCATTATGAAATTTCAAGTCACAAAAGATGTGTAGGACTTGACTGCTTTGTTTACCTGTAATGGACTTCGCAGGCGGATTCAGATCAAGGGTGCAATTTTACTGCCAACTAATCTGAGGACGGCATGATCAGGTTAGGCATCAAACATATTAGATCAAATGCCTGCTATCCTGAGTCGGAGGGAAAATGGGAAAATTGGCATCAGATCCTGAGGGCTTATTGTCAGGATGACAGAAATGATTGAGACAAAGACGACCTCTTTATATTATTTAGTATCCGAGATGCTCAAAACCAATCGACACAATTTCCACCATTTGAAATGATATTTGTATCCAAAGTAAGGTACCCTTCAAAATCAAGCAGGAAAAAGTGGACGAATACAAAATCAGCAATCTCGCGGATGATTTATATATCTGAGTAGAGGGAAAGATTAAACAGAGTACGGGATTTCACTGGACAACATTCGGAGTGGTACAGCACCCAATGAAGCCGATATTCGATAAGAAATGTAAAATTCGTACCTTTGCACATTGTGATAAACTATTGATAATTCTACGAGTATCGGAGTTCCTTCCAAAGCAAGGTTTACTGGTCCCTGTCAGATCATGAAAAAGTTGCTTTAGGTGAATTATCTGGTAAAATTTCAGATGGGAGAAAAGGAATGTCATGTGAACATGCGAAAGCAGTAACACGACAATGAAAAAGAAACGAAGAAATGGATATTAGTTATTGCCACTCGGAGTGATGTACAAAATCCAGTTGATTCGGATTTTATCGGCGTCAGAATAATTTGCAAAGTATGTAACTATAAAAGAATGCATAGGACAGTACGCGACGTGTCCAATGAACAGAAATCTGAACGGAAAGTTTTGTTACAGGGCTATGAGACGTATGCAGAAGTAGAATGCTTAGGACTTAGAACATGAAGTTTACGTAGCGAATGCTCTTTCGATAAAACAACATCCCTGCAAGGTTAATCTTCTCAACTCAGTAAAAGTTGAGAAGTAGGTGGATGCGATTGTCCAGGAAGACATCAGAGCAATGATTGAAAGTGAGTGAGCTTCGCTGACTGCATTGTTCCCAATATCAGATGGTCGTCAAAGATTCTGTGCAGATTATTAGACTGTCAATTCTCATCTCACAAAATCTGACACCTACCCAATTCCAAGGCTAGAGAGTTGACTGGATAAGGTACGACAAACCAATTTCTTTGCAAATTTTGACTTACTTTGTGGTTAGTGGCAAATGATGTTGTTAGATAAAGCAAAAGAGATTTCTACTTTTGTGATTCTGAATGGGCCACACCAATTTAAGTTAATAAATTAAAAATGCAAATGGCACTTTTCAAAGCCTTAAAGGGAGCGTTTTTGCAACATTGTCTAATTCTGCTGTGTCAATGTCCTTGTGATATTTAGCCTATTGTGAAAAATGTCACAGAGAGAATTAGGCAGAGTGCTTTGAGAGACCAGGGAAACAGATCTGTCATTAACTTGGCAAAAACAAAGTTTGAGAAGGCAGAAGTGACAGTCTTGCGTACAATATCAGATACGAACGGATCACACCTAGGAAGATGAAGACGAGCTCCATCCAGGCATTTCCGTGGTCATCCTCGAAACAGGAAATGCTCAGGTTATTTCGATTGAGTGCATGCAACAGGAAATTTGTACAAAACGCACATTAATGTTTTTCATTTTTGCAGGAGGGTTTCCTGATCCAGTGTGTAAAGAGGCCAACAAGGGTGGAGGCCACATCAAATTTAGTACACGGTAATGAAACCGGCCAGGTGTTAGATGTGGTGGTACGTGAGGACTGAGTTAATGGCGACCACCATTCGGTTTTGTTTATTTTAGTAATGGAAAGGGCAGGTACATATGGCAGGGACAGATTTATAGCTGTGATCAAGACAATTACGATGCGATTAGGTAAGATTTAGAATGCCGAATTGGGGAAGGTAACTCCAGGGGATGGGCACAACCAAAATTGGAGGCTATTCAAGGATCAGCTCATGCGGGTCCCTGATAAGTACATACTGCTCAGGCAGGGAGGAGATTGTCGAAAGTGGTAGCCATGGCTTACACGGCCATTTGAATTTCTTGTCAAGAGGAAGGAGAAGGCTTATGTAAAGATCAGACTTGATGGCTCAGTTACGGCGATTGAGAGTTACACATTAGCGAGGAAAGACGGACAAAGAGAGCTAAGATGAGTCAGGAGGAACATGAGAAATCAGTGGCGGACTGGAACAAGAAAAGCCCGATGGCTTTGTACAGCTTTGTTAGGAACAAAAGATTGATCAGAGTAAGATTAGGGCCAATCAAGCATCGTGGTGCGGAGTTGTGCGTGGAGGCAAAGGAGATAGGGGAAGCTCGAAATGAATACTTTTACGCAGTTTTCACACTAGAAGAAGACAATGTGATTTAGGAGAATACTGCTATACAAGCTATAAGACTTAATGGGATTCAGATGCATAAGGAGGAGGTGTTACCTAATCTGGAAAGTGTGAAAATAGATAATCCCCCTACGCCAGAAGGGATTTATCGACGGATACCATGGAAGGCCAACGAGGAGGTTGCGGAGCATATTGCTTTGAACTTTATGTCATCATTATCGACAATAATAGTGCCAGAAGACTGGAGCATAGCAAATGTTGTTCGCTTGTTCAAGAAGGAAAGTAGAGAAAACCCTGGAGAGTATAAACCCATGTGCCTTACTTCGGTGGTCGGTAAAGTATTTGAATAGATTATAAGAGCAAAAATTTGTAATCACCTCGAGAGGAATAAGTTGTTTGTGGATAGTCCACACGGTTTTGTGAATGCGAGGTCGTGCTTCACAAACCTTACTGAGTTCTTTAAGAAGATAACCAACAGGTGGATGAGGATAAAGAAGTTGATGTGAGCCTTTGGATTTCATTAAGGCGTTTGTTAAGTTTCTGCACGGTAGACTATTACACAAAATACGGAGGCATGGGTTTGAGGGTGATTTCGCGGTTTGGATCAGAAAGTAGCTGTTTGAAAAAAGACAGTAGTCGCTGGTTGATGCGAAATATTCATCCTGGAGTTCAGTTATTGGTGGGATTCCAGAAGAATCTGTTTGGATCCAGTGTTGTTTGTTATTTACATAAATGACTTGGGTGTGTGGGCTTAGAAGGATGGGTTAGTAACATTACCGAAAATATGAATGTCGATAGTCTTGTGGACAGTGATGAAGGATGTTGGAGGACACAGCAAGACATAGGTAAGCGACAGAGCTGGGCTGAGTTTTGGAAAATGGCGATTAAGGCGGAAAACTGTGAAGTGATTCACTTTGGAAGGAATAACAGGAATGCAGAGTAGTCGGCTAATGGTAACATTCTTGGTACTGTCGATGAGCAGAGAGATCTCGGTTTCCATACATATAGATACTTGAAAATTGCATTCAGGTTGTTAACTTGGTTAAGAAGCCTTATGGTATTCACCTTTTCTTGGTAGAGCAATTGAGTCTCGGATCCCTGAGAACATGCTGCAGCTGTATGAAGCTCTGATGCTGGCATGATTGGAGTATTGTGTACTTTTCTGGTCACCACATTATAGGAAGGATGTGAAAGCTTTGTTAACTTTTCAGAGGAGATTTATTCGAATGTTCCCTGTAATGTAGGGAAGGTCTGATGTGCGATGTCCGAGAAGGACTTGAGGATGCTTTCGTTAGAGAGAAGATAGTTGAGTGGCGACTTAATTCACACATACCAGATAATCAGATTTAAATCGGCTGAACAGTGAGAGCCCTTTTTCTCGGATGTGGATCCTGGCACGAGTGGATGTGGATTTAAATTGAGGTGTGAAAGATATATGGCATATTTCAGAGGTAATGTCTTTTCTCAGAAGGATGAGAGGGCGCGGAATGCACTGCCTGCAATGGTAGTGGACTCGTCAACTGTTAGGACATTTATCTCGCCATTGAATCGGCAAACGGACGAGATTGCAATAGTGTAGATTACATTGTCTTCATATTGGTTCCACAGATTGGCGCAACATCGAGGAACAAGGTGGAATTAAAACGCCAATCGGTTACTTTTCAATTATTTCAAGTACTTTTCATGTTACGCTCAAAATAGCACTAGAAAATGCATTCTATCGTTGAAAAGGCATTGTGGAGTACGTCTTGACAAGATTTGTACCTCAGGATGAGGTTCTGGTGTAGATCTGCTCGCTGAGGTTGATTTCAGACGTTTTGTCTCCAAACGAGCTAGCATCTTCAGTGAGCCTCTGCTGGTGTTTCCTGCTTTCTACTTATGTGTTTGGTGTTCCTTGGCTTGGGATGTCATTTTCTCTGGGTTACTTTATTTCCTATGGTGATGTCATGTCCTATTCGTTTTCTCAGGATGTGGTAAATGGGGTCCATGTCAATGTGTTTCTTGATAGAGTTTCAATTGGAATACCATGCTTCTAGGAATTCTCGGGAGTGTCTATGCTCGGCTTGTACTAGTACAGATGTGTTGTTCCAGTTGAAGTGATGTCCTTACTTATCCGTATGTAAGAATATCAGTGAGAGAGGGTCATGTCGTTTTGTGGCTAGTTGATGTTCATGTATCCTGGCAGCTATTTCTTTCTGCCTGTTGATCCAATGCAGTGTTTGTGACAGTTCTTGCACGGTATTTTGTAATTGACATTTGTTTTGCTTTTTGTCTGTATAGGGTTTTTCAAGTTAATTACCTGCTGTTTTAGTTTGTTGGTGGATTTGTGGGCGACCATAATGCCAGAGTAGATGAGAAGTCATTTCTGAGATTTCTTTGATGAAGGGAGGGGTGGCTAGGGTTTCTGGATGCGTTTTGTCTGCTTGTTTGGGTTTGTTGCTGAGAAATCGGTGGTCTGCGCTCATTGTGTACCCACCCTTTTTGAAGACACTGGATAGATGATTTTCCTCTGCTCTGCGTAGTTCCACTGTGTTGCAGTGTGTGGTAGCTCGTTGGAATATGTTCTGATGCAGGTTCGATTGTGGATGTTATGATGATTGCTTCTGTAGTTCAATATTTGTTCCGTATGTGTTGTTTTCCTGTAGACGCTAGTTTGAAGTTCCCCATTGGCTGTACCCTCTACTGTGACATCGAGGATTGGCAGTTTGTTGCTGTTTTCCTCCTCTTAGAACACATAACATAGAACATAGAAAAATACAGCGCAGTACAGGCCCAACGGCTCTCGACGTTGCGCCGAACGAAGCCTACCTAACCTACACTAGCCCAATAACCTCCATATGCTTATACAATGCCCGCTTAAATGACCATAAAGCGGAGAGTCCACCACTGATATTGGCAGGGCATTCCATGAACTCACAACCCGCTGAGTAAAGAATCTATCCCGAACATCTGTACTATACCAACCTCCCCTTAATTTAAAGCTGTGTCCCCTAGTAACAAACAACTCCATAGTCAGAAAAAGGTTCTCACTGTCAACCTTATCTAATCCCCGAACCATCTTGTACACCTCTATCAAATTTCCCCTAAACCTTCTTTTCTCCAATGAGAACAGCCCCAAGTGCCTCAGCCTTTCCTCATACGATCTTCCTACCATGCCAGGCAACATCCTGGTAAACCTCCTCTGCACCCGTTCCACGGCCTCCATATCCTTCCGATAGTATGGCGACCAGAACTGTACACAATACTCCAGATAAGGCCGTACCAGAGTCTTATACAACTGCAACATGACCTCAGGACTCTGGAACTCAATTCCTCTACCAATAAAGCCCAGTACGCCATATGCCTTCTTCACAGCACTATTTACCTGGGTGGCAACCTTCACAGAACTGTGTACATGGACACCAAGATCCCTCTGCTCATCCACACTACCAAGTAGCCTACCATTAGCCCAGTAATCCATCTTCTTGTTACTCCTACCAAAGTGAATGACTACACACTTAGCTACATTGAACTCCATTTGCCACCTTTCTGCCCAGCTCTGCAACTTATCTATATCCCGCTGTAACCTCCACATCCTTCTTCGCTGTCCACCACTCCACCGACTTTCGTATCATCCGCAAACTTGTTCAACCAGCCTTCAAGCCCCTCCTCCAGGTCATTGATAAAAATGACAAACAGCAATGGTCCCAAAACAGATCCTTGTGGAACACCGCTAGTAACTGCACTCCAAGATGAACCTTTACCATCAACTACTACCCTCTATCTTCTTTCAGCCAGCCAATTCCTAATCCAACCTTCTAATGCACCCTCAATGCCATACCTCCGTAATTTTTGCTGTAGCCTACCATGGGGTACCTTATCGAACGCCTTGCTAAAATCCATATACACCACATATATTGCTTTACCCTCTTCCACTTCCTTGGTCACCTTCTCAAAGAACTCAATAATGTTTGTGAGGCACGACCTGCCCTACACAAAACCATGCTGACTATCCTTGATTACATTATTCCTATCTCGATGTTCATAAATCCTATCCCTTACAATTCTCGCTAAGACTTTGCCCACAACAGAAGTGAGACTCACTGGCCTATAGTTACAAGGGTTGTCCCTAGTCCCCTTCTTGAACAAGGGGACCACATTCGCTATCCTCCAGTCTTCTGGCACTATTCCTATAGACAACGACGACTTAAAAATCTTCAGAAAATTGTATGTCAGTTCTGTTATTATTGATGGCCTTGAATTTTTCCTCGAAGTTATTTGGTTTAATGGTGACAAAGGTGTCACCCATATAGCAGACCAGAGATAGGGTTGGCTGTTTGGTAAAGCAGTTTGTTCGAGTCTCTGCATAACTGCCTCTGCTGAGAATCCTGATTTCGGTGATCATATCGGCGATCCATGGGACAAGACAAATAGAGACACACACGAGAATTCATGGAAGCATGAAATTCCAACTGCGACTCTAACAACAAATGCACTGAACTTGACTCCATTTACCTGCCCCTGAGAAAAAGAATGGGAAATGACATCACCATATGAAATCACGTCATAACATGAAATGACATGACAAAGCCAAAGATCTCCAAAAATATAATGAGAAAGCCGGAAAATCCAGCAGTGCTTCATTCAGACGCTCACTGAAGATTCGAACTAGCATGGTAATTAAATGTCTGAAAATGAGCCAGTCATTATTGAATTCGGTAATGGCCTAATGACGCTTTGGAGTTTACTTTGTAAACAATGCATCAGAATTGATTGTGTTTCCTGATCACAATTCCTTGACATGTCTGGATATTTTGACAACGTGAACATCAAAGTATTTCACTGGAGTCAATAGTTACACTGAATTATCCAAAGTTTGTATTTGTTTCATTTGACAAAATATCTTGGATTCTATCTTGGAAGTTAAAAAGAAAAAATATTTCGGTAAGATAGAAACGGCAGTGTTCAATGTAACATAAAATAGAATTAGTAGTAAACGATTTACACTATTTTAATGAGCTGTCAATCCACGAACATACTATTCTAACGTTTTAAAAATACAATTCCTGAAGCCTCTTTACATGATGATGCTTATTTGTTTCCTGAAGGGCGGAGGTGTTGCTAACTTGGTTAGAGTAATTGTAGATTGGAAGGCAGTACGTTCGAATTTGTTGTTTGTAAAAACTAAAATCACGGTTTGGTGGAGCATTGCGTGGTCCCTTTAACAATGGTGCTTCTTCTGTATTTAGAAATTTAAAATGGATGTCAGCTTTAAATTTTGCCAGTGCATAGAACGACTGAAGTGAAACACTGACAAGCCATATAATTAACAGGCCAGGAAGCTGGTTTTATTTACACAACAGACATTTAAACTTAGCCAATCGATTTGAAAAAGGCACTTATTTACCAATGACCTATAATATTTTCGCCTGATGCCTTTGAAAACATCGACCAGTCGTTAACTACAAAATGTTGATTTGTCTTGATAGATAAAAAAAGGGCAGTTGGACAAAGACCCAGGACGTTCATTCTATCCGACATAGCCCTTGAGATGGAATCTTTCGCTCTCACAGTACCATCTATGCTACAGATGAAGCACTATCAAAATAAAGCTAACGATAGAGAAGGCATTCCTGACAACAGAAACGTCGAAGAAGGCGTAACTAAACGAGAAACGATGGCGAAAACATTCCTGAGAGAACACTCCAGAAGAGACAAAAAACCTGTAGATGCTGAAATCCAAGGTAGGCATGCAGGAGACTGAAAGCACGCAGCAAACGAGACAGAATCATGTGAATGTAAGCCTTCTTGACGACTGGTGGAGAAGCCAAGGTTTTGGGTGCAACCAACATTCTGGAAGAAACGAAGCAAGGCTGTAATTTTGAAAGCCGTAATTTTATTTTGTTTTGCATGAGTCGTACTTTTTTCAAATTTTTTTTCTTCATTAGTAGGATTTCGATGAAGCTGGCTGGGCAGCACTTATAGCACATTCCTATTGGCCCTGTGAAGGTCGAGCTAAGCTGCATTTCTTTAGATTATATGACTTTTTTTTAGATTACTTACAGTGTTGAAACTGGCCCTTCGGCTAAACAAGTCCACATCGACCCTCCGAATAGGAACCCCCCCCCCCCCTTATACATTCCCCTACATTTGCCCATAAACCTAACACTACGGGCAATTTAGAATGGCCAATTCACCTAACGTGTACATTTTTTTGACTGTGGGAGGAAACTGCCTGCCCACACAGCCTGACGCGGGAATTAAACCTGGGTCTGTGGCGCTGTCAGGCAGCAGAGCTAACCACTGCGCCACCTGCCTTCTTAAATCGGTGCTGTCCACATGCTGTGATGCTGACATGGAGGGAGCTCCAAGATTTTAACCCAAAGACTGCGAAAGAACGGCGGATTAATTCCAAGTCAGGGCGGTGAGTGGCTTGGAGTGACATTTGCAGGAGATGGTGTTTCCAAGTACCTGCTGCCCTTGTATTTCCAGACGGAAGTGGTCGTGTGTTTGTCAGGTGCTGTCGAAAGATCTCTGCTGAATTTCTGCAGGGCTTCTTGCAGATATTAAACACTGCTGCTACTAATCGCCAATTGTGGAACTATTGAAGGTTTGTAGATATAGTGCCAATGAAGCAGATTATTTTACCCTTGATGATGTTCAGTCTCTTGAGGGTTGTTGGAGCTGTATCAGTCCAGGAGAGTTGGCACTATTCCATCACAGTCATGAATTTTGCTTTGCGGATGGATTGTGGAATTTGGGGTGTCAGGAGGACACTTACACGCTGCAGTATCCCTCGTCTAGACTTGCTGTTGTAATCACAGTATTTATAAGAGGTATCCATGTGAGTATCACATCAATGGCAGCCCCAAGAATGTTGACAGTCAGAATTTCGATTGATTTTCTGGCATTTGTGTGGAGTGCATGTTACTTGCCATTTGTCGGCCTCGATTTTGTCCAGAACTTGTTGCATTGAAGCACGGATTGCATCAGTCTCTCAGGAGTCACAAATGGCGCCTAATACTGTGCAATCATCGGCGAACATCCCTACTTCTGAATTCATGAGGCAGCGAATGTCATTTAAGAAGCAGCTAAAGATTGTTTGGCCTGGGATCTACACTGAGGCACTCCTGCAGAGATGCCCTGGAGGTGAAATAACTGACCATGCACAATCACAACCATCTGTCGTTGTGCCAGGTGTGAGTCCAATCAGTAAAGTGTTTACCCACTGATGACTATTTATTCCAGTTTTACCAGGGCTCTTTGCTGCCATACTCCGTCAAATGTCGGCTTGCTTTTAAGGGTTGTTACTCTCAACTCACCTCACGATTTTATCTCTTTTGTCCATGTATGAACCAAGGCTGTGACAAGGTCAAAAGCTGAGTGACACTGGTAAAGCAGAAACCCGGCGTCACTGAGCAGGTTGTTGCTGAGCAGGAGCTACGAGATTGCACTGCTGATGGCATCGTGCATCATATTACTGATGATGCAGAACAGACAGATTGGGTGGTAACTGGCTGATTTGGATTGGTCCTGCTTTTTGTGTACAGGACATATCCGGTTCATTTTCCACATTGTTGGTTAGATCCCAGTGTTGGAACTGAATTGGAAGAGCTTGACGAGGGGAGCACACATCTTCAGTTCTATTTCCGGAATGGAGTCAGGACCCACTGATTTTCCAGTATCCCGTCCAACATGCCGTACGTTTACATCATGTGAAATGGATCAAACTGGCTGCCGATTGGTATCTGTGATGCTGGGAACCACTGGACGAGCCCGAGGTGGATCATCCATTCGACTGGTATGGCATAATATTATAATCTTGATTTATTCGGCAATAGTTAGCAGATAGACGGAATTGATTCGTTTCGTTAATAGTTCGTTAAATTTAATCACTATTACAAAACGAGAACTAAATTGTAATGTGTTGATTTTCAAGTGAGAAACCTGAATTGAAAAGGTCTATTATCCTTGCAGGGAGATTTTCGAGAGCTGCTGTGGAGGATGTAAACTAGTTAGGTGGTGGGTGGAGGGGGGAGGGGTTGTGGTGGGACCGAGGGAGATAGTGAGGAAAGAGATCAATCTGGGACTGGTACAGTTGAGAAGAGAAGAAACTTAAACAGTCAGGGCAGGCAGGGATAAGGTAGGACTAATAAATTAAACTGCATTTATTTCAATGCAAGAGACCTAACAGGGAAAGCAGAGGAACTCAGGCCATGATTAGGAATATGGGACTGGGATATCACAGCCATTACAGAAACATGGCTCATGGATGGACAGGATTGGAAGCTTACTGTTCCAGAATACAAACGCTACAGGACGGACAGAAAGTGAGGCAAGAGAGGAAGCAGTGGTATTTTTGATAAGGGATAGCATTACAGCTGTGCTGATGGAGGATATTCCCGGCAATACATTCAGGCAGGTTACTTGGGTGCAACTGAGAAATAAGAGAGGGATGATAACCTTATTGGGATTGTATTATAGACCCCCTAATAGTCAGAGAGAAATTGAGAAACAAACTTGTAAGGAGATCTCAGCTATCTGTAAGAATAATAGGCTGGTTATGGTAGGGGATTTTAACTTTCGAAACATAGACTGGGACTCTCATAGTGTTTAGATAGAGAGGAAATTGATAAGTGTGTCCAATATAATTTTTTGATTCAGTGTTTGGATGCAACTACTAGAGAAATAAGGCATGGCAGGTGACTGAGGTGTCAGTGGGGGCGCATTTTGGGGCCCGCAACCATAATTCTATCAGATGTTTTAAAACAAATATCCTGGAGAAGGATAGATCAGATAGAAAAGTTGAAGTTCTAAATTGGGGAAGAGCCAATTTTGACGGTATTAAGCAAGAATTTTCAAATGCTGATTGTGGACTGATGTTCACATGTGAAGGGACGGCTTGAAAACGGGACAGAGAATCCAGTGAAAGTATATTCCTGTGAGGATGTCAGGAAAGGCTGGTAAGTATAGGAATGTTGGATGACGAAAGAAATTGACAGTTTGGTTAAGAACAAGAAGGAAGCATATGTAAGGTCGAGACAGGATAGATCGAGTGAATACTTTGAAGAGTTTAAAGGAAGTAGGAGTATACTTAAGAGGGAAATCAAGAAGGTGAAAAGAGTATATGAGAGAGCTTTGACAAATAGAATTAAGGAGAATCCAAAGAGTTTTTACAAATATACTACGGAGCAAAGGGTAACAAGGGAGTGTATAGGATTCCTCAAAGATCAGCAAGACCGTCTTTGTGTGGAGCCGCAGAAAATGGAGAAGATACTAAATGAGTATTTTGCATCAGTATTTACTATGGAAAAAGATATAGAAGATATAGACTGTAGGGAAATAGATGGTGACAACTTGCAGAATGTCCATATTACAGAGGAGGGAGTGCTGGATGTCTTGAAACTGGTAAAGGTGGATTAATCCCCAGGACCTGATAAGGTGTACCCTACAACTCTCTGGGAAGCTAAATAAGTGATTGCTGGGCCTCTTGCTGAGATATTTGTATCGTCGATAGTCACAGTTAAGGTGCCAGAAGAATGGAGGTTGGCTAATGTGGTGCCACTGTTTAAGAAGGTTGGTAACGACAAGCCAGAGAACTCGCGACCTGGGGTCGGAGTGTCCAGAAGCAGAGGGCGTAGGCTTAGGGTGAGAGGGGAAAGATACAAACGATACCTACCGGGCAACATTTTCACACAGAGGGTGGTACGTGTATGGAATGAGCTGTCAACGGAAGTGGCTGAGGCTGGAATAATTGCAACATTTAATATGCATTTAGATGGGTATACTGATAGGAATGTTTGGTAAGATATGGGCCGGGTGCTGGCAGGTGGAATTAGATTGAGTTGGGATATCTGGTTGGCATGAATGGATTGGACTGAAGGATCTGTTTCCATGCTGTACATGTTTATGACACTCTGACTTCAGAAGTTGTTCAATCGCAGGTTACTTCACTTTACACCCACCTTTTGACAGATCATACCGCGAGCTGCTGCTCTTTGTGTGTTTTGCCTTTCGTTCTCAGGGGGCGGGGGAGTCAACCTGCACTTTATAAAACGGTGACCTGCTTATCTGCAGAATCAATCTCGTGAACCTTTTCTGAAATGCCTCCAATCAGGGCATAGAAATTGGACACTGTATTCGAGTTGCAAGCTCAGTTCATGGCAGAGGGCATACCCAGTCAAAAAATTTCGAACAAGTAGCCTGGACCCCATATTGGAGAACTGATTTAAACAGGTAAAGCGTGATTATTCCAGGAGTGATCCTGTTTGACTATCCACTAAGTTTCACAGAAATATATTTTATTTGCAATGCCATCTAATGAAACACAAACAAAATACATAGAAGAACTTAACATATCGGAAAACTCAATGTACTATCCCAAATTAATGATGAAGTTCTGTAGTGCAGAAATAATCCACTTAAACACATCAAGTAAAATCAAGCACATATCGGCAGAAATATTTGATGGTTGAGAAGAAGACATCGAGCTTGGTCTGACAGAGAAAGAGAGAGAGACAGAGAGAAAGAGAGAGAGAGAGAAAGAAAGAGACAGAGGGACAGAGAGGGAGACAGAGACAGAGAAAAACAGACAGACATGGCAGATACACCTTGTGTTGATTGGACCAGCAGCCTCACTGACTGACAGACTGCTAAAAGCCAATCAAACCCGGAGTAAAACTGAGCTGGGACAATTGTCCTCTCACTTTCATTATACACTTGTTTTCTTTTTAAATCTTGGAAGCCATTTCGCCTGAGACAGTATTTGTTATCGGTAATCACACTGGCTGGCAAACACTTCAAATCCAGACTTCTCAGAATCGCTGCTTTCAGGACATCTTGGGAAATAAATGTGCAAAGGACAGCATAACCTTGTTAAAAGAGCAGCATCGTCACATTTCTCTGCTTTAAAAAAAACAACCATGATTATCCAAAGATTTTTAAATATTAAAATCCTTAATTTTAAGTTGTTAATACCCCACGACACACTTATACATTACATGTACAATAACAATGCAATCATATCCTATTACGGTTTGGTTCGGTCTGTTTTATGCTGACCACTGAAATTCTCCACTTCTCATTCAAATCTCGACGTAGCAATTTTCAAATTGAAAATCTACGAAAGCAAAGTCCATCGAAACACTCTGGCAATTTTGTCCTTCAGTTTCTTCGTAATATTCAATTGGTTTTGATCAGTGTGTATTATTGTCTCAGATACATTACTTGATTTAAAAAATGTGGTGCTGGAAAAACACAGCACACCAGGCAGCATCCGAGGAGCAGGAGAGAAGAAGGGCTTATGCCCGAAATGTCGATTCTCCTGCTCCTCAGGTTCTGCCTGACCTGCTTTGTTTTTCCAGTATCACATTTTTCAACTCTGGTTCTCCAGCATCTGCAGACCTAACCTTCCCTCAGATACATTATTGGTAACATAAATATTAAAATTTTGTAACGCCAACACCAAGCTCGATGTCTTCTTCTCAACCATCGAATATTTCTGCCGATATGTGTTGAACATCTTGGATAAATACCGGATAGGTCTTTCTATATTCTCATCATGTTCTTGAAAGCGCAGAGCACGAACAGCCACATCACTTGGATCGTTATCCACCTTGAATGGTTTTGAGGAATTAGGTGTGGTTAATACTGGCACAGTGGCTAACACAGCGTTCACGTTGTCAAATATGTTCTGGTATTCTGCTGTTCACTGAAACGTCTTGCCTTGCCTTTCTTTCGCTATTCAGTGAGTGGAACCGACACACTGCTAACACGTGGTATGAATTCTCAATAAAACACGACTAATGCTTCATAAACCATGCTGATTTTGAGAGATTGTGGTTAATATTGCAAATCTTCTGATATAAATTCCTTGAAAAAGCATTCAAACAATTTTGCTTATATCTCAAACAACTTGCTCGCTACTTTAGATTCCCTGATGAATATGATTAGTCTCAGTTATACAATTTCTAAACCCTTCACGTTCAACTTCCATTGAGCTCAATCTGTTCCAGTTTTACACACTTGATGGACTGACTATCCCACTGGTAGTGCTACATTATCGCTTTGCTGCCTGGCAGGTCCTGCTCCTGTTCCTAACTACAAGGTCCATGGTCTGCTTCTCCTCCTCCTGTAGCTGTGCAAAGCGTGTGATTACTTATGTAATCTTCCAATTGCTGTGTAAGAATTTGATGGTTTTAAGGGTCTCCTGACTCTTGAAGTGTCGTCCATAACAGGATTAAGATAATGAGCGATCTCCTCTTCAACTCTGAAATGAGAGTGAGGGAGTGATTATCTCCCGACCCCACACAACAAACACGTGGCTGAAGTACCTTATTTCCCATAAAAGGCTCAAATACTTTAAAAAATATACACCGTAATTGCAGGAATCCGTTCAGGGAACCATCTCTGAGCTGCTTCCAGTATAACAGTATCATTTCTTCATTCAGCAAATTGAATCTGTCCACATTAGTGTAGATTATCTTTCACTAAGGTTGTGTACAGCAGCGGCAATACGTTGTCAGCGTGCTCTAAAGTTCCTACTGAGGTTTGAGCAGTGTGAGCTTCCTGGAGGACATTACTGCTGATCAATCAATGCCCTGCATTAATCCAGCAGCATTATGGGACATCTGCTGAAAATGTCACAATGAAGCTTGAGAGGAACGAATACAATATGGTGAGATATTCTTAACGTCTACATACGCCCCGGCAAATATCTCGACTGCATCGAACGTTTTTCTCTCTAGAGCCCATGTCATTGAGATTACACTGGATCTGCTATACTAAGGATTATACACAACAAGGAGAAACACACGTTGAGGGGAGTTATGTATCAATGTCAAAGCTACAATACAAGTTTTGCGCACGTTACAACACAGGAAATTGAATCTCCAAATATGTGAGAATTGCAGTAATAATGAGCAAATTCAAATTGCTCCTAAACTGTTTTTACAGTATTAATGCTGGGAAAAATGAATAGCATGCGTGTATATAAGATGATTTGCTTTGGCAAGATGCTGAACACTGAGCTAGAAATCAGACTCTTTTGAAATTGATGTTGTGTGATCAGAAGAGCTAATGGAAAACTTTGCTTTAGCGCGGTTTTTAGGGGTAGTGATCATAATATATTAATTTTTTTGATGAAGTGTGAGTGAAAAAAATGACAGTTTTTAATTAGCTTTTGATTTGTAATTATTTTTAGAAACCTGAACAATGCAAGCCACGAAGTTATGTTGGGCAACTGGGAACCAGAGAATTGGAAAAGTACATGAGAAAGGTTTAATAGAAGTCAGGCAATATTTGTTTTGATCAAAACACTGTAAGGTATATAATATACATGTATCCCTCAAAGGTGCAAGCAGCTAATAGAAAGGAAACACAACGGTAATTAACAACGAAGTTTAAGATTGCATTGGATCAAACGGAGCGGATTTTAATAATGGCACATATTTTCGTAACCTATAGATTCGAAGAAATTTCAGACCCAACAAATGATGACCACGAACTGATAAAGAAAAAAGGAAAAGAATAAGGATACAATGCAGCTACAAAAATAAAAACAACTCAAGAAGCATCTATCAATATTTGGAAGGGAAATAGAAATACCTTTGAAGGTGGAACAGTCAGTGAAGAGGCAGAATAACAAATTGTAGGTAACAAAGAAATTAGAAGAAAGCTAAACATTTGCTTTGTGTCTGTATTAATGGTAGAACATCCAGAAAATCTCGAAAAAATGGTTAGTGAATATGGGACATATGTAACTGAAGACGAAAAGCATTAATATCCGTAATGAGGTAATATTTGAAAACATAAGTCGATTGACATTTGAAACGGCTGACAGATAAAACACACTTCAGAACAGAATTTGGAGAAACCATCAATATGCATATTGATTTATTTGGCGATCGCTGTGTTTTATCTTACATAATCTGCGATGGCAGGATGCCATTCTGCATAACTGGAAGACACGTAACCCGAAGTGAAGAATCGAAGGAGGGGCAAACTCCAAAGGAGTTAACTTGTCATGTACAATCGAGAATAATTTGAAATCTATTAAAACTGATGCTTCGGCATTCAGCAATAAATCACACAATTGGAGAAAATGATAAACCATCTATGAAAGGAAAAACACAACTGAAAAACGTTATTTGAAATTGGATGACAATATTTCTTGTCAAGATAAACAATGGACTGCCAATGTATATGGCCCAGTTGAATATTGAGGAGGATCTTTTTTTAAGAACTCACACAGTCAGTTCGTAGAAAGCATTAAAGTAAACGATATGGAAATACTATGAAGTATCTTGAAAAACTGTCATTTGTCGCCACTAGTCGGCGCCATTGCGTATAATTTAGGAATGTGTAAAAAAAGTCAACATGAAGAGAGTCCATTGATCACGAGCCAGATCCTGAACATCGATAGCAACTGTGCCCACCATCCCTTCACAAGCACATCAACACAATCTAAACTGGACCCAACCAACATTGACATTACAGATCCTCACGTGCCATCTTTGTTGCTAGACAAATACTCTTCCAACATTGCCTCCTCACCTGCACGAGAACCACCGATGGCACAGGAATATATTTTTTTGCCGCTGGGTCAACCACATTGATGTTGCCAAAATGCCCTTTCAGCATCACTTTGTCAGTGCCATCAGCGGCCCCAAAACATCAAAAAAATTCACTGATTGTCAGGTATCATCTTCTGCTCCTGAGCCGATCGCACTGATGGCACATCTGCCCATGTAGTGAATGCCAATTCTGGGTCCTGTGTGCTCAATCTAGAAAAGTCAGTAGAGACAGTTTCTCCTCAGTACTGGACCTGATGTAGACCTGCACCCTGGGAGCAGCTCGAGGTCTGCTTTCTGAGTCCGACTCAACAGTTACTACTTGGGCCTGACTCGATGTCTGCTCCCTGCGCCCACGTTGAAATTCGTTTCCAGGTCCTAGATCGATGTTTGCTCTCTACCCATTCGATGTGTGCTCCCTCGAACTAACTTAGGGTCCACTTCCCTGTGACCCGCACGAAAACTGTTCACTGCTTCCGCCTTGACGACTGTTCCCTGTATTCAGCTTGCGGTTCACTTGCTGGGACAGGTCAATGTTCATTCCTTTGACCCTGCTCGAGGTCCCTAACTTCGGCCTGGCATAATTTCCACTTCCTTGGATCCACACCGAGACCGGTCTCTGAACTTGGTTCAAGGTCTGATCTTTAAATCCAGCGTGACTTCTGCTCCCATGGCCAGACTCCGTGATCCCTCACTAGATCTGACCCAACTCCTGTTCCCTCGGCCTCGCTCTAGCCGCTGCAAGTTGTTTCCTCCCTGGGCCCGGCTGAAGCTGTTCTCCTGCTGCCCAGCACGAGGCCTGTGCCCTAAGTGTGATGCGAGGTTCCCTCCTTGGCAGATGGTGGGCATCACAATCAAGATGATAGTGGTGCTGTATAACACAGCTGGACTTTCAGCATCTAAAGGGCAGTAAATCGAAAGTTCAGACAAAAGCCATCATCAGGAATGAGGCTTGGAGCCTCGGATGTGGAAAGGTCAATGGGACAGTGTGGGGCTGGGGAGAAGGTAACTCAGAGTACAATAGGTGGACGGAGGTGGGGATGAATTTCACTACCCCTATCCAGTCAGCCAGATGGGTGGACAGAATTTGTAGGATGAAAGGTTGATTGGTGGGACAGGTCAGGAGTACGGGTTTGAGCTGAAAGGTTGGAACTGGGGTGAGGTTGGTGAGGGGAAATGAAGAAACTGCTGAGGTCCACGTTGATGCCATGGGGTTTAAGGATGCAGAGGTGGAAGGTGAGGTATTCTTCTTCTCATAGTCACGTAGTGAGGTAGTGGCAGCGGAGGAGGCCCAGAACCTGGATGTCGTCAACAGAGAGGGAGACGGAATTGAAAAGTTCGACCACGGGATCGGTCTGGTTGATTCATAAAGCTGTCCCAGAGATGTTCTCTGAAGCGCGCTGTGAGAAGACATCCAGTTTCCACAATGTAGAAGACACCATATTGAGAAAAAAGGATGCAATAAATGACATGTGTGAAAGTCCAGGTGAAACTTTGATGGATGCCAAAGGCTGCTCTGGGACGTAGGTGAGCGGGAAGGTGTCGTGGAATGTTTGTAATTCCTGTAGTGGCAGGGGAAGATGCTGGGATACGAATATGCGTTGTTAGGGGGCGAGGGCTTGACCAGGTAGTCGTGGAGGGGATAGTCTTTGTGGAAAACAGATGGGGAGGAGAGGGAAATATATCCCTGGTGGTGTGATCCATTTGGTGTTAGCAGAAACGTCCAGGGATGATATGATTAATAATAAGGCCTGATCTTCTATAACCTCCATTCACAGGACTGTTCCATAACTGATATTCACCGGAGAGTTCTATTATTGAAATTCTTTGGAATGTACTAGAACCAACAATTTCTGGAACATTACAAAACTGACCTGGTGCAGAACCTTCAGAAACTGACATATTTTCAGTAACCGACATTTGTGATAAAATTCGGTTACAGTACCACTTGCCAGAGCGTTTTATAACTGACATGCATCAAAACATTTTATAATCGACATTCTCCTGATCATTCTAACCAGGAACATTTTCAAAATAATGTTCCCCGGAATGTTCTACAACCTGTTTTCTATATCATTCTCTAATCAACACTATTTGCAAACGTCTGAACGTCAGTGAATTGAACAAAAGGGAGAATCGCGAGGGAAGCGATTCCATTCCAGTGACAAGGAAATACTGTTTCGATGTCCCCTGAGGCAGATCAAGGTGTTAACACATTTTCTCTGCATTTAAATCTTGGACGCCAGAGGACCAATCGCAAATTAGACATGAAGGCTGAAATTTCCAAACAACATTTGTCTTCAATGAACTTGGAGAGATTCGTTCAAGATGGCAATGTTTCACCCTCCACATTAGGAACTGGAAGGAAGTGACATGTACGTGCTGTTCTTTGATCGAGTGTATTGGAATGTTCCCTCGAAATCAAGTGTTCTTGTAAATGTTTTTCTGTGTGTTTGGGAGGCAGCGTTTCTTGTGTTTGACATCGCATTTTTGTAAATAATTCAAAACTTAGCGTTTGTTATTTCATTACTGTTTACTATTAATTATTACATTAAATTTCTGAATAAGTGAGACCGTTGAAAATCAAACAGGTAACCTTGCTTGAAGGCTGATGTATATTTTGTGTGTTTTCCTCCTTACAGTTAACGTAGTGACGATTTACGTCTTGCTGTATAAAGATTGTGGATTGTCTCCATGTGTCAGTCGTTATTTGGTGGCCATGGCATTGGCAGATCTATTGGTCATTATCCTCGACCTGATATTGAGACACATTCCAATTGTTTATCGGGAACAGTTCTATTTTCTGAGTGACATCCCCGTGTGTAATATCCATGCTGTCCTGCTTTATGCAGCCACTGACTGTTCTGTCTGGTTCACTGTTGCTTTCACGTTTGATCGATATTTAGCCATTTGTTCTCAGAAGCTGAAAGGTAAATATTGCACTGAGAAAACGGCTGCTGTAGTTCTGGGAACAGTGACTGTGCTGAGCTGTTTAAAGAACATTTTCTGGTATTTTATGCTCACGGCTCGGTATTTGCTGGGAAACGACCCCTGGTTTTGTGATGTAACCATCAGTGTTTATTTCTCTCCTGTATGGGTCACAATCGAGTTCCTTCACAACATTCTAACCCCAGCTCTCCCATTTCTCCTGATTCTGCTGCTCAATGTTTTTACCGTCAGGCACATTTTAGTGTCCAGCAGAGCCCGCAGGAGACTACGGTCTCACATTAAAGGGGACGCTTACAGTGATACAGAAATGCAAAGCCGAAAGAAATCTATCATTTTACTGTTTGTAATCTCGGCCAATTTCATCCTGCTTTGGTCAATGTTAATGGTGTACTCGATATGGTACCGAATGGATGATTTGGGGTATATCTCCGTGCATCTAGATTGGTTTGTGCAAGAGATGGGCTTCATGCTTCAGCTCCTCAGTTGCTGCACAAACACTGTGATTTATGCCGTGACACAGACTAAGTTCAGACAACATCTGAGGAATGTGCTGAAATATCCCTTTACACGAATTCATCCATCGATCAAATACAGTCATTAATCAATCCATCCAGAATTTTCACGTTTTGGTGCAATATTTCAAAAATGAAGCGGCCTATCGCTTTGGTCGCAGGGTGAAGAGAGTGCTCGTGTGTCCAATCTTACGCTCTAAGGCGTTACAGGGAAACCATTCCACTGACTGTACTTCAATTGCAACTAATAAAGACAGTCATTAAAAGTGCCAAGCATAAGAGTGCTTGTCTTTATGTTGAAGAAGCTGTGATAGAGCGAGGCAAACGTGACCCAAATTCATCATTCTCCGGGAAGGGGGCGGGAGGGTTATCGGGCCTGTGTTCAGCAGTTGGGCTTAAGTCACTCAGTCCTTGCTTCCTCTTCTGGGCCAACCACTCTGACCTCACCTTGATAAAATTCATCTATTCGTGATCCAAACTCTTCCGTCCTCTCTCTGCCTCTCATTATCCCTGTCGCTGACCTTTCATTGTTTCTCACCCTTCGGTCTCTATCTCTCCTCTCTCGCTTTTTTTCTTTCTTTCTCCCTGTCTCTCTCTCGGCCTGTCTCTTCTAAATCTCTTTCTCTCCTTACATTTCACTCCCTTATCTCTTTTTCACCTCCTCACATGTTTCTCTTGTGCCCTCTGACTTTCGAACATTCTTTCTTTCCCGTCTTCCTCGTTTACAGCCCCTCTCTCCCACCTCTCTCTTGTGTCTCTTCTGATCTCTCACTCAGGCAGATGTAGAGGGAAGAAAGAGATGTAGGAGAGTAAGAGGTAGCGAGGGAAAAATGGGAAGAGGGCAGGAAGTGAGAGGAAGAGAGGAATGGGTATATAGAGAGAAGGAGCACAGAGAGAGACGGACGGGGAGCCAGAAAGAGCGAGAGAGGGAGGAACAGAGAGAAGGAGATGGATACGGAGGAGTAGAGAGGGGAAGAAAGAGAGTGAGGGGGGACCAACATTCTCGCTCTCTGTGTCCTCTCTCTCTCAGTCTAACCGCCTTATAACCCTCTATGTCTATGTCCAATCCCCACACTTACGTTCCCACGTTTGCACATCCAACTCTCTAACCATCTCCCTACTCTGCTCTCTACCCCTCTTGCTTTCAATCCTCTCTTCTCCCTCTCGGTCCTCTCTCTCTTTCTCAATCCCATTTTGTCTCTCAATATACCGTCTCACTTTCCACCTCCACCTCTCTCCCTCCCTCCGTCTCTACATTCCTCACTCCTTCCCCTCTCTCTCCACACTCTCATTTTCCTCCCCCACTCTTTCTCTCCCTTTCTCTCCATATCTGCCTCCTTTTCTGCAGCCCTCTCGTTCTCCTTTTGCCCATCACTCTCCCTCTACCCCACTGTACTTCTCTCTTGTCTTCTGTGTATCTCTATCCCACTCCACCTCTAGATCTTCCTGCCGTAGCACTGCTCTTCTCTCTCTCTCTCTATGTTCCTCTGTCTACTGGCTCTCTCCCTCTCTCTCTCTCAACCCCACTCTTCCCTGTTCTGTCTCGCGACACTCTATCCCTATCCCTCAACTCTCTACCTCGGGATTTCTCTCCCCGGTGGTCCTTCCTCACTCTCTTTCTTCCCCTCTCTACTCCTCCGTCTCCTTCTCCTTCTCTCTCTTCCTCACTCTCTCGCTCTTTCTGGCTCCCCGTCCGTCTCTCTCTATGCTCCTTCTCTCTATATAACCATTCCTCTCTTCCTCTCACTTCCTGCCCTCTTCCCATTTTTCTCTCACTACCTCTTACTCTCCTACATGTCTTTCTCCCTTCTACATCTGCCTCATCTCTCTTGCACTTCCGTCTCTCTTTCTCTCTCCCTCGTTAGCTCTTCCCGATATTTCTCACCTCCTATTCTCCCTCTCTTTACGATCTCTCTCTCCAAATCCTAATGACCCACTTCCCCTCTCTTACCTTCTAAAACTCTCTCTCCATTCACCCTCTATCCTCTTTCCAATCCTCCCCTCAATCTCTCTCTCGACCCCACTCTCTCCTCAACCTCTCTCGCACTGTCCCCGTCCGTCTCCTCTTTCTTCCATCATCTTTCTCTTCATCCCTTAGTCCCCCTCCTCTGCCTCTCTTGTCCCGTTACTGTCCCCATTCTATAAATGTCTTTCCCCATTCGTTCTCTCCCCCTCTCTTGTCTGCACATTTTCTGCCCCTCTCTCTCTCCCCTATTACTGGCCAATGCTCTCACTTGTCATCTCGCTACATCCTCTCCCGTCTCTCTCTCTCCCTCCTGCATACGCTATTTTCACTTTGCACTATCTTGGTCCCTCTCACTCTACAGCTGCTTCTCAAGCCCTTCCGCTCCGCCCAGTTGTCTCCCCTCAACACTTTATTGTCCTGAGTGCAAGTCGCTCTCCCTCTCCACATCTCTCCCATAACGCTCATCTCTCTCCCGTCTCACCATCTCTCTTACTCACTATCTCTCTTCACACCTCTCTGTTTCACTCCCTCTCTCGAATTTCCCCTCTCCTGTCTTTGCTTTACCTCTCTCTCTCGGAACCACCTTTCTTTTTTGACCCTTTCCATCTTGCTCCACTGACTCTGCCCTCACTCATTCCTTCTCTTTCACCACTGTCTCTCACTCGTTCTCTCGCCCTCACTGTCCTGGCTTCTTGCTGTCATCCCGCTCTCTGCCGGTCTCCCGTTCTCTGCATGTCTCTCTCACTTTCTCTTCTTCTCTTGTTTCTCTCTCTTTCCAGCACTCTTCCCTCTCTTTCTATTCCTCCATCTACGATCTTACGCCCGCTTCCTTAACTACATCTTTCATGCATCTCTCTCCACTTCCCCAGGATGCCTCCCAATCTCATTCTGCCTCTCGCTCCCTTTCTATCTCCCCGTCACACTCGCTCCCCCGCACTATATACTCACTGTCTCCTCCTCACACCTTAATTCTCCCTCGCATCCCTCACACTAATCTCATCTCCACCTCTCCTTCTTTCTCCCACCATCCCTGAACCCCAGACACTTATCTTTTACACCGTCTCTCTTTACCCATACTCTCTCTACCCCCTCTCCCCTTCTCTTTCTACCACTCTCTTCCTCTCTCTCTCCACTCTATCTCTCTCTATGTCACCCTCTTTCTCTCCCCTTGTTCGTCTCATTCTGCATTTCCCTCTTGAATTTCTCTCTTCCCCTCTCTATCTTACACCTCATCCCTCCCATCTCTGTCTTTCGCCCAATATTTCTCTACACCTTCTCTGTTTCAGTTCACTGAATAGTTCCCTCCACTTCACGCCCCCTCCGTTATTTCTCCCTTCTTCTTGCCTTCTTTCTCTCTCACTCTCTCGCACGTGCGTCTCTCTCCATCCCTCTCTCCAACAATCTTTCACTCACCTCTGCCCCTCCCAAAATCGCTCTCTCTCACCATCTACTACTGACTGTCACTCTCCCAGTCTCCCACTTACTCCTTGCACTTCTCATCCTCTCTGTCCCCTGCTTCCTCTCAGCCAATCTCTCTTTTACCACTCTCTCTTGCTCTCTCTCCCAATTTTCTCTCTGTTACACATTTCTCTCCTTCTCTCTCTTTGTCCACTTCTCTTCCTCTGTGTTTCTCTCACTCGTTTACTCTTTCACTCTCTCCCTGTTCCTCCCGGTCTTATGCTTCTATTCTCCCTGCTCTCCATGTCCCCCATTCCTCCTTCTCCATTTTATTTCTCCCCCTCTCTCTATCTCCCCGTCACACTTGTCCTGTCGCTCCCTCTTTGTCTTTCTCTCCCCTCCATATCTCTGTCTCCCCGCTCTCTCCTTCTCTGTCTCTCCCAGACCCGATTCCCTCCATCCGTTTCTGTCTTTCTCCCGTCTTCCCCATACTGTCTTTCAGTCTCTTCCCTATATTTTGTCTCCTCCACATCTCCCTTTCCCCCTCTCTATCTCTCTATTTCTCTCACTCCCTCTCTGTCTCTCTTTCTCTCTCCCTCTCTTTTTCTTCCACTTCTCTGCCTTACACATCATTCTATTTACACCACACTATCCTCCACATGCGCTCTCTCCTTCTCTCCCCTCCTCTTCTGCCATTCATTTTCGCCATACATTCGACATCTCTCTCTCTCTCGCTCCTGCCACTCTTCCCGTCCCTCTCCAGCATCTCTCTCTCTCTTTCCTCGTCTACCTCGTTCCTCTCTCTCTCCCAACACCCTCTTTCTCTCCGTCTTCCTCATTCGTTCTCTCCCCTCTCTATTTCTCTCCTCCTGTCCCCATTGCTCACTCCCACTCTGTTTTCACTTTCTCCCCATGATCTATTTCTCTCCCCCTCACCACTTTCATTTGTCTAATCCTCTGTTGCTTTTCACCTCTCTCACCCTCACATCTTTCTCACCACTCCGATCTATCCCTTCCCTATTTTCCACCCTCTCTCTACCTTCCAACTTCCTCTCTAACTATCTAATTTCTTTCTGTATCTCCACTCGCCACCTTTTTCCGCCCCCTCTTTCTGTCTATTCCCCATTTTCTCTCCCCTCTACTTCTATCTCCCTCCTTTCTTTCCCCGACTTTAACTTTCTCAGTCTATACCCCTCTCTTTCTCCCCGTCTCTTTCTTTTGTTCCTTCTATCATCACCGCCCACCATCGCACAAATCTCTCGATCCCCCAATCTGTCTTTGTCGAACCGTCCATCTTTTTCTATTCCCCATTTGCTCTGTCTCGCTCACGTCTCTGTCCCATCTCTCCCGTTTCTCTGTAAACCTCTCTCTTCCAATATTTCCAGTACACCCTCTGCCCCTCCTACTCACTCTTTCTATCCACCCTCTCCATCGCCACCCCTCCTTCTATGTCCCTACTCTCTCTCGCACTCTTTGTTTCTCAGCCCATCTCTCGCTCTCTTCAAACCCCTCTTCATTTACTCCTCTGTCTCTCTTACCCTCTTTTTTCTCTCTTTCTTTACCTGCCCCTCTCGCTCACTCTCTCTCCCTCCCGTATTCCCTCTATCCATCCCTTACTCACGTCTTTCTCGCCACCCACCCACTCAGTCTTCCACTCTCTCACTTCTCTATCTCTCTCTGCACCAGCCCTCTCCCCTTCCGTTGCACCTCTCTCTGCCTCACTTCACTCCCTCACCCATTGCAATCTCTCACCATCTCATCCCTTTATCTCTTAGCCCCCCACTTTCTCCCCATCCTCTCTGTCCTTCTCACTCGTCATCTCTCTCACCCTCTCTCCCCATCTCTCGCTCCCCTCGTCTCTCTCTCTCTCTTTCCTCAGTTCTCTCTCTCTATCGTTGTCTGCCTGTCTGTCTTTTCTATCTGTCTCTGCTTTCTGTCTGTCCTTCCTATCTGTCTCTGCTTCTCTTCAACACATATCTCTCGACCTCGTTTTTTCTCACGTCCTCACTCACTTCTCCCTTTCCAGCTCTTGTTCCACCCTGTCCTCATCTCTTTCTCTCTGGTCAAATAAACGCCTCTATCTCGCATCCTCTTACTATTCAATTCGCTCGAAGCCATCGATTAGATTAGATTAGATTAGATTAGATTACTTACAGTGTGGAAACAGTCCCTTCGGCCCAACAAGTCCACACCGCCCCGCCAAAGCGCAACCCACCCATACCCCTACATCTACCCCTTACCTAACACTACGGGCAATTTAGCATGGCCAATTCACCTAACCTGCCCATCTTTGGACTGTGGGAGGAAACCGGAGCACCCGGAGGAAACCCACGCAGACACGGGGAGAACGTGCAAACTCCACACAGTCAGTCGCCTGAGGCGGGAATTGAACCCAGGTCTCTGGCGCTGTGAGGCTGTGAGGCAGCAGTGCCAACCACTCTTTCCCGATTTCCAGCTCTCTGTCGCCCAACCCCTCAACTTTGTAAATCTCAGTTTCTCCTCGCTTTCCATCTACTTCCTCTCTCTCTTTTGACGCTGTCCCTCTCTCTCTCCTACTCCCTCGTCTCTTTCTAACTCGCTCTGTTTGTCTCCTCCCTCATAGTTTCTCTCGACAATCGGTCATTTCCTCTCTCTCTCTCTGTCACTCTGTCTATACCATTCTTCTCTGTCTCCACAGCACTGTTCCTTCCTCTCTCTCCTCACCTTCCTACTCACTCACCCTCTCTCTAACATTCACTCCTTTATCTTCGCTCCTCTGTTTCGCTCGCCCTTCTCTATTTCTTCAACCCTCCACTCTCTCCCATTCCGCATCTCACTTTCATACACTTGCTATCTTTTCCCATACAGTCTTTCCCAAGTCACCCTATCCCTCTCGCTTTCCATGTCTATTTATACCTCTTCTCCCTGTCCCTCCACCCCTCAATCCCCGCCATCTCCCCTTAACACCTTCGTTCTCCCTCTCCCAGTCAGCACTCTGCTCGTCTGCTAACACTCTCACTCGCCATCTCTCTCCTCCCCTCTGTCGCTGTACACCACTCTGCCCCTCCCTTTCTCAGTCTCTCCCTCTTTAAACCCCCTCTCCACTTCTCTCACATCCTCTCTCGCCCTAAATTCTATTCCTCAGCCCACCCTCTCCCAACTCTCTCTCCCTGTCCTTCCCCTCTCTGTGTTTCCCGCATCCTTTCTTTCTTTTCAACACCGCTTTTTGCCTCACTATTTCTCCCGTTACTCACACTCTCTCCCCTTCTCCGTTTCTCTGGCTCCTCCACCCAACTCAACTCTCTCTCCCCAGCCTCCCACCCGATCTCTCTTGCTCTATTCCTCTCTCTATCACCTCTCTTGCACCCATTCTCTCCCTTCTGTCCTCCTCTCGAGCCTCTCTTTCTCGAAACCCCACTCTCTCTTCCCTTTCGCTCTCTGCCCCCTTGATCTCTCAAACACACTCTAACTCTTCCACGCACTCTGCCTCCCACTCTCTATGCCAACTCACCTCTTCATTCTCCCTCCCCAAACTCTCTGTCTCTCTAATCTCCAAATGTCTCTACTCCACCCCATTTCTCTCACCCTTACCGTCACACATTCACTCACTATCCATCCTCATTCCCCTTTCGCCATCCTCCCTGTCTCCACTTCTCGCATTGCCCTCTCATTTTTTCTGTCCTTTTCTTTACTTCTTTCGTACTCCCTCCCATTCCATACGTAGTCTTACTCTCTCTCCCCTATTTTCTCTCTCTTCCACATCATTTTGCACCATTGTATCACCACAAATTCTCTCCGCCTCTCATTTTTTCTTTCACTGTCTGTTGATTACTCTGCCCCTCTCTCACTCCAAGTCCCTCATCTCTGATTTACTAATCCGCCAATCCTCCCCTACCACCACAATCTCTTTCAGTCTCTCTCTCTTTCCTACTCTGTTGAACGCTTCCCCTCTGATTCTTTTTCTCTGATTCTGTCTTTCGTTTTCTTCCTCTCTGCATTTCACACACCCAGTCACTCTCTCTTCCGTCAATTCTTCTCTGTGTTGTTAACTTCCTTTTATCTTTTTCCCCACCCTCCCCCCAAGTTTTTCTTCTCGCTACCCCTCAGTCTGCCATCTCTCTCGACATCGTCCCCTCCTTCTCTTTCTCACTGCTCTGTCTTCATCACCTCAACACATTCTTCCCCACATGCTCTCTTTCATCCGTCCATTGCGTTTTGTCATCCTCTCTCTCTCCCTCACTCTTTGTTTCTCTCCCCACCACGGCCTGTTACTCTCACTCGCCATCTCTCTCTTATTCTCCACTTCTGTCTTCCCCACTCATTGTTTTGCCCTCCCTTCGTGCTCTCTATCGTAGTGTCTCCCTATCCTTCATCTCTCCACCCGTCTCAAATTCCTCTACCTTCACCTGCTCATAACTTCAATCACTCTCCACCCCTCTCTCCATTTTCCCTACTTTCTTTCCCCACATTGTCTCTACCTCTTCACCTCCTCTCTCTCCCTGTCCTTTTTCTCCCCCGCTCTCACTCTCTCTTCCCATCTGTATCTCTCTGTCCCTCCTCTGCCATCTCTTATTCTTTCTCTTCGCTTCCCCCTCTCCCCGCGACACTCTACTTTACCACACCTCACCCTGCCTCTGGCCTCTCTCTGTCCTCTCTCAAACGTTTCCTTCTCCCCTCATCTCTCTGTTTCTGATTGTCGCTCATATCCCTGTTCCTTCCCCTTCCCTGTCTCTGGTCCCCCTCGTCTTTCTCCACATTTCTCCATACCGCGTTCTCATCACTGTCTTTTCCCTATTCCTCTTTCTCCCCTCTACACCCCGTCTCTCCATCTCTCTTCCTCTAACACTGTCATTGTCCCCATCCGTCTCCCTCTCTCCATCTTCCCCTTTCCCCTTCCTCTTCACTGTCTCTCTCTCCATCTCAGCCGAATTACCACTCTTACCCTCCCTCTCATTCTTCCCTCGCTATCACCTCCTAACTCTCCCTGACCCACTACATCCTCCCTGTCCATTATCTCTGCCATCTATCAATGTTCTCTTCATGCCCCTCTTCCCAGCTCCACTTCGTTCTCTCTTGCAACATCTCTCCAACTCCTTCAATCCTATCCCCCTCTTTCTTCCTCATTCTTCTCTCTGCCCAACATCTCTCTTTTGCCCAAATATCACCTCTATTCCTTCTATCTCTTTACTCCCATCTCAACATCTCTCTCACTCAGCATCTCCACATTACCATCTGTTCACCTCTCTCAATCTTCGTTCTCTCTCTCTCCTTGTGTCAACCTTCCTCTATTGGACTCTGTCGTATCTCTCTCCCTCTCTCCTCATTCTCTGCTTACATCACAGTCTCTCTCTACCGTGCTCTGACTCTCTTACTCTTTCCTCGCGCTCTCTGTCTTCCACCCTCTCTAATTCCCTTCCCCAACCTCATCCTCCAGTTTTATGTTTCTCGATCTCCCCACGCACCCTCTGCCGATTCCCCCTCTCGCCCTGTTCTGTCTCTATCTCTATGTCCCACTACACCGTCTCTGCCCACTTCTCTCTCTCTCGCTGTCTTTCTCCAACCTCCATGCTCATCCTTCCTCTTTCACCCACATATTATCTATTAGTTCTCACCTTTCCCTCTTCTTCTCTTTCTGCGCTCACCCTATCTCGCATGACCCTGTCTCCCTCTCCCCCTCTCTCTCTTTCTCTCTCTCCCTTCTGCCCTGTCAGGGGAGAACATGCCATTACCATTGTGTCTGTATCTCTGATAACAGGGAAACAGATAGTGCCCACTCTGTGTGCATTACAGAGCCAAGGGAGAGCAGACCGATTCCACTGTATCTGTGTCACTGAGAGTGGGAGAGAACACATGCACAATGTATTTGTATCACTGGACCCGAGGAGACCGGACTAATGCCACTTTGTGTCTTACTGTCCACCAGGAGAACAGACTGATACCTTTGCGTGGGCATCAATGACGCCCGGACGTGTCGACTAACACACTTTGTATCACAGACTCCGGGAAGAACACAGATATTTCAAAATCTGTGTGACTTCCCATGGGTAGCTCCGACTAAACACATCTATGTCTGTCCCACTGACTCCGTAGAGAGACGACTGACCCCACTCTATCTGTATCACTGGCAACGCAAAAACTCGACAGGCTCCAATATGTATGTATCACTGACTGGAGGAGAACAAAAGGACTGGAATATTTTGATATCACTAACCTCCTGCAGAGCAGACTGATCGATCCGTGTCTGAATCACCGACCCTGAAAGAGTAGACAAATGCATTCTGTCTGTGATACTGACCCATTAATAGTAGACTGTTACTTCTGTGTCTGTAACACTGACCAGAGGGCGAACAGACATCACTGAGTCCATATCACTGGCGTCATTGAGTGTAAACTGACATCACTGTGTGTTTACCACTGCTCACAGCAAGACTTGAATGACCTCAAAAAGTCTGTATCACTGACATCAGGGAGAACAACCTGGCCGTTCGTTTTTTTTTATCACTGATCCAGTGCACAAACAACTGAACCGACATTTTCTGCAACACTGACCACGGTGTGATAATACTAAAACCATTGCATCTATATCATTGTTCCCTGGGAGGACAGACTGACCTTACTATCGCTATATCATTGGCAGTGGAGGGGTGCAGACTGAGTCCACCCTCTCTGAATTACTGATCCCTTGGTAAGTACACTGACCGCACTGCATCTGTCCCACTGATCCGTGAATTGCAGTGTATCCCCACCGTGTGTCTGTCATGGTCCACAGGCAGACAGAGATTGACACCATTGTGTCTGTAACCGTGAAGTCGAGGAGAAAGACTGACCATACTGTGTCTGCATCACTGAGTCCAGGGAAAGAAGACTGGCACAACGTTACCTCAGTTGCTGACCCTCGGGTGAGCACACGTGCCCCACTGTGCGTGTTTCACTGATCCCGTGTGGGCAGACTGACCCCATACTACCTGTATATCAGAGACCACGATCGCAAATTGGTTCCACGGTGTCGGTATTAGTGAAAACCGGGAGAGCAGACTAGTCCCACTCTGTGTATATCACTGGTCCTGGGGAGCAGAGACTGACCTCATTGTGTCCGTATCACTCTAGTGGGACAAAAAACGGAACCCCTCTGCGTCCGTATGAATGACTCTGCGAAAAGCAGGCTGACACACTATACCGGTCCCGTTGACAGCAGTGAGGGCAGAATGACCAAACTGCGTCTGCATTATTGACTCCAGGGAGAGCAGAATGACATTGCTGCGTGTGTATTATTGACTGGAAGAGAGCACAACGATCAGAATATGTCACTATTACTGACTTCGTGCAGAGCAGATGGACCCCAATGTGTTTGTTTCACTGGCACAGGACAGAACAGACAAATGCACTCTGTCTGTGACTCTAACTGAAAGGGAGAGCTGACTGATATCATTGTGTCTGTATCACTTACCTCAGGGAGAGAACATTGACCCTAATATATCTATATCACTGACGTTGGAGACTGAAGGTTGGTACCACTGAGTGTATCCTTGCCCAGGGAGAGATGAACGTCCTGAACATGTCTGTATCACTGACCGCAGGGAAAGGAAACGGAACATACTGTGTTGCATCACTGTACCAGTGGCGATCAAGCTCTACCGACACGAACACAGAAAGAGAGCAATGACCTGATTGTGTCTGTAATTTACACCAGGAATGACAGACGTTTCCCACTGTGTCTGCATCACTGACGCTGGAAAGGGAAGACTGACGCCACTGTACCTGCAGCACTGACCCCAGGAGAGACAGAACTAAGATCTGTACTTCTATATTACTTACCCCTGGTAGAGAAGACGGAGACAACTGTGTCTGTGTTAATGACACCACGGACAGAAATCTAATCCTGCAGTGTCAGTATTGCAGACGTTCGTGGGGGTGAGGTACAAGATGGATCCCTATACGTGGTAGAGAAAGTGGACTGACAGAACTTTGCATAGCAGACCATGGAGAAACTAGGCAGATTCCTCTCTGTCTGGAATACTGAACCGGTCAGCTGACTGACACCACGGTGTCAATATCGCTTACTGCATGGACAGCACATAATTCCCAGTGCTTCTGCATCGCTGAACCCAGGAAAGAGTGAACACAGAACATACTCTGTGTGTTTCACTGACACTAGGGGATACCCGACAGACCCAAATCAGTCTGTAACACTGACCCCGTTGACAGCTGACTGACAACACTGTGTCTGTATCACGGATCTTGGATAGACTTGCTGATTCCATTTTGCCTGTTTCACCCACCCCCGGGACCTGGCTATCTGTGCATCACTCACACAGCGGTGAGCCGCCTGACAGACTTGCTGATCGCAAAGAGAACTGGTAGAATGCATTATGTCTCTATCACTGTCCCAGTGTTATGAAGATGAAGAAGTGCACTGCACCTTTAAGAGAGAGTGAAAGCTGAACAGTTGGCAATCACCTGTCATGTGGCCGATCAGCAGGCACAAAGTCTATTTGACAACTTGAAGATGTAACATCTGGGTTGTGACCTAGGCACTTGTTGTTTATGTAGCAGTTCGAACGTAGCCAATCATTTCAAATTATGGCCCAAGATACAAAGCACAATCGAAATTTAATTTTACTGTTTATAAAACATCAAATCAATGAGAGGATGTGATGTTTTGTGATATAAAAAAGGAGGCATTTTGAATAGTGCGCCATAGAAAGTGCCGGTTCTGCTATCGAAGGACTGCTATTCAAACAGTCTCTAAAATGTACCTTTTCCGCCTGAAACATTTTGGCAGCAGAAGAACGTAGATGACTCAGGGAGATCTAGAAGCAGAGGATAGTAGACACCAGGGCAAACAGCCGCTGTCTTGTTCTAACAACTGATTTGCTGTAAATTTGATAGGCGTTTATCGGATCAGTATATTGTTATAGACTTGGAGGTAAGTAACAAATCATTAAGCCAAAGAAATCTTTGAGTTGTGAATAGTTGTTTAATGTTCAATTTTGAAGTAAAAGACTTTTTTTTAATCGTGGAAACAGGATAGGTCTCCGTAATTCATGCTTTAATAGGTTAGGAGGCAAGGTGAGCTTTTCTCTGTGTATTGGTTTGAAGTGGCAGAAAGGTTTACTTCCGTGTCGTAACAGTCTGGGGACTCGTGTGTGTGATTGGACAGTTTCAGAGAGATTCGTTGAGATTTGAACATATTTGAACAGATTTGGGGAACGAAAGATCCCATCAGATTTACACCCTTGCCGACTGGTATAATGGATCTTCCAATAAAACTCAGGTGCGACAACTTGTTTAATTTTGGTTACTTGTGTTTGGTTAAATTAAAAGTGAAAGACCTGACTCTTTAAATTGTTGAAGATATCCCGGGGCTTCAAGATGATTCCCATTACTACCAAGAAGACTTTGAAGAAAGGAAAACCGATCTTCCTTTTAGAATTAGAAAAAAAAGTTTAGAATTGCGTTGAAGTTAGTCAAATGTAAAAGTGAAATTGTAATGACACACTTAGGTGTGTCATAGAAACAGACAAGTGAAGCAGTGAACCTAAATTCAATTACAGTTGAGGAAAATGAAAATAACCAAGAGAGAGCGAGAACAAAGATAAGGAGAGAGAAAGAGAGACATTAAAGCGTGAATGAGGAAAAAGAAAAGGAGAGAGAAAAAGAAAGAAAGGGAGAGGAAAGTGAGAGGGTGGAAAAATAAAGAGACATAATGCTCTTGGCGAACAAATTAGGACAGAAGAAACAGAAAGAGAGTGAGACAGAGAGAGAAGAAATGGAGGCAGAAACGGAGAGAGAAATTAAACTTCAGAAGTCGGGAAAAAGTCAGCAATGTCAAGTTAATAGAATGGAGATGATAAGGGAAGCTAGTAATACATGCAAGCATGTTAAAAGACTGGCAAGTTTTGATGAGAAAGGTGGCGAAGCCTGCTTTATTTCATTTGAAACATTGGCTGGATAGATGGAGAGATCAGAGGTCTTCTGCGAAATATTCATTCGGAGTAAACGGTTCAGAAGATCTCGTCTGGTGTTTGCTGTGCTGTCAGATGACGGTTGAAGAAACCATGAAGAGTTCAAACTGGCTATCTTGAGGGCTTATGAACTGGAAGCAGAAGCGTGAACACAGCGGTTCAGAAACACAAGGAAGGAAACAGGTCAGATTTATGTTGACTTCGACAGATTTAAATGTAGTCATTTTGATGGATGGATGCGGGCCTGAAAAAAAAAGTTAAGACCGATGAGGCTCTAAGAGAGAATATCCTGCTCGAGGACCCTAAAATCTCACTTTTAGGGATGAAAAGAATTCAGGTGGAGAAACACAAAGTTTGGGAAGTGAGAAGAGTAGTAGCGATCACAGATGAATACATCATGGTGCATAAGTCCAGCGTGAGCTTCCGGCAAGGATTTCATCCTGTGAAGGATAGAAATTGACAGAAGTGGAGATTCTACACTATGAAACAAAGGTTAGAGAACATTGGTAGTTCTGTACCACAGCGTTAATAAAGAACAAGAGCGTGGAAAGGAAGTAAAAGTCCTCAGGCGTTTCCAAAGTTGGACACATAACGTCATAGTGCTGGTCGTTAGAGAAGGACACTATGCGAAAAGATGCATTAAAATAAGCTATTCAAGCGGTAGTAGTGAAAATAGAAAGGAAATTCCAAGAGAAGTTGAGGATCTGTCGGAGTGTGTGCAGCCTGGGCAGGGGCTGCGTATGGAGTTAGTGCCTGTTCTCTACGAAGAATTTGTTCTGTAAGTAAAGTTAACTTAGATATAACAGGGGCAAGGTGTTAAAATTTTGAAACATGCAGGATCTAACCAGTTTATAACTGTAAAAAGATGGATACATTTGCAATCCTTCTGACCTTTACAGGAGAGAGTGGTAAGTTTTAGGATAGGTAGACAGACAAATAGCGCTCCCCGGTGTACCAACTCACGACTGGCGTAAGAACAGTGAGAGTGATTGACAGGGTGTCTTTTTCAAGATTCTAGCTTGTTATTGGGAATGGTTAACAAGGTGTAATTGACACCCATTATTGTTGAGAACCCCAAGGAAGACCAGGGGACTAAGGAGTTAAAAGAAAAAAAAACCCTGGTATTTTCCAAGACTGTGTAGTGACAAGATCCTTCATCATAAGTCACAACACGAATGGAAAAGTAAAGAGAAAGATGAAAGAGCTGAGGTTCAGTTATCGGACATCCTGTCTGACATAATGGTGCAGGAATAGGCAAGGGATCAGATAGAAGTCTGTCATCCTGAAAGGCGAATGGATTTGCAAGAAAAAACATTACTAAATAATAAATGGTACATAGAACATAGAACATTACAGCGCAGTACAGGCCCTTCGGCCCTCGATGATGCGCCGACCTGTCATAACAATCTGAAGCCCATCTAACCTACCCTATTCCGTGTACATCCATATGCTTGCCCAATGACGACTTAAATGTGCTTAAAGTTGGTGAATCTACTACCGTTGCAGGCAAAGCATTCCATACTCTCTGAGTAAAGAAACTCCTTCTGACCACTATCGATATCTATCACCACTCGTACTTGCCGTCACCATACTTGGAAAAAGTCTCTCACTGTCCACCCTATCTTACCCTCTGATTATCTTATATGTCTCTATTAGGACAACTGCCAACCTTTTTCTTTCTAACGAAAACAGTCTCAAGTCCCTCAGCCTTTCCTCGTAAAACCTTCCCTCTGTACGAGGCAACATCCTAGTAAATCTTCTCTACACCCTTTTCAAAGCTTCCACAATCTTCTCATAACGTGGTGACCAAAACTGTACACAATACTACAAGTGCGGCCGCACCAGAGTTTTGTACAGCTGCAGTATAACCTCATGGTTCTGGAACTCGATCCCTCTATTAATAAAAGCTAAGATACTGTATCCCTTCCTAACAAGCCTGTCACCTGGGGTGGCAACTTTCAAGGATCTGTGTTCATAGACACCGAGATCTCTCTGCTCTGCTGCACTACCAAGAATCTTACCATTAGCCCAGTACTTTGCATTTCGGTTACTCTGAAGAAAATGAAACAACTCACACTTGTCCGCATTAAACTCCACTTGCCATCGCTCAGCCCAGCTCTGCAGCTTATCTATGTCTCTCTGCAACCTACAACACCCTTCGTCGCTATCCACAACTCCACCGACCTTAGTGTCGTCTGCAAATTTACTAACTCACACTTATACGCTCTCATCCAGGTCTTATATAAAAATGACGAACAGCAGTGAACCCAACATCGACCCTTGCAGTATGCCACTAGTAACTGGACTCCAGGATGAACATTTCACATCAACGACCACCCTCTGTATTCTTTCAGCAAGCCAATTACTGATCCAAACTGCTATATCTCCCGCAATCCTATTCCTCGGCATTTTGTACAATAGCCTACTGTGGGGAACCTCATTGAACGCCTTGCTGAAACCCAGACACGTCACCTCAACCGTTTAACTCTCATCTTTCAGTTTGGTCACCTTCTAATAACTCAAAAAGTTTTGCGAGGTACGACCTACCTTCACAATACTGTGCTGACTATCCCTAATCAAATTATTCTTTTCGAGATGATTATAAATCCTATCTCCAATAACATTTTCCATGATTTTGCCACCAACCGAAGTAAGGCTCACTGGTCTATAATTACCTGGGTTGTCTCTATTCCCCTTCCTGTACAGGGGAAACACATTTGCTATCCGCCAATATTCTGGCACTATTCATATCGATTACGAAGATTTAAAGATCAATGCCAAATGCTCGGCAATCTCCTCCCTGGCTTCTCTTGTATAATAGGATAAACCGCATCGTGCCCAGGGGAATTATCTATTTTCCCAGTCTGCAGGATTTCCAATACATCTTCCTTGTGAAACTCAAGCCTGTATCTCAGTATTCTCCTCGACAACTTTGTCGTTTTGTGGAGTGAATACTGTCGAAAAATATTCATTTAGTGGTTCCCCTATCTCATCTGACACCACACCCAGCTTCCCACTACTATCCTTGTTTGGCCCTAATTTTACTCTCGTCAATCTTTTATTCCTTAATTACCGATAGAAAGCCTGAGGGTTTACCCTGATCTTATCCGCAAACAACTTCTCATGTCTCCTCCTGACTCTCCAGAGCTCTCTCTTTAGGTCATTTCCGGCTACCTTGTAACCCTCAAGCGCCTTAACTGAGCCTTCACATCTCATCCGAATATAACCCTTCTTCTTCCTCTTGACCAGAGATTCCACTTCCTTCGCCAACCACGTGTCCCGCGCTCTACAGCTTCCTCCCTGCGTGACAGCTACATTCTTATCTCGGACACACAGAAGCTTTTCCTTGAATAAGCTCCACATTTCTAACGTGCCCTTCCCCTGCAGTTTCCTTCCCCATCCTATGCTTCCTAAGTCTTGCCTCATCGCATCGTAACTTCCTTTCCCCCAGCAGTAACTCTTGCCCAGTGTTATACACCTATCCCTTTCTATCACTAAAGTAAACATATCAGAATTGTGATCGCTATCACCAAAGCGCTCACCTGCTTTCAAGTCTAATACCTGGCCGGGCTCATTATCCAGTACCAAATCTCATGGGGCTTCGGCCGTTGTTGGCCTGTGTACATACTGTGTTAAGAAGCCCTCCCTGCTCACACTAGGCAAAAACTGACTCATCTTTGGTACTCGTACTATCGTGTTCCCAGTCAATATTTGGAAAGTAAAAGCCCCCATTCCAACTACCCTGTCTCTCTCACTCTTATCGAGAATCATCTTTGATATCCTTTCCACTACCTCTCTGGAACTATTCGGAGGCCTATAGAAAACTCCCAACAGAGTTACCTCTCCTTTCCTGTTTCCAACCTCAGCCCATACTACTTCAGTTGACAAGTCCCCAAACATCCTTTCTGCAACTGTAATATTGTCCTTGATCAAAAATGCCATCTCCCTCTTAATATGATCTGCTTTCTTGATGTTCCCAGAGACCGCATTGCTCTCAGCACATACAGAAGGTTTGATGTCATCGGTTGATAGTGGAGAATGATGGGAGAGAGGGTGTTTTGAGCTGTGTATCAAGACGATCTTTATCGAAGATTGCATCCTTTCTTTCTACGGGGAGACTTGAAGATGATGGGAATGGCTGACTGCTTCTAAATGAAAAGGCCGTGGCCGCCTCGAGAACAGTTGGTATTCACCACCACGATGTACTGTGCATGGTCGCACTGCAACAGTCATGGAGTGATCGTTTCTGCAGCTCCTCTACCTCTCCCCATTGACATGCGAACCTCGCAGGGCCATGCATACCATAAGGAATCCCGCTATCCTCGGAAAACGAGGATACACCCGCAGCTCCCTGCTCTGGGCGAAAACGCTGCATTCACCTTAACTCCTTCATATATGCTCCATTACCGACTGGGGACATTGATCTCTACATGCTGAGAGATGATGGTTCTGTCACTCGATCCTGCCTGTAAAGCCCCAGATCACAGAATGCTGAGTTAAACTGTAACCTCACTGGCAGCACCGTCTACCACCTGGTGTGAAGCTGCAGGTAATGTTGAAGGAGTTGACACCGCTCTGTGACCAGCTGAATGCTCAATTATGGGCCCGTCAAACTCTGCTCCTCGGCACCGCTCTCTTGATATGTCCTTTATGTCTGTTTTTCTTCCCACCTATCAACTCCACCCTCCTATCCAACTTATCACTTTCATATGTCTGTTGCGTGTGCAGTTACCTTCCCCCAGCCCCACCTCATCTTATTTGTCTCTTAACCCCTTCTGGCACACAATCCTCATTCCTGATGAAGGGCTTATGCCTGAAACGTCGATTCTACTCCTCCTTGGCTGTGCTTTTGCAGTGCTCTTAGACTCTGATCTGCAGCATCTGCAGTATCCACATTCTCCAACATAGACGCCTGGTTATTTACAATACAGCTCGAGATATTTCCTCGTGTTACTGACGACACGTTCCGCTGAAAGGGACGACCGCATTCGTTCAGTGTGCAGACAGAGACCTAGTTTCAAAGACGTGAGTCAAAGATGCTGAAACTCCCCGTCGATCATGGAGAATCACAATGGACACACCTAGCAGTGAAGAACAGCCTGATACACACTATTTATTTGTTTCTGAACTTCATGATGCCTGACCTCGATGTACGAGGGAGTCAACAACAAAGCCATGGGGAAGTACCGAAGGACAGAATGATGCAAATTCGAGATAGAAGCAAACGATTATCTGAGAACATGTTGTGGAAATATGGTGGGTACTGCAGGAATGTGAGACTAATTGCACAAGTCAGACTTTGGAGGATCCAACCACAGGGATGAGAACATTGAATACAGGCATAGTCAGTTCAACTGAAATTCTGAAACTGACTCACAGAACCCAGCCCAGACATTAAATTGGAACAAGGCAACAGACCAGCTTGGACAACTGAGGAAAATGTGTAAGTGCATTGCTCAGTTAACAAGTTTATCTTCTCTGCTGGGGGTAGCAGGGGAGGGAGACTGAAACCTATGCCAGTATATTGGAACTACACATGCACTTTTTTACCTGCGTAGCACAGGTAATTTTGCAGCCAATGCTTTGAGTGACAGCAAATAGGCCTCACAGAAATTAATGCCTGTATGTGTCCACTGTACGAGAACAAGGCAAATAGTTTTCTGAATTTGGTATGTACATATATTGCAGATCAGAGTCGAAGAAGACTGCAAAAGCACAGCTGGTCAAGCAGCATCCGGGGAGTGGTAGAATTGACGTTTCACGCATATGTGCCAGTTTGGGTAGATATGAAATCAGAGTTTGAGAGGGTTCATGGAGTAAATCAGTTGAAACCTGAGCATCTGATAAGGGATTGGTGAAGCCACAGAGAGCCTGAGGGATGTTTCACCGTTAGATGTGTTATGACATGGCAGATAACCCCATGTTATTAAAAGTAAACACCCAGAAAAGCCTACCACGCCTCATAATCTGTTAAAATATGAGAGGCACAAAACTCCCAAATACTATTGCATAACGAAGGCAATATTAAACAATAACTTTTCACCAATCTAAGCGCCCCCTAACTTTCTCTTAACTGTTTATTACCTGCCTCCACCTATACAAGAATATACTATACCAACAAAACACTTATAAAACTGACATCCAGATTATTTCAAAACCACGCAATTGCTGTAGTTTTTCGTATTTTTCTTCTTCTGGCTGAAGAACTCCGTGGGTGGTCTTCATTCGTTTTACATTGAAGATGTTTTATATGAAAAGGTAACTTTGACAGAGAATGGTTTCAGTACTGGTGTCTTTCTGTCGGTGGCAGTTTAATCAGTCTACTTTTCAAAATGTCTGCCTTTTTTTAATATCCCGAACAGCGGATCATATCATTGGTTCATTGTTGGCAAAACAATATACTCACTCTAGATTGGATGTACATGTCCCGGGGCATAATTTTAACTGATTGGATCAATTCCAATTTTTGTCAAAACAGCAACCAAATCAGATATTTTTTCACAGACTAATGTTACATATTTTCAAATTTCTAATACAATCTAAGATGGCTATTGTCAGCTGTCTGTGCAGAACAGCATTCACTATCTTTTAAATGTAGAGTACACGCCGTCACTTTCATAAGTGGTGTGATGATATGCCTGGGGATATTAAAATAAAGGCATTGGCAGACCCAGGAAATATAAATATCAGTGCACACCGGAACAACAGATATTTGGGATTTTACTCTGAGTTTCTTTATCAGCTCTGGAGTATTGACTCAGATTTGCTTCTGTGGGTTGGAAAGTGGTAGTATCGGCAACATATTATTGACATCAATAAGAATGTTTTTCATATCTCAATGTTCAATCAGCAGATGATATGAGCCAGCGAAGTGTGGTCTGGAAGTGTTAGTCGTTACAATGAAGAATGATCAGGATTTGGTGTCAGGATTACCTCATGGCCAAAGGAGTCACGACTGTTGTAATACGCCCGTTTCACCGCAGGTATTGGCCAGGGATGATTAGACTAGAATCCCTACAGGGTGAAAATCGGACTTTCCGCCCAATAGGTCCACACCAAACTTCCAATGAGTAACCTACCTGGATCCATTTCCCTCTGACTAATGCACCTAATGTTATTGGCAACTTAACATGGCCAATTCACCTGCACTACACATCTTTAGACTAGGAGAGGAAACCAACGCAGAAACGTGGCGAATGTGCAAACTCCACATAAACAGTCAACCGAGGCTGGAATTGAAGTCAGATTCCTCATTCCCTGGCACTGTGAGGCAGCAGTGCTCACTGCTGAGCCACAGTAACGCATCTGATGGGTTAGAGCCAGAGGAAAGTAATGAAGGTTGCAATCGGAACTGAATACAATAACGTTTGTGCTTCTAATCTTTACAGAACGATGGCAATAATTCAATGAAATGTAATTCACAGCTGGAACTTCGTAGGTCCGCAGAGGGAATTACGAGGGTCACAGCCAGAAGCAAAGAGAGATAGCGCGAATGAACATATTAAATAATGCAGTTACCAGTGTTTTGTACAATAAATATCTGAATTCAGGTTCTCAACAGGAGGAATAACCGCAGCAAGAAGTCTGGAATAAAGGCAAAGTACTGTAACATTCATACACAGTTGACAGAAATAGTAACTGAACAGTAAGACTTACCAGGAACAGCAACGATATCTAGTATAGGATAATAAAAATATTGAATAATGCGAATTGCATAATAGCTTCGCAATGTTAATGGCCACCAACAGTACATGTAAAGCATCCAGACATAGTAGGATAAATTCCTGTGTATTGCTGTAACATACCAGCCTAATTTTCTCAAACTTTGATCCACTGTTGGAAAATCTAATATCCCTACGTTCTGAATCGTTTTTGCAACATTCCGGTCTGTTGTTCTCATGTTCTGATCCATTGTTGGAACATGCCAGTCCATAGTTCTCCGATTCTGATCCAGAGTTGATACTTTTTCGTCGAACGTTCTCAGATTCTCATCTGTCCTCCCCTCTCTGTGTAGCTGCTGATCCCTATTCGTGTTGTTTGTGATGCTCCCACTCACACTGTGTGACAACGCATTGAACAGATTCAATTTATTATTAAAATGCGGAAAACCTCCTCTGTATATAACTGGTCTTCAGCTCGGTCATCAAACAAACAGGAACAGTTAACTTCTTCCACACATCACAGTTCACATCACAACAAAAGGGAACTGTGTGCAGTTCTGGTCTGCAAATCTGAGGAAGGACATTCTGGCTATTGAGGTAGTGCAGCGGAGGTTCACGAGGTCAACTCCAGGAATGCCGGGAGTACCTTACATTGAAAGACTGGAGCGACTGGGCTTGTGTACCATTGAGTTTAGAAGACTGAGAGGGGATATGATTGAGACATATACGATTATTAAAGGATTGGACACTCTGGAGGCAGGAAACATGTTTCCGCTGATGGGTGAGTGCCCAACCAGAGGACACAGCTTAAATATACGGGGTAGACCATTTAGGACAGAGACGAGGAGAAACTTCTTCACCCAGAGAGTGGTGGCTGTTTGGAATGCTCTGCCCCAGAGGGAAGTGGAGGCCGAGTCTCTCGATTAATTTAAGAAAGAGTTGGATAGGGCTCTCAAGGATTGTGGAATTAAGGGTTATGGAGATAAGGCAGGAACAGGATACTGATTAAGGATGATCAGCCATGATCATATTGAATGGTGGTGCAGGCTCGAAGGGCAGAATGGCCTAATCCTGCAACTATTGTCTATTGTCGATTGTCTATTTACTTACTCGATATGGAATGTATGAGGGCTGCTGTGGGTATGGAACAGAAATCTTTCAATAGTTTTAATCTTTCTTCCGTTAATGTGGGAGTAGTGCCAGAACACTGCAGGGTTGTATATGTTCCACTCTGTATATAAAAGGAGACAGGGATAAAATAACAGACTTGCTGCTTGAAATGACGACTGCGAACTTTTCTGGAGATCATAACCAGGTTAACACTCTTCATTGCGTGTAATTTTGCAATATTGATAAGTGCCTGTTATCGAATCATTTCATAACTTTGAGACAGAGCATTTGAACTGTTGCTTAGGATCAGGAAGAAGCACGTCTGCCACCAAGTGCCTATTACAGCTGGGTAGGAATAGGCCATTCAGGGCCCACTAGCCAATTAAAACTTGAAGAGATGAAAAGCTGAAATTTTGAAAAGGAGAACACTTAACACATACAGGAATGTTACAGCAGCTGTACGAGGCGTTACTGAGAGGTCACATGAAGTACATTCCACTGTTTGTGTGTCTGGAACTGAGAAAGAAGAGACCTCTACTAGATACAGTTTTAAGACTGCTCATCATCCACGGCCGACTATATATTTTAATGTTTTGATCCTTTTATACAGACACATGGGGAGGTCTCTCAGCCTTTCGAGCCTGCTACAGAGGAAGGGAAGGAGGGCATTCAGGTTTTCATGTCCATCATCGAAAAACAGTCAGTCAGGTCAGTTGCGCATTTACTATTTTTTTTAAACTAAAAAACACAAATCAAGCCCGGACAACATTCAAATTCTGAGGATGCAGTACAGATAGAGGAGAAAGTTTTTCAAGGAACACAGGTTGTAAGGAATATTTTTATGCCATTCAGTCCTTCAATTCAGTTGCACAAGAGGAGCAGGACAGCGCAGAGCTGATGGAGCATGTTACTGTGGAGAAGGGAGACAATATCGATTTTCACCAACCTGGTACAAGGGGCAGTCATTCAACTGCTAGAGTTTGAAACAAAGGAAAATATAGAGCCCAGTGAGTCCCAGGGATACTGTTATCGGGAAACAGGAGGAAATGACGCCCTTCCAACCAGTCAAATACAGTGCGAGGGAAGGAGAAATGACTTTTGACAAACACAAATATCTGAATGAGCTACATGAGCGGGGTAATCGTTCTTGCCTTACGATTCAATGAGACCTGATCTGATTTGATTTCAACTCCTCATTCCATTCAACAATGATCCTGCCTCTGCAGCCTCTGCTACTTTTGTTTGTCATGTTGCAGACCCAGATGCTGTAACCTCAGTCGCCGTGACACATCCAGAGCTGGTCGCCAAAGTCTCTGATCGTTCTCAATTTCCACAGCAGCTTCAAAACATAAACTCCAGGAAACCATCCACTCATCATCTCCATTGACTTTTCACCAATAAAATCAACTCAAACGCCACTAAACGCAAAGTTCAGATGCGTGATATTAATCAATTACAGGCTTGGGGATTCCTCATGTTACTGAACGCATAATCAGCAGCGAGTGACTGACACAGAATCGACAGGCCCAGAACAAGTCACGAAGACCTGTCTCAAAGCTGCTGATACCACTTCTCCAACGTGGGCCACAAAATAAGATATCAAGATGAGAAAGAGAGCTTTCTTTCTTATCATTTATGACGCCCTTCATGTTTGTACCTGAAGTTCCAGGCTGCTTAACATAAAAGGCCATGAAAATACAGATTCATTCACATTAAAATTGAACAATGCTATTAATTGGCAACAAGTTTCACCACCATAGCGGATTAGCAGCGGAATGGGACTCGTCGGTGGAGTCAGATGTTGGAGGTTCCAATCAGAAGAATGCGAACATAAAATAAAATAAGTACCAAATTAGCTGAAATGGTTAGTTGTACCACATTCACAATACTCCTCACAGATCAAACTCAGGTACCAGACTGCAGATGAGGTATTTGTTATATAAGTTGCACTGTGCTGACCTGGCGAGTTGATTGGACAATACAGTCTCGCAATCTGTTCAGAATGAAACATTGTGCAGGCCACAGCAGTGCATTGATCTACAAAGTCAGACGAGATACTGGTGAGCCGTGAGGATCTGCTTGGTCCACAGAAATTCATTATTGCATAATCACAGAAGCATTTTTGGTTCAGCATGGGGAGCAGTATAAAACACCCCAGTTCACTGCTCAGTAACACCGAGTAAAATTGCTGCCCAGCGTGGGGCACCTTGCTGTCTACGCTGGAAGTGTCAGATTGTGCAGTTCTGATCCATTTCCAGCGTGATATCTCCATTTTCCAATAACCTGGGCTGCTGAGGTTGAGCAAATCACTGGCGAATATAGATGTTTGCGGAATCTGTTGAAATACAAATAAATGGGAGATGATTCCGATGTTGACGGGGGCACAGCAGCGGGGTGAAGATAAGAAACTATCTCATGGAAGAATGTCTTAACAGGTTTCAGAATTTTGAAATGATGTCATTTCGATAACATAGAATATAGAACATAGAAAAATACAGCGCAGTACAGGTCCTTTGGCCCTCGATGTTGCACCGATCCAACCACCTAACCTACACTGAGCCCACTATCCTCCATATGCCTATCCAATGCCCGTTTAAATGCCCATAAAGAGGGAGAGTCCACCACTGCTACTGGCAGGGCATTCCATGAACTCACGACTCGCTGAGTAAAGAATCTACCTCGAACATCTATCCTATACCTACCACCCCTTAATTTAAAGCTATGCCCCCTCGTAATAGCTGACTCCATACGTGGAAAAAGGTTCTCATGGTCAACGCTGTCTAAGCCCCTAATCATCTTGTACACCTCTATCAAGTCACCCCTAAACCTTCTTTTCTCCAATGAGAACAGCCCCAAGTGCCTTAGCCTTTCCTCATACGATCTTCCGACCATACCAGGCAACATCCTGGTAAACCTCTTCTGCACCCGTTCCAGTGCCTCCACATCCTTCCGATAGTATGGCGACCAAAACTGCACACAATACTCCAGATGCGGCCGCACCAGAGTCTTTTACAAATGCAACATGACCTCAGGACTCCAGAACTCAATTCCTCTACCAATAAAAGCCAGTACGCCATATGCCTTCTTCACCGCACTATTTACCTGGGTGGCAACTTTCAGAGATCTGTGTGCATGGACACCAAGATCCCTCTGCTCATCCAAACGACCAAGTATCCGACCATTAGCCCAGTACCCCATCGTTTTGCTACTCATTCCAAAGTGAATCACCTCACACTCACCAACATTGAACTCCATTTGCCACCTTTCTGCCCAGCTCTGCAGCATATCTATATCTCGCTGTAACCGGACACATCCTTCCTCACTGTCAACAACTCCACCGACTTTCGTATCATCTGCAAACTTGCTCACCCAACCTTCTAACCCATCCTCCAGGTCATGTAAAAAAATGTCAAACAGCAATGGTGCCAAAACAGATCCATGCGGAACACCGCTAATAACTGCACTCCAAGATTAACCTTTACCATAAACTACTACTCTCTGTCTTCTTCCAGCCAGCCAAATCCTAAGTCAAACCTCCAACTCACCCTCAATGCCATACTCCGTATTTTTTGCAGTAGCCTACCATGGGGAACCTTATCAAACGCCTTACTATAATCCATATACACCACATCTACCGCTTTACCCTCATCCACCTCCTTAGTCACCTTCTGAAAGAATTCAATAAGGTTTGTGAGGCATGATCTGCCCTTTACAAAACCATGCTGACTATTCTTGATCACATTATTCCAATCCAGATTTTAATAAATCCTCTCCCTTACAATTCTCTCTAAGACTTTGCCCACAACAGAATTCAGGATTACCTGCCTATAGTTACTAGGGTTATCCCTACTCACCTTCTTGAACAAGGGAACCACATTTGCTATCCTCCAGTCTTCTGGCACTATTCCTGTAGACAACGGGAACATAAAAATCAAGGCCAATGGCTCTGAAATCTCCTCCCTTGCTTCCCAGAGAATCCTAGGATAAATGCCATCAGGCCTAGGGGACCTATCTACTTTCACCCTTTCCAGGATTTCCAACAGTTCTTCCCCACATACCTCAAAGCCGTCCATTCTAATTAATTGTGACTCAGTATTCACATTGGCAACAATGTCCTGTTCCTGAGTGAATACTGACGAAAAGTATTCATTCAGTGTCTCCTCAATCTCTTCAGCCTCCACACGCAACTTCCCAAACTATCCTTGACTGGACCTATTCCTACCCTAGTCATTCTTTTATTCCTGACATACCAACAGAAAGCCTTTGGGTTTTCCCTAATCCTACCAACTAAGGACTTTTCATGTCCCCTCCTTGCTGCTCTTAGCTCTCTCTTCAGATCCTTCTTGGCTGCCTTATAACTCTCAATCGCCCCAGTTGAACCTTCATGCCTCATCTTTACATAGGCCGCCCTCTACCCTTTAACAAGGGATTTCAATTCCTTATTAAACCACGGCTCCCTCACACGACCCTTTCCTCCCTGCCTGACAGGTACATACTTATCAAGGACACTCAATAGTTGCTCCTTGAATAAGCTCCACATATCAATTGCGCCCTTGCCTTGAAGCCTACTTTTCCAAGGCAGGCATCCTAAGTCATAATTTCCCTGCCCACAGCTTTAACCCTTGCCCTGCAAGGCAAACGTATACCTCTCCATCACTAGAGTAAAAGCCACCGAATTGTGGTCACTGTCCCCAAAGTGCTCACCGACCTCCAATTCTAACACCTCGCCTAGTTCTTTACCCAGAACCAAATCCAGTATGTGCTCACCTCTTGTTGGCCTGTCTATATATTGTGTCAGGAAAACCCTCCTGCACACATTGGACAAACACCGACCCATCTCACGACCTTGAGCTATATCTTTCCCAGTCAATATCAGGAAAGTTAAAGACCCCAATAACAACCACCCTATTACTTTCACTCTTCTCCTGAATCATACTCGCAATCTTTTCTTCTACGTCTCTAAGAGTATTAGGAGGCCTGTAGAAAACACATAACAGGGTGACCTCACCTTTCCTATTCCTAACCTCAGCCCAAACTACCTCAGATGGCGAGTCTTCATCCATCGTCCTTTCCAAAGCTGTAATACTATCTTTAGCAAGCAATGCCATACCTCCCCCTCTTTTGACCCCACCTCTGACCCTACTAAAACATTTAAATCCTGGAACCTGCAACAGCCAATCCTGTCCCTGTTCTACCCATGTCTCCGTAATAGCTGCAGCATCGAAATCCCAGGTACCAACCCACGCTGCATGTTCACCTACCTTATTTCGTATACTTCTTGCATTGACGTATACACACGTCAAGCCACTTCCCAGTTTACAGGCACCCTCCTTTGAGATTGATACCATGTTCCTAACCTCCCTACACTCCAGGTCCTGCACCCTAAAGCTACAGTCTAGGTTCCCAATCCCCTGCAGAGTTAGTTTAACCCCACGCCTCCCAGAGCACTAGCAAACCTCCTCCCAAGAATACTGGTGCCCCTCAGGTTCAGGTGTAAACCATCCTGTTTATCGAGGTCCCACCTTCACCAGAAAGAACACCAGTTATCCAAAAACCGGAATCCCTTCCTCCTGCACCATCCCTGTAGCCAAACATTTAACTGTTCTCTCTCCCTATTCCTCGACTCTATATCACGTGGCACGGGTAGCAAACCAGAGGCAACAACTCTGTTTTTTCTAACTCTGAGCTCCCACCCTCGCTCCCTGAAAGCCTCCCTAACACCCTCAGCCCTCCTCCTACCTATGTCGGTGCCAATGTGGACCTCGACGTCGGGCTGCTCCCCCTCCCCCTTAAGGACTCGGAAAACACGATCAGAGACGTCACCTACCCTTGCACCTGGGAGGCAACATACCAAACGTGAGTCCCTCTTGCCCCCACAAAACCACCTAAATGTGTCCCGAACTATCGAGTCCCCAATAAATATTGCTCTGCTCAAATCATACAACATGGGCCAGTATTTCCAGGAATGATGGGTGGATGTGATATTGCTGTGCGTACAGATTGTAGAGAGTTTTGCATGAGCATATTTTTCTGCAGTGTTGTAATTAGGAGCGAGCTCGGCTGAGAATGTGTCTTATTAAGTGGGATGTCACAATAATGTGTCTCAGTGATATTTACATTTTGTTTAACAGATGGACAGTCTGCACGAGGCTTAGCTAGATTCCTACATCTACTTTATCAAATTTACTTCGTTAACTACCTACGACACCCCATTCTGTCCATCTCATTCAGCTCCATCACGAATCCCTCACCCACCATGACTGGATATATTCACAATAGCCCGAAAGCACCAATATTTTCCCTGAGACCTGGCATTATTGTCATCTATAAAAGGCCAATTAGTACAATTTTGCTTTTTCAATTGAGCTTTAACTTTCCAATGTACAGTTTACCCCGAACATGGCAGATAAGAGGCAAGTACACCACAATTTGTCCACAGGAGCAGATATGTCTCCGTTTATGGGCATGTGCTGAGGAGAATCATTCTCTTTTCAGACCATGCAACACCGCCAGATCCACTGAGCATGATCTGACTTCAACATGCAGCTTAGTGCAGTATCTATGATCTGAAAAATTCTCAGCAATACAGGGCAAGCACAAATTCCTTCCCGACTCTCCCAGGATAAGAGAGTCCATATTCTCGCTCCTCGCTCACACTCAGTGCATATCAGTTACAACACCTCCCCAGAACAAGGCTCATGCTCCACCACTACTGCATATAGAATTCTTCAGTTATATGCAATTTTATGATAATATATTTGTTGGATTTTAAACTGATCCTGCCAACTTCTCTCTTTAGCAATGATGATCATAACCACAGCACGTTTAGTCATGGCACAACAGTGAAATGGAGCTATCAATAGACAGAACCTGCACATGCTGTATCTGTTATATCACTTTGCTCCTCTCTCTCTTTCTCGACTATGCAGTACAGCTACATGGTTGTATAATGTTCCGGAGAATGTTGATTACAAAATTTTCTCGAACATGCCACTTCTAGAAGCTATTTATATGGTGTCGAATTATGGATTGTTCCAGGTAACGTTCCAAATAATCCCATGGTTCAGGAGAATATCAGTTTTCCAGTGTATAAAACATAAAGGACGAGAGAAGTGCAGCATTTTGTTTCCAAATCACACACATTTCAAAGCCATCATGAGGCCAATCAGCTCTTCATACCTGCCTCACCAATCAATAAGATCGGGGCAGATTTAACGGTGTCCTGAGCTTCATGTTACAGGAACCTTCAAACATAAAACACTCTGGGTTTCTGTCACTGACAGACAACAATCGGACACTTTTTATCTCATTTCACGCAAGTGTTCGACGGCCATGTCTGATGAGGACAGACGCTCCATTTAACATATTACATCAGATTTATGCTTTTAGGTAATCATAAGCAAACCTTACAAAGACCAATAAAAACTATACATGTAACGAATATGTTTACGAATATCCATTTGCTTTATGATGTCCGATCATAAATGGTAATTCTGGTTATTTCACTTGTCATAGCTTATTGTACTAATCCAAAGGCAACATCTCAACACTTGCATCATAGCAAAGTACAATTTGTCGTAGAAAACGTTTTTCGTTGTTTTCAACCGTTACCTTGATCATTATCTGATTTACAGTTCCTTGTTATCAAAGTTTCAATTTTACTTTGTCTTTGACTATTGCTGTCAAAACCAGTCACGCAGTCTCATACTCAGTTGGCTGGACGGCTGTTTTCTGATACAGAGGGAGTCCAACACTGCATGTTCAGTTCCCAATTCTGACAGTGGTTACGATGAAGGGACCATATTCTCAACCGCACACATTACGCGAGGGGTGGTGACCCGCAAGTTAATCCAACATCAGTGGTCTGTCTCTAATGGTAGAGCATTGCCATTTCACTGTAGAGAATTTGTTCCATCACTGTTAGCATTTGTAAATGTTATGAACATCATAATTTCTTTTTCCATTTTATTCCTCGATGTTTGAGTGATCTGCAGTTTCATTTTATACCACTGTCAGTAGCTTCCCCCACACTGCACGTTCCTGCACACTGCCTGATGGTCTGAGACTCCGTTGTCATTTATGAATCTCACTATCAATGCCTCAAAATTATTCAATTTCTCTGCTTCGAAAGGTCTCTGGAGAAGAACAGCTTCAAATATTCACAACAATCTGAGCAAGGAAAAAATGCCCTCGTCATGTCCGTAAGAAATAGTAGATGATGGTAAGCGAAAAATAAAGACAACAATGTGCCCATGAACTGTGATGTCAGTCAACTCTGTCGAAAGGACGTGCTACTGTAGCTGTTTTCAGGCGAACTGAGAACACATTCGGAGGACTGTGTGTGAAAGTTTTCTTTTGTGTCTCCTTATCTGAGCATGTGTATAATTACATTGGAATCAGTTCAGAGATGTTGCATTGTACTTAATCCTGGAACGAAGACTTATACTATGAAGGCTTGACAGAGTATCCTTGAGAGTGAATCTTATGGATTCAAACAAAATCTTGGGGAGAGTGAATCAATTGGATGCCCGATTGTTATTTATATATTTCAAATGTGCTGTCCTTCGGCTTTGGACTTTTTAAAAGGAAGGTTCGTTTGGTCATAAACGAGTTAGTTGTGACTGACAATACAAATCGGCTGAGTTGTTCTTGTCAGTGAACGCGACCCACTCTGATATCTATATTTGACGATATCATCGACCTGCGACAACGAAATCCTCTGGCCTCCCTGATTGCAATATTGCACAAAATAACACTTACAGGAATATAACTTGTTTACTTTTCAAAGACAGAGAATAAGAACAAAAAAATTAGAAACAAGAGTAATCGATTTAGCCCATCAATCTTTCCCCATTTTTAATAAGAGCAAGATTGGTTTACTCTTCGATTTAAACCCAATTTCTTTCAGTCCTTTTAACCACAACTCACCGATATGCCAATCATACATCCACCCCGTCCCCGAACAATTTTCGTGATCGAACCTCCACAACTCTCTGGACTTGGGAATTCCAGACATTCACTGTCTTCTGGGAGATTGCGTTCATTTGTATGTCAGTTTTAAACAAACGTCCCTTATTCAGTAACTGTTCCCCCGATTTCACTCAGGAATGGAAACACCTTATACAATCGGACTGGTCAAGGATAAAGCGAGGACTTCAGATGCTGGAGGTCAGAGTTAAAAAGTGTGTCGCTGCAAGCACCTCAGTTCAGGTAGCATCTGAGCAGCGGGACAGTCGATGATTCTGAAATTATCTCGTCACCTACCCTCTCAGGGCCCTTCTGTAACTTGTATGTTTTAGCACTACCTCCCCTCATTCATTTGATGCAAAGAATAAACGCTAAAATAGCTGTCAGCTGGCAATTGTTCATATAGTCACTAACCTTATCTATAGCCCCTGTCAGATTCCTTAAGTCCTTATTTCAAATTCCTCTTTTGTGTATGATTGTGCCGTCCGCAAACCCGGATACATATTGCACTCAATCCCACCGCTACGCCATCACCACTGTTCTGTACATAACGAATGACATTCGTGGTACTCCAGACGATACATCGTTTTAAACCAGTAAAGCCATATTAGTTCTGAATGTCCTTCTTCTGTGGGTTAACCAATCCTCATTCCATGCCCTGAACTCCTGACTGATGTGAGGACGTTCATTTTGTTCTAAAGCAACAGTGCTAACCACTGAGCCAACGTGCCGCCTTCCTTGCCCTGATAACGTTGAACATATTTTCTCTGATCGCTATGTAGTTTGTATCACTGAAAGACCAACAAGTACCTTCGCCGGTGAGGAAGGATGCAAAACACAAATGCAAATTCTCCGCCTGTTCCTTGTACCCAATTCCTCACTCACAACCTCCAATTATCCCATGTATACTTTACTGACTTTCTTTCTTCTAAGGCTCACACACATTCATCTTGAGGTTTTGTAAAATATATGTCGAAAATCACTTCCTGTTTGTTTCTATCTACCTTACCAAGTTACTCTCATTATATTTATTTTCTTTCTCCTTCAGTTTGAAACATCTACTTCTGGTTCCTATAATAGCAATCCCAAATCTGGCCTATTATAACGTTCACCAATTTGATATGTTTAGTTTGTGATTGAATGCTTTTATTGACAGTGTCTTTGAACAATGAGTAGTTCTCCTTCTGATCAAGATAAGAATGGTGCATCATACCCAATTTGCTTGACCGAAGTGCACCAAATGACTGTTATTAAGGCATTGGTGAGGGCACAACTAGAATATTATCTGCAATGTTGGTTAACTTTTCTGAGCTAAGATGCTTCAGCTCTCGGAGGAGTGCAGTGAAGATTTACGAGGCTGAAACCGGGGAGAGATTGATTATGTTATGATTGTTTTCTCTTGAGTTCAGATGAGTGACAGAGGATCACATAGACACTCGTAAAATTTTGACAGGAGTAGACAGGGTAGATGCAGGACAGGTGCTCCCAATGGTGTCTGTGTCCAGAACAAAGAGTCGCAGGCTGAGTTTTCGGGTCTGGAACATTTTGGATGCACATAAGGAGGCATTGTCAAAACTCAGATTAATGAGCCTGTGGAATTCATTACCGCAGGAATTAGTTGATGTGAAATCAACCAACGTACTCAAAAGATAGTTGGATATTGCACATGGGGAAGATTACGGTTTGAAAGCAGGTTCAGACTACTGATTGGGTTGATCAGTAATGATCATTACGAATGTTGGAGCCTCCTTCTGCTCCTATCTTCTATGATTTATACTTTTCTATTTTATTTCCAGGAATTGAATTTATCAGCCTCTCCAGCTCTGATTTAATCGCAACTCCAGGCATATAGTCATTTGATTATGTCTTAAATGCACTCTGAAGTGATCAAGAAAATAATGCAATGGTCTCAAGCAATTGCGAGGTCTGAAAGTCTAAGCTCAGACAGAAAACCCAGCTGCGAAAAGGGAACCGTAATCTGAGCCCTTTTGACAGCGCAGAGACCTCCTTTCTAACGTCTGACTTCAAGTGACAACATTTAATGAGCTTCCCCACAGACTGCACAGGAAAAGGAAAATGATCAGAGAATTCAAACCATTGAACATTTGCCATTGCATGGACATTGCTGCACAGCATCTCAATGCACTATGTGCTAATCCCTAAACGCGACTGATTAGTGAAGGAAGAACACAATTAAATTTCGAATAGGAATCACTCCTATGGTCCATAGATCTTGCTTCCCATTTCAAAGTGTTGATGAATTATCCTTTTATCTCCACATCGTACTCCTGCTCTCTGTCCATCCATTTTTTTTCAATAAACCAATCTACGTGATTCTACTTCGCACTCAGTGCCTGGGATTCCACAGCCTGACAAGGTAACAAATGTCCAATGAATCAGTCTCTCAGTGAAGGATCTATTAAAATCAAAATAATGAATGGCCTGCCTATACATAAGACTGCAGCTCCTTCTGTTAGACGTCCAAGCCACGGAATGATTATCGCTGCTGAAAACGTGTTGCTGGAAAAGGCCAGCAGGTCAGGCAGCATCCAAGGAACAGGAGAATCGACGTTTCAGGCATAAGCCCTTCTTCAGGAATGAGGAAAGTGTGTCCAGCTGACGAAGATAAAAGGTAGGGAGGAGGGACTTGTGGGACGGGCTTTGCAAATGCGATAGGTGGAAGGAGGTCAAGGTGAGGGTGATAGGCCGGAGTGGGGTGGGGGCGGAGAGGTCAGAAAGAAGATTGTAGGTTAGGAAGGTGGTGCTGAGTTCGAGGGAATGATTATCGCAGTTTTCATTCGGTCTCACCGTTTCGAATGCTATAGATTTTATTGAAATCTTCACTCGGTTTCATGGAATAGAATCTTTACTGGGTGATAACAGGCAATTTGGCCCAAGAAGTCCACTTCATCCCTCTTAAGCGTAACCCAACCAGATCAATTCCCGAAACATATTGATCTAGATTTGTTCTACGCAACCGTGAACATTTAGGGCAAGTTTGCATGGCAAATTCACATGACCTGCACATTTGTGGACTGTGGGGTAAAACCCATGTAGACACAGGGATACGATCCTAACTTCACACAGAAAGTTGGTCAAGGCTAGAATCGAATGCATATCAGTGGCACTGTGGAGCATTTGAGTTATACACTTAGCCACCGTGCCAATAATACTAACGTACTGGCCTAGCCCACAAAATGTCCCCTCATAGGAAAAAAAGACTGTCATCCGAATGATCCGTCAGATCACCATATGCTGCATCCCCCTTGATCACGTATCTCCTTTATAACGTGAGGTGAATGAAATTGCACACAATATTCAATGATATTCAAGAAAATGTCACAGCTATACAGTGTTACAACATGGGTGTAAACGCTTCTGCTTATTTGAATCTTAACCACCAGAAAGCTCACTCTGCCTCATGAACAGTTCAAGTGAGTGACTTTGTGAAGAAAGCAAGTAACACTTTATTATGTATCGCTGCGAAACACAAGAACGTTAAAAACCAATTACCTCAAATGTAAATGCCCTTTGTCTGATAACACTTGTACCTCCCACTCTCGAACAATATAATGATTCGATAAATAAATCCGACCAAGTTTTACCAACGAAATCAAATTTACAAACCTGGCAGGAGTTGCTTTACCCTTGGTATCTTCGTTTGTACTTTCCTGGATCTTTTCTTCGGTCTTCTGTCTGATAACATTCATTTGAAAATTCACTTTTCAGAGAGCGGCACTGCAGGCCATATATTAGTTGGTGCTCTGTGCCGCTCGTCTAACTGTTCAAAATGCCCAATTTCATATACCCGAACCGTCGAACTGCCTCATCAGTTTGATGTCATCCTGAAAAGTAAAAATCAAATTTGGTTGTATTTTGGTAACTCGGAGCATAATTTTAACTGATTGGGTAAATTTGAGCTTTTTTTTTAAGGCAGCAACACAGCCTCAGATATTTCTTTCACAACCAAATGTTACATTTTTAAATCTTCAGCACACTCTATGTTTCTCTAGGTCCTTGCCCGCTTCCATAATCTCTGAAAGGTAAGAAACAGCCCTGCATCTTCATAACACATTCCTCCGAAGGAAAAAAAATCATGAACCATCATAATGAAAAGAAGGTGACATATTTTTCCTCTACTACTGAACCACATTACCATTACAAACATATAACTTTAATATTAATTCATATTAACTTCCATACACACAGATACATAATTTATTCTTTATTAGCAAATTCACGCTAATGCAACTGCTATTACTACTTTCATGTGTAAAAAAAGGTCTTTAAAAAAGGTTTTGTGATTTACACATGAAAGAAGTGAAACTATCACTGTATGCTCACAGATGAAAGGCTTAACAGACAATCAATTTTTCAATGTATAATTTCAGTTACATCACACTGTAAATTGTTGCTATAAATTCTGTGTTACAATCGAGCCCTCCACTGTCACCTGATGAAGGAAAGTCGCTCTGAAAGCTAGTGTGCTCCCAATTAAACCTGTTGGACTATGACCTGGTGTTGTGTAATTTTTAACTTTGAAGTTTGGGACAAACTTCTGACATAATCCTCTTATTCTCCAAAAACGAAGAACTGCCTCCTTTTTCGAGGTTGATGGTGGAAATTCCACGATGGCCTTTGTCTTTGCATTCCAACGGGTCAACATTCCATGACAATTGTCATGTCCCAAACACGTCAACTCTGCTGTCGCAAATTCAGTTTTGTTTAGAATTATTCTCAATTTTGCGTCTCTTAATTAAAGATCTCTGCTAACTGGGCCGTGTGCTCTTCCCAGAACTGAGTAAAGATGACTAAATCGTTCAAGCAGAATCCACAGTTTGTTAGCCCACATACAACTCTGTTCAAAAGTCTTTGGAATGTGGAGGTTGCGTTCCTCATTCCAAAGGGTATCACTTTGAATTGATATAGCCCATTTGGGTTTACAGAGTCAGAAAGTTCTTTCGTCTTGTCTGAGAATATACTTGCTAATAACCACACAGTAAGTCCAACTTGAAGATGTAACCAGCTTGTCCATCTTTTTCGATGCTGTCCTCCAATCTTAGTATTGGGTGCCGGTCCAATTCCTTACAGTGTGGAACTTCGGATAATCCACGCAAAATAATTGATTTCATCAGGTTTGGTGACCAAGGCGATCAGTGAACTCCAGTCTATCTGACTCAGTTCGATGATATCTTTGATGAGCATGGCTTCCACTTCTTTCTGGACCGATCTGGCTTAAAAATATTAAGCCAACAGCTGTTGGTTTTATCGAAACGTTTTCCCGTCATCGATCTCATGCACAAAGCATTATCCCTCCCGTTATTCCTACATATTTCTTCATAATGCTGTTAGAAACCTTTCAACTACTGTCTTTCCTCCGAGACAGATAGGTTGCTAACCTATCACACTCTTGAAGGACCTCCTCATAGTTGAACATTCTTGGAGGCACATAAAATTCTACAATATCTGGATAGGATTCTTCACTGTGTGAGCAGTAACTAACATCTGATTCTCCACTTCTTTCTCTCTAGTATAGTACAGTTTCAACATTTTCGATTCTAATTTTTCCCCCATATCACATCTTTACTTGATAATTCACCGGAATCATTTTTTCTATTTCAGTTTGATGGGAATACTAAACCAAGCTATCAAGTATCTTCAATTTTAAGTGTTGATGAATTTGCACCAGAAGTGCATTGACAGAGGTTCAGAACCACCAAGAAGGAATCAAATCAGAATCATGTTGATTTCGAAAGCATTAAGCATATTGCCGTTGATAGACGCGTGTTAACTTGAAAGTAGCAGTCCTGGTAACAGTATGAACACGTCATCATCTCAGAAAACCGTCTGATCTGAGCCTTTATTTGCTATCGGCTTCATTTCACGATTTGAACAATTTAGTGCAGTTTAGCTAACTCACGTATTCGATTAATGTCTCCCTCACCTCTGATACATAACCTAAGTGTGCAATCTACAAATTGCCTCCTCATCATTGCTAATGAATAATTTCAAAGTGCCCCTCACTTCATGACTGTATATTAACAAAAGGAATGAACTGCATAGATTCGTTTGCGGCAATTCTGATGGAAAAAATAAGAATACGACACTTTTATACCAGTCATTCGGGTAATCCTGCTAACAGTATGCTCTCAATATGGTATTCAAGTTCTGATGCCACCTTTCTAAAGTTCCTTGGGATTTATGATGATGCGCACTGGATTACAGTGTTGTGTGCCTTAGCTATCCATAGCCTCCTTAAACAGCTTAACAGTAACTTTTGACCCATTTTCCGACTGAATCTCTCTGTGTAGCCCATACCCAGGTGAAGGAAGATACTAACTCCTCGACCACATATTTCCCCTGATAATCTGAAATGGAATTTCCTCTGGAAACCTGGTAGACAGATCCATTATGGGTAATAAGTACTGGTTCCGAATTTTTGTTTTCAGAAGGTGGCCTGCGCAATCAATTGTAACCCGCATGAAAGGATCATCAAATGCAGAAATTGGCAATATATTTGCTGGATTTTTTATGGCCTGTGGCCTTCCAATAATTTGACATGCATGACTTGTACGACAAGGTTTTACAGCGTCCTTGTGCATTCCACGCCAATAAAAATATTTTTGTACATAAGCCTGTGTCTTTCGTTCTTAAAAATGTGTTGCTCGAAAAGCGCAGCAGGTCAGGCAGCATCAAAGGAGCAGGAGAATCGACATTTCGGGCATGAGGCCCTGTTCATGAATGAGGAGGGTGTGCCAAGCAGGCTAAAATAAAAGGTAGGGAGGAGGGACTTGGGAGATGCTGCCTGACCTGCTGTGCTTTGCCAGCAACACATATTTAAGCTCTGATCTCCAGCGTCTGCAGTCCTCACTTTCTCCTGTGTCTGTCGTTCCCCGAATTGACTCTGTACAAGTAGTTCATGGTCTACACGTAACACTTTCTCTCTGCCTGTCTAAAACACAATCTGGTGCATTTCTGCGCATTTGTCCTCTGCATTCACCTGCCGTGGTTTCTATTCCCGTCTTAGGATTCTGTATTTCAGGTAATGACTCTCAGGAGTTATCTCTACCTCTTTTTAAGTGTACGCATCCACATCTGTATATCCATCGCTATTTCCTTCTGTTGCAAGTCCTTTAGCCTTTCAGGACGAAACACTTCTGTCTGACCCTCTGCTTGTTCAAGTTAATCGTGCAACATTACATCTAACAACGTGTCCGTTAAGAGAAGTTCAACTCCTTCTTCTCTCTTGAATGTTTGCTTCGTGCTATGACTTGATACCGGGATCTGGTTACTAAACAGCCTGAGAAAATACCAGGACAATTTTGTTTCATCTCCTCCATTTCTGATCCTCCTTCAGCTTCTCCACTCCAAATTTGGATCTGGCTAAAGGATTCCCAAGAATCAACTGGATTCCTGGAACTGACAGTCTGTCAATCACCCCCATTGTTACTTGCCCAGACTTGAGTTGGTAATCCAACATGATTTTACATCCGGGAAAGCTAAATTCCTGTCCAGCTATCCCACAATTTACCACAATCTCAGGTAACAGACCAGGAAAATGGCACATTCGCCCATCTCTTATTGTTCAAGACTGTTTAGATCCTGTATCTCTCAAAATACCTTTAGTCCGTCTCCCCCGCTGTTTCTGAGTAAAACTTAACCACACAGACCAAGTCTTCATAGAGATCAGGTACTGTCTCCATACACAGCCTCTGCTTAAACGGTACATTCCCTTGCTGCTCCTCGGCTCTTCCAGGGAATTCTTTTACGTCTATCACACATGCCTCTCGCTCAGCTTCTTTTATTACATTTTTTACAAACGCACTATTCTGTGATCTTCACTGTCCCACTTTACTACAGTGAAAAGTCCTGAAGCCTTTCACATCATTTCCACCATCTCGGCTTTCATTTCTGACTTGTGGTAAACCCTTTCCAGTATTCTCCTCTGTTTCTTTCGTCGTGTAGGATCTCCCCATCTTCCAATTTCTATCCCTCACAGAATGAAATTGTAAACGAAGCCTGTATTATGCACAAGCATGTTTTTCTTTGCTATTTCAGCTGCCCTTCTCGCTTCCTGAAGTGTTAATCCTCCACGAGAATACTTATCATTTCTCGCAGTGACCATTTACGCCGACAGCAGACTGAACTTTCTCACAGCCTAATAGGTCAAATCTGTCTTTCAAACCCACACACATCTATCAAAATGAATATACTTAAAGCTTTTGAAATCAGCATCATTATGACTTGGTCCCTTCTTTATGTTTCTGAACCGCTGTTTATGCACTTCTGGTACCAATTCGTATGCACTTAAAATAGTCTGTTTGACCTTTTCATAATCTCTAGCTCCCCCCCCCCCTCCCCATCTAACAGCATGGAAAATATCTCACTTGTTCTGCCTACCAGTTTAATGTGTCTGAGCATTACTCAAAAATCTTCGGACCACACGATCTGCCCAGCCAATTTTACGTTTGCATATCTCAATAACTTCCTCTTTTAATCTCCATCCCTTTAGCTTCGCTTTGCTGACGAGGTCCTGAACTCTCAATTTCAAATTCTTTCTCTCTTTCTTTATCCTCTCTCTCTTTCGCTCTTACTATCTCTTTCACTTCTCTTTCTCTGTTTCCCTTTTTTATCTTCAAACTCCATTTTCCTCACTCGTAATTTAAGTTCTTCTAATTGAACTGCACTTGCCTGTTTTTCTGACACACATCAGTGTTTGAGTGACTACCTTATATTTTTCGCTTTACTTTTGTCCTTCGTTAAATGAAATCTAACTTCTTTGTTAATTCTGAAAGTATGGCACTTTTCTTTCCTTCCAAACTTTCTTGCTGGAAAAGCACAGCCTACCAGTCTGCGTCTGAGCAACAGGAGAGACGACGTCTCGAGCATAAGTCTGATAGTCTGTGCTTTTCCAACACCACACTCTCATCTCTAATCTCCATCATCTGCAATCCACACTTTGTCCTTCCCAACATGGTTAGAAAATTTGGTAATTATCTTCAAAAACTATAAACTATTTAGCAATTTTAAGTGACATTTTATTCACTTTTAAATTAACCAGCCAAATGTCTTCAGCCTGCTGGCGTGGGCGGCATGGTGGCATAATGCTTTACACTGCTGTTTCACAGTCCCTGAAACCCGGCTTCAATTCTCACCTCAGGCAACTGTCTGTGTGGAGTTTGCATATTCTCCCTGTGTCTGCGTGCGTTTGCTCTGGTTTCATAGCAGAGTCCAAAATATGTGCAGGTTCGTTGAATTGGCCACGCTAAATTGCCCGTAGCGTTTGGTGTAGTGGAATGGGTCTGCGTGGGTTGCTCTTCGGAGGGTCGGTCTGGACTTATTGGGCCGAAGGCCTTTTTCCATACTATTAGTGATCTAATCTAATGTCTCCACTCTGTTTTGTTTAAAGTTCGAGCACACTATACTGTAAGTATTTAAATCTAATTACTTTTTTCGTATCCCAAATCAGTTCAAACCTCTCCAAATCTCAGTCAGGATCTGTCCAAACCTGTTCAAATTGTTGACGCAACCCCTCAAAGTGTTACACCATGGTGTAAACACCTCTGCTAATTTAAACTAGCCACACAGAAAAGGTTGACCTCACGTCATAATCTTTTAAAATTCAAGAGGAAATAAACTATCCCAGAGGTCGATATTTAAAGTAAAAATTTAAAATTTTGTTACTTAAATCCAACAGAAAATATTGAAACCAAAAACTATTTGACTTCCTTGCTCTTAAACATATCTTTTACCTCCCACTCTGCAACACTGGTCTGACTAAATGACAAAAATTCCCGATTTAAATTGATACAAAAAAATCACGTTGAAAAACTGCTTTCAACTTTGTTGATTCTCCATTGTAGATTTTCCTCTGTCGTCTTTCCGAGTTCGGCTCCGTAGTTCTGCTGCCTACACCTCTTATTGACAGGTACCTTTCACAGAACTCTTCAACTATCAGTCTATCTTTGTGCATGCCCTTGGCAGTTATTCTTTGAACAGGTCACAAATTCCGGTTTTATACCCAAAACGTGTCATAGTTTCATTGGTTGCCATATTATCAAAACACTAAATTCTGTTTTGATTGAATTTTGGTATCTTGGGGCATAATTTTTACTGATTGGAAAATCTTCAATCTGTCTTTGTCTAATGACAGCTCAATTGCAGGTGTTTGTTTCAACAAAGTGTTCTATTCTTACTGCGTTCAGGACTCTCTGTGCTTTGTCATTACTTTCCTGCTATTCAATTCTCTTCAAGGTATCATGGATCTCTACACCTTCATAATAATTGGTTCGCAGTCTGCCCCACTTAGCACCGTAGTAGTGCGAACACAGTACTCTGAATGTTCGTTTGGAGACGAAGGCTTGACTATGTCTTTACAGAAATAGTGTAGTGGTAACTTTTAATCCGGGTTTTGTTGGAACGGTTGTTACCGATTTGGAGGCAGAATACTTAAGAGAAAGGAGATTTAGAGTTGTAAACAGTTGCCGTTAAATTTTTACTTTTTGAATTTTGGAATTCATTGGTAATTTTTCCTTGAAATAGTGAAATTTCAGAATTCGCTGTCTCTCATATTCCGATAGATCACAAAGCGACGTGAAGCTTTCTAGGTGCTTGTTTGAATTAACAGAGTGGGTTACCGCCGTGTCATTTCATTTGTTGGTCTCGCATCTGTGATTTGTATGAGTTTAGACAGAGCGAGTCTGAGAGTTGGACAGATTTTAATGGACTTGAGCTATGAAAGAACCCAGCAGGTTTAATCACTTGCCGATTAGTGCACTAGATATTTAAATAAAGCGTAGGCCATGCGACTAATGTACTTGTGGTTTGTTGTGCTTGGTTGAGGAAAACGTAAGGGAAATGGATCTTCAAATTGCCAGGTTCTGGATTTTGAAGATAATTGTCAACTTTTCCCACAATGTTTGGAAAGACAGAAGAATGCCAAATGTACAAAATTTGCAAATAGCTTAGAATTTGATCTAACGAGGAATAGAAATGTAAATCTAAAATTGTTAGGGAGGTAATAAAGCACTTAGGTTTGCCTAAGAAAGAAACAAGTGCAGCAGATTGAGCAAAAAAAACGCATTTGAGCAAAGTCGACATAGAAATAATGAAAGTGAGAAAACAGTCGGATCTGAGCAAAGAGAGAGAGAGGCAACGGATAGGAAAAGAGAGAGAGAGAAAGGGTGAGTGAAATTGAACTTCAGAAGTTGTGAATTAGTCAAGAAATTTAAGTAAATAGGATGGAGTTGAGGAGAGAATTTACTGATATACACAAGTATGTTAAAACATTGCCACATTTTGATAGAAAGATGTTCAAAACTTCTTTATTTCGTTTGCAAAATTATCTCGGCTGATGGAGTGGTCATATAACTTGTGGTTAATGCCAATTCAGACTAAGTTGGTAGACAGAGCTCGTGAGGTTTTTACAAAGTGGTTAGAAGAGGGACCAACAGATTATTAATCGGTACCAGAAGCGTAGAAACATCGGTTCAGAAATATAAGGGAGGAAATAGGTCATACTGATATTAAGTTTGAAAGAATCAAACATAATATGTTTTGCAAATTTTTGCGGGCTTTAAAAATAGGTGAGAGCAACGAGGCTTCGAAAGAGGTGATTCTTGTGGAGAAGTTTAAGAAACTCACTTCCAGAGCTGGCAAGTATTCATGTCCAAGAACAGAAAGTTCAACAATTGAGAACAGTGGCAGAGAATGCAGGCGAATATGCATTGATGCATTTGGCAATCTTTCAATTCAAGTAATATTTTCACTCAGGGAGGGACAGAAATTGTGAGAAGGGGAGATGCTGCAGATCAAAACGAAGAGTGAGCACACTGTCCATTGTCTTCCACAGATTTATCAAAAATGCCAAGAAGTTGTAAGTGAGGTGTGAAAGGCCTCAGGTATTTTCACTGCAGGGGAGTTGGACACAAAATTACAGTGTTGAGTGTGCAAAATGTGGACTAGCAAAAGGTGTTTTCACTGGCCGAACATGCAACACATAAAGGAACAATGCTGTCCATTAAAGAAAGGCAGTGTGGGAAAAGATGTCGTGAAAGATTATAAGCCAGTGGAATTAGTGAAATGCTTGAACAAAACCCCAAGAAGAGCCGGGGAGATGCAGGAAAGTGCACAACCTCGACAGTGGCTGGGTATACAGTTAGTACCTGATCTCGAGAAAGACTTTGCCTTTGTCGGTTACGTTTCCTCAGAAAGCAAGGGGGCGGGTGTGAATGGAAAGAATTTATAATTTTGAGCGTAATATGACATAATCAGTTTTTAATCGCAAGAGATGAACGTATTTTCACACATTCTGACTTGTTAACCGAGAGAGTACTGAATTGTGGGATAGACGGACAGGCAATAAGCGTCTCCCTATACGTACGATCAAGTTGGCCTGCCAAATCATACGAGCAAAATAAAAGTGGGAATGAATAACAGTGTGACAGTTTCAGGTTTACATGTTTTCATAGGAACGATTTCGCAGAATCCAAGGTCGGAGTGACATTCTTGTTATGGAAAAACGAAATGAATGCCACTGAACAGAGTAGCCAAAAGAAACATAACCTGGACTTTTATTTTCAGTCGGTAAGATAACAAAATTCCACTATCATATTCACGACACGAAGCAAAAACGAAAGTGAAAGCCGCAGGAGTGGAGGTTCACTGAGAGGACACCCTGTTTCATGTAGTGGTGAGGGAAAAGCCTGAACAGGCAGAGGGTGAAGCAGAAGTGCTTACATCTGAAACGCTAATGGATTTACAAGTGAAAGACGAGACAATAAAAGACACACATAATGGCGATTAATTAGAAAAGGAACCGAAGGCATTCCTGAGTGTTATTTTCTTAAGGATTGAATCCTAAGACGAAAATGGAGACTATGGCAGGTTAATAAAGAGGAGAAATGAACAGAGGTGCACCAAATTGTGTTGCTGGTAACACACAGATGAGAAATGGGTAGCACATCAATTACTAGGAGATCATCAGTGTAAGGAAGTATCAGGCTAAAGTAGAAAAGCATTTCTATTGGTGTGGAATGCACAAGGATGAGTTTAAATTTTACTGTACATGTCATAAGTGCCAAATGGTAGGTAAGTCTCAGGCAGCAATAAAAGCAGCACCATTGTTGCTAATTCCGCCATTCGAAGAACTTTTCACGCTATTTATGGTTGATTGTGTAGGTCTCCTTCTAAAAATTAAAAGTGGGAACCAGTATTTGCTCACCATTGTGGATATGTCTAGCAGATTTCCTCAGACAATTCCATTGCACAATATGAAGGCGGAAAGTGTGGTAGAGGAGATGGTAGCTTCCTTCAGGTTGTATGGGTTACCCACAGATATTCAATCAGACCAAGGTTGTAATTTTTACTTTTATGCTATGCAAGGAAGTCATGTGTAGTTGAGGCAAGTAGCACTTTAAATCAAGTGCGTATCATCCTGAACCCCAGGGAGCTTCAGAAAGGTGGAATCAGATCCTGACGGCCATGTAAAAAGAGTACTGTCAGGATTACCCGAATATTTCGAATAAAGGTAATCCACTGTACTATTTCCCATTGGGATGCTCCAGAATGACAGACTTTGTTGACTGACATTTATTTAATATTTGGACATGACGTGAAAGGGCAGATGAAATTAATTAAAGAGAAAATTGGAGGAGTCATGTACAGTGAAGAAGGTTTCCTCAGATTAAAATGGGATCTTGATTCAATGGGCCAATGGAATAAGGACTGGCAGATGGAGTGTAAATTAGATAAATGCAAGTTGCTGTACTTTGGAAATGCGAAACTGAGCAGGATTTAATGGTAACATCGTCCGACGAGTGTTGTTGAACATAGAGACTTCGGATTACAGACTCAATGCTCATTGAAAGTGCAGTCACGGGTAGGACTGTGAAGAAGGCGTTGGGTATGCTTGTTTTATTGGTCAGAGTATTGAGTATATGAGTTTGGAGGCCATGTTGCAGCTGTACAGGACGTCGTTCTTGCCAATTTAGGGAATATTGCACGCAATTCAGGTCTTCATCCATTCGGAAGGATGTTGTGAATCTTGAAGGGTGCAGGAAAGATTTACAAAGGTGTAGCCAGAGTTGGACGTTTGAGCTACAGGGAGAGGCTGAACAGACTGGCGTTATTTCCCTGGAGCTTTGGAGGCTGAGGGCAGACCTTGTAGAGGTTTATAAAATCATGAAGTGCGTGGCTATGATCAATAGCGTTAGGACATGGGGTCAACCCTCCTGCTTAATCTAAACCCAGCAACACAGAAAAAAAATCCCCTGCAGTCATATGCAAAACTTCGAATGGCCTGGAAATATTCAAAGTTTAAAGTAATCATTACATTTTTAAAATTATAACCGAGACTCATTAACTAACAACTGCTTCCAATTCCTTCCTCTAACTTTTTTTTACCTTGTGTTCTATGATACTAATCCAATAAAAATCGCAATTCAGATCCACAGAAAAATTCAAGCTTATAATTCAGCCAGCGGTCCAATGTTCCCTTTATCTGCTTCGGTAGTTTCGTTCTCCAGGTCAGTGTTGAGATTTTCCCCTGTTGCAAACTCGTTCTCAAGACAGATACCTCGGAGCGGGTCTGACGACCATCCGACATCTGTTGGTCTGGTAGCAGTTCTCCTCCCAACTCTTCAATTTTGCCTTTCTTATTTGCTAAACCACCCGATGTTGTGAATGGCATTTAAGATTGTCAATTTCCTCCCTTCAAACTTGATTGGAATTTGATATTTTTCGAGAATTATTTTAAACTGGTTATGTAGACTCTGTTTTGTAGTTTCCAGGCAACAAGCTACTCCCGTGGCTGGAGTACATGATGAATTGTGTATTAATGATAACACTTGGTGCTGTCACTGGTAGCTTTTTCCTCTCTTTAAGGTACAGTACACCTACATCTTGATAACATCTCCCCTTAAGAAAAGAAATAATCATTTTTTTGAAAACATGGCATCATATTTTCTTCTTTACTTTTTAAACATATTAACCGAGCATACAGGTAACTTTAATATAAGTTCACGTTGATTTCTTCCCAGGTATCTCTACAAGTATAACATTAAATAAATACAAATCACATCTAAACTCTATCAATTAAATCTGCGATGATGCATCTATGTTTACATTCTTACGACCTGCAACGTGTATGAATATTGAATTTGAAATCTGCAATGTAAGAAACGAACAAAATGGTCTCATATCCTTATCGTTAAAATGTTCTAAAATGTAAGCGGATTGTGGTCCGTGTACACAACTCCCTCTGACATACTGTTCGTGACATACAAATTAAAATGTGCAAAGGCCAGATACAAACTCAGTAGTTCCTTTCGATTGCGGAATATTTTCTCTAGTGGATGTTGATCTTCTTCGAAAAGCAACCAACTGACAGTTCAGTCCCATTATGATCATGCTTCAACTCCTATGTCACCAGCACCAATGGCAGCTTAAAAAATTTTGAAACGTTTGGTGTACATAAAACTGTTTTGGTGGTAATTATCCATTTCAAATTATCTGATGCCTCTTGGCATGTTTCTGTCCATCAAAACTTTGTGTTCTTCTTCAGCAAATCACATTTCGGAGCCACTACACAGCTAAAGTTTGGAACAATCTTACAATAGTATCCGCTGATTCCTAAGTTTCGAAGCACCTCTTTTTTCAAGATCTACCGTGGAAATTCTTTGACGTTTTTCGTCTTTGCCTTCCGTTGTGTCAACCTTCCATGACTTATGTTAAGTCCCAAGGACGTCACCTATGCTTTCGTGAATTCAGTTTTGATTTAAGTTTATCACCAGTTTTGCTTCTATGTAGTGGTTCGAAGAGCTCTGTCAATTGTACCATGTGAACATTCCAGGACTGAGTAAAGATCACTACATCTCCAAATAGACTGCACTGTTTGTTAACCCAGCTATAGCTCTGTTCATGAATCCTTAGAATGTGACCGGTGCGTTCTTCATTCCAAAGGGCTTCACTTTAAACTGATATGACCTATTTTGCGTTACAAACGCGGAAATTCCTTTTACCGACTCTGATAAATGTACCTGATTGTAATAATGGAATAAGTCGAACATGGTGATATGACTGGCCTGTCCAACTTTCTCGACAAAGTCCTCCTATCTAGGAATAGATACTCCAAATTTGTAACGGTGTTGATCATCCAATAATTCACGCAGATTCATTGAGTCCCATCTGGTATGGGAAATAACAGGATTCAAGAACTCCACTCGCTCTGGGATGATTCAATGATATCTTCGTGGAGCATGGCCTCAACATCTTTCTGCACCTTTCATGCTTATCAGAGCAGTATTTCATATATACTCATAGAGTCATGGAGATGTACTGCATGGAAACAGACCCTTTGGTTCAACCCGTCCTTGCCAGATATCCCAACCCAATCTCGTCCCACCTTCCTGCACCCGGCGCATATCCCTCCAAACCTGTCCTATTCATATACTGATCCACATGCCTCTTAAATGTTGGAATTGCACCAGCCTCCACCACATCCTCTGGCAGCTCATTCCATGCACGTACCACCCTCTGCGTGAAAACTTTGCCCCGTAGATCTCTTTTATATCTTTCCCCGTCACCCTAAACCTATGCCCTCTGTTTCTGGACTCCCAAACTCCAGCGAAAAGACCTTGTCTATTTATGCTATCCAAGCACGTCATAATTTTGTAAACATCTATAAGGTCACAGCTCAGCCTCCGACACTCCAGGTAAAACAGCCCCAGCCTGTTCAGCCTCTCCCTGTATCTCAGATACTCCAAACCTCGCAACTTCTTCGTAAATCTTTTCTGAACACTTTCAAGATTCACAACAACTTTCCGATAGGAAGGAGATCGGAACTGCACACAATATTCCAACAGTGGCCTAATCAAGGGCCTGTACAGCCGCAACATGTCTTCCGAATTCCTGTACATAATACTTTGACCAATAAAGAAAAGCATACAAAACATCTTCTTCAGTATTTTATCTACCTGCGACTCCACTTTCAAGGAGCCATGAACCAGCACTTCAAGATCTCTTTGTTCAGCAACACTCCCTTGGACCTTACCATTAAGTGTATAAGTCCTGCTCAGATTTGCTTTCCCAAAATGCAGCACTCGTATTTAGCTGAATTAAACTCTATCTGCCACCTCTCAGCCCATTGGTCCAACTTTTCCAGATCCGGTTGTAATCTGAGGTAACCCTCTTTGCTGTCCACTACACCTCCAATTTTTGTATCATCTGCAAACTTACTAACTGTACCTCTTATGCTCGCATCCAAAACATTTATGTAAATGACAACAAGTAGGCGGCCCAACGCTGATCCTTGTGGCACTCAATTGGTCGCAGTCTGATAAACAACCCTCCACCAGCACCCTCTGTCTTCTACCTTTGAGCCACTTCTGTATCCGAATGGCTAGTTCTCCCTATATTCCATGAGACCTAATCTTGCTAATCAGTCTCCCATCGGGAACCTTGCCTGACACCTTACCAAGTCCATATTGATTACATCAACTGCTCTGCCCTCACGAATCTTCTATGTTACGTCTTCAAAAAACTCCATCAAGTTTGTGAGACATGTTTTCCCACGCACAAAGCCATGTTAACTATCCCTAATCAGAATGGAAAAATGTGTTGCTGGAAAGCGCAGCAGGAGGTCAGGCAGCATCCAGGGAGCAGTAGAATCGACGTTTCGGGCATAAGCCCTTCTTGAGGAATCCGCCTATCCCTAATCAGTCCTTGCCTTTCCAAATCATGTAAATCCTGTCCCTCAGGATTCCCTCCAACAACTTGCCCACCACCGATATCAGAATCACCAGTCTATAGTTCCATGACCTATCCTTACCGCCCTTCTTGAACAGTGGCACCACGTTTGCCATTCGCGAGTCTTCCAGCAACCGCTGTGACTTTCAATGATACAAATATTTCAGCAAGAGTCCCAGCAATCACTTCTCTAGCTTCCCACAGAGCTCTCGGGTACACCTGATCAGGTCCTGGGGATTTACCCAACTTGAAACGTTTCACGACATCTAGCACTTGTTCCTCTGTAATCTGGACATTTTGCAAGGTGTCACCATCCATTTCCCTACAGTCTATATCTTCCATATCCCTTTCCACAGAAAAGCCTGATGCAAAATATTCATTTAGTATCTCCCCACTTTCTGTGGCTCCACAGAAAGGCGGTCTTGCTCATATTTGAGGGCCCTATTCTCTCCCTAGTTACCCTTTTGTCCTTAATATATTTGTGAAAATCCTTTGGTTTCTCCTTAATTCCATTTGCCAAAGATATCTCATGTCCCCGTTTTGCCCTCCTGATTTCTTTCTTAAGTATACTGGTAGTGCCTTTATGCTCTTCTAAATATTCACTCGATCTATCCAGTCTATACCTGACATATGCTTCCTTCTTTTTCTTCACCAAACCCTCATTTTCTTTAGTCATCCAGCATTCCCTATAGCTACTGCGTTCCCTTTCACCCTGACAGGAATATACTTTCTCTGAATTCTTGTTATCTCATTTCTGAAGGCTTCTTATTTTCCAGCTGCCCCTTTACCTGCGAACATCCGCCTCCAAACAGTTTTCGAAAGTTTTTGCCTGATACCATCAAAACTGGCCTTTTTCCCAATTTAGAACTTCAACTTTTAAATCTGGTCTATACTTTTCCATCACTATTTTAAAACGAATAGAATTATGTTCGCTGACCCAAAAGTGCTCCCCACTTACAACTCAGTCACGTCCCCTGCTTTATGACCGAAGAGTGAGACAAGTTTTCCAAATTCTCTGGGAGGTACATCCACATACTGAATCAGAAAATTGTCTTGTACACACTTAAGAAATTCCTCTCCATCTGCACCTTTAACACTATGGTAGTCCCAGTCGATGATTGGAAAGTTAAAATCCCCTACGATAACTACCTTATTATTCTAACAGATAGCTGATGTCGACTTTATGAACATAGCATTACTCCTCCCCATCCTATGCTTACATATGTCCTTGTACTGCAGTAATAAATCTTGCAACTTCCTTCTGTGCTCCTGGGTCAAATCCCTTGCTGATCTATCCCACTTCTCAAAGACTTCTTCATTTTCAATTTGTTTTCAAGGAAATCAAACTCCACAACTTCTGCATTTGATTACTCATTCTGTTTGGCAGTAACTAACACCTGTTTCTCTACTTCGTTGTTTTGAGTATAATATGGTTTCTAAATACTCGATATCTTTGCTTTGTGTCTGCCATCTAACGAGTTCGTTCACCTCACTCATCTTTGTCTGAAACTATATCTGCCACCTGTTGCATTCTGTGCTGTGCCCTGTTTCGCTAGCTCGCCTGCTCTATTGAATCTCTTCGTCACTTTCGGAACATAATCTAACTGTGAGATCGCCGAATTTGGTTCTGTCAATCTTTCTATATTTAACTTCAAAGGGGTACTCACCTCATGACTGAAAGTGACCTCAAAGGGAGAAAACTGAGTAGGGTCTTTCTGGGAATCTCGAATGGCAAACAAAGCAAATGGAAAATCTTTATTCCAATCATTTGGGTAATCCTGACAGTATGCTCTCAGCATAATCTCCAAGGTCTGATTCCACATTGCAGAAGGTCCCTGTGATTCATGATAAATCACTTTGCATTTAAAAAGCTGTAATCCTACGTTATCCATAACCTCCTTAAACAGCCTACCAACAAAATCTGAAACTTGGTACGAATGTATCTCTCTGGGTCGCCAATACAGGTTTAAAGAAACAATGAACTTTGATTTGATAATCCACAATAGATTTCACTTCAGAAACCTGGGAGACATAGCAACTATGTTTAACAAATAGCAGTTTCCACTTTTAGTTCTCGAGAGTGGATATAGACAAACAATTAAAGCTCTCGTGCAAGGTTCTTCAAGTGCGGGAATTGGCAACAAAAATGCTGGTTTTATTACCGCCTGTAGCTTACCTACCATTTGCCCTGTATGAAACGCACGTTTAAAATGACCCACATCTCTGTGTAGTCCAAGCTAATACCAATGTCTGAGTCAATCTTATCCCTAGGCGACCTCTGACAGGTAGTTCATTAGGAAGTCAAAACAGCTCCTGCCTTTCGGCAATAAAACCTGGTGCACATCAGCCCATTCCTCCTTTGCATCAACTTGCCGTTGTCTTTATTCCCGAGTTTGTTTTTTTATATTTAGGATGATACCTTTCCAGCATATTCTCTGCCTGTATTTTGCGGTACACATATATATGTTTTATTGCCTTGTCTTTTTGTTGCAATTCTCTTAATCTTTCAGGAGTAAACACTTATGTCTGATGCTCTGTCTGTTCAGGTTTATCCTGCACCATTATGTCAAATAGGGAGTCGGCTAACGGAACCGCCATTCCTTCTTATTTCTCTTTAAATTTCGCTTTGTGCTTTGATTATGATGTTGGGATCTGGTTATTATACCGTCTGGGAAAATACCAGGATATTTCTTTTTTAACTCAACTGTTTCGTGGTCTTCCTTGGCGTTCACCTTACCTTGGATTCTGCCAAATCATGCGGTTTCGGTTGGCTACGAACCCAAACAGCTCAAACATAAAGTACTACGTATATATTGCATCCATGCTTCAATCATGGACGAAAAAACTGGAATTCTGCCTTTTATTGGGTCTTCCTGTTTCTTGTTTAGTTTGCAAAACAGGTCTTTAAACTGGAGGTTTCAGGATGCAGGAGTGACATGTGTTTAGATATTTTCCAGTTTGCCAGAAATAAGTCTTTGAGAGCAATCTGTCACTGTGACTTTCTGTAATGATCCCTTGTCCATCTTCAAGACAGTGAGTCTCATGATCAAACAGAGACAGAACCACAATAAGAGGAACACAAAAATACACCCACACTCTCACACAAACATGTACAGATACATGGATAAGCACACCCAGACAGAAGCACAGTCAAACTGAGGTTTCTGAATATACTGCCAAACAAAGACAAATGCCCACAGGTACACACAATAACACAGCCAAACTGAAATGTGGGAACACACCGACACAAAGACTACAGAAACATTCCCACACCATCACAACACACACAGGAATATGGAGTGCAGAAGACGTACACACCTACTCACACATGCACACGGAAGTACACACACAAATATATCCGACACGTTGAGGCATATAATAACACACCTACGTACAGACGAATGCACACACACCCACTCAGACAGAAATGCCGTCATATTGAGATGTAGCCACAAATCAAAATACACAGGCACACACAAATGCATATGTACTGAGAGATATAGTAACACACCCATGTACAGACAGAATGCACACACAAAACATAGACAAAAACAAACGATTTGTGAGAGAAGAATATATTTTCGCACAGACACAGAATGACATCCACACCGTCGCACACATATAGAAACGAAGCCAGAGTAAGAAACAACATAGACTAACCTGCGAGAACTGGCAGGGAATTATTATATACACAGGGAATCACATTCAAACCCAGTTAGTGAACCACAACCACAATTAGATATAGACATAGAGCGACATTCAGAGACAAACACACCCACAGTGATCCTCCTGTGGGCCCAAGAACATCTTGACACACGGACACACAATCTCAACAACACATTGACCTGCTTAAACAAAAGCATAACCAGGCAGCGAATCACACTTCACTCCCACAATAAAACACTGAAAATCATCGACACAAACACATGGAGTTACAGAAGCATCATGATATTCTGACAGTAACACCCACACACACGTTCCCACAAACACACAGTCATAGGACTGTAACCCCACAAATATCATACTCACAGACACAAACACAACAGATACACATGTGCAAAACACACACAGATAGGTAATCACAGAGCCACAGTAACAACTACCCACATAGACACATTGACCTTCACGAAAACACTCTCATACAATCAGAGTAATATTGCCAAAATACATAAACGCATGAATATGTCGCCTCTGAGAAATGATTTGGAGATGTCAATGTTGGACTGGGGTGGACAATGTTAAAAATCAAACAACACCAGGTAATAGTCCAACAGGTTTAATTTGAAGTAAGCTAGCTTTCTGTGCGCTGCTCCTTCATCAGGCTGGTTGTCAAGCTGATCACAAACACCTACCTGATGAAGGAGAAGAGCCCCGAAGCTAGTGTGCTTCCAATTAAAACTGTTGAATTATAATCTGGCGTTGTGTGATTTTTAACTTTGTACACATTGAGTAACTCACACACAGATGCAAAAGCGTGCTCATAATGTGTCACACTCAGGGAAATATCCAACCACAAAAACCGAGGGACAAACACACACAGAGTGACATCCCCACAAAGACAATGAATCATCCCACACAGAGACCTTCACACACCGAAAAGGAAATGCATGAACAGGTAGACTTACTTGAAGTAGTGTGTCAAGGTATGGTTGGCTGTACCTGGGGACTTTGCATTTTATAAATCACTGCCTGGGGAAAGATGAGTGAATGAACGTCTTTTGAACGGATTTGAGTTAATGCAAGTGAGCATTTTGCTAAACTCAGACAGCAAGCATCTGACATTGTCAATATGAGGAAAAGACACAGGGCGCGATGTAGGAACAGTGAGATAGAGAGTGAGCTAGACAGAGAGAGACAAAGAAGGATAGTCATAGTTGCAGCAAGAGAGACGGATAGATAGGGAGAGGGACAGAGGCACAGAATGATTCAGGGAGGGAAAGTCACAGAGTGAAACAGAGAGAGAGAGAGACTGAGACAGAAGCTGAGACATGGAGAGAGGACGGGAGAGGAGGAAACGAACAGAGATAAAGACAGACAGAAGCAGGTAGAGCAAGAGAGGGAAACAATATATTTGTGATGGGAGTAGACAGGCGGTGGACACAATAAACTCTCTCAAAAAGTAATGTACATGAAGTAATAACCAATACAGGTGAGGGCATCCCCAGCACCAGGAGTTGTCATAAAGTGTTTATTGTGATCTGAGCAGAGAGAGTCTGACAATCGTCATCATAGAAGAGGGATTGTTTCTGCCCCTCCACCTCCTTCCAAGTCGGTGAAAGCCGAGACACCTCCTGGCGGCCTTTAACACTTATTGACAATACAGTCGGTGAAGACCCAGTGTTCCAGCTGAACCCATCACTCGCAGCCAGTCCGTCACTTCGAAATCACTCCGACAGTTTTGTTCCATCCGACACTGCCCCTGACAGTTACCTGCTCTTCCTTTGTCAAATCCTCCGGTGTGGTTGAAAGTGGTGATCGATAGATTCTTGTTAAAGTCTTGGGGGATGGAGGTTTGGTGATCAGGTGCAGACGGGAATGTATCTCTAATGTCGCAATTTTCTGGAAAAGCAGGTGACCAGACGCGAAGGATTGAATGGTTTACTGCTGCTCATTGTCTGTTGTCGCCATGTGTGTCAATTAGGGAGAGCAGAGGCTTCCCGAGCGTGGTGAAAGGTAACCCATCCTGATACTGCCCTCCCCATCCTGAGTGTTTTATCTCAGAACCATGTCATTATGCTCATGGAATCCTGGCATACGAATGCAATTCCTTTATTGGGAACGCTGTGACAGCCTCACGAGCTCTTTCCGTTGTTTTGTGGAGACGTTAAGTGAGGAATTTACATGACCAGTTGTTGCACCAAACTCCTCAGCTTCGCTCGGAACTTGGACAGAGACACTGCAGCTGGACTCCTTGAGCATTTCTCCAACGTAGGTAAAAGTGGCTAAAGAGCGGTTTTTCAAACGACCTTTTCCTTCAATGGTAAAGTATAAAATGTTTGCACAGTAGACACAAGTTTTGCATTTCTTGCGGTTGCAGGGGGAAGGTGCCGGGAGTGGAGGCTGGGTTGGTGGGGGTTGTGGACGCAAAGAGGGAGTAGTCTTTCCGGAACGCTGATTGAGGAAGGGAGGGAAATATATACTTGGTGATGGGGTCTGTTTGGAGGTGGCGGAAATGACGAAGAATGACAAGATGTATCTGGAGGTTGGTGGGGTGGCACGTGAGGACCAGTGGGGTTCTGTCCTAGTGGCGATTGGAGGGGTGGGGTTCAAGAGCGGAGGAGCGGGAAGTGCAGGAGATGCGGTGGAGGGCATCGTCAACCACATCTGAGGGGAAATTGCGGTCTTTGAAGAAGGAGGCCATCTGCGTTGTTCGGTATTGTAATTGGTCCTCCTGGGAGCAGATGCGGCGGAAGCGAAGGAATTGGGAATATGGGATGGCGTTTTTACAGGGGGCAGGGTGGGAGGTGATGTAATCTTGGTAGCTGTGGGAATCTGTCAGTTTATAGCAGATGTCCGTGTTGAGTCGGTCGCCCGAGATACAAATGGCAAGGTGTAGGAAGGAGAGGGGGGAGTCTGAGACGGTCCAGGTAAATTTGAGGTCGGGATGGAAGGTGTTAGTTAAGTGGGTGAACTGTTCAACCTCCTCGTGGGAGCATGAGGTAGCGCCGATACTGTCAGCGATGTAATGGAGGAAAATGTGGGGTTGGTGCCAGTGTAGCTGCGGAAGATGGGCTGTTCCACATATCCGATGAAGAGGCAGGCATAGCTGGGGCCCATGCGGATGCCCATGGCTAATCCTTTGGTCCACTTGCATGGATCCTTGAATGTTGCCATCCACTTTGATAGGATGTTAGAATGGCAAAAGGTGTGTTAGCTTTTCTTGATAGAGGGATTGACTTTTGGAAACCTGAGGTCATGCTGCAGCTAAACACTGGTGAAGTCGCACTTGGTATATTGTGTAAAGTTCTGGTCACTACATGATATGAAGTATGTGGACGCTTTGGAGAGGGTTCAGTCGAGATTTACCAGGAGAGAAGGACTTACAAGGAAAGTCTGTGGACGTTGAGGCTATTTTCGTTGGACAGAAGTTTGAGAGGTGACTTAATTGACTCACATAAGATAACGTGAGTGTGAGATATGTTGGACAGTGAGAACCTTTTCTGTCCATACGATGGTGGCCTGAGGGGACTTCGTTTTCAAATGACGGGTATAAGATATAAGACAGATGTCAGAAGTAGTTTCTTTACACCGAGAGTAGTCGATAGATGGATCGCACTGCCTGGGACAGTCGTAGTCTCGCCAACGTTTAAATCATCGTTGCATAAACATATGGACGAGAATGGAGCAGTGTAATTTTCATAGGCTTCACATTGATTTCACAGGTTGGCGCAATATCAAGAGCTGAAGTGCCAGTACCTAACTGTAATGTTCTATCTGCTATGCTCTATATCATGCAAACGATCTAGTAAAGATACCAGATAGAAAAAATAATCATATATGTCAAAATAATATTTTGAAACACTAATATAATAGAGAAAGGGAACTGAAGAAGTATGCGTTCATTAGTGCCCTGCAGAGTGAAGATTCAAAACCAAATGCTGTGTATTTTGATGTGTTTCAAAATACATTATTTAACACGAAGTCATTGAGGAATGAGACAGGATACTGAGCTACCGTTCTCAGGAACAAAGAAACGATTTGAAAGTCTTCTTGCAACTGTACGAGGACATATGCAGGGAGTACTAACACCATTGTGCATGAGATGGAAGTAGGGCATACTGTTCTGATAGAATCGCAACCCTAGCTGAATTCTTTCAATGCCACACAGTTCAAGCGGGAAGAGGATGCGATGCTTAATGAATGTATCATGGAACTGAATCAAAGCAAGTGAAGTTCGCTAATTGTCTTAGTTCCCAAACCTAAAGGGATTCAATGATTTTTTTGTGGACTTTTGGACGGTCAACGCTGTAACAAAATCGTACTCCTGTCTAACACGAAAAGTGAAGGACACTACGGAGCAAGTTGTACAAGACACTTACTTAACGAAGTTGGACTTATTGCATGGATTTTAGCAGGTGTCGTTAAAAGTGAAAGCCACGTGTGCAATCACAAATAGGCTATATTAGAATTCAAAGTGATGCCTTTTGGATTGGAAAACTCAACAACCACATGCCCAAGACTCCTGGTTAGCATTAAAGCCGAATTAACAAATTGTGCTGTATATCTCGACGACGCAGTGATCTCTAGCCAATCATGGAAGGTGTCCTCGCACAATTGGTAGAACTCTTTGAACGTTTACGAATAGCAATGTCGATAGCAAAGAAAACAGATTTCACAAAGACACAGATGACGGTCTTGGTAAAAAAAATCCGATATGAATGGATGACACCAAAACAACGTGATGAGGAAGGCCATCGTAGAATTTCCACGAACCTTTTCGATGAAAGAAGTGCTTCGATTCTTGGGACTGAGCGGATTCTGCCGGAAGTTTTTTGCAAGCTATAGCAACATGTTGACACTGCTGATGGGTTTATTAAATGAAGAACACAAATTTTCGATAGACAGAAGTGTACTAGGATATATTTGTGAATGTAAAAGCCGCATTTTCAACCTCACCAGTTTTAGTTCCTGAAAATATTTCTGAAATCGTTCAAACTTCCTATCAATGCCAGCAATATATGTGTTGGAAGCTGTATTGATGCAGGAAGTTAACGATGGATTGGAACAGCCAAGCGGCCATTATTTGGGAAAACATGCTCAAATTTACCACAGAAGGTAGTCCAAAATTGAAAACGAACACGTGTCTTCCAATATTTTAATCTTTATGTCGGAGATGTATGGATGTGTACACTGAATATAATCCTCTCACATTTTGGGGAAGACTTAAAGGTGAAGCTGCGATTATTTCGTTGGAGTCTAATTTACTAAATTTTAATTCACAAATTGCACATGTTGAGGCATGTTAGAATGCAATGGGAGATGCGCAACTGTGAATTTTGAAGGAAAAAGTGACTGATTGCAGTGTTTTTTATGTGTGTGCATAATTAATATGGAAGGTATAGCTCCAGTTAATGACAAAAGTATTTCATAGCAATGGTACAAATAATTAGATTTTAAAAAGCCATCTTTTCATTACGATTGTTCATTTTCATTACGCAGTCGACAGCATGTATAGTCACTTTAAGATAGAAAGTGTTTCGCTGACTTAAAAGTACAGACATCGCTGCCCGATAAACGTTAGGCTATTCCAACATAACTATTAGCTGTTCAATGGAGACCTGAGATTTGTGTAATTGGGCCTTGTTCAACCTGGTATTTTGAAAATTAGAGGGACAGCAACTACCATCGCACAACAGATAAACCAATGCAGAGCCGGAGAGCAAACTGTCTATTTAATATCTTGCTCACAAAGGCACTATCTATCATATTTCAAGTAAAACATGCTCGCATTAAAAGAAAGAAGAAGGTCCAGGCAGATGAAGTAGAAGATTGAAGACAGCGAATAATCAGGTTTTTTTAAAATAGAATTGGAGTCAGTTATTAAGTACTGAACAAAAAAGGAGGCTTGGAGTTTTGAACAATTTTTTAAAGTGTTTCTTGTTAGAATTTGGAAAATAAATTGTTAAATTTTTTTCAAATAATGGAAATTAGAAGTTATCTGTCACTCACGTTCTAATAAATTATGAGGCTATGCGATCTTTTCAGGGTGTTTGGTTTTCGTTAACCGATGGGTTCTACCTCCGTGTTGTAACACTGTGAACCGAGGGAAAGACACCAAGAGCACAATTCTTTAATCATAGTTCACTATCATTTTTAGCACGCAAGCACTCATTGAAAGAGCGAAGTAATTCTCAATTTAATCTTCTGAAATGACGCTGGTCTGGTGGATGAATTCGCTGAGAGAGGGTAGTTTTGATCTCATGACAACAGAACATTTAAATTTAACATAATTATGGAACTCAAGAAACACAACAAAATTAAAACTTTGATGGCTGGTGAAGATAAATGTTATGACTCTGAGAGAGTAACTGGCATAGTTGGACTGGATGAGGATATTTGAAGTAAAAAACAATATGCAACCGACGCATTCAAAAATGAGTTAATATTGACAGTGTAGACATCACCCAACAACAGAAATTTTAATGCATCCATAGGTGTCCCTAAGCATACAGGGTGAGATGAAACAGCAAAAATTAAGATTCTGATCATTACAAAAAACTCAAAAACTGTACAAAGGCTTGCAGACGAACCAAATCTATCATACACATTTAAAAATGGTCCAAACGGCCAAAGGGTGATAGGAAAGTCATTACCAAGTAAGATTGAAAAAAAAAGTAAAGATATTTTATCAATAGATTAAGAGCAAAAAGATAATGTTATAAATAGACGAAGATCAAACAATTACAAGTCTTTCTTCAAAATGAACCTTACAAAAAGAGAACGACATCACTATATCAATTTTACAGAAATAAGTGCATTCTTCGTGCTTGTTTGGCTTTGTGAGTGAGAATTCATGTCTCACAAATTTGTTGGAATATTTTGAGGTAGTCTCCAGTAAGGTTAACGAGGGTAGGACTTCACTAAGGCATTTGATCAGGTTCCATATGATAGGCTGTTGTAGAAGGTTAGATCACATGGAAGCCAAGTCGAATTGGCACATTGGAACATAATCAGCTTGATGGTAGGAAGTATTTAGTAATAGTGCAAGAAAGATTGTCAGACTGGAGACCTGTGATGAGTCGAGTGTAGAACGTTTCATAAAACGTCTCTCGGAAGTGTGCACCCAAAAACCCCACTGCCCTCGTAACCACCACATCAACTCCCCTTAACACTCCACCAAGTACATGCAGGTCCTAGGCCTACTCCACTGTCAAATACACGTCACTCGACATCTGGTGAAAGAACTGAAAATGTGTTGCTGGAAAAGCGCAGCAAGTCAGGCAGCATCCAAGGAATAGGAGATTCGACGTTTCGGCATCAAAGGGCTGATGGCCGAAACGTCGATTCTCCTGTTCCTTGGACGCTCCTGATCTGCTGCGCTTTTCCAGCAACACATTTTCAGCTCTGATCTCCAGCATCTGCAGTCCTCACTTTCTCCTCATCTGGTGAAAGAACACCCTATATTTTTCCTTTGGACCCTCAAACCACATTGCATCATTGATTTCACCATTTTCATCATTTCCCATCTCGGACATCATCCCAGATCCAACCCACCAACACGGCATCACCCTCCTTAACGTTACGATATCCTGCAGAACATGGGCTGCAAGTGTTCGCGATAGAAGCCTATCAAATCCAATGGGACAGTGGGAAGGCTAATCGAGATTCCTCAGTTGAATATTAAAAAAAACTCTGAACAGCAGAAGTTAAGTATCAGTCGAATTATTTAGCAAGACTTCATGTTACAGATGATGAAGGAGACTAATTAGAACCATTTTATAAATAGATGAAGAAACATATCAAGTGTGACCTGGATGGACTTAATGATCATTCCTGATGAAGGGCTTTTTGTCTATTTTCCTGCTTCGCAGATGCTGCCTGACCTGCTGTGTTTTTCTAGCACTACTTTAATCTTGATTTGATGGTTAAAACCTATGTTTTCTGGCAACGCGCCTGCACGTCATGCGCTGCTCCACACGTCAAGTGCGCATATTTTGAGTATCCCTTCTCGTGGGGGAAGGGCGATTGGGACCTTGGTGATATCATTTGCAAACATTCAAACCCCATCTACAAACATCATTTGTATTTCAGATTCATTCACATCTGGCAACTCCCAGGATTAAAAGGTGATATTCTTCCACCTTCTTGCCCGTTCAGAATGAAATATAAACACTTGGGAACGCTTGGAAATGCAATGCACTTACTGATACACGTGACTGTCTTTGAAAATCAAATGGTTCATTAATCATCAAAAACAATTTGATTGTAAAAAAACATTTTTGCCGTGAACCATCACAAATTTCGAAATAAATGCAAACACTTCAACGAATGAGCATGAACGCAACTTGACTTTAATCAGATAAACTGCATGTAGTCTCCTAAAGTGATCAAACCTGTAAACTGCTGAGAAAAACGTGAAATGTTTCAAAGTCAGAATTATTTTCGATCAGGCTATGTATCTGAACGCCAATGAAGTGCGTATACCCGAAACTTCAACTCTCTCGCTACCTGGATGATGCCTGGCCTGCTGTGTGTTTCCACCAACACACCTTTTAGCTCTGACTCTCTGGAATCTGCAGTCTTCACTTTCTCTAAATGTGCAAGCGCCCCCTGGCCATGCATCCAAGGCTCCTTTGATGGATACCCGACTAACGAAGCGCAGACTGACAAGCTCAATCTGCGCTTCGGGGGACCAATAACTACAGAGATTCCCTGTGGAATCCACGCGCAGAACAATAATAATACAAACAGAGTTAATCAAAAGCTTTTTTTTTCTTAAGTCTTGACTGGAGTTCATGAATCCATTTATAGTAATGTGGAATGACACAGAACATCTTGACAAGTGACATACTTTCTTCAGAACAAGTGCCAAGAAAGGAGGTAAGAATTTTAAAGCACGGCCAGAGGGCAGTGGTTTCATTTTGGGGAGGACATGGCACTTTGAACATGACTTTGAAGAAGAAAAGAATGGTGATATTTCGGATAGGTCTATGAGAGAGGAGATAGTGATTTGAAGAATAAGAGAAATAAAGGTACCTCAACTGTGGCTGACAAACGGTTGATATCAGATTTAAAGTAAAAATATATGCTTTCAACAGAGCTTAGCGAATGTTCTTAACTCAATCTCTAAACCTGTCAACATACACAACTTCCTCTCATGTTTAAGATAATGCTCAAAACCTACCTGTTTATGATATTTTCAACTTGATGCTTTCTTCCACAGGTGGTGAGGACCTGCTGCCTGTGCTAACAGCGATCCTATGGCACAGAGCAACGAATGTATAGTGCTGAAGTTCGCTGCTTCCTATCAACAGATTTATGTATTTTTCTCATTAAATGACGGAATAGTAAGCAATCCTCATCTTCCACTGAAAGTGTAACTCAGGCTTTTTCTTTGTTGTTCATCATGTTGTTTGTCTGTGAACTGTACTGCGAAGGCAGGACAAAGTTACACAGATTCATTGAGACTCTCTGAAACTTTTCACTTCACTGTTTCCTCTTTCTTACTTTGATCGAGGTTACCCGATGATGCTCATTTCAATTTTCAAATGGCGAAATATTGCTCCCACCGTCAAATGCAAGGCATAAACGAAGTTGCTTGAAACACTCAGCAGGTCGGACAACATGTGTGGAGAGAGAAAGCTAGGATTAAAGTGCCGAACGAAACATTAGGAACTAATCCACTCAGCACACTGCTCTGGAACAACTGGTAAGAATGTATTTTTTACAGTTATTCCTCTCTCCACGCTTCATGGTCTCTGCCTCTTTCCGGCAGTTTATCTTCTTAAAATGTCCTACCTCCTACATTAGAGACAAGTGATAACTCATCATATCGATCAATAGGCTTGTGTTCCTTGTGTTTCTGCTGAGAACCTTCAACAGGAACAGAGGATAAATTTGTTCTCAAAGCTAGCTGTGATGTCATTACAACACTTTCTCAATGCTATTTCATCACTAAGTACTTACAGTTGAATAAATTGTTGCACATTTTATTTCCAGCTTTAATCAACATCGAATCTCTAATCGAAAAGCACTTGAAAGTGGACCATTATCAAGAAATAGTTCAGTATTCAGAAGATCTTCATCTGTACTCAACTGGAAGTTTTCAACGTTGTTGGTACTTTCCCTCGTACGTTAATGCGAAACACCGCTCTATTTTACTGGCTTCACATTGCAAATTGACTCGTGGTCCTGGCAATGCCATAGTAGATGTGAACAACGAATGATTTAGTCCCTCAAGCGTTGCGTTTATTGAGTAAAATCAAGTCTACGCAACTCTCGGGTTGTCATGCTGCGACCAGAAGCATCATTGCGTAGGCCCCTGCTATTCACAATGAGTTTGGTGTGGGATCCATATGTAATATTAACAAACTCAAAAATGACATAAAACTTAGTTGGATTGCTAGTGTACAGATGGGTAAAAATAGGTTTCAGGTGAACATTAATATCCTGAGTGAGTAGGATAGGGCATGAGAGATAGAAAAGAATGTGAATAAGTATACCTTTATCATCTTTGATTTGAGGCCTGATAATGCTCAGTACTTCTTAAACAGTAAACATTAGAAACAGCTAAGATCCAAAGGACTAAGTCATTATTGTTAACAAGGCAGCAAACATTAGCACACAGATGCAGAAAGCAACTCAAGAGACAATTCGTATTTAAGGTATTGAGCTTCCTCCATCTCGCTGCCATCGCACCTGCACTATTCTGTGCATTTATGATCCTCTGGCCAATGGAAAGATATAATTTCCTGAGAGGAAGTACAGTGAGTTTAACTGAACTAATTGCTGTGTTGGTCGGACTGTTTCGTAAATTAGAGATTGGGAAGACTGGGCTCGCTTTCTCTGGAGATTAGAAGAAGGAACAATATTCTCAGAAATTTACAATCTTATTCAAGGGATAGAGAGAGTAGATTTCGAAAACATCCACTACTTCGAATTCATTAGTCAGGAATGTGATGAAATAAATCCCAACATGCCTGGATGAGCAAATCAGCAATCTTGGAATCTGACTGTTAAAAATCAGCATGCCATGCTCCATTTCATCCACTATCTTAAAAAGTTATTCCCTTCACAACACGGTGGCAGCAGAGTGTGCCATTGTAAAGATTCACTGTAATAACTTATTAAGGCACCTGAGACACTAACTTCCAGACCTGCAAGCACTTAGCGAAGGACGAGGCATCAGAGACATGGAATCACGTGTAAGGTTCGCTCCAAGTCACATACCACGAAGATGTCGAACGTTTTTCAGTTAAATTACTTAAATTTGTTCTTGGTGACAGTGAGCAGTCCTCATAAGGCAGCTACTTTCTTGAGAGGCTCATAAGGGATGTATAAGCCAATGCAGCAACCTTTTCTAATTGGTCCCTTTGTTTCGTCCTTCTGTTCAATCCTTGGCCTGTTGCCTCTTCTCAGGTAAAGGTCTTGCTCGAGTTGAGGGATCTGTTTTTTTTCCAGGACTGAAACGATTTGTCAAAGGATTCTACGAAAATTTACGTTTCCATTCCCATTGCTTTAGAACGGATCGAACTTTATCTCCTGTTGAAATATTGATCGTGTTACGTCGTCCAAAATGATAATGTCCTGTAATAGAAAATAATGCAAGAGAGTTTCAAAGCATTATTTTACCCGGTAACATTACTCCATGTTAATGGAACTGCTTTTCGCTATTTTTGAAATATTTCCAACATTCCACAAGTAACACACCACATCAGATGTGATAAAGACAATTAAGTCCAGTGAGTTGCATTCCCCCGTCCACGGAGCACACAGTCGGATCTCAGAGCCTTTCAACATGTTAACAGACCTCGATTCTCACACATTCTGACTTCGATTTCTAAACTTGAATTATCGTACATTAAATGAGCCAACATTTAGCTCATATCTCTCTTTTTTTTAATCAATGTATATGTCCAAATGTCTTTTAGTTGTCGTAATTGCACTTAGATTGACCACTTCCTCCGGCAAATCGTACCGTATAAGCACCACCGGCAATGTGAAAAATATCTCCCTCAGTTTCCTTTTAAAAAGTTACCCTGATTTTAAACATCCTTTTTTCTGTTCCCGTACACTCGCGAAAGGTCTTTTTTATTACCTTATCTGTGCCCCTCATATTTTAAGTATCTCTTTAAGGTCACCAATCTGCCTCCAGTTTTCAAGGTACAGAGACCTAGCCTATCCAGTTGCACCTTACAACTTAAACCTTCGAGTTTATGTGATATTCGAATGAATCTTTTTGAACACTTGGAAATTAATAACAATCTTCATATGGCCGGGTGACAGAGATGTATGCAGTACTCCACATGTGGTCCCACTGTTGTGTTTTACTAGTGTAACATGACATCCTTTATTCAACGTAGGCAATCGTGACGAATGTTTTGTTCACGAGTCAAGCATGAAGTAACAATCTACCGGCATCTTAATGTATCTCTCTCAGACTGCAATCTGAGGGCACTACCAATAATCATGTTAATGTTTAGTAATTACTGTTTTAAGTGAGAGAGGCAGAAGCACTTTGCCGCATTTGTATTACCTGAGCAGCTGCAATGACATGGCAGGCAGGAAACTGCACGTGACATCTGATGGAAATTGGCTTCCGAAGTCTCACACAACTTGATCATTGAACATAGAACAGCACAATATAGGAACGGGACCTTCGGCTCACCATATACGAACATGATGCCAAATTAAACTAACCTCCTCATCCTGGCCTTGGTCCATATCGGTCCCTTCTTTGCATATTCGTGTGCTTAACTTACAGTCCCTAAATACTACTATTACTCCACTCCTCTGCCTGTCGCCGTATGCTAAACTCGTATCATTCTGGGTAAAAACAGCGTCTTTGAAATTTCCCATCTCAAATTAAATGCATGACAGCTCTGGTTAAAATATTCGTTCGTTAACTGATCCATGCATCTTGTAATTTTGTAGACTTCTATCGACTCTCGCCTCGGACACTGCTTCACCATTAAAAAAGCAGGTTTTTCAAGTTTCACCTAAAGCTCATACCCTCTAATCAAGAGAGCATCCGAGAAACCGCCTCCTATACCCTCCGTAAAGCCTCGACGTCGTTCCTATAATGCAACAAACAGAATTGAACACATTACGAAAGTCTTACGGCTGCAACATGGCATCCTGACTCTTGGACTCACTTCCCCAACCAATAAAGGCAAGCATACTATCTCTACTTCATCACACCCTATCTACTGTCATGGCCTTTTTCAGAAAACCATGGATTTGCCCCCCAAGATCCTTGTGAACTTCAATTTGTTCAGGGTCCTTCCCTGAACTCCACAACTTGCCTTAATATTTGATCTCCCAAAGTGCAGCACTTCACAATTTCCACGTTAAGCTGTATGCCATTTCTCTACCCATATCGGTAACTGATCTACATCCCGCTGCATTCTTGGATAAACTTCTCTAAACACAGCTACAACGATCTCTATATCGTCTGCATACTTACTAATGCACCAAAAGTTTCATCCAAGTCCTTTATACGTAAAACAAACAGCAGAAGTCCCACGACGGATGCTGCAGAACACCAATATTCATGGACTTCCATCCAGTAAAACATTATTCCACCAGTAAACTCTGCCTTTTACGGGCAAGCTTGGTCAGAGTCAAAGCAGCAAAATCATTGCGGATCCCATGCAGGTTTTTTTTGTTGGAGGTTACCATGGGGGATCTTGTCCAAAGCCTTACTTAAATCCATTAGGCAAAGTTCACGCATCTATCATCATCGTTATAAGAGTAACGTTTGCGTCAAAGTGACCCTACCTCAGAAGAGTACTTACGTTTTGGCCGAAGTTAGTTCTAAGAAAGGGTTACTCTACGTAAAAGGTTATCCGATTATTCTTCACAGAGGCTGCCAGACATGCTGAGATTTTCCAGCAATTTCTGGTTTTGTTTTATGCCAAACAGCCTGTTCCAATGCCATATGACTTCATCATCATTTTACCCTTTCCTAATTCAGTCCCTGTATGGGTCATCGATGCTGTGGATGTAAACTCCTCCATGGTACATCTCCTCAGCAACAGATTGTAGATTAGTTGATTCAGTTCCAGATGAAACTACGCAAAAGAGTGCAAGAACCACAGTCATTTTGGCCACTCTCGGTTTCAATGGTGCGCAGGGTCATTTAAATAGCTAAGCCTCGAGAGTGCACCTGTGCCCTCAGAGCAGATCTTCATTTTCCATCCACCTTCGATTGGGCATAGTGTCAGTCAATCTCGTGCTTACAACCAATCGGAAGTGAGTCCCACACAGGAAACGTTGTCTGTTTGTTGACTAAATAACAAAATATAATGAAATACATTGGACATTAAATAAGTTCATATTAATTTCTGCTCACATATATATATATATATATATATATATATAAAGCATTGGCATCAGTTCAATCTTATCTACACTTTAACCATTAAGAGTGCGATAACGCATCTGCTATCACATTTTCACACCCGCAACATGTACAATTTATTAATTAAGAAGCTGTTTCATAAGACTCCAACGAAATAGTCACACATGCTTGTCTTGAAGACGTTCCACGAGTATAAGAGCATTGTGATCCGTGTACACAACTCTCTCACACGCATTGTTCGTCACAGAAACACTAAACTGTTATCAGGCCAGTAGCAAATTCAATAATTCCGTTTCGATGGTCGAGTATTATATGGTGAGTGTCGACCTTCTTTGAAAAGCAACCAATTTGGCATCCAATTCCATCATCATCTTCCTGAAACTGTACTGCTCCAACCCCAATATTGCTCGCATCAATTGCAACTTGAAAGTATTTTTTTTAAAAATTGTGAAGCTAAAGTGAGTGTGGCTGTTAATACTGCATTGAAATAGTTATATGCCTCCGAGCATTGTTCTGTCCATTAAAAAGTTGTGTTCTTCTTCAGTAAATCTGTTAATAGTGTCATTACACTGCAGAGATTTGGATCAAATGCCTGGTAGATTTGACGTTCCTAAAAAATTGAAGCACCTCTTTATTTAATTAGATTTATTACAATGCGGAAACAGGCCCTTCGTCTCAACAAATCCCCACCAACCAGCCGAAGCACAACCCACCCAGACCCATTCCCCTACCTTTACCCCTTCACCTAACACTACGGGCAATTTAGCATGGCCACTTCACCTAACCTGCTCATTTTTGGACCGTGGGATGAAACCGGGGCACCTGGAGAAAACCCACGCCGACAGGGGGAGAATGTGCAAACTCCACACAGTCAGTCGCCTGAGGCAGAGAGTTGAACAGAGGTTTCCGGCGCTGTGAGGCAGCAATGCTAACCATTGTGGCACCATGCTGCCCACGGAGATGGTCATGGAAATTCCTCAATGGCCTTCGACTTTGCATTCCTTGGGGTCCAACTTCCATGAATTGCATTATGTCCAGGAATGTTACCTCTGCCTTCGGAAATTCTGTTTTCTTTAATTTTATTTCCAGTTTTGCTTCTCTTTATTATTCAAAGAGCTCTGCCTGCAGTACCATGTCATCTTTCCATGACTCACTAAAGATCACTACATCATCCAGATAAACTGCACAGTTTGGTTACCCAGTCACATTAATGCTGATGAGTCTTTGGAATGTGTTTGGTGTGTTTTTCATCCCAAAGGGCATAATTTTCAATTGACGTATCCCATTTGGAGTTAATGATGTAGAAAGCTCTTTTGCTTACTCTACTAAAGGTGCCTGCCAATAACCAAACAGTAGCTCCAACAATGTGATGTAACTGGCTTGCCCAGCGTTCTCTGTACTGTCATTCAAGCCTGGTGTTGGGCACGAGTCCAATTTCGTTAGCGTATTGACCTTCCAATAATTGGCTCAAAATCGTTGAGTCCCATCAGGTTTGGGAACTATCGGCGAATTCCACTGGCTCTGACTTGGTTCTGTGATATCTTCGTTGAGCATCGCATTTACTTCCTTCTGGACCTATGTGGCTTTGAAAGGATTAACCCGCGAGGGAGGTGGTTTAACCAGAACAGCATTCCATACATCGACCTCATGCTCAATAGTATTACTCAAGCCCATCTTGTTCCTGCAATTCTCCTCATACAGCTGTGGCAAACCTTCTAAATGGGTTATTACTTTTCCTGAGAGACAGTCCAAAATGATTTCTTCATTGGTTAAGGTATTTTAAGGTACATCAAAATCCAACATCTGGATTTGATTCCTCATTCTGCGGGACAGTAACTAACACATGTTTCTCCATTTCCCCCTCTCTATTATAGTGAGGTTTCAACAAATTTGCATGACATATCCGATAATTTCTTGTTATTATCCGGCATTTTCCCCAGACAGTTTAGCTGACTCTACATTTTCTTAACTTAATAGGGGCCACTAAACCTAGCTTTGAGAGGATTTCCTCCCACTGATAACAATATTAATACGTCACCCCATGGGAAAACTTGCATATTTTCGAGTTTTCACATGCCACATGCTTCATTCTATGCTGTGCTTTTTCAGATGCTGTTTAGCTAACTCACCCATCAGAGTTAATCTCTCCCTCACCTCAGATTAAAAAAAAACGAAAAAAGACACCACCTTTGAGCGTTTCAGGAACTCACTGTTTGATCACAGTGAGGCTGCTTCAAACTTGACGGGCCATAGTATGATCTCACAGAACAAATATGACATCACGGTATACATCATCGAGAGAAATGAGACATCACTATCGGTTTGTAAACTGGCTTTGACTAAGGCACGTGTCTACACGAGGAAACATTTGGAAGAAAATGTCACTGCACCACTGTGTCTCTGGCTGATCTGTCTGTTACTGAACGAGATCACAAAGAAGATCAAAATAGCTTGACTTCAGAAAGAGAGCACACCACTATGAAGAGACTGTCAGCAAGATGATCAGGCAGAAGTTGGCGAGGTTTAAAAGGCGAACGTAAAATTCTTCATCTTCCACTGACTGAGGCTTTGGGGAAAAATGAGGAACTGATGCTGAAAGATTTATGATCAGCAGGTTTAACTATTATTTAACTTGATAAAACATGAAGAATTTATTTTTAATATGGTTCAGCACATTTATTGCTAAATGTCACTCGTCTCCTTTGTCCTCGCCAATTCCAGCATTGCTAAAGCGTGATACAGATGTTGGGAGAGTTTTCATGCATTAGAGAAGTTGACAGAGATAGGGAGGGGCGTAAGAGCTGGAGGAAGAGCAATGATCTGAAAAGATACAGACGCAGGAAGAGGCTACAGAGATGAGGAGGTGTGTAGGAGATAGGGGAGTTTCTAGAAATAGTTTTTTTGATGCTGGAGGAAGTTTCAGAAATAAGGGGTTTTGGATGTAAGTTTTGTCGCTGCGCTGGAAGTATGGTTTCCAGACGTTTCCTCACCAAAATACTTGACATCATTACTGAGCCTCCAGTGAATCTTCAATTGAGGGTCACTGATGCTTTCACCTAATATGATGATGCAACATCTGAAACCAGAGAGCAAACTTACATACAGAACCTCAACGTGTGGTTCACTAAGAATCTTCTCGAAACTCACTAAGAATTGAGATATTTATGCAGCTTTTGACGCATGCTACAGAGTTAGGAAGTGTGTGGAGCGGGGTGGTGGGGCGCTGTGCAGTGGATATGAACATAGATGGTCCAGTTAGAAAGGTTGCAGATCTCACCAACAGTGGAGTTGTAGTGGACAGCAAAGAATGTCAAATCGCAATAAAATGAGAACTTCATCAGGTGGGCCAATAAGCTGACGATTGGCAGGTGGAGTCCAATTAAGGTAAACGTGAGGTGCTGCATTTTGCAAAGGCAAATGAGTGCAGTACTTGTTCACATAATGGTAAGTGAAGTTTGCTGAACAAAGAAACCTTTAAATACAGATTCATAGTTTCTTGAAAGGAGAGTTCCGGTAGATAGGATAGTGAAGTAGACGTTTGTTATGCTTTTCTTTAATGTTGAGTGCATTGAGCACAAGTGTTGAGAGCTCATATTGCTGCTTCACATGGCATTGGTTCGGCCACTTTATGGAATATTGCATGCATCTCTGGTCTCACCCCGACAGGAAAGATATTCCAAACATAGAAAGCATTCAGATAAGATTTCCATGAATATTGTCAGGGCTAGATGGTTTGATCTGTAGGCAGAGGCTGAATACCAGGAGTGTCAGAAGCTAAGGGTTGACCTCAAGTTGTTTTAAGAATCATGAGGGACATGGATACAGCAAATATACAAGGTATTTTTCCTAGAATGGTGGAGCCCAGACCTTGAGGGGTTTAGGATGAGAGGGAAATATATTAAAGGGATGTAAGTGGCAAGATATTCATGCATGCATGGTGTGAGCATGTAGGAATGAGCTGCCAGAAGAAGTGATGGAGGCTGGTACAATTCCACCATTTAAGAGTCATCTGCAGAGGTGGATGAATTGGAATGGTTTCGAGGAATAATAAGTTTAAAAATCGCACAACACCAGGTTATAGTCCAACAGGTTTAATTGGAAGTACACTAGCTTTCAGAGCAACGTTCCTTCATCCCGTGGTAGTGATGAAGGAGCAGAGCTCCGAAAGCTAATGTTCTTCCACTTAAACCCGATGGACGATAACCTGGTTTTGTGTAATATTTAACTCTGTACACACCAGTCCAGCACCGGCGTCACCAAATCATAGAGGAATATTGACCGAGTACTGGAAAATGGAACTAGATCAGTCGAGATTATCTGGTTGGTATGGACAAATTGGACTGAAATGATATTTTTGTGTGCTGTAAATCTCTATGATGTTATGAGCCTAGAATGGGAAGTTTCAAGACTAGCAGCCACATTTTTTACCGTGCGAAGAGAGAGATTTAAAGCAGACATAAGACGTAAACGTTTTGTACAGAGGGTGGTTTGCTTTTAGATTAAACTTCGTGAGGAAGTAGTGGATGCGGGTGGAATTACAAAATTTAAAAGGCATCTGGATGGATACATGAATAGGAAAGATATGAAGGAACATGACGCAGGAGCAGGCAGGTAGGACTACATTAGTTTGTGATTCTGTTCAGCATGGACCAGTTGGACCAAATTGTCAGATTCCACGCTCTATGACTCTGTAATTCTATGGCCGTGTCACACCCTCCTACTACCTCTCCCTGCATTGCAGCTGCAATTGTACATTGAATCGTTCGTGTTGAGTTCCAAAGATGGAAGTCCTGCATATATTCACAACGAGCATGTTCAGGTATGTATCACTCTGTGTCATATTGAAATGTCTCAACTTTTGTCAAGAATTCAGACTTTAAAAGTTTTAAACTTGATGTTTCATAATCATCAAAGTAACGTGGAAGTGTAGATCGTGAATACTTTACCTGAACTGAGTGTTCAGATGGTGATGGCGGTCAAATCCGAGAGTTTCCTTCAGTATTCTTTGTAACAGGCTTTAACAGGAAATTATGCTGTACATTTGACACATTATCTCGTGACGACCAGGTAAGTATATCACAGTGACAGGGAAAGTTTGAACAGAAATACATGCTACAAGTCAGCAATTGTCTGGAAAATTGCAATTAACGTTCTTTCGAGAGAAATTATACATAATTACTACAGTTCAAGCGATCTTTAGTTCAAGATAAAAGTAACTGTCACTGTCAGCTACTTTCCTACATCCCCAGTCCAATTAAAACCGTCGTCAGATACAAAGACAAATCTCTCAATTTACGCCAGTAAAGCAATCCTATGTCGGGTTAGAGAGGAAAACTCCACATGCACTATCCGTCTCAGGCATTCCCAGGAAAGGTACAGCACAGGGTTTGATAAATGTGTGAGACTCTTCTGGTTTGAAGTACCCAGCATTCCCAAGGCAGACGCTTGCTCTAATCTTTCAAAATGGGAGGGAATGTATGTTTATGATTCAAAATGAAGCTCTGTGCTGTGTCATCAAAGGAGCTGCAGTGCAGGAACAACAAGATAGTGACAGATCTCAAATCAGTGATCTCACAGAGAGTGATTTTGGTGAATGGGAGATTGGGTGAAAGAGGGAACACTTTCCATGTTGTCTTGTCCTTGTTTGGAAATAATCAGTATTCGGATCCAAATATGGTGCCGATTTTTTGAGACTAAATGATAATGTGTTCAATGGTTATATCTGGTCAGAAACTTTTGAATATGCTCAGACTGCTCTGCCGAAAAAGAAATGGTCAGCAGGCTAAATTTGGGATTCTGGGACGTTCAATATCCAAGAGAAAAAAAAACATATCTGCAGGAAATGTCGTAGTTCGCAAAAATTGGATCTCTACTTCCTGGAGCAAGAATTACTGTGCGCCATGCACGGCTAGGATGAGGGAAAACACATTTGCACAGGTGGACACACCACAGTTTAGGGGTGTACGTGCAAATAAGAAATACATGACAATCCAGGAGACTCCTGAGATAACCTAGATCACATCCCATTTTCCAATTTTGGAATCTTGTGAGGGAGCGGATTCATCAGAGGATTGCAAACAGAGACACGTCAATGACAGAATGTAAGCCTTATCTGGACAGAAAGTGAGAGAGAAGATTGGACAAGCAGCACTGATAGTGTATTTTTTCGTGGGATGAACATGCTGGAGTTTCTACAATTATAAATGTACTTTTCCTGTGCTTCTTGGGTCAAGGATATTACAGAACAGCTGCAGGAAATTCTGCTGGAGCAGGATCAAAAGGCAGAGGGGGTGTTCCATGTTGTTGGCAAAAACTCTGTAGAAAGGCGGGGATGTTGTCCATAAACGAAAATTTGAGTTGGCTTGCAACAACATTGAAAAGCAGAACCTGTAACACAGTGATCTCAAACTTACTCATAGTCCAATGTGCTGATGAGGATTAGAAGAAGCATTGAGTGATTAAAATGTGGCTGGAAAGCTGCCTTGGAAGAAGCAATGGGACTAGCTCTACAGCAGGTTGGACTGCAACAAGATGGACAGTTTGCATCTTGACAGGACAGAAATGATCATCCTCTCAATAGATTTATGGGTGCTCTTGCAGAGGTAACGAATGAGATTGGAAATTTAAAAATCACACAACACCAGGTTATACTCCAACAGGTTTAATTGGAAGCACACTAGCTTTCGGAGTGATGCTACTTCATCAGGTGATTGTGGAGGGCTCGATCATAACACAGAATTTATAGCAAAAATTTGGAGTGTGATGTAACTGAAATTGTACATTGAAAAATTGATTGTCTGTTAAGCCTTTCATCTGTTAGAATACTGTGAGAGTTTCACTTCTTTCATGTGGAAATCATAAAATCCTTTTTTTTAAAGTTGCATTCTCGGGTTGGCTGTTAACAATGGTGATATCTAGACAATATGTTGAAGGTGTTAGCCCTCTGTGTTCTCTGTCTATTACCTGATGTTTAGATTGATTCCAATCTAAAACGTGAGATAACAGAGTTTTACATAAATTCAGTTTTTGGGCTCAGGCTAACCAAAAACATACATAGGAAATCCTAGATGCTTATAATCCAATTAGGAACTCCATCAAAAAAAATCAGTTCGATTTAGACCTCATTTTCCAAATTCTGCAAAAAGTAACCGAAAGTGATATCACCCACAACAACAGAACAAGACACATAAATAGCAAACGGGTCAGTACACCAATGCTTCAACAGGGGGCTCACAGACTATGTCACCAAGCATTGTGACGAAGCATCTCAGAGCAGACCGACCATGTCAGAGAACAAAATAAATTCAGAAATGATGCATTGATATATTTAAAAGGCATATGGAAGAATATGGTCAAGTATTCTATGGTTTATTGGCGTAGTCAGTGTTTCATTTCTTCTGTTTTATTGATTAATCTGACTGGCTGGATATTTCAATAAAGCAATAACATTCAAACACTGGCACCAATCATCATTTAAATAAAGGATGGGAGGCACCTAACACTCACAATCGATTGCAAAATTCTTGCATTTTTTTTAAGCCTCTAAAGTTGAGATTGCGTCTCGCTTTGTAAATTCACACTATATGAATTACAATAAAAGTTACTGAATTTCTCTACACCGCATACGAATGGATGACTTCCAAAATATGACTAAAAACAAGTGACAGAGCATTTGAACATCCGGTCAATCTGAATTATGATGGTTTCAGCAGTGAATCCAATCACAACGTCCCAGGTTGGATACCTACCACAATCGAACGAGCTTGGATAGTGGGTATGGGCGCCGCCCCACCTGTCTAATTCCGTCCACCACAGCTCCCACTCAAATAAAACCTGAATCCATGCATTGGCCATTGTAATGTGCCGGTAGAGAAAACGGACACTTCATCTTGAATTTAGAAAAGCATCCTGCCTCATGTCAAGGCGCCTGCACCTGTGCTCCTCTCCTGGGCCCTCTCCTTGTAAATATAGATCCATATGCCAGATTTAGAGTGCACATTGTGACAAAGATATTCCATTCTTTATCCTGCATTCTCCATGGAGATCATGGATCACCCACCCAGCTAACCCCTCTAATCTTAAACATCATAGGCACATCAGGTAAGCTTCTGCCCTTTTTCACTTTCTGATAAGGGTACTCGCAGTGATGGCAATGCAGGGATAGTAATGTTTCACCTGCATGATGTTTGAGATGAGGGACGTCATTAGTGTACCATGCATGTACATCTGCAGGAAGTGCACCCAACTCTCGCTGCTCCAAACCTTGTTATGGAACTAGAGCGGGAGCGCGATAAACTTCGGATTATTCAGGAGGCAATGGCTGTAATCGATATTACTTAGAGTGAAGCAGTCACTCCTGGGCACGAAGACTTCTACTGAGAAGAATCTGGAGGTGTTAACGTCGTGAGTGAGACTATTCGAATGGAATGGCATGGAGTGCCAGAACTTTAAACAGCTGCATATGTCATTTTCTGTTATTATACCCATCCAATTGTCTCCGTGCCAAGAACAGCAGAGAACTTAGAACATTACAACGCAGTACAAAGTTAAAACATCACACAACACCAGGTTATACTCCAGCAGGTTTATTTAGATGCACTAGCTTTCTCGGTGCTGCTCCTTCATCAGATAGTTGTATAGTATAAGAGCGAAGGACAGAAAATTTATACTGAAGTTTACAGTGTGATGTAACTGAAACTATATTGTGAAAACGACCTGGATTGTTTGTTAAGTCTGTCATATTTTAGAATGACCATGTTGGTTTCAATTCTTTCATATATAAAAGACCTGGATTGTATATTAATTCTCTCATCTTTTAGAATGACCGTGTGGTTTCAGTTCATTCACACGTAAATCGCAAAACGTTTTTAAAAGTTACATTTATATTTGAACTTTAACCACGGAGGTACCCATGGTGATGGCCTCAACTGGGACTTTGGGTTCATATCACACTGCAGGTGACCCCATTGCACTGTTAACACAGCCACACAGACAATCACACAAACACACACACAATCACACAAACACACACAGAAATACAAACGAACACACAGATGCGCACACACAGACGCACACACACATAACTTCTACAGACAAACACACTCTCCTACAGACGGTACATTAATGCAGACAATAGCTCATATGCTCTCACATGCACTCCCACACTGATACACGCACCCTCTCACAAACTTATACTCCTTTACACTCAACCGTCACACAGACATATTCTCTCACAGATGCTCCCAACCACACTTGCCGCCCCTCAACCCACCCCAGCACACACACACGCACAGGCACACATACAGTTTCTGGAGCGTACTTACAGAATTACATTTTACTTTGCTCAAATCATTGTAAGGTTCTGAAAATCCGTCATTTTTAGATAAGAACCAGTTTGACCATTGTGGCACAGACAGTCTTATAAAGGGCAGCTTACACATGCAATGCATTATATACGCCAAAATGACATCAATTGTTAAAGTTCACTCGAGAATCTAACTTTTGAAAACGTTTTGCGATTTACCTATGAAAGAACTGAAACCAACATGGTCGTTCTAAAATATATTAGTCTGAACAAACAATCCATGTCTTTTTGAACATATAATTTCAGTTACAACACAGTGAAAACTTCTGCTTTACGTTTGTTGTCTTACAACCTTATTGTCCACAACCACCTGATGAAGAAGCAGTGCTCTGAAAGCTCGTCCTTCCAAATAAATCTGTTGGACCTGTTGTGATTTTTAACATTGTACACCCCAGTCCAACACCAGCATCAGCAAATCACAAATCAGTGCAGGCGTGTCGGCTCACGATATTGCGCCAACCAGTGGGACCAATGACTATCTATCCAAGACAAGTCCATTTTCATCCATATGTCTAATCAATGACCATTTTAATGCTTTCATGTTGGCGAATCTACTATTGTTGCAAGCAGTGTGTATTGCACCCTTACTACATTGAGCATAGAAACGAGCACTGGCATCCATTCAATATCTATCAGCCCTCAATTTAAAGCTATATCCTCTCGCGCTAGCCATAAACATCTGATGTAAAAGTTCCTCACTGTCCACCCATTCTACTTGCCTTGCATATCTCAATTAATTCAACTTTCACTTTCTTCTCTCTGGAGAAAACAACTTCAAGTCCCTCAGGCTTTCCTCATAAGACCTTCCTTCCATACAAGGCAATATCCAACTAAATGTCCTCCGAACTTTCTCCAAAGCTTCCATATCCTATCTATAATGAGATGTCCAAAAGTGTCCGCAATAATCCAATTGCGGCTGCAGTAGAGTATTTTTAAAAAGCTGTAGCATTACCTCCTGGTTCCGAAGCTGAAACCCACCACAAATGATAACTAGCACACCGTATATTTTAATCATAACTCTATCAAAATGGGTGGCAATATTGAAGAATTTGTGTGCATGGACAGCAAGACCTCTCTGCTCCTCTACACTACCTATAAGCTCACCATTCGACCAATAATCATTGTACCCGTTGGCCCTTCCAAACTGAATCACCTTACTCTTCTCAGAATCAAACTCCATTTGCCACATCTCAGCCCAGCTCTGCAGCTGATCAATTTCCCTCTGTAAACGTCGACATCCTGCAACAGTATCCACAACTCCGAAGACCTTAGTGTTTGGCGCAAATTTAATCACAAATACTTCTACGCCCTCATCCAGGTTATTTATAAAAATGAAAAACATCACTGGCATAAATATAGATCCTTGCGATAAACCACTGGTAATTGAACAACAGGATGAACATTTCCCATCAACCACCACCCTCTGTTTTCTTTCAACCAGCCAACGTCTGATACACACCGCTGAATCACTCTTAATCCCCTGCATTTGTATTGTGTGCAATAGCTTACTGTGGGGAAACTTATCAAATGCCTTACTGATATCCACATGCACCAAATCATTTTCTTTCCCCTGTTTGGCTATCTCAAAGAATTCTATAAGTTTTGTGAGGCATGACTTACTCTTCACAACACTTTGTTGAATCTCCCTAATCAACGTTTTCCTTTCTAAATGATTATAAATCATATTTCTTGTAACCTTTCCAAACACATTGCTAACAATCGAAGTAAGGCTCACTGATCTGTATTTACGAGGGTGGTCCCCACTCTAATTCTTGAACACTTGCTATCCTCCAGTCTTCTTTTACTATTCCTGTACATAACATTAAGATGAATACCATATGCCGTGCAATTTCCTCCATGGCTGACTGGAAATCCTGGGATAAATCCCATTCTTCACAGGGGACTGAAATATTGTCAAAGTTTCCAAAATGTGTTCGCTACTACTCAACGTAGTCTTCTGTGTATTCATTACAACATCGTTTGTAAAGCATCTCAAGCTTGTTCCCTTTGGTATATTTGGAATACAAAGTCACGAATGTCCAAACATACCTCTTAATCAGATAAATTAAACTGCTTGTGGTAGTAATGTTCCCAATCATTTGAAACCGACTGAGAAACACCTTCCTATCTGTTATGATGGTTTAATCCATCGCAGCCTCATTAAGTCCCTTTTGAACTTTATACTGCTCCCAAAAAAAGACATTCGAAACATTACCTTTGGCCGCATTCTGTGGCAGCGGTCTCAACTGCCTCTCGTTATTCTCTGGGTGAAGGCATTTCTCCTCTTTTTAGTGCTGCACGATTTTTCAGTTATGACCTCGCCTTGGCTTCTGAATACTCTATATCTGTGAGAACATGCTTCCTGCTTTGAGACGGTCTGGTATTTTGGGATTTGTTTGGTTTTCCTGAAGGGCCAGAATCCCAGCTCCACATTTCTGTCTTCACCTGTATTCTTTGGTCGCGCTACTGACTAAAAATACTTCCATCTCAGCCTGAACATCCGTCTACGATAAAGAAATTAATGGATTCATGAAACTCGCAGAGAGTAAATTCACCTCTACCTCTGCCTGACATGAGTGAAAAAATGCCTGTAGTATCAGACTACGACCTTGTGCAGTCTTCGTTCTGTAGATATAGACACGGTGTAATTCGATTAAGAATTACAGACCTTGAACCAAGTGCCAACGGGCAGAGGTGTCAAAATTCCAAATTGATTGGGTTAAAGGCTTGAAGGAAAACTGCAAGTGTTGACATTTGAATGCCTCTGTGACCATTGACCTTCCACACGATGATGCACGTTAGTTTGTCTCTGGGAATTCTTCAAGATCTATTTTGTAATTTTTGCATTGCAGCCACGAAACATTAGTGTAACTGCCTCGGTCATGCCGGTATGAGTTTCAGAGTGCATTGTTCACAAGTGGAAGACTTCAGAAGGCTGCTTTGTCCTGGATGGTGTTAAGCGTCTTAATTCTTGTTGCTGACGCACTCATCCGGGCAAATCAAGATTACTCCATCACTGTCCTGGCATAAACTTTGGTAACGCTGGACAGGCAGAGGTTGTGAGGGGATGGACAGCGGAGCCAGACTGCAGTTTAATCGCAAAATCTTCTACTTCTCTGGCATGTCGTGATCAGTTTCTCTTAGTGTTGGTCCTAAACAGGAATTTGACGGGACGGCATATGAAGTACTGCATGAGGTTCTGATCTTGACAATGCAGCAAATGTGCGACTGCTGTCGAAAGGATGTTGGGGAGATTCAATGGGATGTTGTCACTCATGTGGCATTTTATCTCTGAACAGAGACTGTTCAGTTTGATTTTTCTGCAGCAGAGGATGTTGAGTGGTCACTGACAAATGTGAAAAAGTCTTGCAGGATTCGAAATGTTGAATATAGAACAGCTGTGTCCCTTAGTTGTGGGCTCAATAACAAGGGCACATTTTATTCATGTGAAAGGCAGGCGATGGATAGAGGCGATATGAAAATATTCCTTTCATTCTCTGCATACAATGTCCACGGCTGAGGCGCGTAGTTGAGGGTTTAAAATGAACAGCCTTTATAAATGTATTTGATTTGAAATTTCATAACATTCAAGGGTGTGTGCCGAGTGCCTGAAAGAAGGAGCCATGTTGATTAGGATACAGGGCCGACACGATGGGCCGAACGGTCTCTTCTGTACCTGTATGTTTCGGTGAAGCAATGGCACTGCAGGAAGTGTGGCAGTGGCAACAATCCTCATATCATTGACGATAATTACAAATATACCCTTGCAATGCCAAGGCCTCCGAGATTACAGTGAAACTTCATGTGGATGCGATGATAATAGATCGGTGTTTGTTTGTCACCAGTGCAGAGGAGATTGGCCGAAGAGCTCTTTTTGTGTCACAGAACTTTATGACTCTGCGTCTTTGTGTTGGGACAGTACATACCGAGCGGAAGTAAAGCTGCATCTTTTTCGAAGTACAAAGATAATTCCTTCAACCGATCATATGGGCAATGCAGCCAAAGTAAGTGCAGCCAAAGTAAGTACAGACAAAATCAGCCTATTTCTATGAAGTATTTGAACACCGATCCTGTGCTCTAACTCCCTGTTTTTACATCGTCAGTGCCAACACATTTTAAGCTGTGACTCTCCACGTGAAGGTTCTATAACAGAAGACAATATTGGTGACTCACCCCGTGAGGTCTGCGTGTGAAAATCTAATTGGATCACGAGAGGTTAACGGAAAACAGTTGTTCTGTGGCGGTGAACAGTTCTATTAAGGTTGGTCCAGTAAATGTGGGTGTTCAGTGTATTTAAATAATGTGAGTCACAGAATTCCCTCATGATATCCTTGCGGTTTTTGCCTGACTGCCACAAATATGGGGATCACTTCACTGGACCTCTCAGAATTAGACAGAACCATACTTTTCAATGGCCGAAGGACTGACTATGTACTTGATTGATGCTGTATCTCTTTTTGAGAGGAGTATGAAATGAAAGGAGTTTTTTAAGATGTCGAAAAGATTTACTAGCCCATTCTCGCTGCAATCAGTGTCCCCCGTGAGTACTCAGATCTCGTGTCAATGCTCTTGATAAGGACCATCGCATTACCTTTGTGCTAAGTAACGGAAAATCCGATCCAACTGTTAGCAAATATATATGAACTTTTGACCAGTTGCTCATGACAAGGACATTTTGTCTGCCCCGGACAATGTGATGTGTTGTCGTATAACTGAAGAAATTGGCCGAGACACAATTTACATAGAAAGAATTTGATCTACACTAGCTTGGGAGGGGTCTGGCTATTTACTCCAGTTAAGACCTGTTTGAATGTGGAGAATGTTTGCACACTATTCCTTCGACGAGTTCTGTTTGCTCTGGCATGTTAGTGCTACTTTGGAGATATTTTGGAGGGATCTATTCACCTGGTATTCTTTGCTAATCAGTCGATGTCCTTGGAAATGGGAACCCACTTTCATATCACATGATCCAACTCAAGAGTGAACAAAGGAGACTGGCCTTTTCTTTCGAGTTTTTGCACTCTGTCCATGTTTGCGTGTATGTGTGCGTGTGTGTGTGTGTGTGTTGCATATGTGTACATTGCATATGTCTATGTATAAGTTTGACATGCATGTACGTGACAGTAATTCAAATTCAAAGAAAGGCGGAAAGAAAAAGTAAAAGACAGCATCAATACACGTGTCTATATGTGACTAGAAAGGTAGGCGAGTTTTATTTTGTCTATTTATATGTCTCAGAGCTGAGGATATTTGACAGGAAGAGGAAGTATATTCCTTTGTGTTTCCATATCCACAGAATGAGAACAGATTTAACTGAGCACAAAGAGAGACAGCTTGCTTTAACCTCATCAGACCTGCACTCTCACACAAATCCTGTGACGGTTCATGGCAAGCTACTGTTGCTCTCTGTCAGCATGTTGGATTCCTCAAGCTGCACTGATAATCCTACATGCATTCTGCCTTTGCCCGTCTAGTCAGTAGATAATCCAGATTTCCAATACATAGTTGAAATAGTCTTGGTTTGTCAGATGATGGCATCTCGTATTTACTGTACAAAGCTTCTATTCTCCATCCGTGGTGAATAGAGAATATGTTGACGAAGGGCGTATATGCTGGAGGATTTAATTAGCTCTCACATTCATGGTAGTGTGTAATATAGTATTTCTTTTACAACAGTTAGCCGCATGACAATTGTGATCATGACCCTTGGAAAGTGTGGCGTGTTGAAATGCATCACTCGCTACGTCATGGCCTTGGCAATGGCAGATGTACTGGTCGTCATCCTTGACGTAATATTGAGACCATTCTTATTATTTATTCAGAACAATTCATTTTCCTGCAGTATGTGGATGTGTGTAACACTCATGCTGCCCTGCTTTATGCTGTCACTGACTGTTCTGTTTGGTCGACATTTGCATTCACCTTTGATCGTTTGTGGCCATTTGTTTATCAAAGTTGAAATCTAAATATTGTTGTGTAAAAACTGTAGTTTTGATTCTCACCATGGTGACTGAGAGCTGTTTAAAGAACATAACCTGGTACTTAATTTACCTCAAAGTGTATCGTCTTCTGAATGATCCAGTGTTTTGTGGTCTCGACCTGAGTGATGTTAATTTACAGTTAGGAGCCGCAATTGAAGTTGTTGATTACATTCTCACACCGTGTCGCCCATATTAACGTACTCCACGGTTCAATATTTTCACCATCAGATACATTTCATTGAGCAGCAAAGCCCGAAGAAGACTCCAGGCTCACGCAAACAGGGAAAGATCAAGAGACGCTGAGATGGACAGTCGAAGGAAATCTATCATCTTATTGTTTGTTATTTCATGCAATTTCTTTCTGGTGTGGGCAGTGTTTACCGTTATGTTGTGAATTGAGCAAATCGTTGATCTGGGTAAAATATATTTTGTACCTGAGTTTATACACGAAATGGGCTTCATGCTACAGTTCCTGAGTTGCTGCACAAACATTGGAATTTATACGGTGGCACAGGCTAAGTTCAGAGACCAGTTGAAGATTTTGGTGAACTTGACTCTTGGTGTATTTATTAAACTGATGAAATAATAAGATACTGAACATTATCCAGTATCAAAATGTAATCCTGGCCTTCGATCTGTTCAAACTACACTCCAATATAGATCCGTCGACATGCACTCGATGACGCAGTGCGCTGACCTTCACTGACATGCGGCACTACAGCCGATAAATGTGGGAATTGAGGGAAGAGGTGAGTCATCCGATCTGAATCACACACGTTATTGCGCCAGAGGCTGTTCACTCGTTTTCAATTGTCAGATCAGACTGAGATCACTGTGGATCAGTCTGATCTGTGGATTGCACATAACGATATTACACGGACATGAAAAGGTGAGAGGTTCTACCTTTCCAGAAATGATTGAAGAGATTGAGGCACATTTTTTCCAGAAAAGATGAAACATAGAAGCCAAAGAATATGTATTTTAAAATTTACAAGAGACGTGCCTAAGCGTGTTGTCAACGTATTTTCCACTAGCGCAGGAGGAGGAATCACTAATTAATGGCAGCTATTAATGAAACCAATGAGAGAATAACAAGGAAAGGCTGAACACATTGAGAGGCCAGAAAAATGATCTTGCTCTTCCGTTGAGCAGATTTGTCAGGTCTGTAGCGAGTGTGCTCACAATGGCCCAAACATCCTCCTTTTTTGATTTGACAGCGATGCAGCACATGTGCCTAAAGGTAAAGTATTGGAAATGCTAATGGTTTTGAATGAAGTGGGTAGGAGAATTATCACGTGGAACACAAACAGATGCACACATCGAGGGTAGGGAGAAACATGGCCTGATTCCACATTGTATATATCATGTAGCAAGCCTGCAACATAATGTGTGAGGCATAAACCTAAGCAACTCAGTGATGACTGGCACAGGTATCAGACAGAGTAGCCGCATGCAGAACATTATTGTCCAACAATGTCAGCATTTTCTGTGTTGAAACAGATTGTGACTCCCATGTTGAGGTTCGGGAAGAAATGCGGAAACCAAGCCTGAATGATGTAAATCTCTACGTCATGGAATAATAATTTCATTGTATTATCACGCCTGCAATAAGATGCTCTTGTAAGACGACTACATCACAGATCAACGTCGCAATGCGCATCACACAATGCCAGCAGGCATAATTTAACACTCAGCTTGAGGAGGTGATAGGCCGAAAATTCTGGGTCAAAGATGTCTGAGGAGACAATTTAGTTCTGCAAACCTGTTCCAACATCCAGTAAGATCGAGACTGATCTCCCACAGATCTCAACTTCAATTTTTCATGAGCTGTTCATTCTTAAAAATGCCTGATGCTTCAAAATGTTTTCCATAGCGTATTTAAACATTTCCAATAGTCGAGCCTCCAGACCTGTCTATGGTAGAGAATGCCAGATATTCACGGACATATGAGAGAATAAATATCTTCATATTTCAGTTTCAAATGGTGGCGCCTAATTGTTTAACTACGTCCCCTATTTCCACGTTTAAACACAAGTGGAAACATGCTCTCAACAATTACTTTTCTAGCCAGCTCTAAATCACGACGTTGAATGAGATCAACCACTACTGCTACAAACTTTAATGTGTAAAGATGTAACCTGCAACTCTTGAAGCGTTGAAAATTTCATCTCAGGAATCAGTCTTGTAAATCTCTGTTGAACGACCTCCAAAGCTGGAATTGTCCTAGCTGGTGTGAGATCAAAACGGTTCACAATACTTCAGGTGCCGTCTCACCAACAACATTTCAGTTATAAATAAACTTACATTTTAAATACAAAAATAAAACAAAAATGTGAGCCCCCTCACGATCAAGGTCAACATGGTCTTTAGTGTCATCGTTGCTTGCTGCAGCTACACACTAAAGATTTGAGTTCCAAACACATGAATGCCCATGCCCATTTTGCTTGACTGTTTCTGGAGTCTGTCTCCATTGAAATAACAAACAAGTGGTTTGATTCTTCTGAACAAATAATGCCACTCTTTCCGACATTAACATCCATGTGCCATATTCGGAACATACATATGTATTTTACCTGTGTTTCATCAGGTTTTCTTTATGAACTCCGCACAACATATTCTACCATATTTCTTGAGTCATCCGCTAATATGGATACATTGAATTCTGCTCATGCAAGTTATTTCTAATGACCAAACCTAATTTAGCTTCTAGGGCGTATTATTTGGGTATTCTACTACTTAGGCTTTTCCAACCAGGAAATGGGACCCTCTGTTGGAAATATGCCCTTAATCCGTCTTCCTTTATCAGTTGATCCGGTTTATTCCCAGAATCCATAGACGGGCAGATGAATTGGCCATGCTCAGTTGCCCAAGGTGTTCAGGGACATGGAGGTTAGGTGCATTAGTTAGAGGTAAATATAGTGCAGGGGTATGGGTCTGATTAGGTTACTTATCGGAGGGTCAGTATGGATTTGTTGCGCCAAAATGACCTGTTTTTCACACAGTAAAGATTCTATGAAAAACGCATATATCACGTCCCAAAATGATAGCTCTCATGTTATGCAATAATCTTTCATCTGACATTTTATCGAATGTATCTGGAAATCTGAGTGCAGAACATTCATTCGTTCCCCTTTGCAGCTTTGTTTGTCTGATTCTCAGAAAACACCAGCACATCTTAGTAAGGTGGAGGAGCAGAGGGATCTTGGGGTCTATGTTCATAGATCTTTGAATGTTGCCATTCAGGTGGATAGAGCTTGTAAGAAGGCCTATGGTGTATTAGGGTTCATTAGCAGAGGGATTGAATTCAAGAGTCGTGAAGTGATGTTGCAGCTGTATAGAACCTTGGTTAGGCCACATTTGGAGTACTGTGTGCAGTTCTGGTCGCCTCACTTTAGGAAAGATGTGGAAGCTTTGGAGAGGGTGTAGAGGAGATTTAGAAGGATGTTGCCTGGAATGTAGAATAGGTCATATGAGGAAAGATTGAGAGTGTTAGGCCTTTTCTTATTGGAACGGGGAACGATGAGGGGTGAATTGATAGAGGTTTATAAGATGATCAGAGGAATAGATAGAGTAGACAGTCAGAAACTTTTTTTCCCCGGGCACAACAGAGTGTTACAAGGGGATATAAATTTAAGGTGAAGGGTTGAAGGTATAGGGGGGATGTCAGGGGTAGGTTCTTTACCCAGCGAGTGGTGGAGGCATGGAATGCGCTGCCTGTGGGAGTGGTAGAGTCAGAATTATTGATGACCTTTAAGCGGCATTTGGATAGGTACATGGATGGATGTTTAAGCTAGGATAAATGTTCGGCACAACATCGTGGGTCGAAGGGCCTGTTCTGTGCTGTATGGTTCTATGTTCTATGTTCTATCTGTCAATGTCGATGATCCTTTGCCAAAACTTTGGTGAATCTGCTTGATAATGTTGAAGATTTATTTGAGTTCTGTTATTTCAAAAAAAAAATAAAGGACACACGCATTTACACAGCAACAAATATTCAGCGAACTGGTCTATAGTTTCTTATTTCTGTCTCCCTCTCATTTTTAGCAGTCTCGTCACTCTAGCATTTTTCCAATCGGCTGGAACAATCCTTGAATCCAGTGAGCTCCGGAATATTTCAAGGAAAGCCTCCATTATATCTTTGCAGCCACTTCATTTAAAATCAATGTATGCATGCCAAAAAATTCCAATGATCTGTCTTGCCTTCAGTCCCATTATGTTGCGCAAGACGTTATCCCATGCAAAAAAAGAAACAGTTACAACATAACTCCTCTCTTCCTTACCTTTCTTTTATGCCTTTTAGAATATTTATTTTGTCCATTATCATGATCACCAAATAATTACCTGTCATTTTCGTGATCCGATTCTCAATTCCCCAATCCCATTCACTGAGGAGCCCAGACATACATGCGTTACTCTCTCTCTTTTTATAAATACAGACAAAAGGTTTTCACTTTGCTTATATGATTTTAGCCAATTTACATCCATAATACAATTTATTTTACATGATTAAGTTTTCAGTCAACCGCGGCTGGCTCCTAAAATTACTTTCAATCCTATGGCTTACAAATTGTTTTCATTGATGTTGTTGCCTTTTTTTACTGTCTCATTTCATTGACTGACTTCGTTAACCACAGGTGGATCAGCTTCTCATAGAATCCTTCATTTTGAGGAAGAAAATATCTTGGAAGGATTGTGAACATCGGCTTAAATCTCTATCATTGTTCCCTGGCTTTCCTCACTGTCGAAATTCACTTTTCTCTTCACTCAACAAGTCAGCCAAAGCCTCACAGTTGCTGGTTGCAATGCTGGTTCTGTGTAATGTTTCAAGGGGATCCCTCGCCATTGTATCAACTGACAGAGTCTAACACAGACCTTCAATGAACAAGTGCAGAACAATTTTGAAAGGCGTGAGTCAAAGATGCAGAAACGCTCTAACCATCAATGAAAAACACACACGACATTTGGGGCAGGGAAATATATGGCAAGCCACATAACTTTATTGTTTCTGAACTTACCTGTGCCGGCATCAACGACAATACAGAGATTAGAATTACTGTTGGTAGGAAACCATACGGAAACATTTTCACTACAAAAATAGAATTGGCCCCTATGTGAAAGGTATTCAAGAAAATTGGAAGAATCAGCATAATAGACATGGCGGAAAGGAAACAAGTTAGATGATAGACAGCATTGTTGGTCGAGAAGACTGAGAAAATTAAAATGGAGCTGTCGACACATCAGAGACCAATTTAGGTCCGGTCACAAAGGAATGATGCATGAATGGGACAGGGAATGGCATGAGTCCAGATGTAAGCGTTGAACTGGACAATAGTGGTCGTAAAAGGGTGAGGGGTGACTGGAATAGTGTACATTAGCGAGTACACGGGTGATGGATAAAATGGCCAGAGTAGTCCACTGAATTCATTGATGACTGGCGAAGGGAAAGTGTCGGTCAGAGAGTGCAGGGGGAATGTATGAACGCGACAGTGTAAGCCAGTGAGCACTGGGCTGACGGGTGAAGAGTAGATTAGTGTGATTACAGGAGTGAGGGGGTCATTGAATCTGGAATAATGCTTGAAGCGACAGTAGAGGTCAGTGAGTAGAGGGCTGATTGGAATGGACGGTACCGTTTGAGTCAGTATCTATATTGGTTTTAAGTGAAAGTGACAAAGTAGGTCATAAGTAGAAAGGTGACGCGTGAAGAGACAGTCGAGATCAGTAAGTAGAGGAGAAACAGGTGATTGGAACAATGTACTTCAGTGAATACAAAAGTGATGAGTAAACAGCACATTGTAATTCACAGGTTACCGCAGTGATGGGTGAATGGGACAGTATAGGTTAAACAGAACAAGGCTGAGGGGTGAACGGGACAGTGCAGGTCGATGAGCATTGGCGTGATGTCTGAACGGAACCGTGTAGATCAGTGAGTACAGGGGTGGTTGGGGAGAGGTACAGGGCAGGTCTGTGAGTACAATGGTGATGGGGGAGCCGTGCAGTGTTGGTCAGTTAGTACATGGTTAATGGGGGAGCCGTTCAGTGATGGTGACTTAACACAGGTGTTAACAGCAAAGGGGACAGCGTAGGTTAGTGACGACATGGGTGAAGGGTGAACATGAAAGTGCTGGTCAGTAAGTACAGGAGGATGGACGAATGGAACAGTATAGATCATTGAGTCTGGGTTGACGAGTCAAGGTTTCAGTGTCACCTCATGTCAACAGGAGTGATGAGTTAACATGACGGCATAGGTCATTGAGAACGCAGTCTTCAGTGAAGTAGTTGACCTACGTCAGCGAGTACTGGCTCGTTTAGTAAACGAGAAAGTGTAGGTCAGTGAGTAGAGCGGTGATTGGCTAATTGTACAGTCTGGGGCGCTGAATGTACTGATGATTATTGAACGAGAAAGTACAGGTCATTCGGTACAGGGGTAAGCAGTGATCGGGACAGTGCATGTAAGTGAGTGGAGCAGTGATCGGTGAATGTGACTGTCTCCGTGTCGCAGGTGAACGGGATAGTGTAGTTCAATGAGTGCGGCTTGATGGGGAACGAGACAGTGCAGATCAGTGGGTACATTAGATGATTGGTGAACAATGCAGTGTCGGGCAAACGTACAATGGTGATGGAGAATGGAACTATACAGGTTGCTGATTACGGGCCTAAGCGGTGAACTGACCAGTGCCCGTCAATCTGTTCAATGGTGATGTAGGAAACGTACAGCGTCTGTCAGCGTCAGTCAGGATGATGGCTGAACGTAAATGTGGAGCTTCGTGGTTATAGGCATGACGTGTGAACGGAAGAGTGTCGGTCAATGTGGAGGAGGTGATGGGTGAACGGGACCATGTAGGTCCCACTCTACATTGATGTTGGGAGATCAGAACAGTGTAAGTCAGTGAATACAATGTTGACGGGTGAACATAATTGCAGGTCAGTAAATACAATTGTGGTCAGTCAAGGGATCTGTGTCGATCAATGAATACGTAGGTGATGCGTAAACGTGACAGTGCAGATCAATGTGTGCAGGGGGAATGGGTAAATGGGGCAGTATAGTTCATTTACCCTCAGGTGGTAGGAGAAAGAACAATGGAGGTCAGTCAGAAAAGAAGTGATGGGTGAAATGGCCAGCTGAGGTCGTTGAGTACGGGGTGATCATTAAACTGTACACTTTAGGTTACTGAGAACTGTCATGATGGTTGAACGGAACATTTCAGGTGAGTGAGTACTGGCACGATAGCAGAACTGGATATTTTAGGTCATAGACTATGGCAGTTATCGGTGAACTGGACAATGGATACACTGTGTTGAATGAGACTGCATTGGTCAGTGACGACAAAGGGTTATGGGTGAATTGGATATGGTATTTCACGGAGTCTGACCTCAGTGGTGGGAAAGATGCTGGAGTCTATTTTAAGAATGAAATTACGGCACATCTGGATAGTAGTAACAGGATAGGACAGAGTCAGCATGGATTTTTAAGGAGAAATCATGCTTGACTAATCTTCTTGAATTTTATAAGGATGTAACTCTGAAGATGGACGAGGGAGATCCAGTAGATGGAGTGTACCTGGACTTTCAGAAAGCTTTTGATAAAGTCCCACACAGGAGGCTAGTGAGTAAAATTAGGGCGCATGGTATTGAGGGCAAAGTACGAGATTGGATTGAAAATTGGTTGGCTGATCGGAAACAAATGGTAGTGATAAACGGTTCCATGTCAGAATGGCAGGCAGTGACCAGTGGGGTACCGCATGGATCCGTGCTGGAACGCAGCTTTTTACAATATATGTCAGTGATATAGAAGATGGTATCAGCAATAACATTAGCAAATTTGCTAATGATACCAAGCTGAGTGGCAGGGTGAAATATGATGAGGATGTTAGGAGATTACAGGGTAACCTGGACAAGTTAGGTGAGTGGGCAGATGCATGGCAGATGCAGTTTAATGTGGATAAATGTATGGTTATCCACTTTGGTGGCAAGAACAGGAAGGCAGATTACTACCTTAATGGAATCAATTTAGGGAAAGGGGCAGTACAGATAGATCTGGATGTTCTTGTGTGCCAGTCAATGAAGGAAAGCATGCTGGTACAGCAGGTAGTGAAGAATGTTACTAGCATGCTGGTCTTCATAACAAGAGGAATTGAGTATAGAAGCAAAGAGGTGCTTCTGCAGCTGTACAGGGCCCTGGTGAGACCACACCTGGAGTACTGTGTGCAGCTCTTGTCTCCAAATTTGAGGAAAGACATTCTGGCTATTGAGGGAGTGTAGCATAGGTTCATGAGGTCAATTCCTGGAATGGCGGGATTACTTTACACTGAAAGACTGAAGCGACTGTGCTTGTATACCCTTCAGTTTAGAAGACTGAGGAGGATCTGATTGAGACATATAAGATTATGAAATGATTGGACACTCTGGCAGCAGGAGACATGTTTCTGCTGATGGGTGAGTGCCGAACCAAAGGACACTGCTTAAAAATACGGGGTAGACCATTTAGGACAGAGATGAGGAGAAACGTCTTCACCCAGAGAGTGGTGGCTATGTGGAATGTTCTGCCCCAGAGAGCAGTGGAGACCCAGTCTCTGGATTCATTGAAGAAAGAGTTGGATTGAGCTCTCAAATATAGTGGATTCAAGGGTTATGGAGATAAAGCAGGAAGAATATACTGATTAGGAATGATCAGCCATGATCATATTGAATGGCGGTGCAGGCTCGAAGGCTGAATGGCCTACTCCTGCACCTATTGTCTATTGTCTATTGTCTATTGATGGTTGAACAGGACTGTGCATGTCACTGAGTACAGGGGAAATAAACGATCGGCTGTATCAGACAGTAGGTATTGTGATAATGGCTGAATGCTTCAAAGTTGGTCACTGAATGCAGGGGTAATGGATGAATCGAACAATGTGGATCATCCACTACAGCGGAGTTCATTGTCGTCAAGGAATGTGTCAGTACGAAGAGTGGGCATACGTGATTGTTTCAGTGTAGGTCAGTTTAGATTATGCGTGAACAAGACAGTGTAGGTCAGTGAGTCCAGGTCTTATGGGTGGATGGGACAATGCAGTTGAGTAATTCCAAGTGTGATTGGTGAATGTCAGTATGTATATCAGTGAGAACTGGCTTTATGGGTGAATGTAACAGTGTAGTTCAGTATGTACAACGGAGATTGGTGAACGGGACGGTGTAAGTCATTGAATATTGGCGTGGTTGGTCAACAGAACAGTGAAGGCTCAAGACTGCATTTGTCATGAATGAAAGGCACGGTTGAAGTGGTGCAGTGATATTTAAATTGGACATTGCAGGTAACGAAATGGTGATGGGTGAAGGAACAGTGCAGTGATGGAGTTTATGGGACAATGTCGAACAGTGAGTGATGGGCGCATTCGTGGGTCAATGAGTACAGGCATGTACATTGTAATCCAGTGTGCAGAGGGATGATAGATTAATGGACCAGTGTCGGTCAGTGAGTGCAGCGGTGATGGTTGAACCGCTCAGAGTAGGCAAATGGTTACAGGGAATCAATCAACTGAGGAATGTAATTCAAAGGTACAGGGAAGTTGGGTGATAGTTACTTTGTAAGTCAGTGAACATAGGGGTGATGGACTAATGGAAAAATGTTGGCCAGTGAGTACAGGAGTGATGTGAGGACAGGAAATTGTATGTCAGATGAATAGGGTTTTAATCGTGTATGGATCAGTGAATAAAAGGGTAATGGGTGAACAGGATAGTGTCGGTCAATAGGCATGGTTGTGATGAGTAAACGTTACAGTGTAGGTCAATTCACTGTTGGGTGCATGCAAACGTGTAGGTCAGCGAGTACGCGGGTGAAATGTGACCATGCAGGTTAGGCTGACCATACGCGATTTCTGGTTCAGGAATAGTGGTGCATAGAGAGAAAGACTCAGCTGAATCAAGAATGAGATGAACCACAAACTTATTTGGTGGTGGAGCAGTGTCCATCCATACGTTCGAAAATACTAAGCAGGACCTGATCCACGCCACTTCAGTTGTTATGTGTAAGGTGACAAACGTACGTCAAAATTCAGTTTATGTGAGGAAGAGACCTCTAATCTCTCTTTACAACTCGGAGATTTCAATATTTGCTCCAGATGTTTGTCATGGTGCAGAACCAGGTCACTGTGAATACAGTCTCCATATCTCACTCAGATTTGTCTCAAGCAAGGCCTCTTGTCTCATTGAATGCAACATTTCCCACACAATATCCACAAAAGTAAAAAATGATTTTCCAAAAACAGACCTTAAGAGTGGCTTTAGGAGCTGTACCTTGTTTTGTTTTCGGATAAGTGGCTTCGAAACACATCTGAAGATCAGTCAACTAGAACCACTCAAGGAAAGCGCTTGCTAGAACTTGGTTTGTTGCTGATGTTTGAAGTAGCCTGAATATGTATGATCAAGCACACTCAGAAACGGTAATTACAGTTTAAACTTCCCGTTACTGTTGGGGTCTTGAAGAAGTGAAAGCTATTCGTTGCTTCTTGGGACTATGACCAAATCTGGGGGTTGTCTATCTGCACGGGGAATTTCATGTGAGACAAACTGTTTTCTGCATTTGTCGTTTCTCAAGGTTCTGATTATGAAATGCTTTTCTATTGGAAGTTGAACAGTAATTGTTGATATATCTATGATCATGATAAATTTTCCAGTCGAGATAAATAGTTCCAGTTCCTTCTTTCTTTTGTTGTATTGTAACTAGAATTCATTAATAAATGCTCTTTTATTGATGTCTAGTAGTTTGAACAAAGGAATGTCATCTGGAATGCAACAATTAGCACTTACATTTAAAATACGAAAGTGTTAGACAATCGTCTGAATATTTTAACGGCATTTGGTCTGGCCTATTACATAAGAACAAAATAATTCGGATCAGGGATAGGCCTTTCCACGCCTCAATCCTGGCCTGCCATTCAACAAAATATTAGGTGATTTGTTCTATGGCCCAAATCAGCTTTCATGTCAATTCCAACTGTCCTATAAATCGCCAATATGTCAAAACTCTCTGCAAACGTCTTTTAGTGCATTCAATGATCGATCGTCTCGAGCCATCTCGGTAGGAAATTCCAGACATTCAGTACATTCTCAGAGAAGAAATTTCTCAGCATCTCAGTTTTAAATTGCTTTCTCTTGTTCAGTTCGTATGTTTCCTCGCTCAGGTGGAAACATCTTTTCAACATTTGGCTGTTGTCTTTTATATGTTGCAGTCATATCACTCCTCGTCAACTCAACTACAATGAATCACCAGCGAATCATTTTAGACACCCATAACAGTTCGAAACGTTCACCGCAGCAATCAGCTTAATGAATCAAAAAATTATTTGCGGCACCATCGTGTTTGCTGTTTCATAAACAGGAACAAACCAATCCTTTTGTACTGCACCTTATTTGGAGATCTCTCTTTCTAAAATTGCTTGTTTTTTTCAGTGACGATCTCATACTTTCTTGCACGATTACCCATTTGCTCCTGGTGACACATCGCAGTTGAAATATGAAACATGGTATATCCCTGTATTTGTTTCTTGTAACAATATATGTCCACTTAATGTTTCACCTGAGTCATTTCACATTTCAGGCTCCTTGCATCATTAACACAACACGCCCTCACATCGATCGTTTTTTCATCCACAAAGAAGGATATATAATGCAAATAGCCCTCTCCGTCAAACTATTGCTATGGAGAGCAATAATTGAATTAATTGAACTGATATTTGAGGTACTGTAATAGACACATGTTTTAAACCTGCGAAGCTCAATGAGAAAGTGATGTCCGAGTCGGACTAGCCCTAGATGTTTAGTCAAGGCACATGGAACTTAGCCTGATGACTGGGCTTTAATACTGCCAGAGCAGAGTTTGGAAGTTAAATTCAATAAAACTTTGGAATTACAAATCCAATGATAGCCATGATTACTTTGCAAATTGTTTGTTTAGAAAATAAAAACGTTTTTGGTTCAGTGATGGCCCTTAGGGGCAGAAATTGTCCACCTTCCCTGGTCTTGCTTACATGCAACTCCAGACCCACAGCAATGTGCTTGATGTTTAACTGCACTGCGGACAATTAAATGCTGACCTCGGCGAGAGAAGTCCAAATCTCATGAATCAATTTTTTTTAAAAATCCCAATGATCAAAAATGGTGTGTCAACCAATCCTGATTCTGTGCTAATACATTAGCCGTATTACTGGGAACACGCGGGAATTTCACATTTATTTTGTGGTACCTCATCTGGAAACTCTGGAACGCTCTCTTGCAGTTCCCCTTTATCAACTCTGCTTGTAATGTTTTGAGTCAACTCCGAGAAATCTTTACATGATCCGACATGACAAAGCATGATTTACCTCCTGCAAAATCGTGTTCTTTCTGATTGCGTCAAACCTCTTTGAACTGTTTTGAAATCTGTCCCTTAATGATGGAAACGAGCAGACTCCGAATAATGAATCTAAGACTACCTGTTCGAGAGTTTTATGCTTTCTGTGTGTGTTTTTACATTGTTGAAGACATGCCTCATATTCGAGGTTAATATATTCGCTGGAGCACTGCAGGAATCTAGAAAGGTGTGGAATATTTCAAACCATGCCACCAGTCACTTCTAACATTAGTTTTAAAACCGGGTGTCAGTTGTTGTTGACTTTTCTCCCGTTCGTCTTACTTGCTTATCGAAAGCCTCATCACATGTCTTCGAGAGTAATAAAAGTTTTCATCCCTTTCAAGTCTTGCTTGTACCTTAAAAATGTATGGATTGCATTCGCTGTGAGGATTGAAGCAAAATATTGAATTAAATTATCTGCCAGCTGTCTGCTTTCCGCAATTAATTCACCAGTCATATCACCAAAGTATCCACATGTACTTTCGGGAATTTGTTTCTTCCAAGGTTCATACAAACATATTTTGGTCTTTTTTTTATGTATGTTAACTTGAAAGCTCTTGCTGATATCTTTTATATGTGTTGCCAATTTATTCCAATGATAATATTACTTCTTTTCAATTTTTATCATCTGCTTGTCGTTGCAAAAAATACGTGGCCCGAAATTGACCTACACTACTTCTCACCAAGTTGAATTCTTTAATTTTTCATTGTATCTTTCTTTGAAAGGCTTTGTGAGCTGTGAGTGTTTCGTCTTTGTAATGACACTTCCTTTTTGACCGGGATCAATCCTTGCTTAGAGTCATGAAACATTTGTTCAAGTGTCTTTCATTGTACATCTATTGACTTTCCCTTGGACTATTGTCAAATCTCACTTTACAAGCTGTAAAGCAGAAAGTCACAATTTACTGTAATTGGCCTGTTCTTTTCAATGAGTTCTGCATGTGCCCAAATATATGAGCAGCTGTAGAGTGACTCTTTTCTCCCAGTTCCTCCTTCCTCTCTGCCACATTTAATCCAATTATGCTATGTTCCAGTTGGAAGCCTCCGGGATGGCGTCCTTAACCTCCATCAAAAAAGCGATGCGTTGTAATTCTTGTATTCAAAGCCATGAGCTGTGCATGCCACTTCTCTTGCGCTTCTGCACTCTCCGCTTCCTCTCGATTCCATAACAATTTTAGAGATCACATTCTCCTGACATTGCATTACCTTCATCTCCAGATCCAAGGTGTCATTGTCCGGGCCTTATGCCAACTCCAGAAGGATTCTTGGATTAAATGCATGCATTCCCCTCTTGTCCACGTCTTTGCTTCACAGGGAACATCACCCCTGTGACATGTTCCTCCACCACAGACAGTTTCTCACTTCCCAGTGGCATCTTAACATTCTATTAAAGAAGTTGCAACACGTGCTCATTCACCTTTTACCGCCTCGCAGTCGAAGGCCACAAAGAGATTTTCCAAGTGTCGCAGCATTTCACCCTTTCTCCTCTAATCCAGTCGACCGTCATTTCTGCTAACAGCATCGTCTCATTGCCATTCACCAAAGAAATCAGAAACGGTTTTGTGGAACACTTTCAGTCTTTCTGAAGCAATGTCCCTGGTTTTCTAATTGTTTCTCTTTGAATAAAAACAACACATGCTAACTTTACGATCCTTGGGTATGCAAAATCATTCCGAAGAAGCACAACTCGAGCTTGGGTAACATCTCAGTCTCTACCTTCGCACTTCATAACATTTTCAGCCTGTACGAATGAATGGTAAATTCCATAACTTGTGAGACTGGTCGCATTATGTAAATTTCGCATTTTTCTCACATTTTCTCTAAACATCGTTCTATGGCTTAGATTTATTGTGGCTTGGTTGCATTCCATTCAGTAGATAAGACCCATTTCGCACTTTCATTTCTCAAGTTATACCCATTTCAAATCTCTCTTTCTCTCTTGCTACAAATGCAACACTTTTGCCTTTTGCAATGGGATTCCACTCCTCTGTATCTGTCACCCCTTCTCTGACGCTGTCAAGGTGTTGACATGCCTATTTTCCAATCCCTTTTGTTCTGAAGAAGAGGCAAGTAAGGTCGTTGAGTACGGTGGTCAATTGTGGATGTTTTTTTTTAATGAATCGATGGACAAGCAGCAGAATTATATTGCAGAAATTTCAGCTCAAAATTGGATATCCTTGTGTTGCTAAATGACACAGCAGCAACAGAACTGTATTGAACCACACTGTGCAAACATGACGCCTAGAATACTTCCAAACTATTTCATTGCCATGAAAGTGAGCTACGTGAGATTATGTACATGGTTATGTTATCCTAGTTTATTTTTCAAGAGGTGATGAAAAGTCAGTGGTGCTGTAATAGCTAACATACATGGCTTAAGTCAACAAACGGCAGAGACCTGTCGGTTTTCTTCCAACCATAATTGTACAATGAAAGGGGAGTGAGAAGTTCTCCCAGTGCAGATGCTTTCTATTTTGGATAGGTCTGAGCATGCAGTCAGAAAACTGCTGGGAACAGATAAACGACAACATTGAAACAAAGTTCCATGGTCAAGAGATTTTTTTTTTGCCAGCCTCTATTCGCCGAAATCTCTCTTGTCAGTTAGACCCTGCGTTTCAATATATATTTTGCCAATGGCTGTATTTATGGGATATTACAGGATTTGCAGCAGCTTCGTTGATTTGTACTAAAGTTTCGTTTGGGTTGTCAAATAGTTTGTTACCCGATATTCTTGAATTTTGTTCGTTATTGAACTGAAGTATTTAAAGAAATTCTGCACTGTTTCAATTTGTGAGATTTGAACATTTGCATCATTCCTGGAATATCCATTTTCTTCTTCCTTAAAAACTAAAAAATAGTTGAAGGTTTTAGCCCCCGTATTACAATGTTTTCAGAAAGTCTGTCCTTTCTCTAAACATATGGTGCAATTTTGAGTGCGGTTGCACATGCCTCGATCTGCACCATGAAAACCGAAACGATCAAAAATATCTGAACCAAACGTCGAGAGAATGGGTGAAATGATCCTCGAACAAACATGACATCGATGTTCTGCATTCCTGACACAGGCATGAATAAATACTGATGGCTTATTTAACAACTCGTGAGAGGCGAATATTCCACGCATATCCTCATCACCAAGGAAAGCTTGACCCACATGCATCAGTGGAAAATGCAAGACAGGTGTACCACACAATGTTCAGCGTGGAATGGATGACTCTCCTCTCTCTCATTATGATGCCCACAGAATCACTGATGAATTGTTCAAAGATTTCGAGTGACTGCACATGAACCCAGTGGATAGACAAAGGCCAGACAATTCCTGCAATAATATGAAGATCTGTGCAGTACAATTCACCATGGCCCTGGGGAATCCGTTTTATTCTTGTCCCATCTCTGACATATATCAGCCCAGGTGGAAGGTTGTTGAAACATCAAAGAGAGGGTTTATTGCTACCTCCCCAATTGGCATTTACCAGTCTCTTTGAGGACTATTCCCAGAAGACTGTCCACCGACCGACTGGCGCCCGTGCCTCCCCTCCCGGAGGTCAACCTGGTGCCGGGTATTGCCAAAAGACTGTCCACCGGCCGACTGAGTAGCCATCTCTTTCCAATCCTCCCACTTACTCCAAAGCAACGGAGTAGCCATGGGCACCCACATGGGTCCCAGCTATGTCTGCCTCTTTGTCGGATATGTGGAACAGTCCATCATCCACAGCTACACTGGCACCTCCCCCCACCTTTTCCTGCACTACATCGATGACTGTATCGTCGCTACCTCCTGCTCCGACGAGGAAGTCGAACAGTTCATCGACTTTACCTGGACTGTCTCATACTCCACTCTCCCCTTCCTAGACCTCTCCATTTTTATCTCGGGCAACACGGATGCTTATTATAAACCGTTAGACTCTCACAGCTACCGAGATTACATCTCCTCCCAACATGCCCCCTGAAAAAACACCATTCCTTATTCCCAATTCCTTCGCCTCCGCCGCATCTGCTCCCAGGAAAACCAATTCCAATCCCGAACAACCCAGATGGCCTCCATCTTCAAAGACGCAATTTCCCCACAGGCGTGATCGACGATGCTCTCCACCACATCTCCTCCACTTCCCTCTCCTCCGCCCTTGAACCCCGCCACTCCAATCGCCACCAGGACAGAACCCAACGGGTCCTCTCCTACCACTCCACCAACCTCCAGATACACCGTATCATCCTTCGTCTTTTCCACCACCTCCAAATAGACCCCACCACCAAGGATATATTTCCCTCCCCTCCCCTACCAGCGTTCCAGAAAGACCACTCCCTCCATGACTCCCTCGTGCGGTCTACACTCCCCAATAACCCAACCTCCACTCCCATTACCTTCCCCTGCAACTGCAAGAAATGCAGAACGTGCGCCCACACCTCCCCCCTCACTTCCCTCCAAGGCCCCAAGAGATCCTTCCATATCCGTCACAAATTCACCTGCACCTCCACACACATCATTTACTGCATTCAGTGCACCCGATGTGTCCTGTGCATTGGGAAGACAGGTCGCCTACTTGAGAAATGTTTCAGAGAACACCTCTAGAAAACCTGCACAAACCAACCCAACCGCCCCATAGTTGAACACTTTAACTTCCCCTCCCACTCCGCCAAGGACATGCACGTCCTTGACCTCCTTCATCGCCAGACTATGGCAACACGACGCCTGGAGGAAGAGTGCCTCATCTTCCACTTAGGAACTCTCCCACCACAAGGGATGAATGCAGATTTCTCCACCTTCCTCATTTCGCCACTCCACACCTTTTCTTAGTCCCAACCCTCGGACTCAGCACTGCCTTCTTGACCTGCAATCTTCTTCCCGACCTCTCCACCCCCAACCGCTCTCCGGCCTATCACCCTCACCTTAACTTCCTTCCAGCTATCGCGTTCCCACTGCCCCTCCCACAAGTCCCTCCTCCCTACCTTTTATCTAGCCTGCTTGTCACACCCTCCTCATTCCTGAAGAAGGGTTTATGCCCGAAACGTCGATTCTCCTGCTTCTTTGATGCTGCCTGACCTGCTGCTCTTTTCCAGCAACACATTGTTCAGATCTTGCCAGTCTCAGCATGACAGTCAATTTGGTGGAAGTTCTTTTGACAGAGCTGTCAATCAACACAGAAATAGCTTGCTGGGTGTAGTTTGCAATAGGCCCCCATGTGGAAATAGTTCTGTTGTGGAAACGTCACTGGTTTCATCATCCACAGGACCACACTGCTGCTCTCATACATAATCGATGTTAAAGGCAATTAGTAAACTGTCAAAATCCAAGGTCTATTCACATCACCAGTCAATTATGTTTCTCCCCTGGTCTGGCCAAGTAGCGATACCAGACACACAGACATGTGACTAATTCGTAAATGCTGTCTGAAATGGTCATTAAAAGATATCAAATAACTTCGATGTCTGAACGGCTGAAACTTGACAAAACACCCAGCAGCAACTTGGCATTTTAAAATAAGAGGACGAACTCATCCCAATCGACTCCGAAGATTCTTCCTTCCTAATATGTGAGAGCTTCTGAGAATGTTTGTAACTTATCCCACATGAGAAATAGCAAAAGGAGAAAGAGTAGGCCACTCAGTCCGTTGAGCATCCACGCATTCTCGTTCATGGCTGAACATCTCTTCAACGCACTTTGAATATGCCTCTTCATGTGATTATTTTTTAAAAAAACTATGACGTTGTAACTGCAGGCGCCCATTCAGCCCATCAAACCTCCTCTCATTTTTTCAATATGTCGAAGGCTCAACTTTTATTTCCAAATATTACCCCTTCTCTCTCCTGTCCTAAAGATCGACGAAACAATTTATTTGATTCCTAATTTAATTCAGTCCCTTGAGTTTGTTATGAATTAGGCCAGACCGCACGTCCATTTCAAAAAAATCGGGTAGACTCTAATTTTGTTACTTGTTTTCCGCAGGTGTAAGGTGGATATTCCAGGAGGGAAACAATTGGTCAAAGCACTTAATTTTAAACAACACAGAATTTGTTTATAAGTTTTCTGACTGAATATAAAGAGAACAGAGTACCGAATAAAGTAACGTATCCGAATCCCCAACAGAGTATATCAAATTATTGATGCTCTTACTCATATTTTAAACAGTCCCCATAAACACTGCTTGGCCCAAAAAGTAAAATAATACACAGGGTCTTACATGAGAGATGTCAGAGAGCGAGGAGCATCAACATGAACACGCTTTCTCTACTTCCAGCAGTTTTTCAGCTGCTTGACTGCTTTCCCTGACGAGTCAGCCTGCCAAAACCAAATTAACTCAGAAAATGCTCAGCTGGGAGAACGGGCCACTCTACGTTCATTGTAAATTCCTTCTTGGAAATACAAAACCTTGAAAGCCATTTGCCTGAAGCGGTACCTTTTGTTTGTAATCAATTTGGTCCTAAAATCCGTCCAAACGAAACTGTACAGAGTCTATCTATTTTACGAACTCTTGAGAAAAACAAAGCCAAGGACAACATCACCTTACTGATGGAAGAGCATCATCAAAGCTCGCATAACATTCGGGAGTAAAAGAGCCTTACAATAATACAGCACGCAAACTGACGCTTATATCCAATCAGTCATCCTGAACATAATCCCAAACTGAACCAGTCCCACTTACCAGATCCTGTCCCACATCCCTTCAAACCGTTCCAATTCATGTCAGTATTCAAATGTCTTTTGGACGTTATAAATATAGCCACACTTCCACGAAGTTGATCTGCGAAGGCACCCCAATCTTCCTGCATATTTGTTTTTCTATTTCCACTTACCACTGGGTTCCATATAATGCAGCCCTAATAACGTCACAATCTACTTCTTCAAGCTCCGCCAATAAAAACTCATCAGATGATCCGTCAGTAATCTCATCTCTGACGACTGCTGCGACGTTCAGCTTTTTGGGCGGCACGGTGGCTCAGTGGTTAGCACTGCTGCCACACAGGGCCAAGGTCCTGGATTAATTCCCGCCACGGGCATCTGTCTGTGTGGAGTTTGCACATTCTCCCCGTGTCTGCGTGGGTTTGCTTGGGTTTCCTCCCACAATCCAAAATGTGCAGGTCAGGTGAATTGGCCATTCGAAATTGTTTGTTGTGTTACGTCCATTAGTCAGGTGGAAATGTCGGGGAATGTGCTGGGTGGGTTACACTTTGATGATTCGGTGTTGACGTGTTGGGCCTAAAAGGCCTGTTTCTACACTCGATGGACTCTCATATAATCTTAATCAAAAATGCAATTCCCACTCCCAACTTTACACAGCTCTTCTCTTGCCATTCCAGTCCTTCCCTTAACCATGTTTCTGTCAGGGCTATTTTTATGCTAGCCCCCGTATCTATCCATGTCCTAAGTACATCTCCCTCACCTGCTAGCCATCTTGTCTTGACGTAAGTGAAAATCAATCCAATTGGCAACGTCACACCCTGTCGTGCTCCAGCCCAGTCTGTCTATTTAAATTACAATTTCTAATAACTGAAACTGCATTGTGTTCCCCACTGTTGAGGATAACACCCACCTGCCATCCTGGTTTAAACCCGTACTTCTTATACTTGCAAACTTGGCTGGATTGTTTTGGATCCCTTGAGTTTATTTGCAACTCACCCCTCTGGAACAGGTGAAGTCTAATCCAGCATAGATTCAATCAATCTAAAAAATCTGAACCCTGTTCCCCTCACCAACTCTTTAGAAACGCATTCATCTGTCATATCCTCCTCTTCTTTACTCACGAGCCCATCACACCGGAATCAATCTGAAGATTACCACCAACGTTGCCTTTGTTTTTAATTATTTTCCTACCCCTCTGATATTATTTATATCGTAGAAAATTTCAATGCTTACCAAAGTTTGAGTGAAAGTACTTATTCTCATCTCTATGCAGCTTGGGTCTTGACTGTCCCTATTCTGGTGGCCCCTTTTTTAGACGTCCAAGCCAGGAATTACATTTTTCTGCTTTCAGTCTCCTTAACACTCTCAGGGCTTTATATGTTTTGCTGTGATCGCCACTCATTTTACTAAATTTCATCAAATGCACGTCTAATTAACCAGAAATGCGTGCAACCAACAAATCTGTCATCACAGTGTTCAGTTTGTTCATGCTTTATGAGTTGAGGAGACTAAACTCCGCAAAATATTTCAGAATATTCACGGTGAGGATTTACCAAGTACTTGTACAGCATCAGTAAGGCAACCTTATACTGTTACACAAATCTTCCCAAACTGATTTCTGCTCCTGCAATATTGCTTTCATTGACTTGTGTGCACGGTGATCCAAATCAATTTTAATGTCACTTCGACCCAATCAGAGGTTCTGTGCACCTTGATCACCGTTGCAAATGTGTTGCTGGAAAAGCGCAACATCCTTGGATGCTGCCTGACCTGCTGCGCCTTTCCAGATTTCAGGTCTGATCTCCAGCATCTGCAGTCCTCACTTTCTCCTAGAAGATTTTAACCTCATGCGAATCCTCTTGCAAGGATGCCTTCCTTGAAGAAGTTCTCTACTTGGATGCTGCCTGACCTGCTGCGCTTTTCCAGCAATACATTTACAGCTCTGATCTCCAGCATCTGCAGTCCTCACTTTCTCCACCTTGATCAGCGTGACAAACACTTCATCTTTATTGACATATGGCTTCAGAAGTCACTGCCATGCATAGATCTCATCGTACTGTGAAGGAGAAAAGAAACAAATACACATAAGTTTTAATGTTGTCTGCCCTTGAGACAAAACGGATGTAGTTGCTTCATATTCTGCTATTTTCCTATCCTCCACCTTTGGATTTAGACAGTAAGAAAGATGCCATTGTCGCCTCTAAACTTTCACGTCGGTACACTTCGAGAAGCTTTTACAATTGCAAAATTTCTCGCTGGAAACCCATCATTTTCTCAGTTGGCTGGTCAACGTTCGACCTTCCATAGCCATAAGAAGAATAGTCTATGTACCATCACAAGTATGATCTACACAATACACACTTTCCTAGAAGAATGTTATGCTACTTTACGTGCTCATCCAATTAGTTTTTTAAACAGTGGTGAGGTTACTCGCCTAATGTCGCCTCTCTGGCAATGCATTCCAGTGTCCCCATAACTTCTGGATGAAAGGTAGTTCTCCAATCCTCTCGGAACCTCAAGCCTTCCACGTTAAACGTATTCTCCCTTAATCGTGTGCCTTTAACTAAAGAGAACGGTGTTTACTTTCCATGCTCTCCCTTCCTACATTAATCTTACACATGTAAATTGCGGTCCTTTTCAATGATCTTTGATCCAAAGCAAACAACCTTATAGTACCCAAACTCACTTTATCGCTGTTTTGTTACACGTGAAGGAACATTCTGGTGAATCTCCTCAGCACCCGATCCAATGCAATTGCATTCTCTCTGAAGTATAATGCATAAAACGGCACATAGTACTCCATCTGTGGCCTTGCCATCTTCTGTGTAGCTCTTATAATCTACGCCTTGATGACTAAATACCTGCCTATGCGACTCGTCCCTTATGCCTTCTCAACTGGGCTTTGAAAGATTACAGTCACTTCAAAAATCTGTGGACAAGCAGCTTTTAAACTTCGGACTGTACTGCCATTCATCTGCCTGATTCCTTCTTCCAAAGTAGGTCGTGGCGCATTCATCACTGCTAAATTATATCTGACTTGATCTTTCCATCTGCCCATTCCATCAACATTTCCTCGTAAACGGAAGACATTCCTCTATATTGCCAACCATTCGACAAATATTCTGTCAAACACAAAGTTCTGATATTTCCCCACACCCTCCAGATTCATACCTAATTCATTTATGAATACCGCAAATAATAAGGACATCACACTGAACCCTATGGTTTCTTACTTGTTCCTGGCCTGCAGTTACACAGCCTTCTACGAACACCTTCTGCCACCTGACACTGCAGCAAATCTGGATTCAACTTGCTAAGTTACTTTCAAAATATAATATTTTACTTTCTTTGTCAGTTTCGCATGTGGCACGAAGTCAAAGGTCTTGCTGAATAAACATTCAAATTACGGTCTTGAAAATATTTATTCAAATTCATTTGGGACGATTTCTGTCTGACAAATTCATGTGAACTGTTTCTAATAATACGTGGTGTCTAAAATGAAATCTATTTTTTCCTATCGTAACTTCTGCATTAAAATCTCTAACACCCATTTGAGACTTATTGTTTGGTAATCTCCTCTGCTTCCTCCACCACTCTTCCTGTTATGTGGAAGCATGTTAGTTGTTCTCTCACTCTCTGGTACCTCCCTTGTGCCCAGTGTCGACATATGGGTGGCACGGTGGCACAGTGGTTAGCACTGTTGCCTCACAGCGCCAGAGATCTGGGTTCAATTCCCGCCTCAGGCGACTAACTGTGTGGAGTTTGCACGTTCTCCCCGTGTCTGCGTGGGTTTCCTCCGGGTGCTCCGGTTTCCTCCCACAGTCCAAAGATGTGCAGGTCAGGTGAATTGGCCATGCTAAATTGCCCGTAGTGTTAGGTAAGGGGTAAATGTAGGGGTATGGTGGGTTGCGCTTCGGCGGGGCGGTGTGGACTTGTTGGGCCGAAGGGCCTGTTTCCACACTGTAAATAATCTAATCTAATCTAATCTAAAAACAAAATGGGTGCGTGCCTTTATTTTCGCGTCTCCTTTAGCAGCCTTAGATAAAAGGCACCAAGATCATGGGATGCGTCCAGCAAAAGTCCCCAGTCCCTGCATACGTATTATATACTTCTGCTAAAGATCTTCACAGTTAATCTTGTGGAATTGCAAGCAGTCATTTAACAGCAATTGCCAATTTTTCCAGATTCTTTGTTCCTAAATTACCCTGAATCTATAGTTTACCACAATACCTGGAACTTTTCTGCGGCGCTCCCTTTGATCTATCGCAATGTTTAAATACTTTTCTTCACAATCATTGAGTCATCGTTCATTGAACTCTGCACTTTCAAGTGATTTATGTAAGCTGCGGACCTTCCATTGTTTCTGTAAGTAACATACATTGCCTGTCTTCCATTAAATCTTTTCTTGTACTTTTCCAATTCCCATAGACAACATGTCGCCTGTCCCTTCATGGCTTGCCAGACTCAGGATAATAACTATACTTTCACAAACAAACCGTTTTGTATTCAGGCATTTGTGAAGTTCAATATTTTATAACCACTGCTTCCGAGGTATTTTTTACAGATCTTTTCATTTAGCTCTTCTGATCACACAACACCCGTCCCAAAATAACCTGATCGATCGCTGATTTCTCAACATCATGTTAAAAGAAACCGCTTTAGACAAATTCTTGAAATCCATATGTCCTCAGGATTAGCATTCACTTGGTTTAACACAGTTTATGTGCAACTTCAATTCTCGAATACGTGTAAATGTATATCAGTAATTTCCAGCTTATTTTTCTGAACATCGTGGAAATTTATATGGAGCTTTAACTGATATATAACAATCCTCAATATTTGCATCTCCTTGTTGTTTCTCAGTTCCATGTTCCCAGGTTCAGTGAGCTTGAGTAACGCCGCGAATGGGCAAAATAATGGTCGATTCAGGCGATCCATTGAACGAGGCATTGCTCGATGTTGAGATTATCTCGACACATCATATTCGTTCTCCTCATGTATCATTGTGCGGTTTATACTGGTGGAGGAGATAAAGCCAATGATCTTTCAACAATGCTCTTTTTTTCCTTCAGACAGCTGAGACTTCTCTAATCTGGGTAGAAACTTTGGAACCGACTAGCAAAATGTCGCTGACGATGTACAGCAATTTAGCGAGATCATATCTGGAATAGGGCATACAGATTTTGCCTCCTCACTGAAGAAGTAGATCTGTGATGTTTCCCACAACTGAATCCTGCAATGAAGTTATTACCTTAAAACAAAAATATTATGACAAAAATCCGTTGAACATTGGAAGGAGTCAGCAACAGAATCAAACTACACAGATCATAAACGAATCCATTCCGAACTTCCTGTATGCCACACAGGACTTACAGAACTACGTTCAGGGCTTCGAATATGTTACCTCAGCACTGGACGAGGCTGTTCTTTCCCAGCAGCTTGATATGCAGATACAACAGGAGGTCACTCACCTCCTCCATCTCATAAGACTAGAGCCGTAATAGGTCATGCAGCAACGGAATTCTGTCACACAGCAACAGAATTCGGCCTCAAGCCTGCAACACAGGAATTGAAAGAGCCAAAAAAGTTATTGGAGATTGTTACACTGAAATGAAAGGAGTCCATTCAACACATCAAGCCTATTGCACGGGAAGGGTAGAAGTTAGAAAAAAACTTCCGAATTTTTATGGGAAAGGAGGAGTTAATTCATTCTCATGTATGGGACCAGAAGGCGAATCATTTCATGATTTACAATTCAGCAATGCAGCAGAACGCCGTTCAGCATCGACAGTCTGTTATGGAGGAAAGTGAAGAGGATTTTTAACCCCAACACCTGTTACATAGCAACAGGAACATTCCATAAGGCCCCAAGCTCGTTACACATCAAGAGGAGAAGGAGGACCTGCAGACGTTGAGCATCTAACTCAGGATAAGTGCATTCACGTCGCCAGACTATAATATAGGAAAAGAAGCAGGACATTCAAATTATCGAAGTTGTAAATCAGGAATAGTACGAGGCTATTCATGCCTCTAACAGAGCAATCGGAGCAGGTCTATCAAAGCCTTATGCGTGTTGCCATATATACTGTGCCAGATAGTAAACAAAACATCATCCATATAACCAGAAAATTACTGAATTCCATCTGCTGCTGCCTTGCCTTATGTAGGCCACAGAGTCAGCTCCAAAACATCTCCAGGGCAATCTTATCCTGTACCTGTGGTTGTGGCTCTCTATCTGTTTCTCTAACTCTCTCTCGGTTTCTGAAATTACCTCCCATTCCCTCGACAATGCTGAATAAATTTCAAAACCGATCAATTACCTTTGAAACATTTTAGGATACCCTTAAGATAATTTTTACAGCGTTTATAAATATCCATTCTCAAGTTACTTGCGGATATCCAGTGTAATTCCTCTGCATTTATATTGTCAGTAAATCACAAAGCAGATTATCATCCAGGTCCGTGAACAACCCGGAAGTTCCATGAAGTGTCTGTCTTTATTGCATGCGATTGGCCATGAACAGTAAGGAAGCGTTCCTATGATTTTTTTTTTCCACTGAGACGCTATCAGGAATCCTGGGGAACACTGATTCTCAGACTGACTGTTCGTCGTCACTGCAAAGAAAAATTCAAATTTTCAAGATGCAGGAGTGTCTGAACGAAACCAACTACGGATGTGCTTCCCCAATGTAATCATTGATACTTTTTAGGATGAGATTATCAGGAGGACATTTAGTTGACAGAAACCAGGGACAGTAAGAAGTCATTCAGCCCCTACAGCCTGCTCTCCCCTTCAATGTGGTCATGCCTGATTCTCTGTCTCAACGCTATATTCCCAATGTCTTTCCAGAGGTCGTGGTACAATTGCAACATTTAGTTCACGATTGTAGTAGGAATCGAACAGAAACTGAATGATCCCGTTGAAAATGGTGAGGCGTTATTAAACATTATCATTCAGGGGGATTTATTGTATCAGAAATTTAACTGACAGTGGAGTCAATGATGTGGAAGACAAATGGTACAGAACAGGTCAGTGCAGGGCCTTCGGCCCTCGATGATGTGGTGATTGGTTAATCTACTTTAAGATCAAACTAATCTGCATAACCTATCATCCATGTGCCAATCCAAGCGTCGCATTAACATCCGTAATACATCTGAATCAACTACCACAACCACAGATTCTGATCGGTGCAAAGAAAGAACTTACCTCTCATCTCCCTGAAACCTTCCTCCAATCACCTTTAAATTATTCCCCCTTATAAAGACATTTCTGTTTTGGGAACAGGTCTCTGACTATCCACTCTATCTGTGGATCTTATCATCTTGTTCATCCCTATCAATTTACCCCGCATCCTTCTTCATTCCAATGAGAAAAGCCGTCGTCCCCTCAATCTTGCATCATAAGAAATGCCCTCCAGTCCAGGAAGCATGGTGGTAAAGCTCTGCAACGTCTCTCAAGCTTCTGCCTTCTGGATCAATCTGGTCAGATTGCAGATTTATATAAAAAAAATTCTGTGACTGATTCTGAACAAGCTTCACGTGGGATATGCTTTAGAAATATCAATCCCTTAGCTGGTTTGAGGGTTTGTCATGTCAGAGTGTGATTTTGATGAAACACAAGAAATGTCTCTCCCCCATGCTCATTGCGTGACTGTTTTGTTTTTTATGACAAACAGAAAGTTCTCGCGTCTCTCGTGTTTGTTCCACTGGAGGTCTGTGCTTCATATTAATTGGCCACTAACAATAAGGAAGTCTGGCTCCGACTATTTCATTGTGACGATGTCAGGAATCTTGTGGACCACTTTCATCCTCAGACCGACGAGAAATAGCTTCTGCATGTGTCCTCCTAAATTCTGCTACTCTTCTCTTCCCTGTTTCCTGCATTGTCAATTTGTGTCATCTGAACATTCTGAAGACATGTCCTGTGTTCTGGAGATTGACATTGAGTAAAGCTACTTGTCCACAACCAAGACTACCAAGCCAAGCGTCAGCATGCTGACATCTCTTGATGTCAGTGACCAAGTCCTCACTGACAAAGTGGGAGGTTGAGATTCACAAACGGAATAACTGTGACACTCTGCACTGTCCATTGACTCTCCACCCCTCAGTGAAATTCAAATAATGATCTAGTTCCCTGTTAAAAGCGTCAGTTGGAGCAACCTCCATTAGAACTCCATCAGGGCCCTCCACACCAAACACCTTTAGTTTGATCTTAATGTAGATTAACCGATCAGCACATCATCGAGGGCCGAAGGCCCTGCACTGACCTGTTCTGTTATTTTTTCAGATAATTTCAGCCTGTGTTGTCTCCTTCTTGAACCTTATATTCGGGGAACAGTTACTCCCAGAGGTCTCATGATTTTTGAAAGTCCCATCGGATTCCCATTGTGAAGTTTCATTCTTTCCAAACCATCCTCATGATTGAAGGAACTCACTCAGGAACAAATGCACACATTATTCCAGTAATCTGTCGTGGTTAAGGAAGTGAGCTCACTCTCTAGCACCTTCTCGGGAGGAATACGTGACAGCACAGCCAGTGAAGGCCACATCATGAATGAATAAATCCAGGTGATCCTCTGACAGCTATCTTGCTAGCTCAGCCTCTCTCCCTTCCTGTGGTATTCATAGCCACAATAACTGAACTGCACTGCCCGGAATTGTTGCTGTTGGACCATCTTCCTGAAACTTTGATTAACTGTGATTATCTCTTTGCAGTCTGTAATGCATGAAGTCTGATAAATGCAGTGAATCTTTGGCATTTCTTATACAAGCCTAAGGAGGCAAATGGACAACCACATCTGATCGCGATGGAAAATAAAGCACGATGTAATGTAATGTATTGTCGGGTCATCAGATCATGAAAACAGCATCAATACAACACAGTGATGAGATAAGGAACCTGACCCAGAATATGAAACTGTCTTAACTCCGGTTATCTGCCGATAAGAATGTTCTGTTAAGACCAGATTCCATGCATTATATCCACAGTATTTTAGATGCAGGCCCTATCTGCCCATTTACTGCAATATAGTTCACACCGAATCAACAACATTAGTTATTTTTCGAGCGTGCAGGAGAATGTACCCGGTCAATTCTTTATCTGACATACCCTCGATGTCATGTGCCCTTCCTGCATTTTGAAAAATCATCATTAAGTTGAAAATGACACAAATAACAATGTGATACAGTCTGCATTAAGTCCAATTGCCCGGATATTCTGACTATGATCGCTAGTCCAATAATTTTAAGTTTTAAAGTGTTAGTACAGGTCGTGCTGTTAAAATATTCTGCTTTAACGTCATCAAAATTTTTCAGTACCGATTGACGAACTGGGGATGTTGCTCCGACAGTACAAAGTGTTAAAAGGTGTATCTTAACTGTCATATGATTACAATGCCAACACTTTAAGCAGTTTCAAAAGTGCAAATTTTCTATATCGCACGATTGCACAGGAATGCAACCATTGTTTTATCGAAGAACTGACTGTACTGAGTTCCAAACATGCAGATTGAAATTCGATTCCAGTTCCGTCAAAAATACAAAGTGCAATTGAAATGAACACATTTTTCTTTAATTCAGGTGGATTGGGGAAAGGCAAGCCACGTTTCTTTAGAGGTGAGTACAGTGTCTGTGATTTAAACACCTAGATCCACAGCCAAACCCTGATAGCTGCTGGGAAAAAATGCGTATCTAGGTAATTGTGGGGTCAGGTAACAGTTTGTTTAGGAGTTAGAGTGTCAAAAAAGTGGTTATGGGAGGCTGGAGTTGAGCGGTTTTAGGGAAGTGGGGCTGGTGTCTTGGGGTTTTGGGCGAGTGGGAAGGATTAAAAAATGGAAGGGTGAGCAGACCAAGATGTTGGGCATGTGTCGAGGGCTGTAATTGGCCGAAGTGACTCTTCAAATGCTGTTAGGTGGGAGCATTCTTTGTCTTGCATGTCCTGGAACATTCGTAACTTTCCAAGTGGAACCCTCCAAATGCTCCAACTTTAGTGAATTCTTTAGGAGTGTCTCCCCATCAGTGTCTTCAGGTCCCCAGTTGATTAGCACAGAGTCTATATCCAGGTTGTTGCAGGGGCCTGACATGCAACGCCAGCCTGTGCTTCTCTAACAAATACCTGACCACTGGAATGATTCTTTTCTGACTGAGTTAATGCAGAGAAATATTTATACTTTTCAGTGTAATTCTCTGGTTGCACAATCCACTAGGATCTGCTGTAAATGATACTCTCCATTAGGTGTTTGGCAGTATATCAGGTATTCGTACAGTAGATATTCGACCCTTTTGAATGTCTGGATCGAACCGAGTGGAAGAGTTCTTGTCCTAAACACACGCAGATTGAATTCCCATGCAAAGTACCCGGACACAGGTGTCACATCGGTTCCCTTGGAACTGGCTGTCCAAGCTCTGTGTGTAATTGTCAGTGTAGCCCTGTGCAGCCTATAGTGAGGCCCACAGTGACTACTTCCCGGTCGTGCATTTCCCACTGGGGATCACTGAGACATGGAGATTCTACAGAGGCTGTGCTGTGGGGACTGGCCCCTGAGTCTCATCATCCTGTGGCTGGGTCTCTGACCTCACAATGGGAGATAACCCTGTCTCAGCTCGAGATGGAGATTCAATAACAGCCAATAGTACTTCCCACGGAGCACGGCTGCTTAAACGGGAAGGAAATGAAATCAGGGAACGTTGCTCAGATCGACAGAGCACTGGGGAGAGAAACTGAAGTTCTCACGTGTCCAAAATCAGGTTGGGTTGCAGTGATGACAGCGACTCTAGCTGCCTTTTCCTATTTGAACTGAACTGATTGTACTTTAATCTGGTATCTGAAAATTAAATCACGGAAAATATTAAGGGTCATTAAGGGGGAATCTGGAGTCTATATTCCAACATCAATAAGTGTTAAGCGGAAATTTTAATGAATCCTAATCATACTTTACTTATTATGTTGCAAATTAACAGATAATCACAATCTGCTGTAGACTCTTACTCTGTCTGAGTTCCATCTGCTTTCATCAGAAATTTAAAAATGCAGCAATTTAAAGGATTTAGTGACAAAGAACAAAGAGGGGAACTGGAAGGAACGAAAACAAAATGGAAGTGCAGGAATGATGAGATAACAAAATGATAGGGGTGCAAAACAAAACCTCTGGGTCCCAACTTTCTTTCCAAAAGTTGCTTGGAAACACAAAGTAATAGGTTGGGAATGGAGATTGTGCTGGAATTTAGCGTAAGTGTCAAAATATTACTGGAAGCTATGAAATACTGCGACCAGGTTTGTTATCAGGAAGTGAGGCCATGTAGTCAGGGTAGGAAACGTTTTGAATGCAATATTATCAGAACTGGTCAATTAACGGTCGGTCAGCAGGGGCGCGTCGTTCAATCAATGTGGGCAGAGGATGTTCCGGTTCAGAGAATGCAGCAATCATATTTAAAGGCTGTTACCTATACTTTTAAACAACAGCTCCGGAAAGACATTGGCTCCTAAGAAACATTTACCATCAATTTGATTCAGGTTGCTCCCTGATTCATTAATGTTCCTGCAGGCTGCTTGGGCATAGGAACAGTCCCTGTTCTATCAAGGCTGGAATAGATCAATAAGTCAATGTGGGAAAGTTCACTTAGAGATTGCTGACGTGGTGAGTAGGGATGGGGAACTTGGTTAAGTTGACAAAAAGGAACATTTTCTGGAAGGGTTACAAGGTTACATGTGGCCAGAGATGAAAATGAAATCGAAAGCAAAACACATCACATCCAGCCTTGGCAAATCCATGACAGCAGACTGTCCTTCCAAAAGGTCAGAGTAAGGAGGATCCAGTGTGCCCTGACAGGGTAGAGCAGCTGCTGATTGCACTAAATGGATTTTGTGGAGTGGTGGGGTTTCGGGTGAGTGGGGGTTGGGGGCCTCACAGGTACCTTCCCTGACGAACAGCAGATCCTCATCCCCTTTGAAAATTGCACAAGAAACCGCGCAGAAAGCTCTCAACTTGTCGACACCCTGTCGCCTTCAGGCAATTAGACGAGAGCCACAATGATCAAAACCAACGGAGAAAACAGATAGCAGTTTGACATCAATTCAGCTGTCAGCGCAGAGGTTACAACAACATCACAGCACCTGCATTTGCTAAGAAGGTAACCTTGAAGACCTTAGATTTCACAAGAATCTACTTTGTTATTACATGTCACCGTGGTGTGTCGGCCTTTTCAATTAATTCTAGTGGGATGCATGACAAGTCAATACCGTTAATTTTGCACCCCACTGGGAGCAGGGAGTCAGCGATCTGTCCACAAAAAGGGGACGTTGGCAACAGGGCAAGTAGGGGTCGAGAAGAGCAGGTCGGCGAATTGGAGCATGACCAAGTGTAGCAGGAGCTTACCTGGTCAGAGGGTTCAGAGCTGTGTGAAATTACTGCCCGCAGCATGGAATAATGGATGGCTGGGTTCTGTAATGTGAGACCCTCAGAGGAACAGTGGATACTGGCATTCAATTTACACAAGGTCTGCCGGCACAGGCGGGCGGCTGGGCATGAGTCTGAAATAATGGCAGCATCAGTCGCAGTGGCAGGTCCAATACTGAAGTTAATGGGTTAGGTGAGTGGGTCTGTTATGGGTACTCGCGAAAACCCAACAGCGCAGAGGGTTTTGCAACTCAGGTAATTTTCCGAGTCGGTAGCCACAGACGGTTGGATAGTCCCAGAATCCAAAACAAAAGGAATGAGCAGGTCCCCACCACTTCCATATCCGTCATCGGAATTTCAGACGCGGCACTTGAGAGACATATTGAGATCGCCTGTGAGAAGTCCCTCTCACGTTAGCCCTAGTTAGATTCTGGAGCACGGTGGAAGGGATCGGCCACAGTGTATGCAGTCTGTCGAAGCTGCCTCTGTTGTGTGGTAGTATACTGTCGTACCTGAGGGGAGAGGGAGAGGGTAGATGGCCCTGGGCGACATTGCCTGGATCAGCACTGTCTAACTCATTGTTCCAATATCACACTCTAGCACTGCCTTCTTTGAATTGCCCTCGTTTGCTAAACTGGCCTGGTGGTGTCCCTGTAGTTGTCGGGTTGCACGAGCCACTTGAATGCCCCCGTCGGTTTTGGTGCAGTGAACAGCCCATTCCCGTCCACGTTACTAAGTACAATGAAAGTGTCCGTCCAGCTCGTCGTTTGATTGTGCAACGTGAAAACGTGAGCATATATAAGGTCTGCACGGCAAGCTTTTCGTTCTCTGCGAATGGAATGCCCGACCAGGAGTCCCAGACTTCCCTAAAACGAACAATGACATCGAGCAAGTGGTTGGCTGATGTGCAGACACTGGGTAACAGCTTGAAATCGGCGTGCAGTCTTCTACTGGCCTTTACGGCATCCTTCACGTTGCTGTCCAGCCATTTTTTCCCAGTCTGAAGCGGTTTCCCAAAGAATCCCTGCAGTGCCACAACAAACTCGTCGGCCCAACAAGTCCGCACAAAGCCTCCAAAGAGCACTCAGATCCATTACCCTCCCTTATATTTAACCAAACTGTTAGCCTATGGTATGTGTAATATATCATGGCCAATTCACCAATTGTGAATTGTGGGATGAAATATGAGAACCTGGAGGAAACTCACGCAGACACGTACAGAACGTGCAAACTCCACACAGACTGGCCTCCGATGCTGGAATCGATGCCCCTCATGCTCTGAGGCACCAGTGCTAAACACTGAGCCACCGTGCGTGGAGAGACAGTTAATTTGCACTGTGGGTAGCAAGGGATTCAATTACTCATTCGCATGTGTGACAGCCCAGTCAGGTGGAATCTGTTTGGCTCAGTTGGCTGGTTTGTTGGCTTAAAAAGCAGTGTGATGCGCGCAGTGTGGTTCCAATTCCCATCACTGGTTTGAGGATAATTTGAATGTTGTACTTCACTAAATCTTCTCTGACCTGAGGGCTGGTGGTGCTCTGGTTAAATCATCACCAGCCAATGCTTTCTCAAATGAAGGCAGCAGCCACTACGGTGTGGTAAGGTGGTGATAGCACAAACATTCCAGTGAGGTCGCATGTGAAAGCGTTATGGTGTCATTCGATCGAGAATTGAACTGTGTTCATTCTGTCAGCAGGGGTTTACCTCACTGGATGTATTTAATGTCTTTAATTAATTTGGCGCTTAATTGTTCAGTTTTAAACCACGTCTAATTCAAAGATTTTTCCACTGATTTCTGTACAATTAGAGGGCACTGGTAGATATCTATTGACCGTCCTGTTCTTGATCTTTTTCTTCATTGTTAAGATCATAAGACATAGGAGTGGAAGTAAGGCCATTCGGCCCATCGAGTCCCTCCGCCATTCAATCATGGCTGATGGGCATTTAAACTCCACTTACCCGCATTCTCCCAGTAGCCTTCAATTCCTTGTGACACCAAGGATTTATCTTTTTCTGCCTCGAAGACATTTTGCATCCCGGCCTCCACTGCACTCTGCGGCAATGAATTCCACAGGCCCACCAATCTCTGGCTGAAGAAATGTCCCCACATTCACTCTTCTGAATTTACCCCTTCTAATTCTAAGGCTGCATCCACGGGTCCTAGGCTCCTCGACAAACGGAAACAATTTCCTAGCGTCCACCTATTCCAAGCCATGTATTATCTTGTAAGCTTTTGGAAGATCTCCCCTTAATCTTCTAAACTCCAATGAATACAATCCCAGGATCATCAGCCGTTCCTCGTATGTTAGACCTACCATTCCAGGGACCATCCGTGTGAATCGCCGCTGGACATGCTCCAGTGCAAATATGTCCTTCCTGAGGTGTGGGGACCAAAACTGGGCACAGTCTTCCAAATGGGGCCTAAACAGACGTTTATAAAGTCTCAGTAGCACAACGGGGCATTTATATTCCAACCCTTTTGAGATAAATGACAACATTGCATTAGGTTTCTTAATCACGGACTAAACCTACATGTTTTCCTTTAGAAAATCCACGGCGAGCACTCCCAGATCCCTTTATACTTTGGGTTTATGAATTTTGTCGCCGTATAGAAAGCAGCACATGCTTGTATTCTTTTTTCAAAAATTCAAGACCTCGCATTTGCTCAAATTGAATTCCATCAGCCATTTCCCGGACCACTCTTCCAAACTGACTAGATCCTTCTGCAGCCTCCCCACTTTTCAGTACTACTTGCCTGTCCCCCTAACTTCGTATCATCGGCAAACTTCGCCAGAATGCCCCGCTAGAATGATCATCCAGATCATTAATATATAACGTGAACAGCTGCAGCCCCAACACTGAACCCTGCGGGACACCGCTTGTCACCGGCTGCCATTCTGAAGAAGAAACTTTTATCCCAACTCTCTGCCTTCTGTCATACAGCCAATCCTCAATCCATACCAGTAGCTCACTTCGAACACCATGGGCCCTCACCTTACGCCTCCCATGTGGCACCTTATCAAAGGCCTTTTGGAAGTCTAGATAGAACACATCCACTGGGTTTCCGGGGTCTAATTTACTTGTCACTTCTTCAAAGAATTGCAACAGGTTTGTCAGGCACGATCTCCCTTTACTAAATCCATGTTGACTTGTTCTAATCAGACCCTGCTCTTCCAAGAATTTAGAAACATCATCCTTAATGATGTACTTAACAATATTTCGATGCATTCAGCATTTCTGAATGCTTTTCACATCTAAATGAAAACCTTGTGAAGTGCATTCACTTACATCAGAGAAACAGTCCTACAGTGAGAGCACAAGTTTGTGTTCACATCAGCGTGAACATGTTGATGGGACCTCAGTTGACTTTTCCCCGGTGTGGTTGCACTGACGAAATTTCAGGGCAGACAAATAATTGAATCCTCACCACATTACCAGCTTCTCTCCAGCATCCCTCCAATTATGTCTCGGTATTTCAGATAGTGAATACTTTCACTCCACTGTGAATGTATCTTTCTGCATTCATTTTCAAAGGCTGGTGAGGTTCAGGCTACACTGAACAAATCGACTCCGTCAAATTCTGGTGTGATGCTTCGTTTCAGTTTCCCAACTGCAAATCCTTATCTTTGATACCCCTCAAATAAAACCAGAAATATCTCAGAAAGAGAGAACACCTCAGAACACCAAAGCATATGATTTTAATTCTTCGTCGGATGTGGGTATTCCAGAACAGGTCAGCATTTATTGTTCATTCCTGATTTGAATGGACAAGGTGATGATGAGCTGCCTTCTTGAAACATCGTTTCCGTGTGCTGTCGGTATATCCAAATTATAGGGGAGCGAACTCCACAATTTTGACCCAGTAATTCTGGAGGAACTGCAGTATATTTCCAGAGCAGGATGCTAAGTGTGTTGTAGGTCTTTCCTATCTGTCTGGTGCCCTTTTCCTTTTAGATGGAACCGGTTGTGAGTTTGTAATGTACTCTTTCAGGAGGCTTGGTGAATATCTGCAGTGCATCTTGTAGATGGTGCAGAATGCGTGTCTGAGTGTTTGGTTATGGTAGGAATGGATGATTGTCGATGTTTTATTAATTGTGTGTTGCTGCTCAATTCAACTGCTCTGTTCTGGACGGTGTTGACTTTTTCAGTATTGTTGCAACTGCACTAAGGAATCCTCAAGAAGGTTGTGATTTAAATATCTCTTGCTACTCAGATGCTGACTAATCTTTTGTGCTTCTCCTGTGATTTGTTTCTTTCACACTGCAATCATCCATGCGAAAAAGAACTATCCCATCATGTCTCATTCTGTATTGTAAAGAAGTAAACAGTTCGTTGGGAAAGAAGAAAAGAAAGAGAAGAACATTTGTTCAATGAGATGAATAATACACTCGCTCTGAGAGAGAATAGCTGTTAATGGAGACTGCCGATGACAAATCATCGGTGGGGTGTAATCGCAGGTAATGTGTTAGACAGGCTTTAGGGAGAAAAGAAATCCCTGACTATGACCCGCTCTTGTGGCCTCAATGCTATGTGGCTGCTAAAGTAATCTTCTCAAAGACATTATGAATATACAGCACTAATGAAGGACTTTGTATCCATCTTGCAAATGTCCATCATGAAGCAACGATCCATTCTCATCCCATTATTTTTCAGAACTTGGTCTGGAACCTTTAGCACTCCAAGTGATCAAAGAAATATTTTCCTATATCCACCGCCTCCAGCAAAATGCTACTAACAATCATATATTCCCCTCCCCGCCCTTGTCTGCCTTCCCCAGGAACCATTCTCTTCGGGACATCGTGATGCACTGTGTCTTCACTCTCAACAACACCCCCAACCGCCCCATGGAAGCTTTCCCTAAAATCGCGGAATATGTGACACCGACATTCATACAAAAGAGAACGAGGAGCAAGACTTTGACGCACAGGACTGAGAGACTGCTTCGCCAATCATTAAGAGCATGCCTGATCTTTCCATGGACACACATCCACTTAACCAACCTCTGAAGGTAATCTTTACGTCCTTTATTTTTCAAAAAAAACGCAGCCCTAGCTTAAAAAAATTGATTGATATAGCATCAACTATTTCGTTGGGAAAGCAGTTCCATCGAGTTGAAGAAAGTTTGAAAAATACCGTGCCGTAACTGTAACAAACACTGCATTAGACAAACACTACATTCACCTGAAACAACACATCCATCCGAGGACAAGCCAAACCCCTACATGCAGGAGAATTCCTCGAAGCATGGCATTCCAACCAGAACTCTATCAACAAACACTTCGAGTTTGATTCCATTGACCACCCCTGAGAAAAAAAGAATTGGAAATGACATCACCAACCCAAAGAAACCCAAACAGAAAAATAGAAAGCAAGAATCATGAACAGTGTTTTGCCTGTAGACCTATTGAATGTGATACCTAGTAGGGTGACCAAACGTCTGGAAATGAACTGTCAAATTCAGTGAGCAAACCGTCATCCAGTTTAATGACCTACTCAAAAAACTCAATAATGTTTGTGACTCTCGTCCTCCCATTCACAAAAACGGCTTGACTTTCCATCATAAACTTATTCCAAACGAGATGATTACAAATCTTATCTCTTAGAACATTTCCAACACTTTCCCCACAACGACAGAAGGGTCAATGGTGTATAATTTTCAGGGTTTTCTCTACTCCCCTTCTTGAATGAGGGAGCAACTTTTACTATCCTGTAGTGTTCTAGGTCTATAACTTTGGACAATGGCAACATAAAGATCAAAGTGGAAGGCTCGGAAAACGATTCTTGAATTCCCAGAGAATCCTGGGATAAATACCATCCGGCCCAGGGGAATTTATATATGTGCACATTTTCAGAGTTTGTAACGCCTTGTTCTTGCGAATATCAATCCTATCTCGTCTAGTAACCTGTTTGTCAGTATTGCCCTCGACATCATTTTGTTTTCCCAGTGCGAATCCTGATGAAAGATATTGCTTTCACGCTTCCCCCATCACTTCTGACTCCATGCACTACTTACCACGACTGTCCTTCATTTGCCATATTTTATTCCATTCATTCTGTTAGCCCTTACCTACCTATAGAAAGCTTTAGGATTTTCCCTTCTCCTATCTGCCAACAAATTCTCAGTTTCCTCCTGGCTCGTCTTCAATCTCTCTTCAGGTCTTTCCTGTTTAACTTGTAACTCTTAATCTCCTTAACTAAGCCTTCACATCTCATGGTAACACAAGCCTTCTTCATCTCAACAAGAGATTCAACGTCCTCAGTAATCATAACTCCTGCGCTTGACAATTTCCTCCATTTCTGACAGGTACATGCTTATCCAAGACACACAGAACCTGGTCCTTGAATAAGCTCCACATTTCTATTCTGCCCATTCCCTGCCGTTTCCTTGCCCAACCTGTGAATGCGAAATTTTATCTAATCGCATTGCAATTTTCTTTCTCCCAGCAATAGCGCTTGCACTCCGGTGTATACCGATCCCTTTGAAAAGCTAACGTAAACATAACTGAATTTTGGTAACTATCGCCAAAGTGCTCACCTACCGCCAAATCTAACATCTGGCCGTGTTCATTACCCAGTACCAAATCTAATTTGGCCTCTGCTCTTATTCCTTGACACATTATTTTAGGAATCTATAGCAGATACACTCAACACTCTCCTCGTCAAGGCTACCCTGATTGAACTGCGTCGACCGATCGACATGTTGATTAAAATCCCGCACGATAAGTGCCATACCATTTTTATCATTTGTTATTTATGTCTTTGTTTACTGCCCTCCCCAATGAGATCTTAAAATATGGAGGTGGATAGACTCCGACAATTAATCACATTTTCTTCTTACAACATCTATTTTCCTCCCAAATGGATTCAACCTCATTCTCCATGGAACCTAAATCATCTGTCAGCATCGGTCTGAGGTTGTCCTTTAATGTTTGAGTTGCACCACCTTCCTTACCATCCTTTCTGTCCTTTCAAAATTGTCTCATACCCGTGAATATTTACCTCCCAGTCTTGACTATGCTGTCTCCATGTCTCTGAAATGTCTACTAAATCTGATTCGTTCGTGATGATTTATGCCGTTATATCTTCAACCCTCTTCCGAAAAGTACGAGCATTCAGGTAAGGTCACATTCTTACCATTCATTAACAACATCTATAATAATGTCATCTACGGTATCCTCCCTTCTTGCTTCTCCTCACTTGTCAATTTCTGACCTCCCTGCTTCGTATACAAGTGCTCAAGTACACCTTCCAGGTGACGCAACACGTTCCCTACACTTCGCACAATCTAGTCTACTAGATTAACTGCTCATATTGTGGTCGCCACTACCTTGGGAAATGAAGTGTGGTCTGAATTACAGTTTGCAGAATACCAAGTTCTATCATCAACCCGCATGGACACACAAGACGATCATTTTCCATATGAATTGTTAGACATTCAGGGAGATCTCGCTAAGGTTTCCGTCAGAACTTTCTGAATCAGTTAATTTCGGTTCAGCACCATTTCATATGGAACACTTACTTACAGTTCCCCACCCACCCCTCACCCCCAACGCCCCAGAAAGTGGCCATTTTAATACATGTTTGGAGTGGAACCTACATCTTTGAAAGGGACATCATGCATCGTACATTTGCCTCCACTGATCGACATGTCTCGGCCACTTGCAGAGAAGTGAAGTGACTTTTCCCTCGGAAACGGACGTGTCAACGAAAGAGTGAGGCTGCCCACAGTGTAAGTGAAATGGAGAGCTGGGATCCAGGAAGAAAATTAAAGCACCCATTGTGCAGTTCATGTGCATGACCCAGAGATCAAGAGTCGCAAACACTCAAATGAAAACCGCCAGAACACGCTTAGAGCTTTTGTATTCAAGTGCTGACATGAGTGGAGTTGTGACATCGGCAGCAACAACTCGATAGAGACTGGCGCTTATATTCAGCGCCATAGGCCGCTTTGCCAAGCCACCCCACGAAAAAAGCACGTCATATCTGTCATGGCGAATATTTCAGCATCACTTAACTTTCTTCACTTCCTGCTCCCCAACCATCTCCTCTGCGCAGTAACACATATTATTTGGAGAAGAGTTAGCTCAATTGGGTGGACGGTTGATTTGTGATTCAGAGTACCACGAACACCACGCATTCAGTACCCGTACCAGCTAATGTCACCCTGAAGTTCTCACCTTCTTAACCTGGTCCCTTGCTTGATGCTCAGTGACTCTTTGGGTAAAGCGCCATCTGTTGTATCTCTCTCTCAAAAGTAAGTTAGTGGTCTTATCGTCTCTGGCGCTACGCCAACTTTAATTGCATAACTTTATTTGTGTAATGAGAAGGGAATAATTGGCAATCTTGCTGTATGAGGACCCTTGTGGGAGCTTGAAGAATGCAATGATAAAAATATTTATTAAGATGGAGTTGGACAGAGTTGATTCTGAATCTGGGGGATAAATTCTGAACACCGGAAATCACGATGGTATAAGGAGGAGAAGTTTGCAATAAATTGGGGAACAAACTTAACTGCATGGCAAACATCTATCGATCCCTTGGAGGAATTACAACAGTCGTCTTTCCCATCTGTCACAAAATAAATCGGGAAAGCTGATTCTTCCATGTCGAAGAAGGGACATTAGGGATTGTACTTGATCCAAAGGAGAGGAGTACAAAGTGTCCAAAAAGAACTAGGTAAAAACAATGACTGCAGATGTTGGAAACCAGATTCTAGGTTAGTGGTGTTGGAAAAGCACAGCAGTTTAGGCATCATCCGTGGAGGAGTAAAATCGACGTTTCAGGCAAAAACTCCTTCATCAGGAATCTTTTGCCCGAAACATCGATTTTACTGCTCCTCGGATGCTGCCTGAACTGCTGTGCTCTTCTAGCACCCCTAATATAGATGTCTAAAAAGAACAACAGACCTGAAGACTGAGTGAATTTCAGATTTCAGCACGATTAAGGAAGTGATTAAGAGGGAAAATAACGTATGATCGTAAGCCAGTGAAATACAAGCTAATTGTAGATTCTGTTGACGTTAGATGAAGACAAAAAAAAAGATTAATGGAAACAAATCCCTTACAATCAGAAACAGGGGAAGTTATAATGTGGGTTCAAGTGATGGCATATCAATAGACCATATACTGTATTTCGCTTGTGTCATCACAAAAGATGTCAAATAATATCCCTAAATTGCTGAGGAGCACATTAGAGGGAGAACTCAAAAAGTATCAGTATTTGTTGGGGAATGGTGTTGGGGAAATTTATAGTATTAAAAGCAAAGATATCACAGGAATGCTCCTCTCCACCGAAGCAGACTAAACAAAGTGGCCCTACAGTTATTAAATCTAATATGAAACAAGGAGCGTGAACCTAAATAAAGTAATCTCAATTTTGAAGATTCTGTAGAATCTGGAACAATTTTAAATGGATTGGAAGATAGCTGATGTGACTACGCATTTCTTTTTAAAGAACGATAGATATGAAAAATGGAATTATAGACCAGTTATCCTAAAACTGGAAACCAATGATTGGATGAACAGAGTCAGTCAGCATAGATTTCCGAAATGGAAATGAAAAACTACTCCTGGTGCCTGTGTACGCAAATTGCTGAAAGTAAGCATGCAGGTGCAGCAGGAGATAAAGGAGGCAAATGGCATGTTGGCCTTTGTAACAAGAGGATTTGCGTGCAGGAACAGGGATGTATTGTTGAAATTGTTCAGTGCCTTGGTGAGGTCATACGTCCAGTGCTATTTGCACGTTTGGCTTATGGGGACTGCGCAACAAATTTTTAACAAAGTGATTCTTCAGATGGCAGGACTGAACTTTGGGGATAATTCGAATTTGTTCGAATGAAAACCACTAATGTTTAGAAGAAAGACGTAGGACGTCACAGCAACTAATACAATTCTAACAGCATGACCATGTTAAATGTAGGAAGCATTCCCTTCTGACCATGGAGTCCAGACCGAGAGGTGTGGGGTTCACAGATTTACGATATCGGGCAGGCCATTTACTTCCCTCAGACGGGTGACCCTCTGGAATGTTCTGCCACAGGAAGGTGTGAAAGTCAAACCACGGAATGTTTCCATGAAGAAAGTACAATTCTGTGGTCTACAGGGCTCAAAAACTACGGGTCTACAGTAATAACAAACTACTGAATGCAATGACCAGACTTGATCACAGTGAACATTGCAGCAGGATCAAATACAACAACAATCTACTCCTGTTTCCATTTTCTATATTTATATACCTTTAAAGATGATATGCAAAACGACTTGATACATGTATCCACACAGATATCAGATATCATTGGATGAAAATCCTTTCACCCATTTACGAATGGTAATCTGTGATAAGTCTCACCACACGGACTGCATCACTTCATCGTGGTCAAAAAGATGCAGGCTCATTTTCAAAGCTTTTGGACTGGCTGCTCTGTCTCTTGTTTTCGATTCAGCTCTCAAACTGTTGAATATTCTAAGAAATAAACGTAGTATGACGGAAATAATAAAACATCTTGCGAAGTTTTGTAAGGCAAAGGTGGTTGGGATAGGATGGAGCAAGTGTGTGCAGAAGAGGAGCAATGAGAGAAACAATGAGCTGAGGTTTGCAGTGTGTTGGTGTGTGAAAAACAAAATCAATTTCCAAACCCTAAACCTCATCGTTCTCAGCTCTATTCTTGTCCATTATCTCAGCTTCTTTCACACTGACAGCCAACTCAGATGCACAAATATTCACGACGAGATACTTTCCCATCAATCCCAATCATTGACACATACTATGGCGAACAGAGATTGCAGAAACCAGGATTCAATTCAGTATGGCACACAAAGAAGTAATTCGGCCAAACTTTCATTGCCAACATTCTGCACAGTAAACTTCAAATAATCTGTTTCATTGCAGGCAGGCTCAGATAGAGCGATGCAGTAATACAACATTGAATGAGACCCTTCCACCTAACTAGTCTATGCCAACCAAAGTCCAAAATTGAACTAGTCCCATCTGTCTTTGCTTTGTTCTTATCATTAGAAAAATCTTATGCATGTATCTTCTTAAAGGTCATTTGAAAGCTTTTTCTATTTCTCAACTAACTTTCAAATGCTGTAAACGTACTCACATCAATCAATCCCTCAGGAAATGCATTCCACACACAAAACACTCACTTTATAAAGTAGTCTTTTTAAAATTCTCTTGTGTCTTTTTAAATCTTCCTCCTCTCACCTTAAAAATCTGTTCACTAGTTTTGAAATCCGTCATCCAAGCATCATGAAGCTGCCATTCACGTCATCCATCGCGTTTAAAACATTATATACTGCTATAATTTCACTGCAGAATCTCCAACACTCCACTGAAAACGAGTCCCAGACTTGCCAGCTTCTCCATCAACTACAAAACCTCCATTCTCAGCAAAGGCCTGACATATCTTTACTGCACATTCCCCAGTTTAAGAGTATTCTTCCTAAATCACGGCTGCACACACTACTCCTGGCAATGCCTCACCAACGTCATGTGCTACCAAAAGATGACGTCCCAACTCCTGTACTTAACGGAATGAGCATCATAAACATCTCCTTTACCACCCTATCTACATGTCACGCAAAGTTCAAATAATTATGCCCCCGACCTCCTTGGTCTACTATCCTACAACATCACCCAAACGCACACTTTTTATTGTTTAAGTATTGATCCTCGCATTTATCCTAATTAAACACAGCCTGCTAATCCTTAGTCGAGTCACATATTGATCTTTGTAATCTCAGATAACATTCTTCACAATCGTCTCTGCGACCAATTTTGCTGGCATCTACAAATTTACTTTCCATGCTTTGCATATTTCCATTTAAATTACTTATATAAAAATGACAAATAGAAATGCAGAAAGCACTGATCCTTATCGTAGACTGTTGTAAACAGTCCTTCATTCTGTAAAAGAAGCAACCCTCACGTTCTGTGTCTGACTCATGCTATCAGAAGAATTTTATATCCAAATGGGAAATTCACCCTGATTCACATGTGACCGAACTGAAAGAATAAATCGACCATGTGGAACCTTGTTAAAGGAATTACCAATGTCCACGTGAACAATGTCTACTGCTCTGCCCTCATCAATCTTCTCAGGTATTTTCTCATAAATACAATCATGTTTGTGAGACACACTTTCCCTCACTCAAAACCATGCTGAATATAACTATTTTTTCTTTTACTCAGAATGCATATAAGTCCTATCTTTTAGAATCGCTTCCAATAACTTACCCACCACCAAAGCCAGACTCACAGTTCAAAGGTTCACAGTTCACAGGTTTCTCGGTGCATCATTTCTTAAATAAATGCACAACAATCGGTAATCCTCAGCTATTTGGCACTTCACCTCTGGTCATAGATGATAAAATTATTTATCAAAGGGGCCCCATATTTTACTCACAGCCTTCTACAGAGTCTTGGGATACACTAAATCTGATCCCATAAATACATCCAAAATTTATTTTCAAAGAACTCCAACACTTCCTGTTTAGAATTGTGAACTGTTTTTAAAACATCAGTTTGAGTTCTCAAACATCGAGAGTAAAACCTGCGAGTCAGTCATTTCATATCTGTCTCATCTACTGCGATTCGACACAAAGATAAATATTTCCATATCTAAAGGCACTTGTTTTGCATGTAATGCCCTTGTAGATTCTATTTCGATTATCGTGTTTGAGCAAATGTATCTCACATCAACTCTCAAATAGCCTACATATCAACATTAAGAGAATACTGAACAAGATCTCCCAAATGTTTTTGCATTTCCCATTTCGGAAACCTTTTCCCTTTCAGAAAATAGCTTATTTCTCTACTCTTCTGCCCAATACTTCTGACCACACACTGTTTCATACAGTATTTCTCCTGCCAAATCTTTATACACTCTCCGAGATTGTCTCAGTCATTCTGCAGCCTTCCCTCTTCTTAATACGACTCACCTGTCCCCCTATCACTGTCTCATCCAGGAGTCCCCCTCAGACATACAGTCTCACTACCCGGAACACTAACTTACAGACTGGCCAAAGAACTACACGCAAGACTAAAGTACCTAGTAGAAGAGTCAGATCACTCCATCCTCTCCACTCAGGATTCCTGAAAATCATCAAAAACACCAAAATAGAGGAAGACGAAGCAATGACTCCATTCGACGAAACAGTATTGCTCTCCTCCATCAACATCGATCTAGCAAAGGAAACACTCGCCACACTTTTAGAACAGTCCATCACACATACATCAACCACCATCAATCACATTACCAACGAAAGCATCATGAAGATCGTGGACCTGTGCCTCACCACCCACTTCACATTCAACAACATAGTATACAAACAAACTAACGGCACACCCATGGGATCTCCGCTGTCAGGATTCATAGCAGAATTGGTAATGCAAAGGCTAGAACAAACAGCCCTCCCAATCATCAAATCAAAAATCTGGGTTCGCTATGTAGATAACATCTTTGTCATTACATAAGGAAACAAGATAGAAGAGACATTTAACATCATTAACAACAACTTCACAGGCATAAAGTTCAGCAAGGAGGAAGAAACTGACAACAAACTCGCATTTCTGGACGTCACAGTAGAAAGAAAGGACAAGGAGAATTACAAACCTCTGTATACAGAAAACCGACAAACACTGACAAAATACTCAACTACACCAGCAACCATCCTAACACACACAAACTAAGCTGTATAAGATCACTATTCCAACGAGCCACCACACACTGCAGCACAGACGAACTTCGGAAAGCAAAGGAGAACCACCTCTTCGACGTATTCAAGAAGAACCGACACTCAAAACACACAGTGCGCAGATTCCTCAAGAACAAACCACAGCAAGCAGACAAAACACAGCCGGAAACCTTAACCACTTACCATCGATCAAAGAAGTTTCAGAAATGACAGCCAGACTACTGAGAGCCCTCGGAGTCCGAGTAGCACACAAACCCACAAACACTCTCAAACAAAAACTAACAAACATAAAAGACCCAGTACAAACCATAGACAAAACCAAAGTCATCGATAAAATTCCATGTTAGGACTGCCACAAACACGACGTAGGACAAACAGGAAGAAAGTTAGCCACCAGGATACATGAACACCAGCGAGTCACAAAAAGACACGACCCCCTCACCCTCATAGCCCTACACACGGATGAAGAAAAAACACCATTTCGACTGGGACAACAGATCTATCCTGGGATAGGCTAAGCAAAGACACGCCAGAGAATTCCTAGAGGCCTGGCACTCCAACCACAACGCCATAAACAAGCACATAGTTCTAGATGCCATTTATCAACCCCTCAGAAAACGCAGAATAAATGACATCACCATAAATCCCAGGAACCCCATCCAGGAGAAAGATATAAATAGAAAGCAGGAGACAACAGCTTCGCTTCACTTGGAGTTCGCCACTGATGATGTTACCTAGCCAGGTAATGATATGTCTGGATATCGAACCTACAGCTTAGCGAGCAACCTACACCCTAAACCTCAACCTGAGCTGCAAACCTTCACAAACCTTGCGACCTTATCAAATGCCTTTTGGAAATGCAAACACGTCACATCAACTGGCTATGCTTTGTCTCACTTGCTCTTCGACTCCTCAAAGAATTCTACCAGATTTGATGAAGCCCTGCGGACTCTTTATTTACTCTGTGAACACATCCTTTCAGTGAAATGCCACGTCACATGTAACATGTAAACAAGCTGATACAAGTTCCACAGAACTTGAATAACACTTAGCACACACGAGACACTTGCAAGGTTTCTCATCAATGTGAACACGTTAATGACAAAACTGTTCCAGTAACTTTTATCGAGATTCCCATAGTAAGAGCCTTGTGAAAATCTCTAGTCAGTGTGAACACGTTGATTAGATTAGATAACTTACAGTGTGGAAACAGGCCCTTCAGCCCAACAAGTCCACACCGCCCCGCCAAAGCGCAACCCACCCATACCCCTACATCTACCCCTTACCTGACACTACGGGCAATTTAGCATGGCCAATTCACCTGACCTGCACATCTTTGGACTGTGGGAGGAAACCGGAGCACCCGGAGGAAACCCACGCAGACACGGGGAGAATGTGCAAACTCCACACAGTTAGTCACCTGAGGTGGGAATTGAACCCAGTTCTCTGGCGCTGTGAGGCAGCAGTGCTAACCACTGTGCCACCGTGCCGCCCACGGTCTGTAGGTTCGATAACCAGACATATCATTACCTGGCTAGGTAACATCATCAGTGGCGAACTCCAAGTGAAGCGAAGCTGTTGTCTCCTGCTTTCTATTTATATCTATCTCCTGGATGGGGTTCCTGGGATTTATGGTGATGTCATTTATTCTGCGTTTTCTGAGGGGTTGATAAATGGCATCTAGATCTATGTGCTTGTTTATGGCGTTGTGGTTGGAGTGCCAGGCCTCTAGGAATTCTCTGGCGTGTCTTTGCTTAGCCTATCCCAGGATAGTTCTGTTGTCCCAGTCGAAATGGTGTTTTTTCTTCATCCGTGTGTAGGGCTATGAGAGTGAGGGGGTCGTGTCTTTTTGTGACTCGCTGGTGTTCATGTATCCTGGTGGCTAACTTTCTTCCTGTTTGTCCTACGTCGTGTTTGTGGCAGTCCTAACATGGAATTTTATAGATGACTTTGGTTTTGTCTATGGTTTGTACTGGGTCTTTTATGTTTGTTAGTTTTTGTTTGAGAGTGTTTGTGGGTTTGATGGGACTTCAGCTGCACTAACTTTCAAAAGAACGTCCCACTGTCTTAGCATTTGACAGGTCTCTTCGCAGCGTGCACACGTTGATGACAATTCAGTACCCGGCAGCATATGTAGCACTTCCTGCTTTCTATGCGCAGAAAACATGTCTCCACAGTGCGCACTTTCAAGTGACTCAGGAGGTTTGGACAAATAATAAATCCCGTCTGACTCTGGGAGCAGCTGAACGGCCTCTTCCCAGTGTGAATCACCTGGTGCTCCATGAGGTCGTTTCGTCACCTGAACCCATTTCCACAGGGAGAGCATCTGAATGCTCTCTCCTCAGAGTGAGCATGCTGGTGATAGAAAAGGTCCCTCAAGGCGTTGTAGCACTTCCCACAACGGGGCATTTAAAAATCTTACTGATGTGAGCACATGTAGGAGGCATAAGATCCCTGGGACCTTTATAGTACTTCCAACAGCAAAGCATTAAACACGGACATCAGGTATCTTATGTTACTTTCCACACCTTTGGCATATAAAATGTCTCTCGTTAGCATGAGAATTTTGATGGGACGGCAAGTCCCTGGAGGTTTTACAGAATTTTCCGCACTCTGGGTATTGTAATGATCTGTATCAGCGTGAACGAGCCTCTCCTACGTCATATGAGATGACTGAGTGGATCCCTTCCCACACAGTGGACAGGTTTGACTACGCCAATGAGATAATGTCTCACAACATTTTGTCTTCTATGTGAAGGTAGCGACTGAAGTGGACGGAATGCAGACACCAACAACTTAATTAGAGCGTTGTCAGAAGCTTCCAAACGTTCAGTCTCCAACACCGAGAAGCAGCGGCGTAGCAGGTTGGCGTGAACACCGTCACGTTTTTAGATTGATTCGAACAGGTGAGATTCCCTGAAGTGTGGAAACACGCACTTTAGCACAACAATACGCACCGACCCACCAAAGAGTAACCCAACCAGGCATATTTGCCTCTGACTAATGCACATAAAACGATGGGCAATTTACTGGACTTACACATTTCTGCATTGTGGGATCAAACCGGAGCACCTGAAGAAAAGTCACACAGACAGGGAGAGAAGCTGCAAACTCCACGCAGACAGGCACTTGAGGCTGGGATCGCATCTGGGCTTCTTCTGCTGTGAGGCAGCAGCTTTAACCAGTGAGCAACCACGCCGCTCAGTGGTCTGCAGATTTCTCTCCAGTTTGCACACCATCCTGAATTGTCTGACGCCCAGTTGGGGTCGAGCAAAAAAATCCTCAGTTAAATCACGGCAAAATTGTGGCCTTTTCTTCAGACTCCAACACAAACTCCAATGCCACGCCATTGCCTCCATGCCTCTCCCTGGCAATTGTCTGAGTGTGAAACAAACACGTCATAACCGTCGTGAAATACTTCACCATTGTCACTAACTGCCCGCCTAAGTTATACAACCGAATTAACTTTATTTCTTCTCTTCTGCTGCTGAAACTGTCATGAATTCCTTTGTTCCATGTTGACCTAACTGTTAATACACTGAGAACCGTTCTCCCACATTCCCTCTCGGCATTTCTCTGATTTTCGCTGCCTCTATAAATGAGTTTGCATGAGTTCTGTTTAATGTTTTATTGTTCCTTCCATTGCCTGCACCTAAATGAGGTTTTAACCACTAGCCACTCTCACTTTTAGCAGATTTGTCTGTTCACACGAGCTCCAACAATGCTGTAAGGGAAGGACATACAGGTTATTTATTCGTCCAAAACTTACACATCATCTAAAACTCTGCTCCTATGTCAGTATTTGGGTCATGTCTGGTTCACCCACCAACTCGTATTTGGACAGATACATTTTAAACTTCACCTCCTTCTATTCACATCTCTTGGTCGTCTGCTGTCCACCCAGACCTGTAACATCCTCGAGCCTCCAGCCCGCTCAAGTGCAATGAAGCCAGGTCAATAATTGCTAACACAGCCAGCGATGAGCACATTCCGAGAATTTTTTTTTCACAAATGTCCTTCCATTTTTTCTGAGTAACATGTAATTCTAACCTCCTGAGCATTCGAGATTTTAGTTGTTACAACGTTGGTGCTGTAAACCTTCATCTGTGAAGGCAATGAATTGTGACAAATGTTCACTAAACCTCCTTCTATCTCAACTTCAGTTTTGCACTTCAAAATACTCATTATAAACTACACATTTTGCTCGAAAATGTTATGTATTCCCGCTAATATCTCATTACCTAACTGCTCCAGAAATTTGGTTTACAGCACCATAATGATATCATTCAATTATTATTGATTTTGGACACAAATCTTAGGTCATTCATCATTACTTGGTGAATACTACTTACATTATGGCTACCGCGTACAGCTGTAAAAAAATCCCTAATCTGGAGAGTTAATGGATTGAATAATAATATATCTAAGACAGTTGAACGCATTCTTGGAGTTAATGGAAGAAAGACCTTGACAGACAATTGAACACAGACAGCAGAAATCAAGCGGGGCAATGGATGGATATTGATTCAGATTCATATTAAATGTGCCAAAACAGCCAAAGAGCCATGTAAAGCTTTCACAGATTGCAGAGCACAGCAATAGACGCTGAACTACGTCGATTACTCAGCAGGTCTGGTTGCATCTGTGAAGAAAACGGAGAGCTAACGTTTTGCTTCCACACTTCTGCGAAACGGAAACATTAACCCTGATTTCTCTTTATAAATACTTCCAGACGTGCTCTGTGTTTACCACAACTTGTGGTTTTATTTCCAATTTGTAGCATTTGCTCTTCATTTGATTTTTATTTAGTGATACTCACTGAGTTACTGTGATGGTTTCGAGGCTGCCGTTTCAGATACTCGATTTATTTGTTATTGCACATACAACGAATCATTCTGCTTATCTCTTACCAGCATCATTAATTCATATAATGCATGTAATAGAGAATATAATGTCCCTTGTGCGCTCCAGGGCTATAATACCACAAATATAATATCATAATATCACAAAGTCTGACAGTGAGCCAGATATTTAACGGTAATTTCGCTATCTTAATTCTGGATTGTTATTGGAGAGAGACAACTGGTGGTGGTTTACTCTGAGGGAGAGGACACGGCATTTGAGCATAGGGGATGCAAAGACGAGACATTTTTTGTAACCTGGCCGATTCAATCCAAAACTGATGGCATCATGAGGAAAAGTGGAAAACTGCTCCGAGAAAGAGTTTGCTTTTCAGAAATGTCTTCAAACAGGAAAATGTAGCGCTTATGTTCCAACAAACAGCAATGTTTCCTGCCATTGATTAAATGAAATCTTTGTTCCACTGGAGCTCTCAAGCCATGGAATAACTATTTAGATGAGTGCTTTAAACGTCAGAAAACATAAGGCCCAGTGCTGCAAACTGTATTCAGCAGTATAATATGAGATGACTATCACTGAAATAGTGAGTCAAAGAGGTTGTCCGATTGTTGTCAAAACTCAATAACTCACTATCAGTTTGCAACTGAACAAGAAGACAAAACCAGTGTCAAGATGTTGCAAGTATTGAGCGCGCCTTCTCTGGCACTTTGGTCGTTAGGATTCAGCACTCTCACTGCTGTTTCCTGGATTTAATTCCGAGTCAGGGAATGAGAATCTATTGTGGCAGTACAAACTCTAAAAAGCGAACAGGAATTCCTGTCATTAAAGATGGAAAAGGGAACAGCTCTGTCAGACTCGTAGACAGTTTGACATCAGGCATGCTAGCAAATGCGTAGAAGCCTGATATACATTGCCTTGCCTGACACATACTGTACTACAACAAACAACAAACTCCTTACTGAAACATTCAAGTTTGTTGAAGATTTAAAACTTCTTGAATGCAGAAAGGTTGGTTCCCTTCTCGGACAGCCGAGTATCAGAGTGTTTAAATCAGAATGGGGTTCGCACTTTTAAGACAGAGATGAGGAAAAAATAGGAACAAGTTACTGCAGATGCTGCAGTCTGTGTTGCAAACAATAAATGCTGGAAATCCAAACTGGTCAGCCGGCATCCATGGAGAGAAAGCAAGTTCATATTTTGAGTCTTGCTGACGCTTTATCACATGTGACATGTGATGAGAAGTGTGAAGGATGGTGTATGTGTGCAATTACGCGGAGAGGGGTTGCTCTGCTGCTGGAGAAATGATGTTAATTGTGCAGTGCAAGTGACTGGAATGTGAGAAGGGCGGAACGATGGTGTGATGGTGAAGCCACACCCACTCCTTCCCTTTCTTCTACTTTACCTGTTGCATTCTCTGCCATCATGTCCTCTTTACCATTCACCCACTCCAGTGGGAGTGAGTTTTTTTTTTCCAATTTGGCAGGTAGACAAACTATTGTTCTGCCATTCTCACAATCTGGTGGAATTGTGTACCGCATAGGCTGTCGGGTCTGGTTCGTTAAGATTAATGAAGGCTGAGAGCGACAGAGATTTAGTCAGTAAAATTATCAAGTATTATGAAGAAAGGCAACGAAGTGCATTTCAATATTATCAGATGAGATATGAGCTCATTGAATCGCGGAACAGACTTGGGCTGAATGGACTCTTTCTGCTTCTAAAATGAATTGTGTTAAAATACGAAACTTCAAAACTAATTTTGGTACAGTTTGCCAAGTCAAAAATGGGAATATCTCTTCGAGACACTGAAGCGAGCGGAGGTGTGGTAAGGAAGACACACAAAGTGCAGGCATTGTTTGTGAACGATTCAGAGTGAACAGTGTACCAGAGTAAACAGGAAAACCTGCCTTCAGCACCCACATTGTGAGTGAATGATACGTGAGATCAGAGTACCAGGGTAAACAGGAAAATCCACCTTCAGCACCCACACTTGAGCTTGGCTCCACGAAGTCCATACTCACCGCTCTCAAACCAAAATTGTCCATCCCTTTTCCCGCCATTCCCTCCGTTATTGTTTTAAAACGAGTGCACATCAAGCAATAGCAGCTGACATCGCTGTTGTCGAACTGCAACATACAGGGAAGTGATTCTGACGGTTCACAACATAATTCGTTTTCGAAAGGTCAGTTAGCGTTTGCTATGGATTAATATAAATGATAACTATTGACAAATCATGGCAGTGAAAGCTCTGAATCCTAATGAAAAGACTAGCTGGGGTGATCTCTGTTCTTATTACATTGTACACGATCTAAATTAGCATTGCATTCACCCATTTTTGAAGACACCTTCGGCACTGTCTCGGTTTTTTTATATTTGCTTGGTTTATGACACAGTCTGTCGATCCTTACATTGTATTGCAGTGTCTCATGCATGCAATCATATGTCTAATATGGTAATGCACTGGTTCTGTAGTTCAGTGGTTAGAACGCTGGTCCTATATACTAAAAATGATCTTGAAATACCCCAATCCTTTTTGTTTTTCGAGGAATTTGAGGAAAATCATTCAGAATGTTAGAAAGCAGCTGAGGTAAGAAATGTACTGGTTTCACATGATGGGAGATTTGAGGCAGTATAAACTGCAGAGTAATGGGGAAATCAAAGGGAGAGAAACATGGAAAGGGGAATGAACAGATATTTCCTTTCACTGCAGACGGACTAAGACGGGACTAAGTAAGTCAAGTGCATGAAGAATTATTGTCTGAGTGCTTGTCACTCTCGGGGGTAAGTGTTTGGATGTTTTGCTCTGCAGTTGAAAATGAGTTTCAGTTTTTAAAGGGCGAGAGCACAGTTTTGCTCCCTCAACTTTCATTCCATTTAGTGTGCCGTTTTAGATTAAACGTAAGGGGAAGGTATCATTGAGAAGAACGAGATTTGAAAAAAAAAATTCTCAGGTTGAGGTTCTGGATGAAGGTTTACTCGCTGAGCTGGAAGGTTCCTTTCCAGACATTTCACCACCATACTATGTGACATATTCAGTGAGCTTCCTAATAAAGAACTGGCGGTACAGCCTGCTTTCTATGTATAAATGCACGAGAGAAACGCAAGAGAAGTTTTGGAACATTACAACTGGAACTCTATCGACAATCAGATTAATTTGGATCGCATTTACCAACCCCTGCCAAATAGAAACAGGAAATGGCATCAACATAGGAAATGATGTCACCACAGGAAACGACTTCACCAACCCAAGGAAAGCCAAACAAATAAATAGCGGATAAACCACTAGTGCTTCATTCGGAGGCTCACTAAAGATGTTATGTAGTACGATGATGAAACGTCTGGAAATGAATCTTCCAGTTCAGCGAGCAAACCTACATGCACTGAGATGAATATTTGGAACGTCAAAGCACACAAGCCAACAGGCCAGCTTTGGACAACTAGATGATGTGCCTTTGTCTGTGCTGTAAAGACTCAGTGACTCAATCATTTTGGAGGAGACGATTATCTCTAGCGAAAAAAGAAAGCGAAAATCTGTGCCATTAAGAAACGATACAAAGGTCGCAGTTGTCGTTCCAGGTGGTGCAGTAGTTGGAATTCCAGGTTTGCCGTATCACGGCCTTTGTTCAATTCCCAGACCCTAGTGTTGCGAGACTTCAGTGTGAACCACTGATACCTTCACGATTTGACCCATTGCAGGACTCTTCTTTATAACTGAGACAATTCCCTCTGCCAGATATTTCCTGAATACACAAATATATGTCCTGCAAGAAATTATTTAAATTCAGATTAAAGTCCTTCCCCTCAGCCTGATGTCCAAATGCTCCCTGTTCCTTATCAATTGAAATTGCTCCGGTTGAGTTTGAAGTTCCTCGACTTATGTCCCAATGCTTCCTTCTCCATCTGAACACATACTGATACAGTTAAGCTTGAAGCTCCCAAACTGATATCCCAATACTCCCCGCTGTTCAATGAGAACAGAAGCTGTTCTAAGTGAGGTTGGAGCCAGCCTCTGAATTTGACGCACAACTGTAGCTTCTGGGGTGGACGTCGCACACATCGATTGCAGCACTGGAGCCACATCCGCTGATCTTCCTTATCCCCATTTCCCGTTGAATCTTCCGGGCTGCACCACTCAGTTTCTCTGATTCTGGGCTTGTGAACAGGAATTATATGGTATATCGCAGCAGCAGTTAATTACTTTTGTGAGCAAATTGGTGAAATAAGAGATGTGAAACTACATTGTTGTCGGGAATACATTTCAACAATATTCTGCTGTGTCGCCTAAAGCTTTGATGTTTTGTAAAAATCTTTCAGTATCAGCCTTGAACAAACTCTAAGTTCAAGATTCAGCTCGGTCTGAATAACCACATCTCAGTCAATGTTTGGCAACTATTTCTGTTGCGCATATGATGCTGTTCCCGAAATATCCCATAAGACTACCCTTATTGCTTTTTTGAATCTTTCTTTATTTTTTGGCCGCCGCAAGTTCAGTTCCAATCTGAGCAATGGCAATAGGCATCTTTCCCGTTCTAGCAAACGGAGGTGGGAATCAGTCATATTTTACACGAAAATGCTCATCGAGGTGACCATTTTGCACCTTCAAGTACCGACTTTCTCACGCCTCAGCGTTTCATGCATCAGGATTCAAGCCCAAACTTTCTCGGAGATTTCTCTCTATTCCATAATCAATAACCAACAGTTTCATACTTCCTGCATTTTCACTGAGGCTTTGCACAATCTAATACTCACATTGACATTATTCAGTCTGTGCTGCTGCAGTCACTGTTGCTGGGTTAAAACGCCGAAATCCCACCGTTGCGAAGTTCCATCTCGTCGATATAATTAGATGCTCGATTGTGAGAATAATTCTCACACAGTAACTTTTACGGACATAGACCAGAAATTATTGGAACATCAGGATCAGATAAAGGAAACAGCACAATATTGTGCAGAAGGTAATTTATTGGAAAAGAACAGTGTATGTGGCTTTCTGCGCCATTTATTTCATTTGTTCATTCTGCTTTTGCCAGATTATTGCGTGCAGTTATGTAATTCACATTATAGCAGGGATATGATAGAATGGAATTCGTGCAGGAGATTATTAACATGATTTTGACAGGTTGAAGAGATTCAGCTATGAAGGGAGATTGGGCAGACTGGAATCATTTTCCCTACGGCACACCAACATTTGAGAATGTGCGATTGAAATACCATCTAGAGAGGCATATGTATCAGGTAGACGAGAAGAAGTGTTTCCTCTTCATCGATTACCACGGGCCATAGATTTAAGGTTGAAGGCAGACAGAGATGAGGAGATCTGCAATAAAACTTAATCAGCCAGCTGGTGTCTGAACCTGGAGCACAGAGACTGTCTGTCAGAGACAGAGACGCAAAGGCCGACAAAGCCTTCAGAGGTATTCAGAAGTGATTTTGTGATGTTAATCCATGCAAGGCCAAGGAATGGAAAATGTGATGACGATAAGCAAGCGATTAATTTTGACAATAAAACTCACACGGACCTTGAGGGCTCTTACACAACCTGTGCAGGAATGTGCTGCAGGCATCCCTGGTGGTCTAGTGGTTAGCATTCAGCGCTTTCACCGCGCTGGCCCGGATTTAATTCCCGGCCAGGGAACAAGAATTGGGCTTTGCATTAACACTGGTAACATGAAAAGGAGAGCATCTTTGCCGGGATTACTTTCAATACCTCGCATCACTTAATGTCCTCGAGAAAGTCAGAGACAATAATCCATTCTGTCAAAGAAGCAGAAGGTGACTCCATCATCCTTGCTCTGTCGAACAGTTCACCCTTCGTCCTTTTTGCTACTACTGCAGGCAGAGTTTCGAAAGATTCTCAACGCTGCGACTTGACTATTCATGTTGTTTCCTTGCCATTCCCTGGAATGGCAGTGATTGGATCAGTGAATGATGGAAATGGAAAGGTCCCCATGAAGAGCGTGTGGGACAATTTGAAGACACTTCCGGAGATGATAAATGGACAATGTATCTGATGTTATCGGGGACATTGACTGAAGTTTCCTGCAGATCAAGAAATTAAAAATCAATTCGGCTTCAGAACAAAGAGGACGATTTTTTTGTCAGTACAATAAAAGCCTGCGTTGTTTTCGAACCAGGTAGGAGTGAAAACTGCACTAGCCTGATGCGTAATCAGAGTCGTTATTCATAACTGGCTCAGACATGAATGGCAAAATGATCAGCATTTGGGTGACAGCATTATCACACAGACACATTTCGTCAGTGTTTGGAAATGTATCACCGTTTGTGAATAAAATCAGAGAGATAAAAGTGACAGAGAGTTGTCGTGGATTGGATGGCTGAATGCAACAGTCTGCATAGGAATGATACCGAATGATGATGCCATCCCTCTCGCTATCTCTGGGACAGAGGGAGCAACAATGGCTCATTTTTGCAGTCTATGTTGCGTTGGACTCTATGTAGAAGCGCAGCTCAGGGCTGTGGTGATGACTGTCACTGAGTGAGCGTTTCTCTTGGATTCGCTTCATTTGGGAACGTTGGTGCTCAGATTTTAACTGCTTGTCCGGTCGCAGGAAACAAATGGACGGCCGTATTGCATTAGACATTCTGCAGGTTTTATGTATGAAGGAGAACTCTGAACTCCAAATAGGCTGCATGCAATAGAACTCATATTAATTTACCTGGAGGTATAATCTCCATTATTCATTCCTTCCTTTCTGGCCAGCTCAGCATATTTCCATTTCCCGGTTCAAAAAGAGATTCGAAAAAATCCACAATCAAAGTTGCTCATTTTCTGCCGCATAACTGATGCCACCCACCGTGATTCACACTGGGCAGAAAAGCGAACGGGATCTGACCTCTCCCAGCACAGATTGCAAGAAGAAATAAAATAGTTTAATAGTACTCCAATGGAGACAGCCTGGGTCCATGATGCGGGGCAAACAGCAACGTCAGTAATCAAGGAAAAAAGAATGGGAAGCAGTTGTTGTGGAAACACTTTGCTGCTCTACATTCCAGGAGCGATGTGGAATGAATTGGACCCGGCGACGGAGTCAGCTGAATAGCGCATGCGTAACGCAAGCAGACTGTGTTTCATTGCATATTGAATGTCATTTCTTTTTGCTTTTGGGCTTTCAGTAATTTAGGTATGTGGTTCAAATCTAGGACGGGCCCATACGTTCTGCACTTACACAAGAATGTTCAATCGATTTTCTCAAAAAGTAGATTCTGTCAATGAGGTCGGAGAGCCTGAAGGCGGGATGGGGAAGAGCTAATATTGCAGCAAATACGACAAAGGGAAGCATTTTTTCAAAGTGAAAGAACAGATTGTTCAGTTAGTCAATCCGACTCTGAAATCTCCAGCTGCATTATTGCTCAACTCTGCTCGTGAAACTTCCAGGAAGTGGGGAAATTAAGTGATTTGAGACAGCGCTGAACAGGATCATGTGAATGGTGCAGCGTATGTACAATGTCAGCTGTAAAGTTCGATTGGAAAATTAGGTTAGTTCTCCTTGGAGAATAGAAGGCTTCAACAAGGTCTACCCTTGCCACCACAAGAGGTGCAAAACATTCACCTTCAACAAATGTCTCACCTCTCTCCACCGTCCCAAAGGATCTTTCCATATCCAGCAGAGAGTTTCATGCACCTGCAACCACATTTACCGTGCATGTTGTTCTCGACCCGGTCTCCTTGACACTGGGGTGACAGGAGGGGAACACGCAGAGTGTTGCAGAGAACATCTCTAGGAAAAATGCGCCAAACCATTCCACCGTGCTGGAGCTGATTACATCACCTCCCCTTCCCACTCCAAGTGCACGCAAGTACTGGGCATCGCCCACCAGCAAATACAAGCTACTCGATGAGTTGTGGAAGAATACCTCATCTTTCTCTGTAGGACCTCCAAACACTCGTCATCAACGTTAACTTCACCAGTTTCCTCATATCTCCTCCATATCTTCCCACTGCAGATTAAACCCTCAAACCCGGCACGACCCTCTTAGCTGTCCTACCTGTCCATCTTCCTTCACATCAATCAGCTCCACACTCCGCTCTGAGTTATCACCATCACCCCGCAGGCCCCCTTTTTTCTCTGAACCCCTCATTCCTCCCTTCTTGCAGAATTACGTTCTATGTATCCACACACAAATTCGTTTCCTGGTGACGTGGATGAGTTTGCACTTTATGGCATCCGGCTGTCCTCATCTCTGCACAGTCGAGGTCTCAGCCTCGACTGTATTTCGATAAAGTAAATCTGGTACAGGGTAATTGCGGTTTCAGTATCTGCACTCTGAAGACGGAATGCGCTGACACCCAGGTAACAGAATATTACAGATTTTTTTTAACCTTAGAATCTGTAGTGCATTTAGTCAGCACGTTCGGCTGTTATCCAATATATCATTGTGTTACTATGGCGCATTATGTAAGCATTCAAAGTGCACATTACGAAACACGTCTACACACTTTGTTTGTCAGATGTTTGGAATTCTCTAGAACAAGTAGCAATGGTTACAGGATGATTTGTTAACTTTAAATCTGAGGCACACGGTTTTTATTGCAGAGGAGATTGTCACACTCCTCAGATTAACTGCCTCCAATCGGTCAGAGATCAGTGACAGAAGAATGTGTCAATGCTTGAGGCAGGAAGAAGGAACCAGAGCGAAATACTGAAGGAGTCTTTGACCTTCAATCTGCCCAACAGGTATGAGATACTTTGTGCCTGTGTAGATGAGAATCCTGGCTGCAGGGAGAATGAGCAAACACTCAACAGAAATGTGGTCGAGGTGGCCATTCAAGAGGAGGGAGGAAAGAGAAATGTCGGTAAAACTGGGGATAGTAGCTGCCAAAAAATGCAGAGTGTTTCCTATTTACCGACTGAAGGTTCGCGAAGGCTGTATTGCCTGCCTGGTGGCCATTTTTCGGATTTTCAACTCAGCTGCTGAAGAACTTGGAGTGGGAGAGGAATGAGCCAGATTTTGATGTAATTCGAAAGAGGAATGAATTTGTGCTGAAGGAATATAGCTTGGTGCTAAATTAGAAAATATACACAGAAAGGAATAATCTCTGGATTACTACCTGATCCACAAACAAATTAGCACAAGGTCAGCAAGATTATGGAGGTAATTGTTGTTTTGAAAGACTGGTGTGAGAGAAATGCGTGCTATTTCATTGGGTTTTGAGGTCAGAACTGGCAAAGGATTGAACTGTCTGCTGGGACACTCTCCGCCTGCACGATGCTGGGGCCGAAGACCTTGGAAATTCTGATCACTGATGTCTATCGACAGGAATATAAACTAAGCCATGGGAGTTAGTTTCAGCTGCACAGAAAATTGTGATTAGGTTTATAGAAGTGGAGGGGTCTGCCCAGTTTAAAGATACCACAGCAAAAAATTGGACAGAATGAATGGAATGGGAAAGGAATGTACTTCTGGCACAGCAGGTGAGGGAACAACTCGGAGAAGAGGATAAGTCCCAGCACGAGTGAGTGTGTTGCACCTAAATAGATGCAGTGTGCGATGCCTCCTCCATCGCCAAACCTTAACCACTAGAAGCCTTGGTGGAGTGAAGCCTCATCATCCGCGTTGGCACGCTGGAAACGCACATTCTTAACGTGGTCACAATTCCGTAACCCATTTTATGCCAGTCCCAAGCCTCCAAATCGACACAACCCCTTTCCCATCTATCCGCTCCACCTTCCTCTCCAACCTATCACCTTCTCCCCTGCATCAGGTGATTGTTGAGATTAAGATTATTAGAAACAGCTCGTGCGTCCAAAAAACCTGTTGGAATATAATGTGGTGTTGTGTGATTTTTTTTTAAACTGTGTAAACCCCAGTCCAACACCGGCATCTCCAAACCACTTAAAAAATAATTTGAATTGGTAAATGAAAAGGAAGTGATCAGAGGAATATGGGGCAAGTGCTGGCAAATGGGACTAGATTAGGTTTGGATATCTGGTCGGCATGAGAAATTTGGCCCGAAGGATATGTTTCTGTTGTGTAAATCTCCACGATTGATCCACTACTTCATTCTGCTTCTAAAGATCAGGCAGTATTTCATATTGATTACTGTAAATCGTAAACCTTAAATGGACATGGCACAGATGGCACTAAATCCTAATGATTAAACAACCAGGGAAGATCTCCACGAATATCACACTGAGCACGATCTGATTCAGCATTGCGCTCTCCCATCTTTCTTTATATTATTCCTTATCTCTGTTAAAACCTATTTGAAATACACAGGCTATTCCGTCAAGTGTTATAACGTATTGCTTTGTTCATGAGACCCCCCGCTTACAGGTGTGCTGCTGGAATGCAGTGGTGACATTCTTGCTCTTTTAAGCCTGGGATTGTGATTTTGCATCTCCCCGAGGCACGTGTGAAGTTTTGTTCAACTGCTGCATTGAACATCAAAAGGAGCACTTTTCTGTAAACAGATTCAGCTTTTGAGGTCTGAATTGAAATAACAAGCCAATCAGGTGAAATCCTACTTCCTGCATTAGCTCAATCCTGAGGCCTCTGCCACTGCCTGGGGGTCGTGTCTGCATGACTCTCACTGTCGATGAAAATGCCGCTCAGTTCCCCGAGGGCACATGAACACATTTTTTCAATCTGAGACAAAACCACATGTTGCTGGAAGTCCAGTGTCTGAGGAAGCGTCACTGAACCCATAACATTAGCTCTGATTTCTCCAATAGATGCTGCCAGAACTGGCGAGCTTTTTCAGCACTCTTCTGCTTTGGATGCCTACCTCAAACTTAAGTCCAATTTATTCTGTCGTTTGAATTGAAAACGTTCCAGGGAAAATATCATTGAAATGGTCACTTGAACCTGCAGAGCACTCAAGGATACAGGCCAGGTGGTGGAAACCGGGATAATGGGCCTCTATCAGTGTTATAAAAAGTCGATGACGCCATCATTTTGGAGGAGAATGCTTTCTCCAATGGATTCTAAAAAGCCTAGAGCCGTTTCCTTTACTAACGATGCAGACTCTCTTGCCTCCATCCCTGGTGGTACAGTATGAAGGATTCGGCACTTCGACCACCACTGCCCAGGTCCAGAATCCAGGTGCGAAAATTCGTATTTATTATTCTCCATTTTCACAACTGGAAAGTCCGAGTCGGTCTGGCGGGAATCAATACCTCAGAACACTTAATCTCGCCCAGAACATCAGAACTCTTCCAGAAAAATGAGCAAGTTTATCGACTGTCTTTGTTCAGTCTGTCAAATCACGTTTCATTCTCCTGATTCCACTTTGCAAAGAGCTCTTAAAGATTCATAAAACTGAGATTGCTTTTTGGTGTTTGTTTCCTTACAATTCCCAAGAGCCGCAGTGATTGGGTTAGTGGGTTTGGGCAATTAAAGGTGTCCAAGAGCAGCTGTTCGGGGTATTTCAGCTTCCATCCCACTGACAGCGCTGGAAGATTAACTCTGGTATTCTTGGGGACTTTTGCTGATGAGAGGCAGTGAAATGATTGTTCTTCCTGCGGATCAGCAATCCAAACTTCATCTCGGCTTCAGTACAATAAGAAGATGAGTCTGGAAGTATAACGAACCTGGAAAGTGCACTCAAACCAACCAAGAGCCAAACCTGTTCTGCCCCCGGTCCTGTGCATACCAAACAAATGCTGCAGTGGTCTGGTGATTACACGGGCATGAGCAGAAATGGGAATACTCACAAGGTGAAAAACCATGAAAGATAATCACAGTCACTGCTTCATTTCAAGAGTCTCCACTTAGTGAAGCGGTGCCTTTCAGAGACAAATGGAAGATATTTGGTCGCAGGTGCCGGTTTCACATTCACCTTCTTCTCTGTTGGAAATTTCCACCATTTTATTCTCCGTCACTGCGTTATTGCAAGACTTTGATTAATGGACCTTTGGGGTCAGCCAGAAAGCTCTCGTCACTTCTAGCCGTTGATCTGTAAACAACTAAGTTGGACGATGCCTTTTTAGATATCACCCCTCCACCGGAACCCAGTGCCTCAAAACGAGCCCGTGTCAGATTCAGCGTGTTCTGTACCTTCCTGCAATACGCCTGCAGAAAAAAAAAACATCCGATAATATCAGCTCCGCTTTCTTCTCATTGAAAACTGGGGCGATAGAACCAACTGTTTGGATGCTTGGAAAGAGAAACATTGATGCTGGAGATGGTTCTGAAGGTAAGAACAGGCAACAGAGTGTTTGCTTGTCCAGTCGCAACATAAGTGATGTTTCCCTCTTTTCAGTATGTGTTTGCATAGTCCAGACCTGTATACAATTCCCAGTCAGTGATTCAAGATTTACTGCTCTTCTTGCAAATTATCTGAATGGAACTGAATTCCTGGTTATACACAGAACACCCGCTCTCATCCAGCAAGAATCAGTCCAGGACAATGGCAGCAGATACACAGTAAAACTACTACAGCAAACAACCCCTCCAATAACCTCATCATTTTATGTTCGAAATATATCTCTGTTCCTTCAGTGTCGCCAGACCAAAATCCTGAATCTCTCTCCATGGCAGCTTAATGACAGTATCTCCGTGCTCATGACTTCAAGGGTTCACGAAATTAACTTATCCCCTACCCCAGACCTGGTGTGAGATGGGCAGTGGCATCCATATCCCAGGAATCCGATTCTAAATGTTGCAGCTTCTTACCGGCACCTGCTAACGGTTGGGGGAGTTGAGAAATGAAGTGGGGAAGTGAAGTAAAAGTGGAAAGCAATGAAAACTGGGAGGCACGTGGCGGGAAGTGAGAGTGGAGGTATGGTACAAGGGTCAGTGTCGGTGCTGATGGGTCAGCCTTTACTGCCCACATTTATACTGACACATACCACGCCTGGTCAATTCATCACAATGACCCAGCTCCTCTTGGCGTGAGATTCTCTCTCTCTGTGTTTTCATGCGCAATGGGCCCCAAGACGATGAACACATCCTCATTATTCTGTTCAAAAAACAGGTGAAAACCAATGCAAGATCAGATCGTGTCTTTCTGTGCACTTCAGCGAAGAATGTTCGATTGTTAGCTTTGTTTTTGCTAAAACGGGGATTAATTAATTGCAATTCTCTTTGAACAGCATTGACCCAACCAAATGTCCGAGTTCCTCTGTTCCAAAGGAACTTTTGCTTCTCCTGCTCTTTTATGCTCACGACTTCCTTCAAAGTTTGGTGTGAATAACAAGGTGAGTCTGGAGACACTGCAGACTAGCCGGGGATTATTGTGGCAATGACACAGACAACACGAGCTGATCACCGTCATTTTCCACTGTCAACATTCACTCATTTCTCAACAACAGTGAAGACATTCTTATAAATTTTTAAATGTGGTGATATGTTTTTCCAGGTGGATTGTCAATTCTATTTAGAACTGGAAAAATCTGTATTGTTTTGAGGGAAGAAATGTTTCCTTCCCTCAGCCCTAAGGGACAGATACTTATCCAGCGAATGTGAGCCCCAACTTTCCGAGATGTAAAGAATCCAAGGGAAATGCTCACTCACTCACAGTTATCACCACAGCCCTGAGCTGCGCAGTGCAGACAGTCCAACGTGGAAGGGAGTGTTAAAAATGAATAATTCTTGCTTCGTCTGACCCAGAGTCAGGGAGAGTTACCGCTTAAACATGTAGCGTCATTCTCCTGCAGAAAGAAGCCATTTTGCCCAACCACTCCACGACGAATCTGTCATTGTATCTCTCTGAATTTATTTACAATCGGTGATACCTGTCCAAACATTGAGGAAATATGTCTGTGTGGTGATGCTGTCTCCGACATGCTAATCTTTTTGCCGTTCCTGTCTCAAACAGTAATGAATAACGAGTCTGATTACGCGTCAGGATAGTGTAGTGTCGACTTCTACCTGATTGGAGAGCATTGCAGCCTTTTATTGCACTTACAAGCCAATCGTTCTCTTTGTTCTGAAGCTGAATCGACGTTTGATTTTCTGATCTGCGGGAAGTTTCAGTAAATGTCCCCGAGATCATCAGAGACAATGTCCCTACCGCATTACAGTTGAACTGAAATTGTCACACACTCTTTTCATTGGCACATTTCCATTTCCATAACTCACTGATCTAATTACTGCGCTTCCTGGGAATGGCGAGGAAACAATATGAATAGGCAAATCACAACTTTGACAATCTTTAGAAACTCTTTGTGAAGTGGTATCAAAGGCGATTTAATGGTGAATTGTTCCACTGAGCAGGGGTTATCGAGGCACCTTCCTCTCCTTTAACAGGAAAGAGCATTTTGTCTCATTTTCTCAAGGAAATTAATTGATCCAAAGCATTGAACATACTCCCGACACATACATTCTCCCTCTGTTTGTTGAATACTGGTATTGGTAGATTTCTACAAAACATCAAAGGGTTATTGGTAGTGCAGGGTATTGATGAAATTTATTTCCAGTAACAATATGGTTTCACATTGGTTATTTCACCAATTTGCTCCCGAAAGCAACTAATTGCTGCTGCTATATCATGCAACCCCAAAAGCACGCGGGGGCAGTAATACAATGGATAAAGTGTCTAACTAAGGATGATGAAATTATGGGTTTGACTCTTCAATAGTGAGATAGCAAGACTGGCATGTTTCACACTCATTTACAAAACATTGTTGTGAATCTGGGAGGACGTTTGAATGCCTGATATGCAGGAGTGAGAATCTCTTCGTTCGAGGACCCCGAAAACATCGCAGTCATTTCCCCAGCGCCATCACGGGCGGCACGTTGGCACAGTGGTGAGCAGTGCTGCCTCACAGTGCCAGCGACCTGGGTTCAATTCCCACCTCAGGTGACTGACTGTGTGGAGTTTGCACATTCTCCCCGTGTCTGCGTGGGTTTCCTCCGGGTGCTCCAGTTTCCTCCCACAGTCACAAAGATGTGCAGGTTTGGTGAATTGGCCATGCTTAAATTATCCGTAGTGTTAGGTAAGGGGTAAATATAGGGGTATGGGTGGTTTGTGCTTCGGTGGTCCGGTGTGGACATGTTGGGCCAAAGGATCTGTTTCCACACCGTAAAGTAATCTAATCTAATCACAGTTTAGTGGAGATTTGAGTGAACATTTAGAGAGTGAAGGATTTGGCAAGGGCACTGGATGCTGGAGAATGTACAAAGCAACACTTAATTCAGAACAAACAGCACTCACTGAGTTGATATGAGACAAAGTGACACATTAGAAGGCTGCCAATCATTATGAAGCATACCTAAAAAATATCAAACTCAAATCCAAACAGAATTGAGTATATAACAAATTTTAAAAAACAATGACACCATCAGTCACTTTGGGCATAAAGGTCTGTGGAAAATTGAACAATTAGGAAGAGAACTACCAAACCCATCATATAAATACACTGCTTGAAAAACAGCTCCCCTAAAAGTTACCTTTTTCGATCAGTAACCTGTGATGCAGATAGTTCCAAGCATAAGAAAAGAAGGTGCAGGAACATCTGAATCGAAGCACGAAAGTTGTCTGGTTTTGAGATAAGAAGTGTGGTTTTGTAAATCTTAATTGGGAGTTTTATCGGACTAACATTATAGGAGGGTAGGTAAAAGATAGGTTAGAGGAAGAAATTGCAGATAGCATTTAGTTAATGATTCTGTTATACTTTAAGAAATAAGTTGTTAATTTTTACTGTAAATAGTTCTTCGCTACTCAGACTTTTACAGATTACTGCAAGGGATAACTTTGTTCTGTCTAGCTGGTTTTAAGTTAAGCAGGAGGGGAATCTGAAATAGTCCCACAAGCAATCGTTGGCACCTTCCCTTCAGCAAACCCAATCACCTAATTGCTGCGGCTCCTGGAAAGAGCAATAAAAAACCCTGTCTTAGCTTTCAGAATCGTTACAAACTCATGGGAATTGGAAACAGAGGAGAGTAAAGAGTGAAATGCCCGACTGAGGAGGGACTGTCGAGGCACCTTCACCTCCTTTAAGAGGCTAAGAAGTTGACTCTAATATTCTTGGGGTCATTAGTTGATTCGACACATTAGAAGGACTTACAGTCACAGATGCTCTGAATTCGTTTTTGTTTCTGTCAGGAAGGAAAAAAACCCTTATTGTCTGATAGGGAATCGAAACCGGGTCATGGAGCTGAAAACACCAAATTGTAAATTTTAGACCACGAGGGATGAATGTCCGTGTGGGACGCCTGGGTTGGTCGATAGCCTTCAAGCTCCTTTTTTGTGCTCTTGTCAGAAGCAACCGCTTGACGACATTTCTTGCATTTCCCATCACCTGGCCTGTATGCCTTCACATCGGAAACTCACATCTCAATACTTCTGAGTATGTGGTCTTCAACCACCCGCTCGATGTTTTCTTTTTGTTTGTCGACTGCATGTCAGCAACAAAGAAGCCTGTGGTTTCGGGAGAGGGAAATAAACTCGGGCTGCTGCGCTGTGACCACAGTATGGCAAATACTGCACAACCAGGGATGACTACAGGGAACTTTACATTGTTTCTTAATGACACCGCTTTTGGCATTTTTTTTTCCACTGGAGATAACCTTCTCCTCCAAAATGTTCGAGTCATTGAGTGCTTACAGCACAGAAAAAGGCACGTCATCCCTGAGACCTTCCAAATGCTCAGACGATGGAAAGTCTGTTTGAGATTCTGTGGAACTGAAGTCGCATCAACGTGTTCCCACTGAGGAGAGACTTTCTAAGGTCTCAAACTGTAGGAATCACGATACAACTTCTTGGGGTCTGTTTTATCATCAACGTGTTGACATTGATGAGAAAACTTTCAAGTGTTTAATCTGTGCGAAGTGTTATTCAATTCTGTGTAACTAATGTCCCATATAAAGTTCACACGTTAAACACAACGTGGCATGTTATTGTGAGGATGTGGTTGCAGTGTTCGTGAAGTGTCAGCAGGACTTCATCAAATCTGTAAGAATTCTTTGACGAGGTAAAGATCAAGTGAGACAAAGCAGAGCCAGTGGATGTAGCTTGTTTGTACTTCCAAAAGGCATTTGACAAGGTGATTATGAGAAGCTTAAAATAAAAATGCATTGTGTTAGGGGCAAGTGACTGGCATGGAATGAAAATTGGCTGACTGGCAGAAAACATGGAATTCGGATAACGGGTTTTATTTCAAGATGGCAGGCGGTGACGAGTGGAGTACAACAGATGTTTGTGTTGGGAGCATCACTATTCACACTATGCATGAATTATATGGTCAAACGAAGAGAGGGGGTCATTATGACATTTTCATATGACATAATGTTGGGGGACAGACGGGTCGTATTTAGTAGCAGGAAGGCTGCAGAATGACTTGGACAATCTCAGAGAGTGCATAAAGAAATCACAGGTGAAAAACTGTATGAAAAAGTGAGGTCATTCATATTGGTGAGAAGAGTAGAAACGTAGCCTATTGTCTGAAAGGGGAAAGCCTTCCAAAATCGGAAGTGCAAAAGCACTTGAGAGATATAGTTCAGTAATCTCTTAATGTTGATATGCAGTTTATTTGAGAGTTGCTGTGAGATAGTTTTGCTGAATTGGGAGATTCAAAAGAGATTCTGCAAGTGCATTACAAACAAGAGAATAATTAGCGTGCTTTAGATGAAGACAGTTATCATTGTGTAGAATCTCAGCAGTTGAGAGAGATACTAAATGACTGCCTAGTGTCAGTTTTTATTATGTATTTAGAAAACTCAAATTGATATTTTTAAAACGGTTCACATTTCAAAAGAAGAAGTGTTGGAGTTCTTAGAAATTAAAAGTTTGTATACTTCTCTGGGATCAGACTTCGTTTATCCCAGAACTTTGAGGGAAGTTGTGAGGAAAATGTGGGGCCCCTGGTAGAAATATTTGCATAGTTTATAACTACAGGTGATGATCCGAATGAATGAGGATTACTGAATGTTGTGCATTTGATTAAGAAGTGATGCAAACAGAAACCTGCGAACTATCGAACTGTTGGTCTGGCTTTTGTAGTGGGTAGTTTGTGAAACCGATTCTGAAGTATAGAATTTGTATGTATTCTGAGTTAAAGAAAATTTAGGAATATTCAGCATGGTTTTGTGCAAGGACAATGCGTCACACAGACACGATTGAATTTATGAAAAAAATACTGGAAAAGTTCACGTGGGCAGAGCAGCAGGCATTGTTTATTAGGACATTGGTAATGCTTTAACCAGATTCCAAATGATCGAATAATTCTTAAAGTTAAGTCACATTGTCATTTTTGTATAAATTACTGAGATTAAAAGATAGAAGGCATGTTAAGTAAGTTTGTAGATTTCAGCAACATTGGTGCAGAGTGGACTGTGAACAATGTGACCTGAGATTAGAAAGCGATCTTGATCAATATGTAAATCGACGAAGGATTGACAGACTGTTTTTAATTAGGATACATGCGACGCCCAGTAAGTAGACAATTAATAATATTCCATTGGCTGAACTTGTAGAAAAAAGAGACCGAAAAGTTCAGGGACATAATTAATGAAATTTGCATGACATGTATATCGCGTCGGAAAGGAGGTTTTTAGGATGCTCAGTCCCTTGTGTAAAGTATTTGGGACGTCATGTTGTGGTTGTACAAGACGTTGGTGAGGCATGTCTGAAGTACACTGGCAGGTCAGGCTTTAGGAGGGATATTATTAAGCTGTGGTAGGTGCAGTAAGGACATCTTCGAGGTGAAAGTGAGGACTGCAGATGCTGGAGAACAGAGCTGGAAATGTGTTGCTGGAAAAGCGCAGCAGGTCAGGCAGCATCCAAGGAGCAGGCGAATCGACGTTTCGGGCATGAGCCCTTCTTCACGAAACTTCTTGAAGAAGGGCTCTTGCCCGAAACGTCGATTCTCCTGCTCCTTGGATGCTGCCTGACCTGCTGCGCTTTTCCAGCAACACATTTTCAGTAGTAAGGACATGTCAAGCTTTTGTTGCGAATGGAGGTTTTTTATTTGAAGGAGAAGCTGGAAAGGCTGGGACTCTTTTCCAGCGCAGTGAAGGAGATTGAGATTGAGTGAAGGAGCTTATAGCTGTTTATAAAGTCTTTAAGTTTATAGATAAAGTGAATGGCAAGTTCGTTTTACCTTGTTTGAGGGATGTCAAAATTCGTGAACAGATTTTTAAGTTAAAAAGACGAAGTTTTGAAAAGGCATGTGAGATTTTAAAAGCGACGGTTTTATAAAGTGTGTCTTCCGTGCATGGAATGAACTTCCTAATGAAGTGTTTGGTATGATTCCATTTACAAAATTTGAAAGTGAGTTGAGTAATAGAAAAATCATTCGAATGGCCTTTATTGAAGTACATGAAGAAGATGTTTTTGTAGTGATATGGGCAAAGAAAAGACAGATGAGATTCTGGTTGGCATAGTCTGGTTGGGCAGAAGGGTCTGTTTCCATGGTGTATGACTACATAGCTCTATCTGTGTCTGCCTGCAAAGAAACAGGTTATTTGAAGATTCTGCCGACCTGCGCAGAAAATTGGAATGAATAAACTTGGCCGAATTACTTCTCCATGTGCCATAATGAATTCAAGCCTGGTTTCTCCAGGCTTCCATCCGCCACAGTGTGTCAGTGACTGGGAATAGATGGGAATGTGCGCCCGTTAATATCTCTGTCTCTGAGCTGGCTGTTGATATGAAATAGGCTGAGAGAATGGAGCAGTGAGTACAGGGATAGAGCTGAGGAGGATTGGGGGTCATAGGTTGGAAATTGATTTTGTTCTTCTCCCACCACCCCGCTAGAAAACACAGCTCATTGTTTCTCTCATTGCTCCTCTTCTGAAAACACTTCCTTCATTCTATCCCAACCAGACTTCCCTTAGAAAATTTTCAAAGATTATTTCTTATTTCATACATACTATGTTCTTTTTATTCTCCGAAAATTCAACAACATGAGAACTGAAACCAAAATAAGAGACAAACCAACCATTGACCAGGAGAGAATAGGGCCCCTCAAAGATCAGCAGGGTGGTGTTTGTGTGGAGCCACAGAAAATGGGGAAGATACTAAATTAATATTTTGAATCAGTATTTACTGTGGGAAAACATATGGAAGATATATAGTGTAGGGAAATGGATGGTGAAATCTTGCAAAATGTACAGATTACAGAGGAGGACATGCTGGGGGATGTCTTGAAACAGGTAAAAGTGGATAACTCCGCAGGACCTGATCAGATGTACCCGAGAACACTTTGGGAAGCTAGAGAAGTGATTGCTGGGCCTCTTGCTGAAATATTTATATCATCGATAGCCACAGCTGAAGTGCCAGAAGACTGGAGGTTGGCAAACGTGGTATCCCTGTTTAAGAAAGGTGGTAAACAGAAGCCATGAAACTATCGACTGGTGAGCCTGAACTCGGTGGTGGGCAAATTGTTGGAGGGAATCCTGAGGGACAGGATGTACATGTATTTGAAAAAGCAAGGACTGATTCGGGTTAGTCAACATGACTTTGTGCATGGGAAATCATGTCTCACAAACTTGATTGAGTTTTTTTAAGAAGTAACAAAGAAGATTGATGACGGCAGAAGAATAGATATGATCTATATAGACTTCAGTAAGGGGTGCAACAAGGTTCCCCATGGGAGACTGATTAGAAAGGTTAGATCTCATGGAATACAGGGAGAACTAGCCATTTGGACACAGAACTGGCTCAAAGGTAGAAGACAGAGGGTGGTATTACAGGGTTGTTTTTCAGACTGGAGGCCTGTGACCAGTGGAGTGGCACAAGGATCAGTACTGGATCCTCTACTTTTTGTCATTTACGTAAATGATTTGGATGCGAGCATAAGAGGTACAGTTAGTAAGTTTGTAGATGACACCAAAATTGGAAGTGTAGTGGACAGAGAAGAGGGTTACCTCAGATTACAACAGGATATGGACCAGGTGAGTGAAGGGGCTGAGAAGTGGCGTATGGAGTTTAATTTAGATAAATGTGAGGTGCTGCATTTTGGGAAAGCAAATCTTAGCAGGACTTATACAAATAATGGTCAGGTCAGAGTGAGTGTTGCTGAACAAAGAGACCTTGGAGTACAGGTTCATAGCTCCTTGAAAGTGCAGTCGCAGATAGAATGGATAGTGAAGAAGGTGTTTGGTATGCCTTCCTCTATTGGTCAGTGTATTTAGTACAGGAGTTGGGAGGTCATGTTGCGGCTGTAGAATACATTGGTTAGGCTACTATTGGAATATTGCGTGCATTTCTGGTCTCCTTCCCATCGGAAAGATGTTGTGAAGCATGAAAGCGTTCGGAAAAGATTTGCAAGGATGTTGCCAGGGTTGGAAAATCTGAGCTACAGGGAGAGGCTGAACAGGCTGGGGCTGTTTACCCTGGAGTGTCGGAGACTGAGGGGTGACCTTATAGAGGTTTACAAAATTATGAGGGGCATGGAATTGATTAATGGACAAATTCTTTTCCCTGGGGTCAGGGAGCCCAGAACTAGAGGGCATAGGTTTAGGGTGAGAGGGAAAGATATAAAAGGGACCTAAGGGGCATTTTTTTTATGCAGAGGGTGGTAAGTGTGTTGAATGAGCTGCCAGAGGATGTGGTGGAGGCTGGTACATGTGCAACGGTTAGGAGGCATTTGGGTAGGTATATGAATAGGAAGGGTTTGGAGGGATATGGGCCGGGTGCTGGCAGGTGGAACGAGATTGGTTTGGGATATCTGCTCAGCATGGACCGGTTTGATGGAAGGGTCTGTTTCCATGCTGTACATCTCTGTGACTCTCTGGCTGTATGACCACCATGAAGTGTTCCAATGCGGGTGGTGAAGCTAATCACAGATTGTCATTCAGTAAAGTGTCATGGAATTTTAATGCAAAGTGGATAAGGTCGTGCTGATCGCTGTGTCAGTTACAAACAATGCTTTTGTATATCATCTTTAAAAGAATACAAACATAGAACATTGAAAGGGTAGTAAGTTGTTGTTGCGTTCGCTAATGCTCCAATGTTCACTGTGATCAAGGCTGGTCATTATATTCTGTAGCCTGTTTTTATCCAAGACCTGTACAGTTTGATCCGTTTAGCCCACGGAAATATATGTTCTTCTTGGAAGCATTCTCTGGTTTGATTTTAACATGATTCTGTGGCAGAAAATTCCACAGGGTCACCCTTCTCAGAGTCTTATATCGCCTTCCCTTCATCATTAAACTGTAAAACCCACAACTCTGGGTATGGACTCCCTGGGTATGAGGGCTTCCTTCCTACATTTACCATGTTATTTCTAATATAATTGTAATAGTTTCTGTGACATTGTACTTCGATCTCCTAAAAATCAGTGGATTTTATGCAAACCAATCCACACTTATCCCAACGTTCAGTCCTGCCTTCAGAACAATCATTCTGTAAAAACTTTATTGTGCAGTATCCATAAGCTAAACCTGCAAATAACACTCCACGTATGGTCTCACAAAGAGACTGTACAATTACAACGAGACAATGATATTCCTGTACTCAAATTCTCTTTCTGCAAAGCCCAATATACCATTTGCCTCCTTCGCCTCCTGCTGCACCTGCATGTTACTTTCAGTGACTTGCGTACACAGGCACCAGGAGTCGTTTCTCATTTCCCTTTCGTAAATCCATGCTGACTGACTCTGTCCAATCCTGTCACTGTTTATCTGTGTTAGGCGAACTGGTCTACAATTCCACGTTTCATATCTAGTTCTTTAAAAATGTGTAATCACATTAGCTATCTTCTAGTCTACATAAAATTGTTCCAGCCTACAGAATGTGGATTCTTCAAATTACTGTATTCACGTTCAAGCTCTTTGTTTCAGATTAGATCCATTATCTCTTGGGCCTCTTTGTTTAGTACTCTTGGGTGGAGAATACCATCTGCTGTTACGTTTTTGTTTTAATTCTATAAATTTCAACAACACAATTCCCAAACAAATACTGTTGTTCTTCAGTTCTCCCTCTCATGCGTTCCTCAGCAATTTAGAGATATTATTTGGCATCCGTTGTGATGAGAGAATCAAAATACAGTACATAGGTAAGTGATTTGCCATCTCTTGAACCCTCATTATATCTTCATCTATTTCTTATTAAAATGGATTTGTTTCCATTAATCTTTTTTTTCCTCTTCATCTACCTTCTGGAGATTTTACAATTACCTTGTATTTCACAAGCTTACTCAGATACTTTATTTTCCCTCTTAATCAATCCTTAATCGTGCTGAAATCTAAAATGTTCTTGATCTTCAGGTCTGATGTTCTTTTGAGACATTTTGTCCACCTCTCCCTTGGATCAAGTGCGATCCCTATTGTCACTTCTTAGATATGGTACAGTCCAGTTTTATTTTGTGGCAGATATGAACGATGATTGCAATTCCTCCAAGGGATGTATGCATGTTTTTTTAGATTAGATTAGATTACTTACAGTGTGGAAACAGGCCCTTCGGCCCAACAGGTCCACACCGCCCCGCCGAAGCGTAACCCACCCATACCCCTACATCTAGATCTATATCTACCCCTTACCTAACACTACGGGCAATTTAGCATGGCCAATTCACATGACCTGCACATCTTTGGAGTGTGGGAGGAAACCGGAGCACCCGTAGGAAACCCACGCAGACACGGGGAGAACGTGCAAACTCCACACGGTCAGTCGCCTGAGGCGGGAATTGAACCCGGGTCTCTGGCGCTGTGAGGCAGCAGTGCTAACCACTGTGCCACTGTGCCGCCCACTTTTTCTTTAATAAATATATTTAATCCATTCCCTTTTCCAGCATTTGGCCCATATACGTCTACACCCTTTTTAGATTAGATTATTTACAGCGTGGAAACAGGCCCTTTGGCCCAACAAGCCCACACCGAACTGCCGAAGCATAACCGACCCATTCCCGTAGATTTACCCCTTCAACTAACACCATGGGCAATTCACCTGATGTGCACACCTTTGGAGTGTGGGAAGAAACCGGAGCACCCGGAGGGGACCCACGCAGACACGGGGAGAAGGTGCAAACTCCACACAGTCAGTCGCCTGAGTCAGAAATTGTACCCGGGTCTCTGGCGCTGTGAGGCAGCAGTGCTAACCACTGTGCCACTGTGCCACCATGTTTCTCACGTAGTAAGATTATGTTCCCCAAATGATTGCAACCTGCTCGCTCATTATACGACCGTGATCTCCTCTGTTCAGATTTCATCCCCTATTCTCAGAATCAACTTTACCACTCTCCATCTTAATGAAAAGTTCTATCATTGAATTCTTCAATCACCCACAAGAGCCCTCACACAGACAGTTTACCAATCATTCCACTTTCATTACACAAATAAAATTATGAAATTAAAGTTGCCGTATCCCCAGAAACCATCGTACAGCTATCTCTCTTGAGAGAGAGAGAGAGAGAGAGAGAGAGAGAGAGAGAGAGGTGACCAATGGTGCTTTACCTTGTGAGCGCCTGTGCCTCAGGCAAGGAACAAGTTTAAGAAGGTGAGACCTTCGGGGCTACTTTAGCTGTTACAGGCATTGAACAAATGCTGTTGATGCTACTCACAAAACATCCGTCGACCGAACTAAGCTATCCCACTTACAAACGTCATATTGTTCTCATTCGAACGTGGTTTGTTTCGATTTGGATCCTCAGTGTATCAAACCAGAAAATAATGTCATACACGCCAGGAATGTCCCCTCCATGGTATTGTAACTGATTTGATTTTCTCAATCGATGAGCAGATTGAAAATCACCCATAATAACCAAAAGACCACAAGATAATGATGCATTAATAGCCTATTTGGCCCATCCAATCAGCTCTGCAATTTAATCATGGTTGATATGCTTCTCAACCCTACCCTCCTTCCTTCTCCCAAAACTGTTGATTCACCTTACCAATCAGGAACCTATCAATTTCAGTCATACACAAACTCAATGATTTGTCTTCCACAACCCTATGGCAAAGTGCTCCACAAAATCACCACCGTGTGACTGAAGATATTCCTTGTCATCCCAGTTCTAAATTGTCATCACGCTATTGTGTGGCTGTGTCCTGGGGATTTGGTCTCTTCTACTAAATTGAAAAATCTTCGCCATGTCCATCTAGGTTTCAATCGCAGACAGAATCACACAGTATTGAATTAGAACCTTCGGTTCAACCACTCCATGGTGAACATGTTCTGAGACTAAAGTAGTCGCATCTGCCTACACTTGACCCAAATCTCTCTGAACATTTCTTATGAATGTACTTGTTCAAATCTCTTTTAAACGGTGTAACTGTTTCTGACTCCATGATGTCCTCTTGTTGCTGATCCCACACAATTTTATCACTGTGTGCAAAAGCAGTTACCTCTCATCTTTTTTCAGTGTTTCTCCTCTCACCTTACATTCGCCAGCCTAGGAAAAATACACTTGCCGTTAGTATTATCCATACCCCCTCAATGGCAGGACAATACCGTTAATGGTAGTGTTACTCACTAACATTGAACCGAGGTAACTCTCTTTACCTAAGATGGTGCCGTAAGCAGTGACTTGTAAATATTTCTCTGTACTCATGTGAGTACGTGTGACAAGAAAACTAATTTATTCAATTCGAATTATACCCCAATGTCTTGAACACCCCATCCTAGGGAAAAGTCAACTGCTGTTTCCCCTACCCATTGTCCTCAGGAATGTACAAACCTCAGGTCAAACTCAATCTTCCCTAGTCCTGTGAAAGAAGTGCCTTCCTAACTAACCTCTCCTTAGATCTTACTCCTTCCCTTCTCAGCAACACCCTGGTAAATATTTGCAGAAACCTCTCCAGGTTAATATCCTTTATATAACAGGGCAACCAGAACGGGACACGATATTCCAGAAGTTGCCTCACCAATATCCTATACAACCCCAACATCGCGGTTCAACACATGTGCACAACGATATGAGCAATGTAGGTAAGTGTGCCAAATGCCTTAACCAAACTGTCTACTTGTCAGAAATTTCTAAGAATTAGGTCACTGAAACCGAAGCCTCTCTGTTCGGCAGCACTACACAATGTCTGAGTTTTAGTTGCATTGGTCCCGTCCCTCCTTGTTTGTTTCCCCAAAATTGAATGCCTCATATTTATCCAAATTATATTCAATCTGCCACTCCACTGTCCATAAAACCAGTTATGGTGTCATAGAGTCATGGAGTTGTAACATAAGTGGTATTTTGGTATTTTGGTATTTTGATCCAACTGATCCATACTGAACAGAATTACCTGTGAACACTCTACTCCAATCAAAGTTGGGAAGTACTTGGCTCACACCGTTAAAGTCTGCCTTTCTTCAAGTTAATAAGGTTACTTTTATTTAAGTCTTATCTTTTTATATAAATGTTTTGAAACTAATAAATTTATAATAACGAGAGCCAACGTATTCCGGTGCTATCACGTCAGTCACTTTCTCTGCTTTATTCCCCAAAAAGTAAATTTTTACTCCTTCTCCAGTAGGTGCATTTACATAGATTCATAGAGCATACAAACATATAATTCAGTCCCACCAATCCATGACATATCTAATCCCAATTAAACTAGTCCTACTTGCCTGCTCCTGATCCATATCTCTCCAAACATTTCCTGTTCATGCATTTATCGAAATGTTTTTAGAAATTCTAATTGTGCCTACATTCGCTACTTCCTCAGGACGTTCATTCTACATGCTCAAACCCTTTGTGTCACCAATTCGGCACTCATGAAGATTTTGAAGTCTCTCTCCACTCACCTTTAAAAAGTCCCCCTTTACTTGAAATCCCCCATCTTTGGGAAAAGGCAACGACCATTAAGTTAATCTGTACATCTCATTGTTTCAAAAACTTCCATAAGGTCAGTTCAAACTCTTCCATTCGGGAGTAAAAAGTACGAGTGAAACTGTCTGTTTTTTTTAACAATTCGTAAATTTCAAACATGGCAACTCCCTGGTAAATCTACCTGAACCCTCTCCAGTTAATAATAACTTGCTTTCACTGTAGACCAGCAGAGGCCTCACCAATGTCCTGTACAACCTCATAATGCCATCCCACCCCTATGCACAAATGATTGAGCAATGAAGGCAAGTGTGACAAACTCCTTTTTAATCAAATTGTGTATGTGTGACGCAAACGTCAAAGAGTTATATACCTCTAACTCTTGGGCCTCTATTCTCCAACACTACACAAAGTATACTATTAACTGTGTAATTGCTAGCCTTGTTTGTTTATTTACCAACTTGCAATGCCTCGCATTTATTCAGATTGAATTCAATCTGCCATTTCTCGGACCAAAAACCGCTTTTGTCAAGATCCCTTTGTAATTGTAGATAACCTTTCTCATTGTTTGTGGAATCACAGGCCGAAGAAGTACTGGACGGAGGCAGAATCACAAATATCTTCACTGGCTGTGCCAGCAAGTTTGGTGTTATCCATAAACTTACTAAATATGTATTGCATAATATCTTCCAAACTATTAACTTAAAAAAGACAAAGAGGACCCAGAATTGACCCCGGTTAAACAACCCTGGTCGCAAGCATCCAGTCTGAAAAGAAATTCTTGAACATATTTAACGAATTATTCACCGTGCAAGTCTTTAGCACAATGGTACACTGTCTATGTGTAGAAAGTTAAAATCACCCACATTTACAACCTTGCTATCCTCATACAAATATTTGAACCTGTCGACATTTCTCAGTTTTTCTCTGACTATTGGCGGTCGACGGTGCAATCCCATCAATATGATTATTCCTTTCATTTTTCTCGTTGAAAATCATATATTTTCACTGGCTGGTTTTCTTTTTAGAGTTACATTCTGCAGTTACAGCAGTAATGTTTTCATTCTCCACTTTTGCCTCCGTTTCTATCCTTTCAATATCCTAGCCCTGATTCTTCTGAACTGCGTCGAATTCAGACCCAGAGTCCACAACTGCTATTTGTATGACACGCCTTGGAATCATTCTTGCAAACCGACTCGAAACCTCCAACGTGTCAAGAAAAACTGCATGTTTACCTTCAATAGAATTCCTAAACATGGACTCACAAAGTCCCATTGCTCTTGAGATTTCTGCAGCCGTTCTCAATCCAGATCATGATCTCACCCCGACTTTTTTCTCTCTCTCTAACATCCTGCCTCCTTCTCGCTCTACCCCCTTGCACTGTATCCCACTACCCCGTCACACGTTTGCTCTCCTCTCCCTCTCTCAATTTCTCTTCCAATCAACTCTCTCTTTCACCTCACACCCTCTATTCCTCCAAATCGCGCTTCTTTCCCTACTCTCCGCCCACTTTCTCTCCATGCTCCTCTCACTATTTCTCCCTCTCATTCCCCTCCTATTCTCTCTCCCAATCCCACACTTCTCTCTAATCCATCTTACTCTCGCTCTCCAACCCACTCCTACTCTCTCCTTTTGCCACCTCCATCCCTCTCTCACTGTCTCTCTCTCTGTCTCTCACTAACCTCCTCGCATGCTCTACAACATTCCATCTCCTACACACTCTCTCTCTGACTCCACCACCCTCTCTCCTTCTGTCTATACACCCCTCCACCTCTCACCGCGTCTCCATTCCCAAACACTCTCTCGGCCACCTCCATCTCTCTCATTAACCCCCACCCACTCAATCTCCCTCTTTCACTAACCACTCTCACTCACTCTCTACCCCGTCCCACCCCCTCTTTCACTCTACTGCACTGCCACTCTCTTTACCTCTCTCCCACACACACTCACTCTCTACCACCATCGAATTCTCTCTCTCTCTGCCTCCCTCCCACTCTCTATCTCATCCACTCCTAATCTCTCTCTCTCCCTACCAACCCCTGCGGTCTCCCCCTTTCATTCCTTCTTATTCCCTTCCAATTCTCTCTCTACCCCACTCCTACTCAATCTCTTTATACACCCCATACTCCCTCACTTGTCTCCTTCCACTCTCTTTCTAACTGCGTTCTTCTCTCTCTGTCACTCTGTGTCCTTAACCCCATTCTCTCTTTCACTGTTTGTGTGTGTCCATCTCTCAGTTTTTATCTCTGTCTGTCACTCTCTCCATCCACACTTTTCCCACTCTTACTCCCTCTGTACCCACCCCGATTCTGTATCTCTTTCTGTCCCGTTGCCCAGTCTCTGTTTAACCCACTTCCAATCACTTTCGCCCTTACCCCTTCCACTCCCTCTCTACTCCACTCGCAATGTCTATCCACACGATACCTACTTTCAATCTCGCTCTCTCTAACAACTTCCTTCTTTCTCTTTTCTACTGCCTCCCCTTTCTCTTCCTCTCTCTGTCCCACTTCAACTCTCTCTCTCTCCACAACTGTCTCTCACTACCTCCTTCCAGTTTCTTTCTCTCTCTGAATCCTTGACCTCGCTCTGTCTTTCCAATTCCCATTTTCTCTCCCTCTGATCACTCCCTCTCTCCCCTTCTCCTTCACACTCTTTATGTAAAACCCCTCACCATCTCTCTCCCTGCCTCCTCGCCCACCCAATCACGCTGTCCATCTCCTGAAACTCTCTCCCACACCCTTTCTCCTCCCACTCTCTATTGCTGCAGTCCTCACAAACTGTCTTGCTCCATGTCCCACTCTCTTTTTAAACCCTACTCTCTCACACTCTCCTCCCACTCTCTCACTCTCTCTAAACCTCACGCACACTCTCCCTACCCCATCCTACACTTTCTGTCCAAATACCTCCCTTTGTCTCTCTCTAATCCCCTGCTATTCTCACAGTCGCTTCTGCCCTCCCACTTTCTCTGTCTCTGTCTGTCTCTCTGTCTGTCACTCTAATTGCCTTCCACTCTCAAATTCTATCCGAGTTTCACTGCCTTTGTCTCGATCTGTATTTTCTTTGTCAGTCACTCTCTCGCTTGCTGTTCCCACTCTTGCTCGCCACCCCACTCTGTCTCTCACCCTCTCCTAACCTCTGCCGCTTCCCCACCACTCTGTCACTCACCCCTCCCTCACATTCTTCCTCCACTTCACTATCACTAACTCTCTCTCTCCCTATCCCCTGCCTCTCTCTCTAAACCTCTACCACTGTCTGTCTCTACACCGTCCAACTTTCTCTCCACTCCGTCCCACTATGTCTATCTGTACCACATCCCAGTCTCACTCTACCATCAACGACACTCTTTCTCACTTTATTGCACTCTACCGTGTCTCACTCTCTCTCCCTCTACTAATCTCTCACTATTCTCCCCACAATCTCACTCTTTCTAAACCCTGCCCTCTGTCTGTACCACGCCCCTCTCTCCCATGTGTCTCTCTCACTACTCCCTCCCACTTTCTCTTCTCTATGTACTCCCTGCCCATTCTCTCTCTGCGCCCTTCCCACTCTCTCCCTCTCTCTGATCCTCACGCAAACTCTCCCTACCCAATCCTACACTCTCTATCCAAATACCTCCCTTTTTCTCTCTCTAATCCCCTCCTATTCTCACAGTCGCTACCGCCCTCCCACTTTCTCTCTCTCTCTCTCTCTCTCTCTCTCTCTCTCTCTCTCTCTCTCTCTCTCTCTCTCTCTCTCTCTCTCTCTCTCTCTCTCTGGCACTCTCTCTCCGCTTCTGCCACTCTCTGTCTCTAAGTCCCTCCCCCTCTCTCACGAATCCCTTCGCATTGTCTCTCTCCTTCTCTCTCTGTTCACCCATGCGTCTCTCCCTCCCTCCCTCTCCAATACTTAACGAATCTTTCGCTCACCTCCCCTTTCATCAACCTCCTCACACTCTCACTTCCAATCTTTATCGAACCACCACTATTCTTTCTATCTACTTCCTCCCATTCTTTCTCTCCATCTGTCTACCACCTTTCAAATATATCTCTCTCCCGCCTCATACGCACTCTCTCTTTCGTCATTCCATTCTGTCTCTATAATCTTCTCCCATTCTCTGTCTACACCCTCCAACAACCTTATTCTGTTACCACGCCCCTATCAGTCATTCCACCCTTACCATTTCTCTCTCCCGCCTCCCTGCCTCTCTGTCTAACACCTTTCCACTTTCTTTCTCACTCCAAGCGCCCCACTGTCTCTCTCTCTCTTCCTGCAATCACATTCTCTCACTCGTTTTCATCTGTGTCTCTCTAAACCCCCCACTCTTCCTCTGTCTCATTCTCTAACCCATTCTACTTTACATATCTACCCCACTCGCAATCCTCCCTCGATCAATACTGGCCTTCCACTGTCTCATGCCCTCTTTTTCTCATTCACGCCCTCCCACTCTCCATCTATCAGCTGCAACTCTCTCTCTCTCTACCCCTGCCACTTTGTCTATTCTCTTTCTCTATTCAACTCTCTCTCGCACTAACATCGTCCTACTCTTGCTCTCTATAACGCCCTCCTACACTCTTATCCTTCCCACTCCCCTTCACACTCTCCATCGTCTTCCCACTCTCTGTCCCTGTCTGTATCTCTCTGCCTTCTTCCCACTCTCTCCTGTTTTCTATCTATCTTTCTGTCTGTCTGTGCCACTTTCTACGTTCCTCCCACTCTCTCCCTCTACACCCTCCCTCTTTGTGTCACTCTCTCTACCCTCTACCACTCTCTAATTTCCACACAGTCCCTCTCTCACTACTCCCTTTCCAACCCTCTCCCTGCACCACTCCTATTCTCAGTCTCTCTCTACCCACTTTCCACTCTGTATCCATTGCTCTGTCCACACCTCCACGCTCTCTCTGTCTACATTACTTTACTCACTCTGTCGTCGTCCCTTTCTCTCTCTCCCTGTCTTGCTCTCTCTTCCCCCGCCCATATTCTTTGTTTCTGGATGTCAGTCTCTCCCCGTATCTGTCTGTCAGTCTCGATCTATACACTCCCACTTTCTGAATCTCTTTCTCACCTCTCCCTTTCTCTAGATCTATAATCCCCTCCCACTAACTCTTTCCCTGACCTCTACACTTTCTCCCTCTAACCCCTCCCATTCTGTCTGTCGTTCGCTCTCCCTCTCTCTCAAACAATCAACCACTTTTTCTCCTAATCCCCTTACTCTCTCATTAACCCCCTCACACTCCATCTCTCTCCCTTTCTCTCACCATTCCCACTCCCTCTCAACGCCCTCGTACATTCTCTACCCCTATCTCTCTATCACCTTCCCAATCTCTTCTCTCTACTCCCTCACACACTTTCTTTCCTCCTTGCGCTGTCGCTCTCTCTAGACTCCTCCCATTCTCCCTCCATGTGTACCCCCTCCTACACTCTGATTCTCTTTGCAATCCCCTTCTCAGTCTCCCCACTCCAAACCGTTATTTATTTCTACAGCCTACGTGTCTCTCTCGTACTAACACCCTCTCTCTCCCCTTCTCTCTCCCTCTCCAACCTCCAACCACACTCTCGACCCCACTCTTAATCTCTCTCTCAATGCTGGCTTTCCACTCCATCCCGCCGTCTCTGTCTCCCACAATCATTTTACCCCACCCACTCTCTCTTTCGTTCACAATTCACTCTCTCTACACCCCTCACAATCTCACTCTACCCACATTGTCCCTTCCACACTCTCTGTCACGAACCACCTACTGCTGTCGCGCTCTCTGTAAAGGTGTTCTGCCCTCTCATTCTTCCTCGTCTCTCTCTCCATCTGTCTCTCCTTATGTCACTCTCACACTCAATATTCCTTGTACCCTCTCTTCTCTCTCTCTGTCTCTGTCCGCATTCCTTCCATACTCTGTCTCTAATCCCTCCCACTCTGGGTCTCCGTCTCTCTACCCTCTCGCAAAGTACCTCATCCCCACACACGCACGCTCTCGCCATCCCCTTTCTAATCTCTCTCTAACCAATCCCAAACTCTGTCTGTCTCTCTCTCCAACCCTTTCCACTCCGTACCTGTCTCTTTCTACAGAACTCCCTCTCTACCTATCTGCAGTCCCGTCCAAAGTCTCTGTGCACCCCTGCCCATCTCTCGCTACCTCCACCACTCTACGCTAATCCCAATCACTCTCCCTCTCTCTACCCCTGTCCAATTTTCTCGCGCTCTCATTCTACAAATCTTCACACTTTCTAGACCACACTGACTCTCACTTTCCCTCTCTCTGACACGTTCCCACACCATCTCTCTTATGCATTCTCACTCTGTGTTTACTCCATTACCACTCTCACTTTCCGTCCATTCCACACTGTCTCTCTTCCCGCTCCCACTCTCTCTCTAACTACCTTCCTCTTTCCCTGTCTCTCTGTCAATACTCCTCCCTCTTCTTCGCTCTGTAGTCTCTCTCTTTGCCTTTTTTCTCTGTTGCCCTTCCTCTGCACAAAACCCAATCTCTCACTTCCTCTCTCTAACCATTTTCCATTCTTTCCCTGTCTCTCTACCACCCTCCCACTCTCTGTCTCTGGCCGCACCCACTCTGTCGACTCCACTCGTACACTTCCTGTCCCTTGCTCTACCACGCTCCCACTTTTCTCTCTCCTCCCCGCTCCCACACTGCCTGTCCCGAAACGACTTCCAATCTCTCTCTCACTGCCTCATTCTGCAACTCCCAACAACTCTCTATGATTCTCTTCCCTATGCCAATCTGTGGCTCTCTCACCCAGATTCAATCTCACCTTACACCTCTCACTTCTTCTCTCCATATATTTCCCACTCTTTCCCCGTCCATACTCTCTCTCTAACCTACTTCCACTTTCTCTCTATATATCCCTCTCCCACACTCTCTTCCGCCTCATCTTCTCTCTCTTTGTCCAGTCCCCACTCTCTCGACGCCCTCCCACTCTGTCTCTTTGTACACTCTCGCATTCTCTCTCTCAAACCCGTCCCACAAATACTCTGGCCACCCCGTCCCACATTTTCTCTCTCTAGCCCACAACTCTCTGTACCCTACTCCCAAAATCTCTATCCCTGTTACTGCACCCTGCCCACCATCTCTGTCTGCCACTATATATGCAACTCCCACACTCTCTCGCCACCCTCTCCCATACGCACTCTCTCTCTACTCCTCTACCACTCTCGTGCTACTCCACTCCTAATCTATCTCTCACTCTCTCTATCCCTCCCACTCTCTGCATATCTCTCTCTATTTCCCCAATCTCTCTCAATACTCCAGTACCAGTTTCTCTCTTTCTGTCTATCACCCTCCCCCTCTCTCTCACACCCAGTTTCTCTCTTTCCCTACTATCTTCCCATTATCTCTCTCTGTATCCCACGATCTCTACTCCCTCTCACTCTCTCTGCCTTCCTTCCATTATCACTCTCTCTCCACCCCAAACATTCTTTCACTCTCTCCCTTCCCCATTTCACCATCTCTTTACCCCAACCATTATTCCTCTCTCTGCACCCTTCCAAATCTCTCTCTTTACACTGTCCCAATGTCTCTCTCTCAGCCTGCCGCACCTTCTCAAACACTCCACGCCTTCTACTGTCTCCGTCTCTCTCTTTCCCGCACCATTCCCACACTCATCCGCTCAATACGTGACACACTCTCTCTCGACCGACTGACCTCCCACTCTCTCGCTCTCGACATTGACCTGCTAATATCTCTCTCTATATATCTCTCTGCCACGCTCCCACCCTCTCTCTCTACGCCCCTACAATGCTTCCCTCTAAGCGCTCGACCTCCCGCGCTGTCTTGCTACTGCTCTCACTCTTTCACTCTCTTACCCTCTCTCTCTGTCCCCACCACCACTATCGCTCACTCTTTCTCTCTACCTCCCACCCACTGTCTCGCTTTCTCTAACTCCTCCCACTCTTCCTACTCTCACATGCTCTCTACCCCTCCCACTCTCTCCACTTCCCTCCAACCATCTTTCACTCATCTTTCTCTTCATCTCTGTCTCTCGCTTCCACTCTCCCACTCTCTCTTTTTCTACCCACATACACCTCTCTCCCTCTAAACTCCTCCTCCCATTCTCATTCACTGTCCCCTCACAATCTCACTCATTCTTCCCACTCTCTTTCCATTCCACATGCACTCTCGCTCGCTCTTGTCCTCTCTCACTCTCTGCTTACACCTTCCCACAGTCTTTCCCACTATCGCCTCATCTTCCCATTCTCATTCACTATCCCCTCGCACTCTTTCTCTCTCTTCACCCTCCCTCTCGATTCCACTGTCTCTTGTCCCTTTCCCCCTCTCCCTATCCTCACCCACTGTCGCTGCCGCCTCCCTCTCTCTCTGTCTCACCCCCTCCCGCTGTCCCCCTCTTCTGTCGCCCTCATTCTCTCCTTCTGACTCTTTCACTCTGTGTCTCTACCCCCCACTCTCTATATTTTCCTCTCATTCTCCCTCATTACTCCCCCCAATCCTCCAACTATATCTCCCTACCCCATTCCCATTTCCTCTGTATGTACTTCCTTCCTACCCACTTTCTCTCACTCTACCTCTCCCCTCTCTCTGTTACCCCCAACTCTCTCCGTACCCACATGCACCAATTTCACTTTATCCCCTCGCCGCCCCATTCTCACTCGCTTTGAAACTCCCACCTCCCGCTTTTCATCTCTCTTTCTCTATCCAGGTCCCCCATGCCTCTTTAATACAATTCCTTTCTCTTTGTCTCTCTCCCGTCCTCCCACTCATTCCTTACAACCCGCTCCCTCTCTCATTTCATACCCTCTCTCTCCACGTTTTCCTTCTCTTTCACTCTCTGACTCTCTCTCCCTCTCTACCCTGTCTCTCTCGGTCTCTCTGCACCCCACTCCGACTCTCTCTCTCTAATCCTTCCTCCCATTCTCACTCTTTCTCTACCCCTACGCATTCTCAACCTCTCTCTTCCCCATCCCACTTCCTCTCTCTCTGTCCCACCCCACACTTTCTAAACTCTCCCACTCTCTCTGTGCCCTCTCTCTGTCTCTCTACTAAACCTCTCAGTCTTTCTCTCCAGCCCCTCCTGTTCTCTTTTGATCTACCTCTTGATCTGTCTCTCTCTGTATCGTTCTGCCACACTCCCATTCTCTTTATCGCTCCACTCCCCGCACTCTCTCTGCATCTGTACACCTCTCCAGCTCTCTCCCAGGACCCGTTCCCCCTCCCATCTACCTTGCTACCGCATTCTCTGTATCTCTTCCTCCCAACTCTATCTGTCTCTACCCCATTTCAACATTCACTCTCTCTCCCTCTCTACCATGTCAATCTCTTTCCTTTCTCTAAACCCATCCCACTCTGTCTCTGATCCCTCCCACTCTCTCTCCAAAATCTTCCCATTTTCTCTCTCTCTCTCTACAACCTCCTCCTCGGCTGTCTGTATCCACAGACGAACGCTCTCTCAGCAGATCTCCCACTCTCTCGCCCTCTACCTACCTCTTCTCTCTACCACAAGCAGCTCCCTCTGTCTCCCTCTCTACCGCCCTCCCACTCACTCTGTCTACCCACCTTCCACACTCTCTCTCTTTCTTACCCCATTCTCTCTCTACAACCTGCCCATTCTCTCTCTCGTTCACCCTACCCTACCACTGTCTCTCACACACTACACCCCTCCGACTCTCTCTGTCTACCTCCACCCACTCTGTCTACCCCATCCGAAAATGTCTCTCTCTACATCCCTTCCAAGCTCTCCCTCTACCCTCTTCCACTTCTCTTTTTGTCTCTCTCTACCTGAAACCACACACTCTATTTGTCTCTCCACCTAAACACTACTAGCTCTCTTGCTGTCTCTCACTGCCACCCTCACAGTATCTCTCTCTCCTTCCCTACCACTCTCTCTGACTACACGTTTCCCACAGCGTCTCTTCCAACACTCTCTCGCTACCCCGCTTCCAGTCTCTGACTCTGTAAAAATCTCACACTCTATTTCTCCTTCTCTACTTCATCCCTCTCTCTCTGCCATCCTCCCGCTTTGTTCATCTACCCACCCCATTCGCATTCTCTCTCATTATAGCCTCCCAAACTCTTTTTCTTCTCATTACACACTCTCTCACTACGCCAGTCCCACTGTCACTCACTCTCCCTCTCTACCCCACACACTCTCACTCTTTCTCTTACCCCTTCCACTTTCTGTCTCTGTGCCTCTCCAACTTTATCTGTCTGTTCCCCCTGCCTCTATCGCTTTACACCCTCCCACTTTCTCTTCTCCCTCCTACTCTCTCTCCATTACTCTCTCTCTACAATCCTGCCACACACTTTGTCTTCATTGCCTCTCCTATCTCTGTAATCCAAGCCCAATCGCTCTCCCTCTCTCTCTAATCACTTCCGCCTGTCCCTCTTGCTCACTCTCTGCCCCCTTCCACTCACTTTTTCAATAGCCCGCTCCTGCTCTTTCTGCCCCTACATTCTCTCATGACACCCCTCCAACACTCTCTCCCCACCCCATTCCTTGTTCCTCTTTTTCTCTCTGACCTCCCCTCTGTCTATACCTCACTCTCTCTGGCTCTCTCATTTCATCTCTATTTATCTGTCTCTCTCCCTAACACCCTCCCACTCTCTCTCTACCCTACTCCCACTCTCATTCTGTCTACGCCCTCCGTTCCTTTCAATCTTTCTTCCCCATCCCTCTCTCTCGGCCTGCGAATCTCTCTGTCTCCTGCCTCCTTATCTGTGTTACAAAATCTCTTCCACTCTCGTTCTCTAGCGTTCTCTAACACATTCCACTCTCCCTTTCGACCGTTCTCCCACTCTCTGTCTCTCAACCTCTCCCACTACGTCTCTACTTTATGCCCATTGACTCTCTCTCTTTGTCTCTCTCTCCCATCCTCCCATTCTCTCTCTATGCTCCCTCCCACAATCTCTCTATCCCCAAACCTATCTCTCAATCCCCTCCTGTACTCTCTGTTTCCTACTCCTTGTCTCTCGCTAACCCCCTCCAAAATTCCCACTCTTGCTTTGTCTAACACCTTCAACACTCTCTCTCTACCCCTTTCATTCTCTGTCTCTACCACCTCATACTGTCTCTGTCTACTCCTATCCCACTCTTTCCCTTTACTTATAACCCACTATCTCTCTATCTCTGTCTCTCTCTACCATACCACATACTCTGTCTCTCACTACTTCCATCTCACTCGCTTGCTCTCAACCCACTGCCACTCTTGCTCTCTTCACTCCTCCAACTGTCTCTCAATTCCGCTCCCACTCTCGTTTGCTTTAAATGGAAAAACCTCCAATGCTCATGCTCCCACTCTATGCACCACCCGTCCACACTGTCCCGCTGCTCACTCCCCCTGCCATTCTCTCGGATAATCCCATTTCATTCTTTCAATTCCCACCATACTCCCTTTGCAACTCCTCCCACTTTCACTCTTCCTTTGAGACTTCCATTCACTCACTGTTCCCCTTCCACTCTCTCTCTCTGTCTCTCAACCCCACTCCAAGTGTATCTCTATTTATTCCGCTCACACTCTCTCTCTTACCCCTCAGTCTTTTTCTCTCTACCCCCTCCAATCAGTCTATCTCTCTTTCTCTGCTTCCCTCCCGCTCTCTCTCTTCCCCGTCCCCGTCTTTCTCTCTCTCCTCACTCATTACATCTACTGCCCTTCCCACTCTCTCTATGCCCCATATCACACTGTTTCTCCACCCTCGTACTCTGCCTCTAGCACCATCAACTCTCTCTCTAAACCACTTCCCATCTCTCTTTCTGTCTATAGCTATCCATTCTCTATGACTGGCACTCCTCCTCTCGCTACCCCTCCTCCACACTCTCTCTCCCTTTTCACGCTTCACTGTCTCATGTTGTGTCTCTACCCAACTACTCTCTCTCTCCATCTCTCTGTCTCTCGGTCTCTCTCTACAAACCTCCCACTTTCTCCCCAAACTCTCATCCTGCTTTCTCCATCTCTAGCCAAACGCCATTCGTTCTCTCACTTTTTCTCTTCTCCATCCCCTTTTCACTTTTCACCCTTCCCTGACGATTTTGCTCTCTTTCTCTGACCCAGCATTCCCTCTTTGCCCCCCACTCTCTCTACCCATTCGCACTCCCCCTCTCTCTCTCGATCGGCAGTACTATCTCTTCCAAACACCTCCCACACTGTCTCCCACCTCCATTTCTCTCTCTCTAAGCACTTTCCACTTACCCTCTCTCGCATTCTCGAACACCTCCAACTCTCTCCCTACCTACCTTGAACTCTATCTTTCTTTACTGCCCTCCACACTCTCTCTCCACCCCGTCAATTTCTGTCAACCCTTGCCATTCTCTCCATGTAAACTCTCCGACCACGCTCCCTCTACCCTCACTCTTTCTCTACATCCTTGCACTCTCTCTCAGCCTCAAATTCTCTCCCTCTAACCCCATTCCACTCTTTCTTGTTCTACCCACATAGCCACTTGCCTCTCTACCTCCCACTCTTCCACTCTCTCTCTCACTATACATGCCTCCCTCTCTCTCTACCTCACTCCTTGTCACTGTGCATTTCTCGCTATACCACTCTCCTGCTGTCTCGTTCTATTCTCCTCTCTCTCCAAGTCACTCCCTCTCTACCTCTGTCTTTCCTACTATACTGCTTTCTGTCACTCAGTCCTCTTCTTACTCCCTGCCTCTCTCCAAACCTCACGCTTTCTCTCACTACCTCTCTTCCCCATCCCACTCTCTGTCTCTACACCCCGCACACAATCTTGGTCTCTATCTCTCTCTCCACTCGTTTGCACTCCATCACTCTCTCCACCTCCAAGAGCTCTGTAACTCTGTCTAATTCCCTCCCACTCTATCTCTATCTATACTTCACTCACTTTCGGAACACCTTTCTCCCTCTTTCGCTCTGTCTCTCTCTGTTTCCATCTCTCTGTGTCCCTCTCTCTCTCTCGACCAATCTCACTCTCTCTCTACGCTCTCCTAGTCTCTCTGTTACCTCTCGCACATTCTCTTTCTAACCCCTGCCACTCTCTCACCACCTCTCTCTTTGTATGCCTCCCACTCTATATCCGCTCGTAATCTATCTCCCGCCTCCCCCTCTCTCTCTACTCTCATCCAACTCTCTCTCTACATTTTCCCTCTCCCTCGACACCTCTCACTTACTCTCCATCCCCTCCACTTTCTCCCTCCCCTACACTCTCTCCCATTCCCCAATATCTGACTATGCCCCACCATCATTCTCTCCACACCACTGTCTCTCCATCGCCCACACGCTTTTCACCCACGTCTAACTGGATTTGTTTCTACACCCCTGCCTCTTTCTCTCTTTATCACCTCCCATCCTCGTTCTGTGCTCCTCCCACTCTCTCTCTTGTAGTCCAAATCACACTCTCACTACACCCTCCTACTCTCTCTTTCTTACCCGCTTTCACAGTCTCTCTATCAACTCCCATCTCTCTCTCTACCCGCTCCCACACTCTCCTTCTGCACACTCTCCCATTCTCTCTACCGACTTCCACTATCTCTCTCTACACCCCTGCGAATCTATGCTGCCCACACACTCTCTCTCCCTCTCTGCCCAACTCTCATTCCCCCATTCCCACTCTTGTTCTCTTAACTCTCATAGTCTCTCTTCTCTTTCTCACAATCTCCTTCACCGCCACTCATTTTCTCTCTGTCTCCGTATCCTCCTCCAAATCTCTCTCGAATTACATCCCACTGATCATTTTGTCTGTCCAACTCTCTCTCCTTCTCTCTGTATCTTTATATCATTCTCTGTCTACCCACTCACACTTTGTGTGTGTCTTTCTGCCCTGTCCCACTCTTGCTCCACACCACTCCGACTCCCTCAAAATACACCCTTTCCGTCTCTCTCCCAGACCCCGTCTCTCACTCATAGACCCCTCCTGCTTTCTCTAACCCCTTCTCACTGTCAGTCTCTCACTACTCCCTCGCAATCTCTCTCTACGCCCCTCTCACACTCTCCGTAAATGCCTTCCTCCCTCCCTCGCTTCATGTCTACCCTCCTCTGAGTCTCTCTCTCTCTACCACCTCCCACTCAACCTCTCTCTGAACTCTCCCAATGTCTCTCTCTACTGACTCCCACTCTCTCTCCGTAACTATTCACACTCACAATCTCTTTTACCCCCTCCCTCTCTCTACCCCACTCCCCCTCTCACTTTTTAAATAAATTGCTCTGTCTCCCTGTCTCTCTCTGTCTCATTGGCCTTTGCCATTGTCTCTCGGCATTTCCCCTGCCACTCTCTCTATCCTCCTCAACCACCCTGTGCTCGAAGGTGGGGCAGCTTTGGGTTGGGATATCTGGTCTGCATGGACGTGTTGAACTGAAGTGTCTGTTTCAATACTATACATTTCTGTGACTATGACTCTATGCTGTCTCTCCCCAATGTCCACACACTCTCTTCCCTTTCCTTCTCTTGTCTCTTTTGACATCCGCCTAATCTCTCTTTACCCCCTTCAACTCCCAACTTGCACTCTCTCGGCAACGTTCCCACTCTCTCTGTCTCTAAGCCCACCCACACTCTCTCTCGGTTCCTTGCCACTCTCTTTCTCTACCCTTCTCTCTCTCTCTCTCAACCACGTCCAATTCAGAGTCTCCCTACCCTCTTCCAACTCTCTCTCTCTCGTCCACTATCTCTCAATATATCCTTCTATCTCTCTGTTCTAGATTTTTCTCCGCTCTCTTCCCGAACCCTTTCTGTCTGACTGAATCGCTTACCCTCCCTCACTCACTCTCTATCTGACCTAGTCTCACACTTTCCTCTTACTGACACCGAGAAGGGAGGTAGCAACAGAGACTGGGGTGCAGAGAGGACCGAGTGTTGTGGAAGGGTGTTTCGAGGAAGTGAGAAAATTGGGGAGAGTTTTAAAAGTGGGAGACAGACGAAGAGTACAGAAGAGTGAGGAAGAAATGTCGCATGAGGAATACGCGTGGAAGCAGGTGGATGGACAAGGGTTTAGACAGAGACAGCTGAGGTGAAGACAGACAGTGATAGGGAGACTGGGAGAGAAATAGATTATGTAACGGCGGGAGAGAAATGAGGAAATTGGGTGAGAGTGTAAGGGAGGAGGTTCATGGGAGGAGGGAGAGCGAAGAATGAAGAGAGAGATAGAGGAAGAGAGACAGAGAGAGATGGGTGCGTTTGAGTGGAGATGGTGACATCGTGTAAGAGAGGTAAACTCTGCCAAAGGCCAGATTGGACTCGGGGACCCAGAGCTTAAAGCAAGGACAGAGTGACTTCAATCCAACTCCTGAGCTCAAGGCCTGTACCAACCCCCTCCCAGAGGTCCAGGACATGTGGACGAGTCTGTCTCTTCCTCTCAGCTTCTTCAAAATCAATAAAAACAACAATATCGTTCACTCTGCTGCTAAGCACAATTTAATGAACATTTTTATTTACTACAAATTGATGTAATCGATCCATTCATTGGTGCGGTGCCTTTTCTCACTGACCTATTAGCTGAGAGAAACATTGACATGTATCCTTGCAACCACCTTGTGTTATAAGGTTGGACGAAGCTGCACGAACGTTAGTCTCTAACCATAGTGACAGGCGGCTTAATCGCTGAAACACTGAACTCAAATGACAAAATCCCGATTATTGAGTGGATTTGCATGATTGAGGAATTCGGTTGAAGGGTAATTTCAGCATATTCTTCAGCTGTTGTCTGAACTTCGTTTGGGTCACGGCGTATATTGCTGTGTTTGTGCAGCAACTGAGCAGCTGTAGCATGAAGCCCAATTCCCGTACAAACCGGTACGGATACGTAGACTCATACCCAATTAACCACATGCGGTACCATATTGCATACAGCATGAACTTTGACCACAACAGGATGAAATTAGCCGAGATCACAAACAGTAAAATGATGGATTTTTTTCGGTTTCTCATTTCTGTGTCAAACTGAGCATCTCCATTTGTGTGAGTCAGGAGTCTTCTCCGGGCTCTGCTGGTCACTAAAATATGTCTGACGGTGAAAACATTGAGCAACACAATCAGGAGAAATGGGAGAGCTGGAGTTAGAATGTGGTGGATAAACTCGATTATGACCCAGACACGGGAGGATTGAACTTCGTCTGTTACCCAACAAAACCAGGGGCCATTCCACAGCCAATACCAAGGTGTGTGCATAAAATACCAGAAAATGTTTTTTAAACAGCTAAGCACCGTCACTGCTCCCAGAACCACAGCCGCAGTTTTCTCACTGCAATATTTACTTTTCAGCTTTTTGCAACAAATGGCCACAAAACGATCGAAGGTGAACGTGACAGTGAACCAGACAGAACAGTCAGTTGCTGCATAAACCAGGACGGCGTGGATGTTACACACTGGGATTGAGTACAGGAAATAAAACTGTTCCCGGTAAACAATGGGAATGTGTCTCAGGATCAGGTCGAGGATAATGACCAGTAGATCCGCCAATGCCATGGCTGCCAGGTAACGTCTAACACATGAAGACAATCCACAATCTTTATAAAGCAGGATGTATATCGTCACTCCGTTGACTTTCAAGAAGGAAAATACATCATAGATCAGCTTACAGGTAAAGTGGCCAGTTCAATTGAAAGGTGAAAACAAGGACTGCAGATGCTGGAAACCAGATTCTAGATTAGAGTGGTGCTGGAAAAGTACGGCAGTTCAGGAAGCTTCCGAGGAGGAGGGAAATCGACGTTTCGGGCAAAAGCCTTTCATCAGGAATAGAGGCAGAGGGCCTGCAGGGTGGAGAGATGAATCAGAGGAGGCTGGGGGGGTGAGAATCAGCATCTATTTCAATAAGTGAATGGGGGTGGGGATGGAGGTGATAGGTCAGAGAGGATGGTGGGGAAAGTAGCAAAGAATACAATGGGTAGATGGATGGGGATGAACGTGATTGGTCAGAGGCGGGTGGAGTAGATAGGTGGAATGGAAGATCGGCAGGTAGAACAAGTCATGGGGACAGTGCTGAACTTACATTTGGAAGTCGGGTGAGGTGGGGGAAGGGGAAATGAAGAATCTGGTGAAGTTCACATTGATGTCCTGGGGATGAAGTTTAATTGAGAACCTAGTTAGATTTTCAAATGTGTTATGTTATTCAGAAATTTATTAAAATAATTGGCGTCGAAATAATAAATGTGAAGGTCAGAATTATTGACAAAAATGTGTCATAACACACAAGAATCCTTCCATCCTCAAATAAACATAGAGACATCCATCAAAACAGATTATTTCTGGAACATTAACATATACTTGAGCACGAGAAAGCAGACGCGCGTCGCTTCTTTCCGAATCAAATGCTGAGTGTGAAAACATCACTGTGCTGAAGGATATTCTCCCAGATTTTTGACGACGAGTGGAGTTTGGAAATTTCTGTTTTTAAGTCTAAATTGTGGTCGATCGTGTGATGTGAAGAAAGGTATTGCAGGTAAATTGTATTCATACCTTTTACTGAATGAGGGGACTTCTGTTCAGTGACCCCTTCTCCTTCGAACAGGACCACTTCCATTGTGAGCTTACCTTTGTTCAATTCACTGATGTCCCACCCCTCACAAATAAGGTCAATGATAGAATGTTCCGAGTAATCTCAGTTATACAATGTTGGGTTCAGAATTTTGTGGGAAATGTCAGTTGTAGAATATTTCTGTGAATATCAGTTACAGAATGTTGGATGTAAAATCTTCTGGGAAATGGTGAGTATAGAATATTCCAGTGAATGTTGCGTATAGAATGTTCCAACGAACGTCGGGTATAAAATGTTCTGGAGAATGTCAGATACAGACTGCGGTTGGGTCATAAAGACCCACACTACACGCTTTTCTGCCCATTGAGTTTGTTGAGACTCACTCAGCCCCACGGTGGAAAACTCTACCCAAACTCACCTCAATTGGAAATTTGTATCAACAACAATACAGTTTAGACAATGTCTGAATCTTTTGAAGTATTGTCCTGTTTTATAATCATACAGAGACCACCCTTTATTTCTAGATCTCCCCCACTTCCTTTTTGTTTCGGTCTCGCATCCCAAATATAAAATGTGCTGAATATTCATTTCCCTATATATCACCCTGTCGCTCTGTCTATCTAATGTCATTAAACCCCATCGGTTTCCCTCAACGGACGCATTCATTTCCTCACTCTGTTTCGTTAATACAACACAAAGTCAAATTTCATACAGCTTTATAACCAATTATTGCCTGTTCCATTGTCACACTTATTCCACATATTGACCCGGACAGGAAATAGTCTGGCATTGTTATACTCACAGAATCATGCCTGATGGGTAATGACAAATGAAGCCCCATCACCACCCTTGGGTATACCCTATCCCACCAGCAGGACAGACCCATCAGTGGTGGGGGCACAATAGGATACATTTAGAAAATGTGTTATACCGGAATTCTCCAATACTGATCTCGGAAACTGGGAAATCTCATGATAACATCTGAAAAAAGCTCAAGAAACTTTCCCGATGATAGACATCTACTGCCCTCCACATCACCCCTGTGTGAAAACAAATCTGAGGAACGACCGTGTGTGACAAAGATTCAGAATGCACTCTGGATGTGAGAATTTCATTCCCCTCAGCAAGAAAATCTCCACAGGCTCATCACTGACAGAGAAATACATTGCCTCAAAAACAGCAGACAGACTGTAGGAGGTGGTTTGAGATCCAACAGGAGGGAAACATTCTTCGCAAAGTAGGTGTCACAGTTGAACCTCTCCCTACCAGTATCTTTAGGAGCATCCAGTGCACAGTCCTGGCGGAGGGGAAGTCTCAGCCTCAGATCGAAGACAGTGCCCATTGTGTTGTGTGGGACTAACTTCTGTGAAGTAGGGCATACTTCCAAAAGACCGAACAAATGGAAACTGGGCATTCATGAGTCACTGTGGGCTATCAGCATCTGCAGCATTAATGACTTGCCCTGAAAAATAAAGTCAGAAGTGGGCTGTACACTGATGGTTCCACAATGTTCAGTACCAGCAACAACTACACCTGCACTGAAGCAGACCACGTAGCCCATCAAGATTTTTCAACAGGAACAGCATGAAGTCATTCAGCGATTTGAGGCATTTACTGAGCTGTTGGAGCAGAACTTTTAATCTCTCATGCTTGAATATTCCGCCTTTCAAAGATTCTGCACAAGAAATACAGGGAGGACTGGTTACCGAACGGTGTGCAGGTATAAATTAGCGATAATTCAGTCTTCATCAGTGCAACACAAAGTAATGACTGCAGTGACACGGTAAGCAATGCCGGGGCCTCAATTATTTGCAGACTATACCAACGTTTTAGATAAATGGAACAAATATATTCCAGCTAAGTTATGAAGGAACTGAAGTTATCAAGACGAGGTAGAGAATCTCCAGTTGGACGACAACTTGGCAGTTGGAATATGGCGTAGTTAACCGCGAATCTGAGAACTTTTCAGGAAGAATAGAAGGCAGTACGTTACATATATGGCGAGGCAATCGAGGGCTTAGTCATACAGTGTGTCGTGGAAGGTTCAGTCCGACCGGTGCAGACATGATTCAGTCTGACCGGTCCATCTCCCTGACAGTCTGCTACCTGAAATTCCCAATGGCCCAATTCCTCTCATTACATAAGGGATACTTGATGAGGTCGTTTGGCCATGGAGAGTAGTAAGGGGGAGGGTGTTGTGAGATGTCAACTAAGGGGACGGCCTTTATCAGAGAGGGCATCCTTTCTTTTTATGTGGAGTCCCGAGCACGATGGGAATGGCTGACTGCCTCTGAATGAGGAGGCTATGACTGCTACGAGGACAGTGTGTTGTCACCAACATGATGAACGATGTATGCTTACACTGCAACATTAGTGGAGTGAGTGAAGGAGGGTCAAGTCAGAAGAATGAGAAATAAAGGCATTGCCAGATCAGATGAAATCGTTAGTTATATCAAATTCTCAATCCACTACAGAGAACCATTAACTCAGAGGAGATATCTGTTGAACACAGAGTACTTCATGGTTCAAGCTCTGCTTGGTCCAACCCGCCAATCTGACGAATGCAGAAAATTGCGTAGACCATGTCAGTTCTGTCCTGCACCGGGAGCTATGAAGACCACAGCAGTACAATTGCATCCAGGCTTCAATGAGTGAAGCACGTTTCAAGAGGTTGAGATGATATTTCTGGCACTTTCTCTAATCTTCAATGATCTTTTTCGATGCAGTCTTCCAAATTAAATTGAGAATGGATTAGAAAGTGCTGAAGTAAACACAAAGGCAGCATTTGGGCCATCAATGCACATGTTCTTCTCATTCTGTTAATTCTTCAGGGACAGTATTACATGGAATCTGACAAACGTACTCTGAGTCTCCAAAGTCATTCCATGAAGAAGGAAACAAACATTAAATATCCCAAAGATGGCAGAAGGGCCGGAATATTCCAGGTGGACCCCTTTTGCACCACCCGTTCTATTTGTCTCTCTTTTCTATTAAGTTTTCTGGAGCATTTTTCTTCACAAACGATTAGCTTTTTACGTCATTCAGACAGGAATGGAGGAGATGTGTACCAGACAGGAGGCTGGTGTGGGGTGGCAATGTGTCGAGATTTAAAGCACAGTGCAGTGTGAAAAGAGTGTCCAGTGTGGTCTGGAGACAGGATTGGGTGTGTTCTGAAGACTGCGCCTGCAATTGTATGAAGTGCAAAAGCGTAACTAACGAGAAAAAAAGGCCTCTTAAAAATTGAAGAGCCATCTATATGTGGTTCCATAGGAGATTAAATATGTTTATTCGGTATATTGTCACATGCCCTCAGTTTTCAAGTCGCCACATGTTACGATATCTTAGGTACATTGACAATAATCATCTCCATCCTCCCCCTCCTCCCCCATCAAGGCACGGTATCTTGGTACAAAGCAGAAAAGTAATGGCTTCGAAGTTAAACTATAAACCATTATAGCCCTTCGTAGAAAAAATTGGAAAAAAACAGAAATACAATTAGCAGTTCAACAACGCAGCCCATAAGTGCCTGACCATGTTGGGGTCACACTTTTTTGGGGGGCTAACCCTTTAACTTATTTTTCCCAGAAGTCCCAAAATTGATATTGTACGATTTTCAAGAACACAGTCTTCAAAATGATCACAGTTACCACATCATTGGGGAAGTAATTGCCGTGATTTGTGGATCGTCAGTCCCGATAGCATTCTCCTCCTCTCTCTCCCTTAGCGTAGTGTCTATTTATGTTTAGTGCCTTCACTTCGGCACACTTCTGTTGTAGAGAATTCACCAGATTCACGAATCTCTGAGTGCAGGTATTTATACTAATGTGAATGCAGAATGACCTGCCTGCACATAACACTATGGACCATTGTTTTAGATGTCCCAACCAGAAGAATTGTCATCCCTGCTTCCAATCTGTTTCACCCAATCATAGCACTACATATTTCATAGATATGTCCACTCATTTTCATACACTCCACACAATAAAAACGCATTCGACCCAATCTCTGCTCCTACAGCAAGCCTTTTTATCCCTGAGGCCAGTGTGGTCATCTTTCAGTGCACTCCCTCAATGTCAAATTTGTCCATTATTAGGTAAGGAGAAGAAAACTGGGCACAATATTGCACAATGTTCGAAATGGGATTTCAACAAGGCCTTGTATAGTTGCAGTAAGACACCTTTACTCCTGTGCTCTAATCTCCATGAACTGCTTGTCAATACAACACTTATATTCCTAAGTGCATTGTGCTCCTGCAACATTGCTTTCAGTGACTAGCGTACAAGCCAATCCAGATTATTTTCAGTGTTACAGATATCCACTTGCTGAGACTATGTACACTGTTCAGTAATTCGATGCCCACCCGGTATTGACTTCTGCCCTTCAGAACTTACTGCCCTTCAGAGGTCAACATTTCTCAATCAATCCCTTTTCAATTGGATGATGCTGTCCTATTGTTCCCAGCAAAATACACAATGTCACATCTATCCGCAACGCTCTTCATCTGCCACGTATTTTCCCATTCACTTCACTAGTCTCTGTCACCTTGAGCTTTTTCGCAGGATTCTCACCCACTGACAATCCGACATTGGTAATAGCCATCAACAGCTTTCGAAATATTGCATTTGATACCCTCAAACAAATGATTGATATGCATTGGCAAAATCTAGGGAAGAATTGGCAAGAATCGAGCATTGCGATGCCTTCCACTCCAAACAAGCATCCATTTTTTCATACTCACTGTTTCCTGTCAGCTCTCCCATTTTAACACTGTGTCCATTCATCATCCGCAAAACAATATAATTTTACTTTGCACATTGGACTTAGAAGACTATCAAAACTATTTATGAAAATCAAATTCATTACCTCTATTGCACCTCCACAGTATATCTACCAGTCGGTTTCTTAAATATTTTTCCCGTTTCATAAATGTATGTCAACGCTTCCTATGTCCATTCCTTTCTTTTCCAAAATGTTTTCCAAATACACGTACTTACTAATATCGTTCGATTTCCTTTTCTCATCAGACTTAGGATTTCTCCTGTTGCTGGGAACGCTTTAATAATGAGGTATTTTTCCTGTGAAGGCAGTACTCAAATTGCTGTATCATAGTTCTGTTATTTCCTTTCTCTCCAGTCTACATTCCCAGGTTTGCAACCGTAAGGAAGCTGACATGTTGACTAAAAGGAACAACTTCTGTTTATTCATTCTGTAATCTTACAACTGAATTACATATTCTGTCTTCCTTCTTCGTGGTGTATTAAAAACGTGTCTAATGAACCACTCCTGCTCCTCAGTCCCCATGTTCCATTCAGTCCCATAGAACTGCCTGCACAGAAGCAGATGGAGATTATTTCCTCCAAATACCTAGTCCGCAGCAACACAGGATATCATTCAGTTCCTCAAGACTGTTACACATGGTTTGGTATGCGTTGGAAAATGTGATTGGCAAATCCAGGCTGGATACGAAAGAGGCCTCCTAACTCTTTACAGTGTTTCTCCTCTCTGCAACTGGTGTTTCAATGTTGGGTCCTGTTGTAGATCCAGATTGCCTTCGAACATCGGCCACATACCACGCATAGAGGCGGCTCACAAAATACTTTTCTCTCACTGAACTCAACATTTAATACCACAACTTTGAGGAAAATGAATCCATTCAACTTTCCAATTACAAAATATGAGGACAGAAGAAACAGGGGTGGGTAACTCGGACGATCACACCATTGTATAAGATCATGGGTGACATACTGTTGGTATTAACCTCCCTTTAATGTCCAGTTCTTTACACCCGCACAGGTCAAATATCCATCAACCTCCTCTTTAAATGCTTTCAGTGTTCTACTTCCCTCACTCGCTAAATCAGAGAATTGAAAACATTCCCTACCCTCTGTGAGAAGAAAGCGTTTCCTAGAACCTATTAACATTAACGAAGAACGTAAGCCCAACTGCATTGATAAGAGTGAATGACCCTGATATTAAGCCAGTACTTAAATGACGGTTGTAACCTCAAATGCACTTAAAATCCAGAATAAAGTATCCCGATCTTTTAAAAATTACAATCGATGGAATTTATCACATTCTCAGTTTCTATTTCGAACACAATGAGTGATTGTCCATCACCGTCAAGTTTCAATAGATTACTTACAGTGTGGAAACAGGCCCTTAGGCCCAACAAGGCCACACGAATACTCTGAAGAGCAACCCGCCCAGACCCTCTCACCTACGTTTACCCCTCCACCTAACACTACAGGCAATTTGGCAAGGCCAATTCAACGAACCAGCACATCTATGGACTGTGAGAGGAAACCGGAACACCCAGAGCAAACCCATGTAGACCCAGAAATAATGTGCAAACTCCACGCAGAGTTGCCCTAGGTTGGAATTAAACACGGGTGTCTGGTGCTGTGAGGCAGCAGTACTAAACACTGTGCCAACATGCCACCCATCAATGCAATTGCCTTTTGTTTTTTTTCTCACAACGCTTCACACTAATCTTCACTCCTTCTGATTCCATCATCACAGGGCTTAGTCTGGTGAAATTCCTTGACAATGCCTCTGTTGCAACGAGATCATTCTTTTTAAAGGAGAGAAAATCTGTCCATGATATCCCAAATACAGCCTCAAAACACTCTCACGAATGGTCACAATAATTACATGCCCTCACTTGCCCATCTCTGTGTCTTTCTTGAGACATAAAAGCCAATTGTTTCTCTGTGCATTGCCACTGACATGGATTTGAAAGTTCCTCACATCTGTATTTGAGCATCAGTTAGGTGAGCACCAGAGGTAACGTGGAGATAAACATCACACTTCGGGAGAGACTCAATCAGAAAGAGTGCGCTTGAAACAGGGAATGGTCACCTACCTGAATGGAAATGGCCTTCAGGAAATTTGGAAACATGCAAAGGAAGGGAACAATCGTTCCTTTTGTTGTCCCTCATTTGATATGTGCAGCCCTGATCAGGCCTGAATCTTGTGCCCATGTTGAACTGAGTGACTGGTTCAGTTGTTCCATACGACATTAAAGAATAAAACACATTTTTGTGGGTTTGCAGAGAATCAGGGACCTGATCAGGGAAGGATGATTCATTGACTTCTCTAAAATACATGAGGCAAGCAGATATGAACAGATTATTATTCTCTGGCTCTGGATCATGTATCAATGGCTTAAGCACCGTGGAGGAAAGATCAGAAGAGAGAACAAGTTAGAAATCCACAAATGCAATTATTCTATAATGGACACTTGGTTAGAAGGGACTTGGAAAAGTTGTATGTGGAATTAACAAAGTCAGAAACGACAGTTGATTTAGAAGTTGCACTGATGGCGGTACCTGGCATGATTAGTGAGTGGGGATGATATGGAAATGCACATCTGTTCATGACAAAAAAGGATTATAAAGTTTTACTACATTCAATTTCCGTTTCGCACATTATTGAGGACTTTGTCATCAATACTTTGCTCCATACAATTCGTAAAGAGTGGAATCTTATATTCGAATTGGAAACGTTGACTTCCAAGTTTAAAAATATTAATTAATACGAACAGCAAATCAGTTTCACCTGGTTTCAGCGACAGATATAATTACTTACAAGGAACACCAATTATAGCGAGGATCGGAAAATAACCAGCTTGAATAATGATAAGTAAATGATAGATCCGCGATGTTAATGCTATCCAAGGCTGAGAAAGCATGTAAAGCCCCTCGGATAAAATCCTGTCCATTGTTCTTAAGTTCTGTTCCAATGTTGACACATTCCAGTCTAACGTTCCGAGATTCTGATCTCTCCTCTCCTCTCTGGAACTGCTGATGCTTATTAGTGCAGTCAGTGATGTTCCCACTCAAACTATGAAATAATTTATTGAACTTAGACTCTAATTAATACAAGAAGCAAACTCTCTAGTGACACGTTTAGGATCCACTGAGACGGATTTCAATCACAGTCGCTGAACAAATAGCTCCAATTAACCCATTTCCGTTCAATACTATCTTTATAAAATGCAAAATATTGTTTAAATTGTCCACGTTTTGGATTGGATATGTGAGGATAGCTGAGGGAAGAAATGTTGGAGATTTTAGATCGGTTGTGTATAACCATGCAATCTGCTTTGGATATGGAAGTAATGCCAGACGTTTATCAGAAGAAAAACATAAATATACTCCAGACTATTAGGTTGTGTCATTGGCTTTCAAGTTTGTCAATATATTCAATTCAAACTTGATTGGAGTTTCATATATTTCGGTTCGAATTTAAATTGATTGGCCGAATTCGAACTTATTTTTGTTTCCAAGCAACAAACTAATCATGTTGTTCGACTCAATGTTACATTATTACCTTTTTGATTACACTTGGAGCGCTGATCGGTAGATGGGCTGCGTTTAACTTTCTTAAAGGTACACCCACATCTTTATAACACCCCCTAAAGGAGAAAGTGAACTGTCATTATGCCAAGATGGCTTCATGCTTTTCTACCTTTTAAACAGATTACCATGACATACCGGTAACGTCCATGTAAGTTCACTTTTACATCTTCCCATAAGCCTATACATACAATGTGTTATAAAACAAATACAAATCTCATGTAAACTTTCTCAGTAAAACAAACGATATCGAGTCTGCGATTACATACTTCCGATCTGCAACATGTATGACTTCTAAATTAAAATTCTGTAACTTTGGTCTCCAATGAAATAGTCTCATGTTCTTATCTTAAATCAGTTCTAAGAACGCAAGCGAATTGTGTTCAGTGCAATCATCACCAGCATATTGTTTGTGACATACACAGCAGAATGCTGGATGGCCAGTTCCTTTTTGATCCTGGAATATTTCCTCTGATGGATGTTGATCCTCTTCGAAAAATAAATAACTGGAAGTTCAATCTTATCCTCATTTTCCAGGAGGATACAGCTCCACTTCAACTGTCAGTGGAATCGATGGTGACTTCAAAAGGATTCGAAACGTTTGGTGTAGCTGAAACTAGTTTGGTGGTTTGTGTTGGTTTAAAATGATCGAATAACTTCTGGCATAGTTCTGTTCAATGAAACTTTGTGTTCATTTTCAGCCAATCGGTTAACGGGGCCAATACACTGCTGAAGTTTGGAACAAACCTCCGATCGGATCTGCTGAGACCTCAGATTCGAAGCATTGTTTGTTCGGGATTGGTAGTGGAAATACCTCATTGGCCTTCGTCTTTGTGTTCAGTGGGGCCCACCTTCATGACCGATGTTATGTCCCAAAAAACGTCACCTCTGCTTTCGCGAATACAGTTTTGTTAATGTTTATCACCGGTTTTGCTTCTCACAGTGGCTCAAAGAGCGCTGACAACTGTACCATGTGATCTTTCGAGGGCTTATGAAAGATCACTTCGTCGTCCAAATGGAGTGAACGGTTTCTTAACCCAATCACAATTCTGTTAATGATTCTTTGGAATGTGCTAGGCGCGTTCTTCATTCCAAAGGCCGTCACTTTATTGGCCATTTCGGGTTAAAAACTGAGAAATGTATTTTGGCGTATTTGATAAAGATACTGCCAGTAAACATGCATTAAGTAAAACTTGGGGATGTAACTAGCTTGGAGGAGAAATTGAGGACTGCAGATGCTGGAGATCAGAACCGAAAATGTGCCGCTGGAAAAGCGCAGCAGGCCAGGCAGCATCCAAGGAGCAGGAGAATCGACGCCTCGGGCATGAGCCCTTCTTCATTCTACACTCTCCAGCTGCTATTTAGCTATCGCACCAACTCGATTTAGATTCGCCCTCACCTCCGATAAATGTTCAAAGTGTGAGATCTCCGAATTTGGTCCTGTCAATTTTTCTTTAAATAACGTCAACTGACCTCTCACTTCATGACCGGCTATTAATTTAAAGAAAGTGAACTGAACAGATTCATGTGGGGCATCTCTAATGGCAAACAATACGAATGGGATACCAGTATCCCAATCATTCGTGCAATCCTCACAGTATGCTCTCAACATGGGCTTCCAGGTCTGATGCCACGACTCTAAAGCTCTTTGGGATTCAACACCATTTGCATTTGATTTAAAGTGTAATATACATAACTTATCCATAATCTCCTTAAACAGGCTCCTAGTAAAATTTGATCCTTGGTGCGATTCCATCTCTTTGTGTCGCCCATAGCGTATGCACAAATTCCTCTACCATTCTTTTTGCTTTCTTACACAGTGATGGAATTGCCTCCGGAAATCTGGCAGACACATCAATCATGGTTAACAAATACTGTTTCCCAACTTAGTTCTCGGGAGGTGACCTAAACAATAATGATAACCCACGTGAAAGTTTCTTGCGATGGAATTGGTAAAAAAAGGTGCTGGTTGTATTACAGACTGTGGCGTACCTAAATTTGGCATGTATGGCAAGTACGGCAAATGTTAACCACATCCTTGTGCATTCCAGGCCAGTGCAAATATATTTGTACCTTAGCCTAAGTCATCGATTACCCGAGGTGACCACCTACATACAGTTCACGTGCTACCTGTAATACTTCCTATCAGTATGCTATCGGCAACAGAATCTGGTGCACTTCAGCCCATTTCTCCTCTGAACTAACCTGCCGTCGTCTCCATGTCTGTGTGAGGATTCTACCTTTTAAATAATAATCCTCTGGAATATTGTCTGCCTCCTTTCCGGCGTATGAATCAACATGTATTTTTTTATTGTCTTGTCTTGTTATTGCAAGTCTCTTCAGCTTTCAGAAATAAACACTTCTGCCTGACGCTCTGCCTGTTCAGGTTTATCCTGCACCAATACAAATACAGCGTCTCTGCTTCATGAACCTCGACTTCTTCATCTTTCTCTTTAGTTTTCACTTCGTGCTGTGACTTATGATGGTGGAATCAGGTTGCCACAGAGTCTGGTAAAATACCAGGATAATTCTGTTTAACTCCTGATTTTCTTGGTCTTCTTTGGGCTTCTCCACAACAAAGGATGTCATTTCCACTTTGGATCCTGCCAATTCATTCCCAAGAACAAGCTGAATTCCTCAAACTGACATTACACTCTCTCACCTATCTTCTCGCCAGCCTCACCTTTCCCATTTATCTCTCCACTCCAGAGGCTCGAAGCCCCATTGCTGATGAAGTGCTTTTCCCCGAAACGTCCACTTTTCCTGCTGCTCAGATGCTGTTGTGCTTTTCCAGCAACACATTCTTGACTCCGACAATAACTTCCACTGTAACTTCCCCAGTCTTAAATTGGCACGCCAACCTGATCTTACATATGGAAAATCTAAATTTCTGTCAATATATCCCACCAATTACGACTCGTCCGGGTAACAAATAAGAAGCAGTGCATATTTGGGACACCCCACCCCCACCCTCACTTACTATCAGCGACTGGCTAGATCCTTTATCGCTCAAAATTATATTTTCTTGTCGTCCTCCCCCTGTTCTTTCAGATTAAACTTTGCGCACCACGGCGTATTCTTTACAGAGGTCAGGTACTGTCTCCACACCAAGCCACTGCCTAAGCTGTGCACTCTCCTGTAGCTCCTCAGCCCTTATTGTACGATGAGGTTTCCTTTAATACCTACACTAATGCCACTGGCTGAGCTTCTTTTATCACAGCACCTTTCTTTCACGACCAGCAGTGTGTCTTTACATGCCCCATCTTCTGCAGTGGAATACCATTTCCCGATACGTTTCTGTGTCCCACTCCATTATAGTGAAATACCTGAGGGCTTTCACCTCCTGTCCATTCTCTTGTGTTGCTTTAACCTGGGGAAAAATCTTACCAGTGATATCCATTATTGTTTTAGTCGTGTGGGACATTTCATTCTCCCAATTTCTATCCTTCACAGGTCGAAATTCCTCCTGGAAGCTGCAGCAACACGTACTCATCTGTTAATTCTGCTGTACTTCTCACATCCTGAGCTTTCTATTTCCTTCACGTAAATCGTTAACATTTCTGGAAGTGAGTTTATTTAAACCTCTACAGCAGTGTAATCTCTCTGATAGCCTCAAATGTCTTATCTCTTTTCAAAGCATGCAACCATCGTTCAAAATTTCTATGTTTAAACCTTTCGAACTCAACCTAAGTCTAACCTTTTTCCTTCTTTGTGTTTCTGAACCGCTGTCTATATACGTCTGGAACCAATTCATAAACCCTTAAAATATGCTATCTAAACGTTTCATCATCTCTTGTCACCACATCTGACATCGTGGCAATGACATCTTTGGCTCTGCTTCCCAGTTTAGTCTGAACAAACGTTCCCCATAAATCCTTGAACCACTCCATTTGCGTCACCAATTTTTCAAATGTCTCTGAGTACCCAGCTGAACCTCCTTCACATTCTTCAACTCTCTGTTCATGTCCTTCTTTTACAATTTTTGCTCTTTGAAACCCTGTCTCTCGGAGGCAGTTTCTGAATTGAGCTGCTGAGAGGGTTTCTTTCCCGCTTGCTGAACTGTGTAGAACGGAGATCAAATTCTTCTGATCATGCATCTGTCACTTCTACCTAACGTAAGGACACATTTGTTACTCAACAAATTTCGAGTTGGAAATAGAATTCTTAATCGACCAGAAAAAAATGCAATTGCATTACATCTATCAGAGCACAATGATGTATTTACTGTTGGTGTAAAATGAATGAAGTGTGACAGCAGAGAATGATTGCAGTAACCTCATGGTGTCTGCGCCGTTATCACAACATGCCACGGCAAATCTGCAGTGTTTCCTGCCTCACCTCGCTACTCGCAACAAACTGGGATGAAGCAGGGAAAAGGAAAGAGAAGGAGAAACAGCAGTACTTATGGGAAAACCGCAAGCAACTCAAGATTGAGTTAATTGTTCAGAAGAAACAACATTGACTGCTTGAACTAAATCAGGGAACAGAAGTGCGATCACCAAAGCAAATCAGGTCGAAACTCAAACGCGACATTGAATTTGCCTAACCTAATAGATAACTGCATGGACTGTGTATTTTAAAGCACGTTTATGGGCGGCACGGTGGCACAATGGTTAGCACTGCTGCCTCACAGCGCCAGATGCCCAGGTTCAATTCCCGCCTCAGGCGACTCTCTGTGTGAAGTTTGCACATTCTCCCCGTGTCTGCGTGGGTTTCCTCCGGGTGCTCCGGTTTCCTCCCACACTCAGGTGACACACTCAGGTGAATTGGCCATGCTAAATTGCCCGTAGTGTTAGGTAAGGGGTAGATGTAGGGGTACGGGTGGGTTGCGCGTTGGCGGGGCGGTGTGGACTTGTTGGGCCGAAGGGCCTGTTTCCACACTGTAAGTAATCTAATCTAATCTAAAAGTTGCAACGAAACCGCGACAGAGCAAAGGGAACATAACCAGAAAGGTGGGAGAATGCAATGCTGAATCAGTCAGTGTTTGTAGTGATATAAACAGAGGTCTTCCTGTCTAGTCTACTCAAAGAATTCAATGCTTTCACTTCCATGGCCTGTTAATTGTTAATATTTCAAGTATAAATATGAAATACTGCCTGATCATTCGAAGCAGGATCATGCCATCGCACAGTCCGAATGAATTCCTGGTATGTTCGCATCCCACATCAGTAATGCCAAATGCTATTGCCTCACGTGCAATCGGTTTCAAACAAGAACAAAGGGGAAGGCAGAGAAGGACAGGGCAATGGTGGTTTGTGACAGGTGACTGTGGGCCTCATGGAGCCCGACTCAGTGAGGGTGTTGAAGACTGCTTTTCCTGTATCACCATAATAACTCTACTTTGTGTGTTGTCGTTTGCACATTTCAGCTTTGGTTAAGTGCGCCGAAGGGAACCACTCATTTCTTCGTTCATCAACTTTGCTCAGGCCAGTTTTGAAGCCTCATATTAAGATCATACTTTATCTGAGCAGAAAGGGACCAATTCCGCAATTCAAAGAGCTAATTTCTGATCTTCCCATACTGACCTGCCCTTTCGTGCCTTTCTTCCGAACTATACATATCTTTACTAATTATAAATCGGACGATCTAAGCTTTGGATAAACTTAACTCATGTTCATTTTCCAGAGTTTGTACAGGCAGATTAAATCCTTATTCTCTTACTGGGAGTCAACATCAGGAAAGAGAAGTGAGAGGTGTGAATCACTATAACGAGAGAACCAGAGAAGAAACACACAATGCTTGCAGCTTTTCTTCTTGACACTGCTTTTGATTTTTTGTTCAGTTGCAAAATGATAGAGAGTCCCTGAATTTTAACAACAATGGGACAGTCCCTTCGGCTCATTATGTCAGTGTCTGTCACCAAACATCTTACTTCTAAACTCAGTTTGCAGGGCTGTGGCGTGCTCTGTTCTAATGTTGTAACTGCTCGACGAAATAGCTATTCGATGTCTTAAGGCCGTCAATGGAACAAAAACCGCTCATTCAACTAATGACGAGAAACATTGCTGTTTGATTGAACATGAACTCTACTTTTTTTCTCTTTGAAGACGATCCTGAAAGCCAAACGTGATCTCGAAGCTGTTTGCCATGTTTCCACATGATGCAATAAGTGTGGGTTTACATCTGTGAGATAACAGGTAATGACATTCCTTTTCAACCCCTCCGCTCATCTGTGGTTTGGTATCCCTCAAGGTAAACCACCAGCTGTTGCTACCCTATAATATCGGTCCAGAAAGAGTTTGGTGACTTTTACGTTGATTGTGTGGCCTGACATCAGACTTGGTGATATTATATCAGTCATGCACAGATGGATATTTTATTCTCTTTTATCAGCATTGTATAGATCAAGTGTACTTGTAGGAAATAAATAGAAAGATTCCTTTCACTCTGAACGGCAACAATGTTGAGCATTTAAAATGGCAGCTATATAGTCCAGAGCGGCGGCTCAGTTGTTAGCCTAAAACTTAATACAAACGAACTGTGGATGCTGCAAATTAGAAACAAAATCAGAAGTTGCAGGAAAGACGTGGAAGGTCTGGGAGCATCTGTGAACAGAAATCATGCTTAACAATTCAGTACTGCAGAACTGGGGAAGGGTCACCAAACCCGAAAAAGTACCTCAGACTTCGATTCACAGATGTTGCCAGACCTGCTGAGACCTTCCTTTCACTTATGCATTTGTGTCAGTCGTTCGCATTGTTACCTCACAGCACAAGGGACGGGGCTTCAAGTACAGCCTCGCGTGACTGTTGAGCCGTGAACATGTTCACACTAAGGTGAGACCATTTCAATGCCAAAATGTGGAAAATGTTATAAAATCTCTAGGGATTTGATGTCCCATCAAAGTTTTCACACAGAGGGGAAGCTTTCCAAATATACAAACCGTGGGATGTGCTATTAACCTCCCAGTGACCTAATGTCGAAGCAACTTGCTCCTATTAACAAAAGGCGCTGAACTGCCCAGCCGATGTGAAATGTTATAACTCCTCCACTTACCTAATGTTCCAGTAATTTGTTCACTGTGAGGTGAGAGCGTTCAGGTCCTCTCTGTGTGTCACTGCTACACGTGGTCATTCTGTACGACTGTGTTCATGTGCTTCAATGTGGGACTGGAATAGGTGATCGCTCTGTGGGACGGGTTCGAGTTTTCTCTCTGTGCTTCTCAGTAGAGGTGCTCTCTGTGTGGGACGAGGTACAGTTGCTCTCCTTCTGGAGCCTGGTACATGTAATCACTCCGTGGGATTGTTTTCAGGTGCTCACTCTGTTGGATTGAGTATGTGGGCTCTCTCTTGGGTTCAGATGCACACTCTGTGGGACAGGGATCAGGTGTCCTCTCTGTGGGACTGGGTACATCGCCTCTCTCCGTGGGGTTGGGTTCAGTTGCTTTCTCTGTTGGACTGTGTATTGTTGTTATCTCTGTGATACTGGGTTTAAGTGATCTCTCTGTGGGACTGATTACAGGTGCTTTCCCATGTGGGAATGGCTTCAGGTGCTCTTTCTCTGCTCTGCATACGGGTGCAACCTCTGTGGGACTGGGTGCAGTTGCTCTCTGATGTGGACTGGATGCAGATGCTCCCTCTGTGGTACAGGGTTCAGGTGCTCTCTCTGTGTGACTTGTAACACATGCTCTCTCTGTGAGATTGGGTTAAGGTGCTCTCTCCGTGGGTCCGAGCACATCTCTGTTTCTGGAAATCTGTTCAAATTGAAACAGACTGTTGAAATCTTGGTCTTATCAGGAGGTAATTGTGTACTTTTACTGTCACTGACAGAGTCAAGCAGATAATGTTCTCAGGATAAAAATTTTGACGACGAAATTTGAACTCAGTCCAAATGTGAGATCCAAATCCAACATTATTTTAAATATAAACGCCCTTTAGGGACTGTATTCTACCATCCTTTCCGAAAGGATGACTCCGGACCTACAATTCACACGTTTCTGAATTTGAACTTCTCAAAGAAATGGCCCAGCAAAGCATTCAGTTCCATCCACTACCAACAGGATGGACACAGCAGAGGGAACAGATTAGAGTGGTGCTGGAAAAGCACAGCAGGTAACACAGCTTCCGAGGAGGGCGAAAATCGATGTTTCGGCAAAAGCCCTTCATCAAGAACATTCCCTTAGCAGAGAGAACAGCACAGGGGTAAACAGTGAGGAGGACACTGCCCTGTGAGTCTTCAAACATTCTAACGAATCCTGGATGTATCATTGCACCAGGTCTTATATGGTTAAGACAATATCCTGCTGATTACCAGGTACAGCCAACACTCACCCCCGCCGTGACCACATAATCTGCTGCGGATGAATCTGTGTTCCTCTGCGTTGGCCAACATTTGGAGGTAGCACTGGGGGGTGACAATGGTGTAAAATATCTTCTGTTCCGGCCCAGCAGCAACACGTACAGTCCAAGCACATCAAGTCCAAAAAGAACATTGCTGCTGCACTGGTGAAGAGTAGCAGTTGGAGGCCCGGGAAACGAAGGTCGTGAAAGTGGTGGAGTGTGTGGGTGTGGTCCTGAACATATGTGGGAACAGGACAGTGTCAATGCATGCCGACACAATTTCTGTGGGGCACGAACAAGCTGAGATAATCTGTCGATCAGGGCAGTCAGGTTTGTGAATTTTAGGTATGAGGTAAAACCGGGTGGTGCAGGGTTCCCCAACCCTGAGGTTGGCGATTGGAGATGGGAGGTTCCGAAAAGTGATAATGTTGTGGATGTTATGGGATGAATACTGTTCTATGTCTAATGTTTTATGAAAGGATTTAAATTGGGTGCATATGGAGTTTGACCTTCAGAAAGGCGACGGCTATGAAGAATCGAGCATTAAAGAGGATATGAAACTGTCTGCAGTTCAGCAATGATCTTATTGAAAGGTAAGGCAGGCTTGGCAGTGTGAATGCTCGTTTTTCTAATGTTGTCACACTCTGTCATTGGAAAATTAGTCGGTGTTATTTTCCTGGAAGGTCTGTTATTGAATGTTGCAGTTAATGTGATCAGAGATTTTGTGAGCCATCTTTGGGTGAGGTTTGGATCTGGATTCACAGTGGATCTGAGACTGCAACATGAGCAACAAATCGAGCACAAGTCGCAGAGAGGGGAAGCTCTGTAAAGAAATCAGCGGCGTCTTTCACACCCAATCTGTTTTTCAAATTATATTTTCCAACTCTCCCAAACTATGTGTGACTGTTATGAAGGGCTGAATGGTCTCCTCTGTTTCTGTGCACCAAGTGATAGCAGTAAGTGGCCTCCCACTGTTCCAGTCGAGCAGTTTTGAGGGTCTGAATGGAACATCGGGATACTGTACGAAGCATCAGGACTGGATTATTAGGCACTTTTAGTCTTCACCAGTCACTAGGATTGTGGATCATCAGGTAATGATCTCTGTCTGTATCCCTTCGTCCACGGCTCACTTCTCTGTCAAATATTTAACTCAGCTTTGAATAAATTCAAACAAAGAAACAAATGTGAACAAAACTTCTGGGGAAGACTGTTTATTCGAATTTTTCCTCATCCCTCTTATAGAATCACACAGTCATACAGCATGCAAACAGACCTTTTATTCTAGAATGCCCACGCCGACATGTCTGATCTAGTCCCATTTTGTCATCATTTGGCCCATGCCCATTTTAATCATTCTTATTAATGTACCAATCCAGATATATTTTAAGCGTGTAACGGTACCTGCTTTAACCACTTGCCTTCACAGCACTTCCTGTACACACATTACCTTCTGCGTGAAAAGGTTACTCAAAAAGATCTATTCTAAATCTTACCCCTCACCTTCAATCTATTCCATCCGGTCCTGGACTGCCCTACTATAGGGAAAATACTTTGGCCATTCAGAATATGAATGCCCTTCATGATTTTATCAACCACTTTCAGGTCAGCACTCACTCTCCAACTTTCCAGAGGAAAAAGCTTCAACCAGTCCATCCTCTCCCTGAAGCTGAAGTCGTCCTGCATCCGAAAATCCTTGTAAAACTGTTCTACGCCCTCTCAACATCCTCCCACCAACACAGCCAACGGAATGGTGTGCAGTATTCTAAAGTGGCCTCACCAGCGCCATGTACAGGTGCAACATTCCACGTCAACTTTATATCAATGTTCTGACCGATTAAAAAAGCGGGCCAAACGTGTTCTTCACCACCCTGTCTCTCTGCGACTCCATTTTCAACGAATTGTGAACCTGCACCTGAAGGTCTCCTTTTTTCTGTAACATCTCACAGGAAACCACACTGATTTAACTTTAAAAAATGCAAAATCTCACAAATAGCTAAACTAAACGGTGGGCGGCACGGTGGCACAGTGGTTAGCACTACTGCTTCACAGCGCCGGAGATCCGGGTTCAATTCCCGCCTCAGGCGACTGACTGTGTGGAGTTTGCACGTTCTCCCCGTGTCTGCGTGGGTTTCCTCCGGGTGCTCCGGTTTCCTCCCACACTCCAAAGATGTGCCGGTCAGGTGAATTGGCCATGCTAAATTGCCTGTAGTGTTAGGTAAGGGGTAGATGTAGATGTAGGGGTATGGGTGGGTTACGCTTCGGCGAGGCGGTGTGGACTTGTTGGGCCGAAGGGCCTGTTTCCACACTGTAAGTAATCTAATCTAATCTAAACTTCATCCACCCAGCCTTGGTCGGTTACTGGTCGAGGGTGCCGTTGTGCTCTGAAATAATCGTCTTCACTCTCCACTGCACCACTTTTTTGATGTTACCCGTGGACGTGGTAATCATGTCTCCGATATTCATATCCAAATCATTTATATGTATGATGAAAAGAATGAACTCAGTACTGATTCTTTCAGCACACTGCTGGCCACAGGCCTCTTTTCTGGAAAACCATCCCTTACCTTCAAGCCAATTATGCATCCAATTGGTTAGCTTTTCGTGCAGGCCATGTGACCTAACCTTCGTAATCTGCCTATAACGCGAATCCTTATGAAACACCTTGCAGAAACCAATGTAAACATTGTATGAGACCGTGCCTTCAACAATCTTCTTTGTCACCTCTTCAAAATACACAATCACGTGAATGAGACGTGATCTCCATCGTACAACGCCATGTTGCATACCGCTAATCAGTCATTGCCTTTCTAAATGCACGTAAATCCTATCTCTCAGTATCCTTTCCAACAACCTACCCTATACTGGCGTTAGGCTCACTGAATATATAATTTCCTCTGTTTTTAGAGCACTCTTCCCTTTTCTAATCCCACTCCTCCACTTGTCGCAAGAATATTACTGGTTTAGAAATATGGCAAATGGCATGGTTCTCAGAGTATGTCAGTGTCGGTTTTGGAACAAGTCAGGCAGATTTCTTTAATCTGCTAAACCAACACGTTTATGAACAAACCAAAGTTATTAAAACTAGGATGGAAAGAAGAATGTCGAGTAATTATTACAAATATGTGCATTGACGTTTCCAGTTGAAAAATAGTGTGGAACACACACACAGGCGCGCACACACACACAGGCGCGCACGCGCACACACTCACACGCACACACACAGGGCGCGCGCACACACACACAGGTGTGCGCGCGTGCACAACCACACACGCACGCACACACAGACACGCACACACACATGGATGCACACACACACAGGCGCACGCATACACACACAGTCGCATGCACGCACACACACAGTTGGTTACAAGCTGTAAAACAAAATCTCTGCAGTGCTAACTTGAAAGAACTTTGTTGCAGTATTATTCAAACTCATGAGAAAAGGGAATATGAGAGTTTTACTTAAATGCTATTCTCGTGGGAGAGTTATAGCGTCATACATCATGGAGACAATCCCTTTGGCGAACTCATTCATTCTCACCAAATTGTCCAAACACACTAACCCCACTTTCCTTGCATCTGAATATTTCTTATCCATGAACTTGTCCAAGTGTCTTTTATATATTGTGAATGTAACTGGCTCTACCACTTCCACTGACAACCCTTTCCATATGCGTGCCACCCTCCATTTAAACAGTTGGCCCCCAGGTTTCCTTAATTTTTATCCCTCTTACAGTGATGCTTGAATACTCGATTCTCAAAATCCCGAGAAAAAAAAGGTTGATTCCAATCAGCACATGCATGCCTCTAATGATCTTGTACACTTTATTTTAAGAAGCCCTCTCAGTCTCTTATGCTCTGAAGAAAAAACGTGCCAGCTTGTCCAAGCTCTCCCTGCAACTCAGACCATTAGGTCCTGGCAACATCCTGAAAGAATCTCTCCTGAAAGCTTTCCACTTTAATATCATGCTTCATGTAGCAACGTAGCCAAAACTGAACACAACGCTACAAGTGAGGCCTTACCAAAGTTGTGTATAACCGTAACATATATTCCCAACCTGTATACTCAATCCCCTGAATAATAAAGGACAGTGTGCCAAAAGCCTTCTTCACTGCTCTATATACCTGTGACTTCATTTTCAGGAAACTGTGCACCCGAACTTCAAGGTCCCTCTATTCCGCATTCCTTAAGGCCTTACCATTCACATGAAACTCCTACCTTTATGTTTCTTCCCAAAATGAAATATCTTATACTTATCTACATTAACCTCGCTTTGTGAATTCTTGGTCGACTTCCCCCGCTGATCCTGGCCCTGCATCAATTTCTGAGAAATTTCCTCACTGGCCATGATACTGCCTATTTTATTGTCATCAATAAACTTACTAATCGTGCCTTGCACATTCTCATCCAAATCGTTGATATAGATTACAAACAGTAATGGGGCCAGCACCAGCCCTGTGGCACGCCACTATTCACAGGTCTCCAGTCCGACAAGCATCGTCCCACTATTACATGCTGCTTCCTACCATCAACAAGTTACGTATCCAATTTGCCATCGAACGTTCCAGGGCAGCCTATCACGTGCAACCTTATCACAGGCCTTACTGAAATCCCTATAGACTACATCTCCCACTCTACCTTTTTCAACCTTCCTGGTCACTTCATCAAAGAACTCAAACAAATTTGTATGGCATGATCTCTCATTCACAAAGGTACGTAGTCTTTGCAGTTTCATTTCAATTACTATTAATAATTATTAAAATAAATAAAATATTCCTAATAAATTTCTTTATTTCCAAATACACGTATATCTTATCTCCAAATCTTCTCGAGAAACTGATATTCCATAGTCTATCAGGTTGAGTACCCACGTTTTTTGTTTGCTTTCCTTCGTGGATAAAGGCTCAACATTCGCCACCATCCAGTCTTCTGGGACCTCACCCATGGCTCATGATGATGCATGAATACCAAGCAGTGTCTCCTTAAATTCTGCTCTAGCCTCTTACCGTCTAGTCATGATTAGGAGATGTATCCACCTTTATACCTTCTAATACATTCAAATCCTCCTCTATTGTGATATCGACTTTATCTTAGATATCACTACTAACCTCCCCAATCTCCAAAGTCTTCAAATACTTCTCCATAATAAACACCGAGGAGAAATATTCAGTGAGAGCATTGCCCATGTCCTACAGTTCTACAAATACTTGACCAGTTTCGTCCCTCAGGGGTCATACTTATTCTCTTTTCTTTAATATACTGAAAGAACTGGATTCACTCTAATCATCTCAGCCAAACGATGTCGTATACCAGTTCCGTTGTCCTGATTTCTTTCTTCAGTATACTCCTCTATTCCCTGTATACCTTCAGGGATTCCCTTGACCAGCTGCCTGGACTTGAGCCACACCTCCTTTTTTATCGTTAAATCCCCAATACCTTTTGTCATCCAGTGTACCCTCTTCCTGCCAAGTTTGCTCTTTACCCTCACAGGAACATATAGACGTTGAAGTCCAGCTATCACACTCCTGAACTCCTCCCACTTGCCAGCGGTCCCTTTGCTTGCAAACAAACTACTCCAACCAACTCCTGCAAGCTCTTGTTCAATTCCATCAAAATTGACCTTGCCCAAAGTTAGAACTTCAACCTTTTGACCATTGTTGTCCCTCGCCATAAACATATGAAAAGTAATAGAACTGTGATCACTAGACACAAAGTGCTCCCCCACTGACACCACCGTCATCTGTCTTGCCCTAATCCCCAAGATTAGTTCGAGATTTGCCCCTTCCTGAGTAGGACCCTCGACATACTGCTTGAGGATTTTTTTCGTGAATGCACTTAATGGATTCATCATATCTAAGTCCTTAATTGTATGCCATTTGCAATCAATTCTGGGAAAATTAAAACGTCCGACTATAACTCTCTAATTGCCCCTGCAAGTCTCCCAAATCTCTCTATATATTTTTGCTCCTCTAATTCCCGTTGACTATTTGGGGGTCCGATAGGACAATCGCAATAACGTCACCATCACCTTCTTATTTCTTAGTTCCAACCACAAAGCATCACTGGATGATCGTTCAATTCTTTCATCTCTGATAATTGGTGTAATACTCGTCTTAATCAAAACTGCAACTCCCCCTCACCTCCTTCCACCATTTCTGTCCCAACGGAACCACTTGTAATCTGGCACCTTGAGGTGCCAGTCCCGTCTCTTCCTTAGGCGTCTTTCAGAAATGTCTGTAATATCTGAGTCCCACGTAACTATCCATGCCCTGGTTCCTTGGTCTTACCTATCAGACATCTGGCAATGGAATTGATGAAATTTAATCCAAAAGGCATTTATTGATCTCTGTCGTGTTCCAGCCTGACCTGACATTTAACTTCACCTTACTATTTCTGATTATGTATCTCCTTCCAGCCGCGCTTTGTCCACTGCTGCTAATAAACCCACGCCCCACTATCGCTCACCCCTTAAACCCTTAACCCCACCCTTTCAGCACCTTCCGACCTGTCCGCCAAGGTATTTGACTCCTCCAGTTCAGGTGCAACTCGTCCCACTTGAACAGGTCACTTCTGCCGCAGTAAGGATTAGAATATCCATCCCCTTCCCCAATTCTTTAGCGATGCATTCATCTGTCATTTACTCCTGTTCTTACTCTCACTAGCACGTGGCACTGGAAGGAATCCGGATATTTCCTCCATCGTGGTCCTGGTTTTTAGCTTCATTCCTAGCTCTCCCGAATCATTCTGCAGAACCTTATCCCTATTTCTACCTCTGTCGTTTCACCAACATGAACAATGACTTCTACCTGCTCACCGCCCCCCTGAAGAACGTTCTGGAGTCCATCTGAGACATCCTTGATCGTGGCACCTTAGTTGAATACACCATCGTGGATTCCTGTTTGCGGCCACGGAATCTCCTGTCAGTCCTCTCACTATCATTTCTGAATGATAACTTTTGAAGTTATTGTGCCTACACGAGCTACTGGCAATGGAATTCGTTCCTGAAACAGTTGGATTTGGCTGAATTTCTTTGCTTCGTGCAATGGCATACAGACAGGAGTGTAGTGAGAAAACCTTCGACAAAAAAATGTACAGTGTGAGTGTTGGGAAGTTTATGTTTTGGGGTAATGATAAAACAGCAGAAACCTTCATGCGTGGTAAAGACGAATTGGCTTTATTTTGAGGCTCGCACATATTTTTTTGATGAGGGACAGGGAAAGAGAAAGGAAGCAATAGACTGTTCCTTCTCAAATATATTACATTTTCCCTCTCTAAGATAAATCAGTAACGTTATCAGACTGCAAACAGGACCATGTGAGGACTTCTAGAACTTTGTTGGAACTATATGATTCCAACACATTCTCTGCTCCAAATAAATGCATCAGTACTACTATCGTGCATAGAATCGTTTACTTATAAAAATGGCCCTACTGGATGCGAAGGTGTGTTAATATGTGCCTGTGGAATATAAAAATACAACGTTTAATGTTTTCACAATATCTGAATTAAAATGAAGGTGTCTAATTCTAAACTAAGTACAAAAATTGCTGGAAAAGCTCTGCATGTCTGCCAGCATATATTAAGAGAAATCCGAGTTAAACTTTCTGGTCCAGTGACCTTAACCCAAGAACCTCTCCTATTTTTAAATTATTTCCCCTGTTTTATTCTCTCACACAAAAGGAAATATCCATCAAGTATTCACTCGCTACATCCTCTTCATGATCTTATGTGGTCAATTCGGCCACCTCTCATTCTCAGGCCTAAACAGTTAATCGTTGATTACGTGATGACTTCATCTCAAGAACGTGAACATTAAAATATATCTGGAAGTTTTGGATCACAATTCATGCTATTATTAAGTTGAGGGAATTATAACTGCACGCAATGCATCAGATGGGATCTCAGCAATGTCCTATACTGATGCAGAAAATTATCCCGATGATCATACAGGACACCCCGACCACGAAACAGCATCATGCAGTCTTCCTTCACATCACGTGACTGCACCAGCAGAGTAACTTGACGTAATTCATGTAGAAGGACGTAAAAATACCTTCTGTACCACGGGTTTCCACATTCTGCTTCCATTTAAGTAATTTTCTGCTGTTTTGTCATGTGTACAAAACACAAACTTCCCAACACCCACGTTGTACTGCTTTTATGTTGAAGGTTTGCTCACTACCCTCCTGTCTGTATGCCATATCAGACACTCTGTCTCCTATGACTTGTATTTGATTACTAACCTGGAGTATGAGCAAACTGAGGGCCAATCCATTCAGCCCCTTCATCCAAATAATTAATCAAGATTGTAAACTGTTGATGTCATCACTCTGATTCCTGATGATTTCCACGACTTACCGATTTCCATTTGGAAAATAAGTAATTATCTCATCTGTATATCTTTGTCAACTAACAGCGCTCCACAAGTCCTATGTAACATCCTAAAACAGTGACATGGCCTCTGCCTGTGCTGTGTAATTTACTCACATGACTGACTACTTCACTCTATTCTGTTTAACACCAAAGGGGGCAAAATTGTATCCTCCTGCCACAGTGTAACTATACTGAGTGGCTGAATCGGATATTCCTTCCCCATCTGTTACTGCCTTGAGAGGTTTATTAAGAGAAAGCCATGTGGGGTAGGAAAAGCATTTGGCCATTCTGTTCCAATTTGGAAAGTTCATGGCTATCTGGTTGTTATTGAGCACCCCCCAAATGTCTGTTCCCAATAAATGTTGACTGTTCCATGAAATATAGATCATTTAAGATTAGCCTTGAATATTTTCAATGACCCAGTCTTCACTGTTCCCTGTGAATGACAGCACCACAGATCACACAGTCCGAAGGAAAAAGGAGCAAACTTATATCAAAGTTAAATAGGAGACCACTTAATTTTAAAGTGTGTTAACCTTACAGCAAGTCACCTCCTCTTTTGATAAATAAAGGCACAGCAAATGGGAATAGACATAGAACATTGAGCCTCTCAAACCTATCTCAAAGTGCTATTTTTTCTGTTCAGTAAAGAATTCATCAAACTCAGCCTCCACCACAACTTTGGGAAAGTATTCCTGATACCTTCAGGCCATACAATATAGGAAATTGCAATTAGGTCATTTTGCCAGTTAAGTCTACTTATCTATTCGACCATGACTGAAATGTTTATGAACACAATTGTCTCGCTTTCTCATTGTAACTCTTGACCACTGTTTAATCAAAACTGGTCTGTTTCTGTATTGAAGATATTACTGTCGCTGGGTCTCTATATAACTCTTTGTGTGTTTATGTGTGTGTGTGTGTGCGTGCATGCACGGGTATGTGTGTTTCTGTGTACATCTGTTTAATGGCAGAGGACAGGCTGGTGTAGAGGGTGTTTTTCGGACTGGAACCCTGTGAGCAGCGATGATCCACAGGCAAGATCGTTGGATCCAGTTTTGTTTGTTAATTATGTAAATGATTTAGATGATAATTATAGAAGGCAAGATCAGCAGATTTGCGGATGACATCAAGGTTGGTTGAATATTGGGCAATGATTGTGTAATGGTTACCAATCTAAGATTACAAAATGAAAACTTGCCCTTTAGATCCCTTAAAATCTTTCTTTGCCCTCCTTAAACCCATGTCCCCTCGTTTTGGACTCCCCAACGCTGTCAAAACAGACGTCGACCATTCACCCTATCCAAGATTTCATCGACCTCCAGAATGTGCACGTTTGACTGCAATAATTACGAATGGCAGTGCTTTCAGTCAGCCTCGGCCTAAACTCTCAAATTCGACACTGACAAGTCTTCCTTCTCATCAAGTAACAATTCTAACATATAATCAATGTGTTCAGATACATTATGAAACATCACTGTTGGGTTTGCATCCAAACAGTAATGCTCAGAGGTAGGGACACTAACATGACACAGCATTAGCCCAAAAATCTGCAACATGATTCTCCTGCATGTTTGTACATCAGCTTGTTCGACATGCTCCGAGACACCACTGTGACATCAGTATTTGAAACCAGACAATGTGCATAAGAGATAGGGGCACTATCCTATGTTCATGAACTCGAATCACACCCAGAATTCTTGTTAAAAGGCTTGAGTGGTGCACACGACATACAGCTTAAAACATGTCCAGAGTTTGGATCATATTTAAGGGTCAGCATTCAGCTCTGCTTTGATGTGCTACAATCTGATTAAAATTACTAAACTATACGAATCCAACTCAAGCTATGTCCCTCAGCTATAGGATGTTGAGTGCATGTGTCTTGTCAAAGAGATAAACTACGAATATCTTTAATTTATTGGCTCTACTTGCCACTTAAGATGGCTGTTATCTTTGGTCTGAAATATGAAGGACAGAAATCCTGCAGACACATTCTGCATGATGAAGGATCTCGAGTACATACTATTACTGAACACCGGAGATCACGAAAAATTTCTGGCCAAAAAAAAAACAATACCTGTCACGATTCCTACACTCTAACATGTGGCTTCCCTCTTCCTAAAATCATCCATTGACACAAGGCAATTGTTTACTTTATAGCCTCTCCTTATCCACTCCTCCCTCTGCCTGTGCAAGTCAAACCAAGCTCTGCGCTTTTGGGAAAATCAAGATTGGTGTTTGTCGGGCTTCTGGACAGAGGAACACATTTTGAAATTGAAGGCGGAGGGTAAGGCGGTATTAATAACACTCACTGGGCTGAGGTGAGGCAGTCGGAGTTTAACTTGGATAAATGCGAGCTATCGCACTTTGGTAAAACAAACAAGGCTAATGCAATTAATGGTCGGGCTTTTTTAGTGTTGTAGAAAAAAGGGAAACAGTGATGCAGTTCTAACATTTTGAAGTTTGCAACGCAGGATGATTAAGGTAATTTTGTTGCTTGGACGATTGAGTTTAGAGTAGAGAAGTCATCATGAGGTTGTGCAGGACATGGGTGAAACCTCTTCTGGAGAAATGTGTGCAGTTCTGATCACCTTGTTAGCAGAAGGATAATATAACGCTGGAGGGGGTTCAGAAGAGATTTTCCAGGATTCTAGCAGTATCACCTCATCTTCCATCTCCGAAGCCTACAAACACTTGTGATGAACATTGCATTCAACCGTTTGCAAAACGCCAATCCACAGACACATCCATATCCATCCCTCCGACTCAGATCTGCCCTCTTCAGGAGACCGACCAGTCCATTTTCTTTCTCACCTGTCCACTCCACACTCACCTCCGTCCTCTCGATATCACCACCTATCTTTTCACAATTGTTGCCTACTTTAGCCAGACCCACACTCAAACCCCATGTATCTCTGAGCCTCCTTCCGCCTCTCCAGTCCTGATGAAGTGTCTTGCCTGAAATGTTGACTCTCGCTTCTCCGACTCTGCATGACCTGCTGTGCCTTTTCCATGTCCAATCTTTTTCTGTGCGGAATACTCCAGTATTTGCATGCCCAATTGTCTCCGAGGTACAAGTCCCGATTAACATTACCATGTCGTCTGTTTCTTATAACCCCACGTTGTCTTCAGCGCATTTTCACTTCCGATCATGGCCTGTAAAAGATTTCTCAAATTTTTCCTAGTGTCAGTAGGTTCAGGATTTATATTTCCATGTAAAAACAGAGAAGCATATGCATTTTCCAAAAACTTCTGGTATTACTACAATACCCGAGGCAGTTTGAATGTTTACACACAACTGATTTACCATCCCCAACATTCCTTCCCTGTGTCACCCTCGCATTTCCCATCCAGAATGTGTAAATTACAATCATTGTTTTGAATTTTAATAAAACAGTATTGAATTGAAAGGGGGTAACTAGAGGTTTTGTGATTAATGTGAGTTTCCGTCAATCGTATATTATTCACTGCAGGTTTGCATATTCTATTAATAAAGGATTTGGTTCAATGTGTTATTCCATACTATGAGCGGGAGCCACACTTCCAGCATTAACAGAGATTTAAAGCTCCAGAGAGAGGAGAGATTTGAATCTGAGAACATTAGACTGGACTGTTCCAACAATGGATCAGAATCTGGGAACGTTCGAATGGAAGGTTCCAACAAAGGATCAGAATCTGTGGACCATAGACTGGAATGTTCCAGCAATGGGCATGATTCTTTGATACAATTAACATTCCGGATTCGTAGTATGCTGATGCTTATTCAAGGTGGTTACTATCCCATCCTTGCTATAATTGGTGTGCCTGGTACGTCTTCCATCTGTCTATTAAAACAGGCTGAAGTGAATTGCTGCTTATATTATTTAAAATTTGGAAAGTTGGATGCCAATAATTCAGTTCCAATCAAAAATCAATTCTTTGCAATTAGTACTGGGAAATTACTATTTACAAATTACTCACCGATATGCGATGATGAACCAAACTTTTCTAAAACTCCGTAACCCTTTTAGTCCTGAACAGATTCAAAATTTCAATATCCTCTCCATTCACTATTCTTATCCATTAGCACCATGGTAATATCTCAGTCTCAATCTCACTCCCGGTTTAATTTTGGAAGATTCTCCTGGTCCTTGGATCCTGCCTGACCTGCTGCACTTTTCCAGCAACACATTTTTCAGCTATGATCTCCAGCACCTGCAGTCCTAACTTTCTCCTTAGATTATCATAATCCCAAACTAACCGAGTCCCACCTCCCGACGCTTGGCCCATATCCCTCCAAACCTTTCATTTTCATGTTTTTTTTAAGTGTTGTAACCGCAAGAAATCATTATTGAATCTCCTTCAAGACTGTTTATATTGAAAATTCTACTTCTTGCCGACTGCAAACTACCTTTAATAACCGAAATGTTAAAGACGGTAGGGAGAGGGTGGACAAATCAAATCTAAATATTGGACAACTTGATGCCAGTGCTGACGAAATTATTGTAAACTTTAATAAGGAATGTGATAAGTAGAGACTTGCGGAGTCAAGATATGACTTGGCAGAATCAGCTTATCTTCAGGAAAGGGAAATAATCTTTGGGGAACCAGTGCAGTTGAGGCGTCCACTAATGAGAACTCAGTCAAGGGGTGCATTTGATTTAGCAGAATACTTTCGACGTGGTTGATGACAGGTGAGCGAAAGTCCATGAGAAAATGTAGATATACTACATGGATTGCGAAGTTCACAGCGGAGACATTAAAGGAAGCACTCTCGTTTCTTGACTGAAAGCCGTTACTCACGGGTTATCACCCGGATCATTATTGTACAACAGCAATTTGCAAAGTAGACACATGATTTCGATGAGGGTAACAAATAGCATAAATCTCATTTTGTACTGATTAAATGCTGTGAGGTTATTAAAGGACCTTGGTCTTGAGACACGAAAGGGAATACATCCAGGGGTCTTCAAGTCATCGACTCTTAGAGCACGTAAACTCCTGCATACAGAACTCTTATGAAGCTGAAAGCCTATCTGGTCACGTGAGGACAGAATGGGTTTTGCTGAATTTCATGGAAATCCGCAGCTACAGATCAGGCCGTTCCAAATGTAAAAATTGGCTGATAAATGAATACCTGAGTTTTGGTTGCTCCTTTGCCAAAAAAAGTCGAATTTAACCAATTAGTTTTAATCATGCCCAGGATATCAGAAAGCAAATGGAAGCTGAACTTTATTGATTTAACACGTTGAAACCAGTCGAATTATCAGGATTCAATGTGTCATGGGAAGAATTTAAACAGGATCTTTTGAAAAATTACAGCAAGAGCAACTGCTGTAAAGAAAGAAAGTTAATTGGCCATCTAACATCTTGGTCTTAACTAAAATTTTTAAAAGTCTATCAAAGATACTTTCTCATGTAAGACATACTTGCAGTAAAATAAAATAAATAAGATTGTGCAGAATACCAGCAGCTGGAATATTGAAGACAGGGAGAAAGACAGAGACTGTGTGGTGTTGAGATTAATCTAATGTAATATTTAATAAATGGGTTATTGGAACAGCGTATTTTAAACATTTGGAGTCATATAGTAATCAGTTAAGCTAAGGGGGCTTGTAGTTGTGAATAATCGCCGTTTATTGTTACTATTCGAGTTCAGAAAGTAAATTGATCCACCATTTTTCTTTAATGGTGGACATTGGGAGTTCTCTGTCACTCATTGTTTACTTGCTACAAGGCGAGCTGAGCTTTTTTGGTGTTTGGTTATAACTCTCAGAGAGGTTCGGCATTGACGTCATAACTGTTTGGAGGCCTATCGTGATTTAGACAGATGTGAACAGACTTGTGGTACAAAAGATCCCAGCAGATCTAACACTTGGCAGTTATTGTCCTGGGTCTTTGAGTAAAGGTTAGGTAAGAAAATGTGTTTAATTTAGGATACTTGTGGATGATTAAGTTAAAAAGTGATAGAAGTGGATCTTGACATTGTGAAAGAAGTTCTGGGGTTTGAAGGTTTGCAAAGAAATGTGACAAAGACGGAGGAAGGGCACACTTGTAGAAGATAGGTTGTGTTTAACCTGGAAGAAAAGGAAATTTGAAATTTTAATCGATTTTGACAAGCACGTACGTGTATTACAGAATTAGACAAGCGCAGTAGATTTTGAAAAAGTTTTATCGCAATTGAAATACATGGAGTTAGATGATAAAGAGAGAGGAAAGGGAGAGGGAAGATTCTTAACTGAGCAAAGAGAGAGCAGAAAGAGAGAGGAAAAGAGTAGAAAGAGATAAGGAGAGACAATTTGAACTTCAGAAGTTGCAAATTGGTCAGGAAAGTCAAGAGAACAGGACGGAGACGAAGAGAGAAGATAGTGATGTACAGAAATATGTTAAAACTATTCCAAAGTTTGATGAGAAATTTGTCGTAGACTTCTTTAATTCATTTGAAAAATTGGCTGGGCAATCTGAGTGCTCAAAGAACTTACGAGAAATGCTACTTCAAACTAAGTGCGGTAATCGTAGTGGGATGTGAGATTTCGAAACTGGTGAAGTCCACATTGGCACCGTGTGGTTTGAGTGCCCCAGCCGTCCTATCACATATCCACTTCACCCTTCCTTCCGACACATCATTATCTTCCCCAACTACATCCACCTATCATATCCCAAGCTACCTTTCACCCTTCTCCACCCTCACCCATCTATAAATTCCCTCAGCCCCCTTTCCCCTTCCCCTCCACGCCTACAATTCTGATAAATCACTTGTGCTCGAGATGTCAAGTCTGCTGCTCCTCCGATTCTGCCTAGTAGACTGTGCTTTTCAAGCACCATACTTTTAAACTCTGATCTCCAACATCTGCAGTCCTCCCTTTCTCTCAGCCTCGAATAGTAAGAGACAAAGGTATTTTCACGCTTTCTGACATGTTACTCGAGCGGGTGATGATTTGTGGAATGGGGAAAGAAATTTTTCAATCCTTGTGTAACATCATATTGGAGATCTAAGTCAAGTCTGAGGAAGTACTAATGAGTGCTAGTGACAGAGTGCCAGTTCCAGGAATGAAGTTTTTTCTTCGGAACAATTTAGCAGGACCCAAGTTGGGTTGACATGCCTTGTGGTGATGAATTCAAATGAAGACCAGGTAACTGAGGTGATAAAAGAAGAATATCCAGGAATTTTCCAGACTGTCTAGTGACACGACCCACTGTAATAATTTACAGCAAGAAGGAAAAACTAAAACAAAAGAAAAAGGAATTCGCTGACATCCTGTTTGATATAACGGTGGAAAGAAAGACTGAGCAGGCAGGTCAGGCAGACATGTTTAGCCCTGAAAGGCGACAGTCCTTACAGCAGAAATGTATGTCAGGAATTAGAATATATTGTCGAGTGTTATTAACCTGAAGATAGAATTCTAAATGAAAATGGGGACCATGTCAGGCTAGTGCAGAAGGGAAATGGGCAGAAGTGCACCAGATTGTTTTGCCAGTAGCATACAGGAGGTGGTCCGGCTTGCACATGAACTACCTGCAGGAGGTCACCTCGTTGTGAGGAAGTCTCAGGCTAAGGTACAAAAGCATTTCTGTCAACCTGGATTGCGCATTAACGTATTTCTTTCTTTCGTGCATACCACACATGCCAAATATTAGGTAAACCACATGCATTAATAAAACCAACACCTTTCTAGCGAATTCCTCATATGACGAGACTTTCACGCGGGTAACAACTGAGTCCTCTGTCGGTTGGTCCTTTTTCTAAAATAAAAGTCGAAAACATTATTTGCTGACCATAATGGATGTTTCAACCAGATTTCTCGAGACAATTTCATTACAGAGTGTGATGTCATAACGTTGGTGGAGGGGTGGTAGCTTTCTTTACTCAGTATGGACTACCCAGAGCGATTCAATTAGACCAAGGGTCTCATTTTCCTGCTCGGCTGTTTAACTAAATCATGGATAGCTTGTCATACAACACTTCAAACCAAGTGTGCACCATCCTGAATCCCAGGGAGCATTGGAAAGTTGGCATCAGACACTGAAGACTATGTTACCAGCGTACTGTCAAGATTGCCCGAAGTATTGGGATAAAGGTATCCCATAAAATTGTCCGACATTAGAGATGCCCAAAGGGAACTACTCAGTTTTCTCCCTTCAAGTTAATAATCGTACCAGTAGTGAGAGGTCCATTGCAATTGAGAGAGAGATAAGATCGAGTAGTTTAGTTAACTGAACAGTGCATGAAGAGGATGCAGCGTAAAATGAAGCATGTGACAGATAAAAAGTCTGGCACTTTGACGTCTTCTCGCCGGGATGATATATTAGCATTGTCACCACAGGAAGGAAATCCCTTCAAAGGAAGGTTTAGTGGTCGCTTCCGAATTGAAAACAAGTTGAGTCAGTTAAATTATCTCATAAATATACCGGTTACCAAAAGGTTGTCTGATATGTCATGAGAATATGTTGAAGCCTTACTCTAATAGAGACAGGGGAATGGAGAAACAAGTGTTTTGCTAAGTGACCCGCAGAGTGAGGAATAAATTACAGATGTCATGGTGTGTGATGTGCGTCAAAATACTTTAAATAACAAGGAAGATCTTGAGCCGATGGAGAAGATAGTGAGCTATATGTTGCAGGAGCAAAGAACGCAATTTCTTGTTTGTTGCAATAAGATGAGGACATATCCAGCAAAAAAGATGGGAAAAATGTCACGACTGTGCATGAGGTGGAAGTAGGGGTGCTGCTCTGATAAAGCAACAACCCTACAAGATTAATCCTCTCAAAGCCACATAGGTCCAGATGGAAGGAGATGTGATGCTCAACAAATATATCATCGCCGAGTCAAAACTAGTGGAGTTGGCTGATCGTGTCAGTTCCCAAACCTAACGGAACTCAACAACTTTATGAGGACTATCTGAATGTTAACATGATAACAAAATCAGACTCCTGTGCAACACCAAGATTGGCGGACGGCAAACAGAAATTTTGAAATGTTACACGCATTACGAATGTCAATTTACAGCATGGTTATTGGCAGACATCATTATCAGAGAAAGTGAAAGAAGTTGTGGCGTTTGTAACTCCAAATGGGCTGCATTAATCCAAAGTGATGCTCCTTTGAATGAATAATACACCAGCAACATTTAAAGTCTAATGAACAATGTTATGCTCAGATGAACACATTGTGCAGCTTATCTGTATGATGTAGTGATCTTTAGCAATTGATTGAAAGATTACGTGAAACAGTTAGCAGAGCAAGACAACAGAATTTGCAAAGACAGAGTTGACGTTCTATCGGAAGATTTTTCCAAACTTCAACAGTGTTGTGTCGCAATTGATGGATTAACTAAAGAAGAACACAAAATGTTGATGTACAGAACACTGCCCAGAGGCAGTTGAGAATTTAAAATCAATACTATCCACCGCAACAGTTTTAGTTCACTAAATATTTTGAAACCCTTCAAAATGGCGTTTGATGCTAGCGATGTAAAGGTTGGAGATATATAGATACAGGAAGATGATGATTGAATGAAATGGCACATTGGCGACTTGATAAAAAAAAAACTCAAATCTGCCAGAAAAAAACATTCACTATTGATAAAGAATGATTGAATTTGGGACTGGCATGACAACATTTTAATGTTCATGTAACAAGCACAGTGTCAGAGCTGGTTGTGTCCAATAATGACAATCCGCTCGCAAATTTGGAACGAAATGAAGACTGAAATATAACTATATTTCATTGGAGCCTTCTGCTACGTGCTTTCAAATTGCGAAATGTACATGTTGCATTCGTAAAATGTGAAAGCACATGAGTTACCACGGAATTAATGGAAACAGTATTGGAGAGATTTGGCTTATCCCAATGGTATGTCCTTGTGCAGAGTTAATGGGAAAGGTATAATGAAGATTAATGACATAGCTAATTCATTGTAATGGGATTAAGAATTAGAGACGGGAAAGCTTAATCTTCACTCTGATAGTTATTTATTTTCTATCTGAAGTGGGGGAGATGTCAAAGCTGAAAGCATGTCTTGTCGCGTTAAAACTGCAAGTGTTTTGCTCAAGATAAAGTACAACCGCAGTATCCAGATAGTGGACAGTCTGTTCTAAATGTAAGAAGTGGCTGTTAAATGGATACCTGAGTTTTGGTTGCTGTTTTGACAACAATTGAATACAACCCAACAGTTTAAATAATGATCAGGATAACAGAAGCCAATGGACTTTGCATGCAATTGCTTTAAAATCTCGAAACTAATCACATTTGATAATTTAATGTGTCATGGGGCTATATAAACCCGGTACTTTGAACTTTAGAGGGAGACCAACTGCCATCCAACAAAAATTGCTGCAGAGGAGGAGAGCGAAATGGCCATCCAAAACACTCTCTATCAAAGATCCATTTTCATGTAACTATGCGCCTGCTGCCTTCGTTCTCTTGGTTCCGTAAGATGCCCCAGGACCTTACCTGCACTGATATAATTCCTGAACTGATTTGCCTTTAAAAATGCAAAACCTCATGGTTAGGAAAATAAAATTTATCTGCCACTTCATGCCCCTTTGGCACATATAATTATGGTCTCCTACTGCTCTGAGATAATTCACTACACCACTGTCATCTGTAAACTTACTAACTATGCTTCCGATGGTCACACCCAACTCCTTTCTCTAAATGATGAAGTCCCATGAACTCAATCCTGATTCTTGCAGCACACTGTTGGTCACAAGCCTCCAATCTGAAAAAAAAGCCCTCTTCCTTCAAGCCAATTTTGAATCCAATTGACTGGCTTCCTATGTATGCCATGTGACCTAACCACACTAATCTGTCGACCAACCAAAATGTTATGAAAACCTTGCTGAAGTCCATATCGTCTGCAAAACTGCATTAAACAACTTTCTTTGTCACCTCTTCACAAAACTCATTCAATGTAATGAGACATGAATTCACGTTGTAAACCATGTTGACCACCCCTGATCGGCACTTGCCTCTTCAAAGGCAAGTAAAACCACACCCTCAGGGAAACTCCAAAAACTTACCTATCACTGTCATCAGGCTCAGCGGTCTATAGTCCCCCGGTTTTTTGGGTTACTGCTTCCTTTTCTAGTCCCTGTATTATACTGCACACAACAAACGTTAAAAGCAAACAGGTTGGTGATATGGCCAATGGTAGAGGTCTCAGAATGGGTCAGGGTCAGATCTAGGAACAAATTCGTTTGGCGTCTTTAATCTCCAAAAGCAACACATTTATGATCTAAATCAATGTCATTCAAACTATGATGAAAACGTGAATGGCAGACTATTTGGATTATGAAAATATATAATCATATTTCTCTTTCTCAAAAACACATACATGCACACAGACAAACTGATTAAAAAATCTCTGCAAATTTAACTTCAAAGAACGTTGTCCAAATATTAGCTCATGACAAAAGGAAAAATTGAGAGATTGTCTAAAATGGTATTCTTCTTCTGAAGATATTCTGTTCACACAAGGTGCTCGCAAATGGGACTTAATCCTGAAACAGCGGAATATGGCTGAATTCCATTTGCTTTCGTCAGCAAAGAGATTACAATGAATTCTGGTCAGGAATCCAACACGAGGGCGGCGCGTTGACTCAGCCGTGAGCACTGCTGCTTCACAGCGCCAGGGACATGCATCAGGCGACTGTCGGTGTGCAATTTGTATATTCTCCCCTGATCTGCGTGAGTTTCTAATGGGTGCTCCGGTTAACTCCTGCAGTCCAAAGATGCATAGGTTAAGTGGATTTGTCATGTCCAATTGTCCAGAGCGTTCAGGGATTTCTGGATTAGGTGCTTTAAGGATAAAGATAGAACAGAGGAATTGGTCTCGGAGTTTTACTCTTCGGAAGGTTAGTGTAGACTTGTTGAACCGAAGGGCTTGTTTCCACATTGTAGAGACTCTGTAAAAAAAAACGTAAAGATGACTGAGGAGTTTTTTCTAGCTCTCACATTTTGCTGTGAAGAGGAACAAGGAAGCAGAGAGAGTAAAATAGGCCATCCCTTCTCGGGCAGATTACATTTTCTTCCTCTCTGCGTTCAAACACACAATAATGACATCTGCTCCCAAACTGGACTATGTGACATCTCCTTGTACACTATGACTCCGTCACATTCCCTGCTCTATGTAGGTGCATCGTTACTGCTGTCATACACAGCGCCATTTCATTAGCTTAAAATGGCCCCACTCGATTTGAAGATGTGTTTATTGGTGCCTGTGTGAATTAAAAATAACATGTTTAATATATTCAGAATACCCGAATTAAAATGATGCATTTCTTTTAGCAAAAACAGAAATTGCTGGAAAAGGTCAACAACTCTGACAGTATCCAGATGTCTTTTAAATGCCGTAATTTTACCAGCCTCCGCTGATAGCTCATTCCATTCACACACCACCCTCTGCATGAAAAAGTTGCCCCGTGAAGCCTCTTCCATATCCTTTTGGTCTTACTTTCAACCAATGCCCTCCTGCTTTGGACGTCCCGATCCTAGGAAAGAAAAAATATGCCTACTTACCTTATCTATGAACTTTCTCAATTTATGAACTTCCACTGCTGCGAAATGTGACTCCAATCAATACGAATGACTTTGCTTTCAGTCACCCTGGGCCTAAAATCTGAAATTCAACACTGACAACATTTACTTCTCCATCAGTTTTTTTTATGACATAGTATGAAACACTTCTGTGGAATGTGAAATGAGTACTTTCTGCCCGGAGATCGGGACACTGCCACTACTCGGCAATAGCCCCTAAAAATGCAATATTATTCTCTTATGTGTTTGTTCATCAGCCTGTTCTGACATGCTGTGAGACACCTCCACAACATGCAGCACCAGATCGTCTGGCCTTTAGCTGGTCAGAATACCACACCTTTTCAGTAATTCATACCAAATCCAGAGTTTTGGCACAGAGGCAAGGACATTACCCACGACACAAGATTTTAACCATGCCGAGAAATTGATCACCATTTACGTGCCAACATTCAGCTCAGCGTGGATTTATTAAACTCTGTTTAACATTACTGAACTAAACGAATTTGTTTTTAATTGTTAAGGAAATGTAAGGTATTTCTCTCAACGACCGTATGTTGAGCGCATGTGCTGTGCCACCGAGATAAAACACGACCATCTTTAATTTCTTGGCTATGATTTCAATCGTAAATCGCTATTTTCTGTAATTTAAATATTAAAGGAAAATCCTGCAGACACTATCTGCACAATCAAGGGTCTTGACGAGATATTTTTACTGATCACCAGACACGAAGAAAGACAATAATCTCTGGCCCCAAATCACGGATTCACTATTTCCAGCCGCTGGTGTGTGACTTCACTCTTCCCAAAACCACGAACCCTTACAAGGCAACTGATTACTGTCCAGCTTCTCCTCCCGACTGACTGTGCCTGCAATCTGTCCCTCCTCACCCAAGTACGCAAGACAAACCAGGCTGAGGACCTGTGTGAAAATCAAGGCTGGAGTGAGCAGGTTTCCTGAAATGAGCTGGGTACTTTTAATATTGAATGAAGAGAGTGAGTAGGCGGTATTATCACATACTGGGCTGAGGAGGGGCAGATGGAGATTCTTTTGGATTAATGCAAGTTATTGGATTTATCAAATCAAACAAGAGTTTGACTTGTACAATTAAAATTAGTGTATTTGGTAGTGTTGTACAGCAGAGACCTCGGCCGTCAGGTATAAGGCTTTAGAATTTGTACCACATAGAGATAGCATAGTGAAGAAGGCGTTTAGTACACTTCTCTTCATTGGTCAGCATTATAGTATCGGAATTGGGATGTCATGTTTAGGTTGTATAAGACATTGGTGAGGTTCTCTTCTGGAACACTGTCATGTTCTCGTCGCCCTGCCAGCACATTCCATATACAAACCACTCTCTGGTGCAAAAGTTCCCCGTTACGTCACATCGAAATTTTTGTCTTCTCACCTTAAACTTATGCCGTCTAGTTTTGGACTTCCCTACTCTTAGAAAAGACCTTGACTATTCAACTCTATATTAATAATTTTGATATTATTATGCTGAAGAGAATTCAGAAGAAATTAACCTGGATGTTGCTGGGAATGGAGGTATTGAGCTATAAGGATCGGCTGGATAGGCTAAAACTTTTTTTTCACTGGAGAGGATGAGATTCAGGGGTGAAATTACAGAGGCTTGTAAAATCACGAGGAGTACGGGAGAGTTGAAGAGCAGTTGTCATTTCTCTTGAGTGGTGGATTAAAGCCGGGGCATACGTTAAGATGAGAGTGCAAAGCTTCACAAAGGTCGTGAGAGGCAATTAGTTTCAACTGAAGATTCCTTGTGGAATGAACTTCCAAAGGAACTGTAGGAAGTAGGTACAGTTACAAAGATTGAAAGTCGTTTAGACCAGTGCATAGATAGGAAATCAGTCTGGATGTGGTGTGAGCACCTGGTCTCCCCATCTCCTTCTATAAATGAACCTCTGCGAATGTCTGCCCAGTGGCGTGGGAAGTCCAGCAGTGAGTGTCATTGCATTAGTTAAAGCACTGCAGAGACTGTCAGACCTGTTCCACACAGAGACACACATTTTCAGACAAAGGAATTGTAGGACAAGGCGTTCAGCCCTTCTGGCAATGGAAACTAAATGCAGAGAAAAGCTCAACTCGCTTCATAATCTAGTCAAATATGAGCACAGATTATTGAAGTTGTCAGGACAAGTGCAGAGAACAGTGAATATCGCAGAGTCGTTTCAGTATCTGAGCTGTTTACAAGAGGAGGTGTAGAATGGAGTGTCCATGCTCCCTTCCTCAGAGGTAGCAGAGACAATGTATTTTGAGCCCACCCTCCTGCCCACCCTCGTGGGATTCAGTTTCTACCAGCTCGATGCAGAAGAGAGATTATATCAGGGCCTTTTGTTTCTTAGTTTTACTGTGGAGAAACGTCACTGACAGAGTGTTTAAAGTGAGAATTGCGCTTCACTAAACATTGCTCCTTATTCGGTTGGTGGGAAGTGAATGTTTCAGAATCTCCACACGAGGCATACCGAACATATTTGGCTCGTACCAGGGTAAACGCGACATTGCAGCGGGAGGCCCTGATGCGGAGAACGGGCTGTCCAAAATCTGGCTTCACCCTGCCTGTCCTATTCCAGGAATTGTCTCCTGAAATGGGAGAAACAGACGGAGGGAGTGAAGGTGGGACTCGGTGGCCATGCTGTTCCTGCTGGTGGGGGAGATATTGTGAGGGGCCAGGAGGGTGTCAGTCCATAATGTTGTATCTGTGCAGTGTTATAAGTGTGGGGTATAGTAGAGGGGAGGCGGGGAGAGAGAGGGAGAGAGAGAAGGTGTTGCGTGCTGCAGTGAGAGTTGAGGAGCATGAGCCTTGTTCGGGGATCGATGCTGTAAAAGATATACAGTGAGTGTGAGGAAGCAGAGAGCAGATGGTGACCCTTATGCTGGCAGAGCTGGGAAAGTTATTAATGCTTGTCCTTTATTGCTGGACATTTCTTCAAACCACAGATACTTAACTGAGCTGAATGGTGAATTCAGACCACGCTTGGCGAGTCTGGCATTGTGGACACTTCCGCGAAAGGAATGGTTCCCCTCTATACGATCCCATGCACCAGAATCTCCGTGCCTCTGTCCACAAATCCGTACTATAATTGCCCATTATGTGCCTTGGTCGGGTTAAACTTTGCAGCGCAGCTCTGAACTGAGAAAGCTCAACCATGTGGCATCGGCCATTTAAAGTTGGCACCAGTGCCAGGGATCTGAGAATATACAGGGACATCCAGGCGATGGAGAGTACCTGCAGCCACAATTGGTGGGAGATTCCAAACAGGCCTTGTGGGCCGGGAGGGTGAGAGATGAATGAGAGGGGGCTGGAGCTGGAGCAATTGGTATAATGTGGGGGGAAGTGAATTGACAAAACTGGTGAAATCCACATTGACCCCTTGGAGTTGCGATGTTCCATGGCGGAAGATGATGCGGTATTCCTCCAGGCGGCGGGTTTGGCGATGGTGTAGTCCCAGGACCTGCATATCATTGGCGGCGTGTGGGGTTGAGGTAATGTGTACAACCACTGGGTGGTGGAATTGGTTCGTGCAGGTGTCTCAGACATCTTCACTGAAACGATCTGCAACTTGGTTTCCGGTGTCCATGCATTACAGGAGATCACATCGAGTGCAACAGATTGACTGGGTGATGTGTGTGGAGGTACAGGTAAATTTCTATCGGGTGTGGAAGATCCCTTTAGGTCCTTGGACGGAGGTGAGGCGAAAGCAGTGGGCTCAGGTTTTCGAATTCCTGCGGTGGCAATGGAAGGTGCAGGTCGTGTAGGGGGTGCTGATGGGGTGGCGTGGGGGGAGTCATGGAGGGAATGGTCTCTCTGGACCGCTGACGGGGAGGTAGTGAAATTCCTTTTCGTGGATTCTATTTGTTGGTGGTGGAAGTAGCGGATGAAGGTGCAAAGTATATGGAGGTTGGTGTGGAGCAAGATGTGGACCAGGGGGCTTTGGTTTTGCTTTTGTTGTTGCTGGAAGGGTGGGGATTGAAGGCAAAGTTGCGGGAGTGGAGGAGATGTGCTCGAGGCCATCGCGGGCCAAGTGGGATTAAACATTACAGTGTTAGAAGAAGAAAGCCATTTGCGCCTTTCTGAGGTGGAATTGGTTATCCTGGGAACAGATGCAGCACAGGTGTGGGAATTGGGTATAAAGGAGTGCGCTTCTGTATGAGGCAAGGTAGGAAGAAGTAGCTGTGGGAGTCGGTGTGTTTAGTAGTGGTTTCCGTGTTCAGTTCGTCGCCGGAAATGGAGACGGAGAAGACCACGAACGAGGAAGACGTTTCCGAAATTATTAAAGGAGATGAAGGTGTCAGGGATGCTCCAGGAAGAGGAGGGAGATGTCACACATGTTCCTGGAAGGGGAGGGAGGCGTCACAAATGGTCCAGGAAAGCGAGGGTCGAGTCTGAGATTGTCCAGGAAGAGAATGGAGGAGTACAAAATGTTCTGGAAAGGGAAAGGAGGTGTCTGAGATTGTCCGGGAAAGAGCAGGAGGTGTGTGAGATGGTCTGGGAAGCCTGGGGGGGGGGGGTAATATAATTAATGTGGTCCTGAAAGGGGAGGGGTGTATTGGAGATGTTCTAGGAAGGTGAAGGAGATATCTGGGTTGGTCGGGGAATGGTATGGAGGAGTCTAGCATGGTCCAGGAAGGGGAGGTTAGGTGTCTGCGATAATACAGGAGGTGAACGAGGTGTCCCAGATGGATCAGGAAGGGGATGGAGGTATGTGAAATGGTCCAAGAAGGGGTAGATATTTCTGAGGTAGCCTGCAAAGTGGAGGGATGTGCCTAACGTGGTCCTGGAAGTGAAGGGTGGTGCCACAGATGCCCCATGAATGGGAAAGAAGTGTCTGAGTTTGTCCAGCAAATGGGGGAAGCCGTCCAAGTTGCACCAGGAATTGAGCAAAGCTGTCAGGGATGGTCTGAGAAGGGGAGCGAGGAGTCTGAGATTGTATGGTAAGGGAAGACAGGTGTCTGCAATGGTCCAGGAAGTGAAGGAGACGCCTGAGATTGTTTGTGAATGGGAGGGAGGCAACGGCAATTGTTCAGAAGGCGGGGAAGGTTCCTGCGATGGCCTGGGAAGCGGAAGAAAGTATCCAACATGGTTCAGTAAGGGGAGAGATGTGTCCAAGATGGTCCAGAGGATGGTGCGAGTTGTTGGAGATGATCCAGGAAGGGGAGGGAGGTGTCCGAGATAGTCTTGGAAAGGGAGGCAAGTGTCTGAGTTGTTCTGAGAAGGTGAGGGAGTTGGTCACGATGGCCCAAGAAGAGGAGGGAGCTGCTGAGCTGACCTGGAAAGGTGACGGATGGGTCTAAGATTATCCGGCAAGGGGTCGGAGATGTCAGCGTTGGTCCAGAAAGTGGGGGAAATGTCCAAGATTGCCCAGAAAGGGGAGGGAGGTGCCCAAGATGGTCCAGGATGGGAAAGTAAATGGTTGAGATGCTCTTGGTAGGGAGGGTAGGTGTTTGAGATGGTCTGAGAAGGCGAGGAGGCATCTGAGGTGGTCTAGTAAGGTAAGGGATATGTCCAAGATGTTCCGGTATGGGAGGAGATTTCCAAGATAGTTCAGGGCGGGAAAGTAAGCGTCTGAGATCATCTGGGAAGGGGAGGGAGGTATCAGGCATGGTCTGAAAAGGGGAGGAGGTGCCAGTGTCAGTCCTGGAAAGGGAGGCAGGTGTCCTATATCGGCCTGGAAGGGGAGGGTGGTGTCTGAGATTGTCAAGCTAGGCGATGGAAGTAATTGATATTGTCCAGGAAGGGGAGGGAAATGTCCCTGATGGTCCAAGCGAGCCTGAGGTCGGAGTGGAATGTGTTGGTGACGTTGATGGTCTGTCAACCGCCTCAAGTGAGCATGGCATGTCGCCGATACAGACGTCGATGTGGTGGAGGAAAAGGTGATGAGTGGTGCTATTTGAACTGTAGAACATGTCTCGGAGCATTCTGTACCCAACATTCTATAAGCGATATTCTCTGGAGGATTTTGGACCTGACATTAGATAACTGGAACATTATGTTCCCAACATTTTATAACAGATATTCCCTGGAACATTCTGCATATGACATTCCATAGCTGACATTCACGGGAACATTCTGCACCCAGCATTCTGCAACTGAAATGACTTGGTGCTTTCTGTACCAGAGATTCGATAACGGACATTCCCTGGAACACTGGATTAGTGGTGCTGGAAAAGCACAGCAGTTCAGGCAGCATCCAACGAGCAGCGAAATACGGCGTAGCCAGGAGGACCAGTTCCACCATAGGACACACCAGATGGCCTCCTTCTTTAGAGACCGCAATTTCCCTTCCCACGTGGTTAAAGATGCCCTCCAACGCATCTCGTCCACATCCCGCACCTCCGCCCTCAGACCCCACCCCTCCAACCGTAACAAGGACAGAACGCCCCTGGTGCTCACCTTCCACCCTACAAACCTTCGCATCAACCAAATCATCCGCCGACATTTCCGCCACCTCCAAAAAGACCCCACCACCAGAGATATATTTCCCTCCCCACCCCTTTCCGCCTTCCGCAAAGACCGTTCCCTCCGTGACTACCTGGTCAGGTCCACACCCCCCTACGACCCATCCTCACATTCTGGCACATTCCCCTGCCACCGCAGGAACTGTAAAACCTGTGCCCACACCTCCTCCCTCACCTCCATCCAAGGCCCTAAAGGAGCCTTCCACATCCATCAAAGTTTCACCTGCACATCAACCAATATCATTTATTATATCCGTTGCTCCCGATGTGGTCTCCTCCACATTGGGGAGACTGGGCGCATCCTAGCAGAGCGCTTTAGGGAACATCTCTGAGACACCCGCACCAATCAACCAAACCGCCCCGTGGCCCAACATTTCAACTCCCCCTCCCAGTCTGCCGAGGACATGGAGGTCCTGGGCCTCCTTCACCGCCGCTCCCTCCCCACTAGACGCCTGGAGGAAGAACGCCTCATCTTCCGCCTCGGAACACATCAACCCCAGGGCATCAATGTGGACTTCAACAGCTTCCTCATTTCCCCTTCCCCTACCTCATCCTAGTTTCAAACTTCCAGCTCAGTTACTGTGTCCTTGACTTGTCCGATTTGCCTATCTTCTTTTCCACCTATCCATTCCACCCTCTCCTCCTTGACCTATCACCTTCATCTCCTCCCCCACTCACCCATTGTACTCTATGCTACTCTCTCCCCACCCCCACCCTCCTCTAGATTATCTCTCCATGCTTCAGGCTCACTGCCTTTATTCCTGATGAAGGGCTTTTGCCCGAAACGTTGATTTCGCTGCTCGTTGGATGCTGCCTGAACTGCTTTGCTCTTCCAGCACCACTAATCCAGTATTTGGTTTTCAGCATCTTCAGTCATTGTGTTTACCTTATTCCCTGGAACATCCTATCCCTGAAATAATTTGTGACCGGTTGGACGTCATTGAATTGATCAAAAGATAAGACCCAAGGGAAGTGATGTCGTTCCAGGGGCAAGGAGATACTGTTCCAAAGTCCCATCAGACAGTTAAACGTTTTATCTGCGTGTCCAATTCTTCGTGACACAGGATTAGCCACAATTTAGTCTAAAAGACAGAAATTTCCAACCTCGGGATTGTCTTCAAGGAACTGGGAGAGAATCCTTAAAGACAGCAACATTTTCACCCTCCGTGTTAGGAACTGGGGTGAAGTGACCAGTGTCTACTTTTGAGCGATGAAGTGTGTGGGAATGCTCTAGAATCCATCTGTTCTTATGGGTGTCTATCTGTGTGTTTGGGGAGGAAGAGTTTCTGGTAGTTTATGACACATTTTTGTCAGTAATACAGACCTTCGCATTTGCTATTCCATTTCCAATTATTTTAATAAATCTCTAAATGCTGTGATACATTTGCAAATGTCATTCTGTCCTCAATCAAACTGGTCATTTTCCCTCCAGGCTTATGTATCATATGTTTGTTTTACTTCTTTACAGTTAGCGTAGTGACGATCTGCGTCCTGACTTATAATGATTGTGGATTGTTTTTGTGTGCCAGACGTTACCTGTGGCTCATGGCTGAAGCAGATCTATTGGTAATTATCTTCGATCTGGCACTCAGATAAATTCCCATGATTTATTTGGAGCAGTTTTATTTCCCGATGGAGTTCCCCGTGTGTAATATCCATGCCATCCTGCTTCATGCAGCCACTGGCTATTATATCTGGATCACCGTCGCTTTCACCTTTGATCGATCTGTGGCCGTTTGTTGTCAGAAGCTGAAAAGCATATATTGCAGTGTGAAAACGGCGGCTGTGGTTCTGGGAGCAGTGACTGTGCTGAGATGTTTAAATAACATTTTTTGGTATTTTGTGTTCACAGATTGGTATCGGCTGGGAAACGCCCCCTGATTTTGTTATGCAACATGAGGTCTTGATTTCTTCGGTGTTTGGGTCATAATCGAGATCCTCCACAACATTCTAACCCCTTCTCTCCCATTTCTCCTGATTCTGCTGCTCAATGTTTCCATCGTCAGACACATTTTAGTGACCAGCAGAGCCCGCAGGAGACTCTGGGCTCACCGCAATGGGGACGCTCAGTCTTACACAGAAATGAAAAAAACAACAAAACAAGCCATCGTTTTACTGTTTGTGATCTCATCCAATTACATCCTGTTATGTTCAACATTAATTGTACATTCTATATCGTACCGGATGTGGTGGACTTTGGACACCCCTATGCTTCTCCATTACTTTGTGCAGTAATTGGGCTTCATGCTGCAGCTCCTCAGTTGCTGCACAAACACCGCAATTTATGCCGTGACTCAGACTAGATTCAGATAACAAATGAAGAATGTGCTGAAATAGCCCTTTGCCAAATTCATCAATCAATCAATCAATCCATCCAGCATTGACTTGTTTGAGATTAATGTTTCAGCGATGGAGCTGGCTGTCGATATGGTAACAGAACTGAGCGTAGCTCTGGTTTGTCCAACCTCAATCCGCAGCTGGTTACAGGACAACATTTCAATATTTCTCTCAACTTCGGGACCAGTGAGAAAAAGCAGGTTCGCACTGACGGTATCCATCACTTCAATTTGTAAACTACAAAGTGTTCATTAAAATGTGCAGCGGAGCAGAGTGAACGGCATTGTTGTCTGTTTTTTGTTGAAAGCTTTGAGCTGGAGAAAGACATACTCAGCCACAAGTCCTGGTCCTCAGGGAAGGGGATGGCACTAGGTCCTGAACTCCTGAGCAGAATGAGAATGACGGTAGGGGTGGGTGTGGTGGAGTATGCCTAACGGTTGGTGAGTGCGCCCCGAGTAAGTGTGACGGTTGTTGAATGTGACAGAAATATATGTGAGGCTGGCGGGGTGTGTTGGGGAGTAAGTGGATGGTGAAGGAATGTGACGGGAATGTGTGTGATGGTGGTGGAGTGTGCCCGGAAGAAAGTGTGTTGGTGGGGGACTGAGCGGGAGGGTGAGGGTGACGGGGGACTGTGTGGGCGATTAGCGTGACAGTGTGGGACCGTGCATGGGACTGTGTGATGATGGGAGAGTGCACGGGGTAGTGTGCATTACTGTGGGGCATTGCGCAGGGGAGTGAATGTGACTGTTGAGGAGTACGTGGGGTAGTGTGCTGGTGGGGGAGTGTGCGTTATAGTCAGTGTGATGGTGGCAGATTGTGAGGTCTGTGAGTGTAACGGTGGGTGATGGTGGGGTAGTGAGTGTGAAGGTGGGGCTGTGTGCGGGGCACTGAGCATGACGGTAGGGGAGAGTGCAGAGGAGCATGTGTGACTGTGCGGGTGTGTGTAGGGAGGTGAGTATGACAGTCGTGGAGCGTGTGGGCAAGTGAGGAAGATGGTGGTGAGGTGTGTGGGAGATTGAGTGTAACACTGGACGCATGTATGGGTCACTGATCATGATGGTGGAGGAGTGCTCAATGGGAGGATTGTAACAGTGGAGGATTGTGCAAGGCAGAGAGAATGACCATGGGGGAGAGTGCGGGGAGAGTTGGCATGACAGTGGCCAAGTGTGATGGGTAGTGAGCGTAATGGAAGGGAGTGTGCAGAGGAGCGAGCATGACTCTGGGAAAATGTGGGGCAGCGTGAGCATGAGGGTGGGTAGTGTGGGGTATGAGTGTGATGGTTGTCAAGTGTGTGAGGGAGTGAGCTTTAAGGTGGGCAAAATGCGGGGGAGTGAGAGTGATTATAGGGATATGTCGGTGTATTGAGAGTGACAGCAGTGGATTGTGTAGAGGGATGGCCAACCCATGGTGGAGCATATGGTGGAGCGAGAGTGATGGGGTGCAGGAGAGTTCGTGTTACAGTGGCTGTGTGTGCACCAGAGTGAACGTTAGGGGGGAAGAGTGTGGGGCAATGAGTGCAATGCTGGGGAAATGTTGGGGCATTGAGAGTGACTGTAGTGGATTTTGCGTTGGAGCGAGATAGACGTGGGCGTCTGTTCAGCGGAGTGGAATTGACGGTTGGGGAGCTCTGTGGAAGAGTGAACACGACAGTGGGGGTGTAAGTGCAGAAGGGAGGGTGATGTGCGAATGTAGAGTGAGTGGTGTTATGGCGGGGAAGTGTGTGGGAGAGCAAACATGATGGTAGAGGTGTGTGCAGTGGTGTCAGCAAGATGGTGGGACTTTCTGCAGCGCAGTGAGTGTGACAGTGGGAGAGTCTGCAGGGAAATGAGTGCGGCAATGGTATGGTGAGTGCGGGAAGTAAGCATGGTGGTGTGGGAGTGTGCGGGAGAGTGAGAGTGACAATGGGAAAGTGTGGTGGAATGAGCATGATGGTGGAATGTTGTGCGGTGGTGTGAGAATGATAGTTGGGGTGTGTGTGCAGGACAGTGAATGCAACACTGGGGTCTTGTGCGTGGAGTGAACGCGATGGTGGGAGTTGTACAGGAGTGTTTTTGTGACAGTGAGCGAGTGTGCAGGGAGTGAGTGTGGGAATTAGTTGTGTGTGGGTAAGTTGGTGTGACAGTGAGGGAGTGTGTGGGAGAATGAGTGCTACAGGTGAGGAGTGCGTGGGTGACTGAGAGTGACAGTGGGGTTGTGTAGGGGAATAGCATGATGATCAGAGACTGTGTGGCAGACTGCGCATGATAGTGGGAAATAGTGCAGCACAGTGAGTGTCAGGGTGGAAGTGCATGTGGGGAAGTGAGTGTGATAGTGGTCGTGTGTGAGAGGGAGTGAGTATTAGGTTGGGTGAGTATGCGGGGTAGTGAGAGTGATGGTGGGGACATGTCGGGGGAATTCAGATTGATTGTAGTGGATTATGTGGAGGAATGACCGTGACGTGGGGGAGTCTATGGGAGGAAGAGTGACTGTGGGGGAGTGTGCAGGCGAATGAGTGTGATGATGGGGGAGTGAGTGAGGCAGTGAATATGATTGTGCAGTTCATGTGCAGTGGAGAGAGCATGACTCTGGAAGATTGTGGGTGCAAAGTGAGTGTGACAGTGGGGTGGAGTTCAGGGGAGTGAACATGATGGTGGTGTTATTGTGCAGGTGGGGAAGTGTGCAGGGGTCTGATGGAGATGATTGAATATTTTGAAGGTGACTGAGTGTGACAGTGGGTAAGTACGTGGGGGAGAGTGCATGATGGTGTGTTGGTATGCGGGGACCGAGCTAAACAGTGGGGGATTATGCACATAAGTGAGCATCAGAGTGGAGGAGAGTGTGGGGGAGTGAAAGTGACATTGTGCGAGTGTGTGAGCAAGAGAGCGTGACAGTGGATGAGTGTGTAGTGGAATGCGTTCGATGGGGTGGGAGTGTGTGGGGGAGAGTGCGTGATGGTTACAGAGTCTGTGCGAGCGTGAGTACAAGAGGGTCTTTTGCAGGGGAGTGACTGTGCCGGTGGGGAAACCCGTGGGTGAGTGAGATTAAACGTCCAGAATGTGCAGGTGAGTGAACACGACGGTGGGTGGGTGCAGTTTGATAAACGTAGTAGATTTTGAGTCTGCAGAGAGTAGGTGTCAAAGTGGGGAAGTGTGCGAGCAGTGAGCTGGAAAGTGGGAGAGTGTGCACAGTTGTGAGAGTGGTGGTAGGGGACAGTGCGGGGAGTCAGTGCGATGGTGGATCTGAGTCTGGTGGAGTGAGTGTGACCGTGGGCGAGGGTGTGGAGTGATTGTGATCTTGAGGAGTGTGAGGTGGGGACAGTGTGACAGAGGGGATGTGTGTGTGGGATTGAGCATGATGGCGGTGGAGTGTGTGGTGCAAAGAAAACGATGGTGCGAGAGAATCCATGCAAGTGAGTGTTAGAGTGGGGCAGTGTGCGGGGGAGTGACTGTGACATTGGGTGAGTGTGCAGAGGATGACTTCAATGGTGGAGTTGTGTGAGGGGGAGTCAGCATGTCAGTGTTGAATATGTGGATGAGTGGGCATGACACATGCGATGTCTGTGGTCGCGTGAGTATGACAGTGGGAGAGTTTTGCAAGGGAACAGGTGTGATGGTGGGGAAGAGTGTGGGGGAGGGACAATGATGCTGGCGTGTATGCAGGAGTGTGAGCACGACGGTGCGGTGCGTGCATGGCAGTGTGCATGATGCTGGGTGAGAGTGTTGGGAATGAGTGTGATAGTGGGTGTGTTTGCGGGGAGTGAGCTGAATGGTGAGGGAGTGCGTGGTGGAGTGAGACTAATGGCAGAGCGTGAGGCATGGAGTTAGCATGACCGTGGAAGAGTATGCAGAGGGGTAACCGTGATGGTGAGGGCGTGTACAGGGAGTCACTGCGACGGCGGAAGGTATGTCTGGCGGAGTGAGTGTGATGTGGTGGTATGTGCGAGGGAATGAATGTGACAGTGGGGTGGTGGGTGTAGGAGTGGTCATGAGACTGGAGGAGTGTGCGGGGTAGTGAGTGTGTGTGGGAGTGAGCATGATGGCGTGGAAATGTGTGCGGCAGTGGGTGAAACAGTTTAATAGGTGTAAGGAAGTGATTGTGATGGTGGGGTGGGTGTGAGAGAGTGACTGTGATGGTGCGGGAGTTTTGTTGGGGTGTGCGTTTGACGGTGGCGTGAGTGCAGGGAGTGTAACGCTGGTGGAGTGTGATTGTGCGGTAGTACGTGCAACGATTGAGGTGTATGTTGGGCAGGGACCACGATGGTGGGGCAGTGAGTGGCAGAGTGTGTGGGGAGTGAGTTGGGATGTGGTTTGGGGCAGTGAGAATGATGATGATGCAGTGTTGAGGGGAGTGAGCGTGACAACGGAGGTGCGTGCGGACAAGTCCGTGTGACAGTAGGGTTGTGTGTTGGTGAGTGAGCATGACAATTAAGCAGTGTTGCTGGAGACGAAGCATCACGATGGGGGAGTGGGCACATCATTATATTGACATTGGTGAGTCTTCAAAAAGTGAGAGTGAGATAAGGGAAGCATACCGGGCAGTGAGATGACAGTGGCCTAGTGTGCTGGCCAGTGAGGATGAGATTAGGGAATGTAATAGAGAGTAAGCTTGGTAGTGAGGGATTGTGCAGGGGAATGAGTGTGATGATGGGACGTGTATTCATGAGAGTGAGAGTGATAGTGGCGGAGTGTCTGGTAGAGTGAGTGTGATGGTAGGTCAGTGTGTGGGGTTGTGGGTGTGTCTTTGGATAGGTGTGCAGGGGAGTGCATGTGATGATGGGTGAGTGTGCGAGAAAGTGAGCGTGGTCATGAGGGAGTGTGTGAGGAGATAGTGTGAGGGAGCATTAGTGTGCGGGAAATTGAGCACGATGGTGGACGAGTGTCTGGGGTGTGATCCTGACAGTAGGGCAGTGTGCAGGGCTGTGATCATGGCAGCAGAGAAGTGTACATGAGCGTGTGCGTAATGGTAGTCTTGTGCGGGGGTGTGTGTGTGACAGTGGGGGAGTGTGCGGCAGAGTGAGCATAGTGGTGGGGGAGTGTGCAGAGAAATGAGCGCGATGATGTCAGAGAAGTTAGTGTGTATTGGGAGGGAGTGTCACTGTGGGAGAGTGTGCAGCGGAATGGGCATGACAGCGGGGGAGTGAGTAGCCGCATGCGCATAAAGGTATGGGAGTGTGCAGCAGAGTGAGCAAGGTGGTGCGGGAGTGTGTGGTGGGGTAAGAGTGATGGTGTGGGAGTGTGCGGGAGAGTGAGAGTGATTATGTGGAAGTGTGCAGGATAGTGAGAATGACGGCTTGGGAGTGATGGGAGAGTGAGAGTGACAGTGCGGGATTGTGTGGGGAAGTGAGAGTGATGGCGGAGGTGTTTGTGGTAGAGTGATCGTGAGGGTGGTGAGTGTGCAGGGAAATGAGCATGATGGTGGTGGTTATTCGATGAAGTGAGCATGAATTTGGAGTGTGTGCAGGAGAGTGAGTATGACATAGGTGTGATGTACGGGGGATTGAGCACAATGGGGGGAAGAGTGCATGGGAGTGAGTATGAAAGTGGTTAGTGTGCGGGTAATGAGTGTGAAATTAGGGAATTGTCGGGGAGCAAATGCGATGGTGGGGGAGTATTTGTAGGAATGAGTGTGAGATTGGGTCAAAGGGAGTGTGTGGGGATGTGAGCTTTATGGTCAGGAGTGCGTGGAGTAGTGGGCATGATGGTGGGCGCCTCTGTGAGTAACTGTGACACTGGGGTAGTGTGCAGGTGAGTGCGAGTGACCGGTGGTGTGGTCTGCAGGGGAGTGAGTGTGATGATTGGAGTGTGGGTGGTGAAGTTAGCGTGATGATGGGAGAGTCTGGTTGAGTGAGCCTGAGGGTGTGTTAGTGTGCAGGAGATTGAGCAACATGGTGGAGGAGTGATGAGGGGACTGAGCGTGAAAGTGGTGTAGTGTTTGAAGGAGTGAGCATGATTGTGTGGAATTGACCGTGGGAGTGAGTGAGACAGTGGGGGATTGAGTGAGATAGTGCGAAAGATGGTGCGGTAGTCGACGAAGGAGGCAGAGTTTGGTGGAGGACTTTGTGGACAGTGTGCAGTGTTGTGAGTTTGATTGTGTGTGTGTGTGTGAGGAATTCACAATGACAGAAAGGGAAGAGTGAGCTTTATGATCAAGGTGTGTGCGGTTGAGTGAATCTTACGATGATGGAATGAGCATGAAAGCATGAGTATGGGTGGCATGGTGGCACAGTGGTTAGCACTGCTGCCTCACAGCGCCAGAGACCCGGGTTCAACTCCCGCCTCAGGCGACGGACTGTGTGGAGTTTGCACGTTCTGCCGTGTCTGCGTGGGTTTCCTCCGGGTGCTCCCGTTTCCTCCCACAGTCCAAAGATGTGCAGGCCAGGTGAATTGGCCATGCTAAAATGCCCGTCGTGTTAGGTAAGAGGTAAATGTAGGGGTCTGAGTGGGTTGCCCTTCGGCGGGGCGCTGTGGACGTGTTGGGCCGAAGGGCCTGTTTACAAACTGTAAGCAATCTAATCTAATCTAAAGTGCGCGAGTTGTGGCGGAGTGAATGTAATAGTGTAGGAGTGTGCGGCAGAGAGTTCATTATGGGAGAATTGTGTGTGCCGTGGGAGTGTGATGATCAGCAACGGTGTGAGCAAGTAAGCTTTGGTTAGGTGAGTGTGCAAGGTGTGAGAGTAATGCAGGGGACTATCAGGGGAATTGAGAGTGACAGTATTGGAATGTGTCGTGGTGCGACAGTGACATGGATGAGTGTTTGGGGAGTGAGTATGACGGTGGGGGACTGTACAGAGGAAGGGAAGTTCGGTGAAAGACATAGTGGGGGAGTGAGCATGACATTGCAGGTTGTGCAGAGGAGTGACCATGACAGTGGGAGTGGACAAGGAGAAAGCTTGATGATGAGGTGTGCACGAGAGAGTCGGCGTAATGGTGGAGGAGTGGACAAGGAAGTGTGTGTGACAGTGGGGGTGACTAAGAGGGAGAAAGCAGAACAGTGGGCGTGTGTACCGGGGAGCGAGCGTGATGGTAGGTGAGAGTGCAGGGAGTGAGGGTGATGATGGAGTGCGGTTGATAGACTGAGTGTGATGGTGCCAAAGGGTGTGTGTCAGTGATCGTGATTGTGGGGAACTGAGCGTGGGAGTAAGGTTGACGGTGGGGAATGGTTTGGGGGGAGAGTGACAGTGCAGGACTGTGTGGGGGGTGAGCATGAAGTTGGGAGACTGTGTGCGAGTGTGAATTTGAAGGTGGGCAATTGTACAGGGGAGTGATTATATTGGCAGGGAAACCTTTGGAAAGTAAGTGAAACAGTGGCGAAATGAGTAGGGCAGTGAGTGTGGGGAGTAAGTGTGATAGTGGGAGATTGTGCAGGGTAATGAGCGTGACAGTGACAGAGTGTAAATTATAGTAACCGTGAATCGTGAGAGTGAAAAGGGGAGTGAACTTGACAGTGGCGTAGAGTGCGGTGGAGTGAGGGTGACAGTGGGTGCGTGAGCGGGGCTGTAAGTGTGATAGTGGGGGAGTGTGTTGGAGAGTGAGCATCACAGTGGGGGATTGTGAGGGAGAGTGAGTTTTATGGTTGATGAGTGAGCGCAGAAGTGAAAGTTAACGTGAAGGAGTGTGCAGGGCATGAGCGTGATGGTGGGTGTGTGCAGGGTAGTAAGTATGACAGTGGGGGAGTGTTTGAGGCTTATTGTGAGACCATGGGGGACTATGAGGGGGAGTGAGAGTGACAGTGCAAGAGTGTACAGTGGTGGAAGGGTGCCAGTGAAGGAGTGTGTGGTGATGTGAGCGTGAAAATTATGGTTTGTGCGCTGGTGTGAGCATGATGGTGGGTGGTGTGTACAGGGAATGAAGAGTTAAGGCAGACGACCTGTGTGAGGAGTGAGCATGATGGTGGGGCGTTGTATGGAGGAGTTTCCATGATGGTGGGGGCGTGTGCAGGAGAATGAGTATGAGAATGGGGGAGTGTGCAGGGCAGTGATTGTGACTTTGGAATGGATGTGCTTGGTGTAGTGAGGCCCACGGTGGGGTAATGTGCAGTGGATTGAACTTGACTGTGGGAGATTAAGCATGATGGTGGGAAAGTTTGCGCAGCAGTGAGTGTGGCAGTGGCAGTGTTTGTGGGGCGGTTAATATGATTGTGGGGAGTGTGCATGAGTTTGAGAATGACAGTGGATCATTGTGCAGAGGCGTGAGACTGAGGTTGTTGTTCGCCTGTTGGGCGAGTGAGGATGACAGTGGGGGAGAGTGTGTGGGTGTGAGTGATGAAGGTGTCGTTGTGTGCGGGAGTGAAGGTGATGTTGGAGGAATGTGCTGCGATTGAGAGTGATGGTGTGGGAATGTGCAGGAAAAGTGAGTGTGTTGCAGGGGGCAGTGTGGGTGAGTGAGTGCGATCGTGGTGGATTATGTGGGGAGGAAGAGAGATTGTGGGGGAGTTTGTGGGGAAGTGAGCATGATACTGGAGTAGTGTGTGGAGGTGTGAGCATGCCATGGGGGAGTGTGAGGGGGACTGAGTGTCACGGTGGGTGAGTGTGCCAAGTGGGAACGTTGGAGGAGGAGTGTGTGGAGGAGTGAACTTGATGTTCTGGTGTATTTGAAAGAGTGAGTATGATGATGGGGGAATGTGTGAGGGGTGAGAGTGACAGTGGTTGAGTGTGTGGGAGAAGTGATTGCGTGGCGGGGAGCGTGTGGGGGAGTGATCATGACGATGGGGGAGAGTGTGGGTGATTCAGGGTGATGGTGAAGGAATTACTTCCGGCAGTGAGATCGATGGTGAGGGAGTTTGCGGGCTGGTGAGCATGATGCGAGGAGCGTGCGTGGGAGTCTGAGTGCGCCTAGGATTCTCTGGGAGGGAAGGGAGGAGATTGCAGAGCCATTGGCCTTGATTTTTTATGTCCTCTTTGTCGACAGGAACAGTGCTAGAAGACTGGAGGATAGCAAATGTGGTTCCCTTGCTCAAGAAGGAGAGTAGGGATAACTCTAGTAACTATCGGCCAGTGAGTCTTACTTCTGTTGTGGGCAAAGTCATAGAGAGAAATGTAAGGGATAGGTTTTATGAACATCTGGATAGGAATAATGTGATTAAGGATAGTCAGCATGGTCTTGTGAAGGGAAGGTCGTGCCTCACAAACCTTATTGAATTCTTTGAGAAGATGACTAAGGAGGTGGATGAGGGGAACGTGGTAGATGTGGTGCATATGAATTTTAGGAAGGCGTTTGTTAAGTTTCCCCATGGTAGGCTACCACAAAAAATTACGGAGGTATGGCGTTGAGGGTAAGTTGGAGGTTTGGATTAGGAATTGGCTGGCTGGAAGAAGACAGAGGGTAGTAGTTGATGGTAAAGGTTCATCTTGGAGTGTAGTTACTAGCGGTATTCCGCAAGGATCTGTTTTGGGACCATTGCAGTTTGTCATTTTTATAAATGAGCTGGAGGAGGGGCTAGAAGGTTGAGTGAGTAAGTTTGCAGATGATACGAAAGTCCGTGGAGTTGTTGACAGTGAGGAAGGATGTGTCACGTTACAGCAGGATATAGCTAAGTTGCAGAGGTGGGCAGAAAGGAGGCAAATGGAGTTCAATGTAGCTCAGTGTGAGGTGATTCACTTTGGTAAGAGTAACAAAAAGATGGCGTACTGGGCTAATGGTCGGATACTTAGTAGTGTGGATGAGCAGATAGATCTTGGTGTCCATGCACACAGATCTCTGAAAGTTGCCGCCCAGGTAAATAGTGTGGTGAAGACGACATATGGTGTACTGGCATTTATTGGTGGAGGAATTGAGTTCCGGAGTTCTGTGGTCATGTTGCAGGTGAATAAGACTCTGGTGCGGCTGCATCTGGAGTATTGTGTGCAGTTTTGGTCGACATACTATAGGAAGGATGTGGAGGCACTGGAACGGGTGCAGAGGAGGTGTACCAGGATGTTGCCTGGTATGGTAGGAAGATTGTATGAGGAAAGGTTGAGGCACTTGGGGCTGTTCTCATTGGAGAAAAGAAGGTTTAGGGGCGACTTGATAGAGGTGTACAAGATGATTCGGGCTTTAGATAGGGTTGACCATGAGAACCTTTTTTCCATGTATGGAGTCAGCTATTACTAGGGGGCATAGCTTAAATTAAGGGGTGGTAGGTATAGGACACATGTTCAGGGTAGATTCTTTACTCAGCGAGTCCTGAGTTCAAGGAATTCCCTGCCAGTAGCAGTGGTGGACTCTCCCTCTTTATAGGCATTTAAACGTGCATTGGATAGGCATATGGAGGATAGTGGGCTAGTGTAGGTCAGGTGGGCTTGGAACGGCGCAACATCGAGGGCCAAAGGGTGTGTACTGTGCTGTATTCTTCTATGTTCTATGGGCCACTGGGGCAATCTGGGCGGAAGTGAGTGGTGATGCTGGGGGAGAGAGAGGAGTCGTGAAAGTTGGTGGGGGTTGCGTGGGGGAATGAACATGACATTGGAGAAGTGTGCAGGAGATTACGATTTGGAGGGAAGGTGTACAGGGGAGTGAGCTTGATGGTGTAGTTGTGCGAGTGCGTGCGTTTTTTTGGTGTACGACAGTGCAGGGAGTGAGTGCAACGGTGAGATTGGTGATTTGTGAGTAAACGTCACGGTTGGACAGTGTCCAGGGAGTGAAATTGACGATAGGGTTGGTGTGTGGTGAATGAATGAGATAGTGGTGGGGTGTGTAGGGAGTGAGAGCGACCGTGGTTCAGTGTGTGGGGCAAGAGATTGTGACGGTCGGAGAGTGTGCGGGGGAGTGAGAATTGGTGGGGGTGTGCATGTGGGAGTGAGCTTGATGGTGTGGTGTAAGTGATGGAGTGTATGTTATGTTGGGGAGTGTTTGTGGAGTGAGCATGTTGGTGGGATTGGCGAGTGTGGGAGTGTACGCGACGGTATGTAAGAGACTGGGGGAGTAATCTCATAAGTGTTATTGTGTAGGGAGTGAGTCTGTTGTTGCTGAGATTGCAGGGAATGAGCGTGACATTGGTTGAGTGTGCATTGCAAGTAATTGTGTCGTGGGGATTGTGTGGAGGAATGAGCATTGCAGTATGGGAGATTGTGGGGACTGAGGGTGAGGGTCATGGAGTGTGTGGAGGGAGTGAGAGTGACGTTGGGATAGTGTGCGGGGGAGTGAACATGATGGTGGGGGAGTGTGTGGATGAGTGACCACGATGGTGGGTGAGAGTATGGGGGAGTGAGAGTGACATTGAAGAAGTTTGTGAGGGAGTTATCGTGAGATTGGGGTAAGTGAGAGTAGTTGGTGGTGTGCGCAGGGAAGATACCTTCATGGTGTTGTATGTGCGAAGGCGTGAGTGTGGTGATGGGAGAGTGCAGAGAATGAGCATGACAGTGTGGTTGGTCAGCAGGGGAGTGAATAAGATGGCTGGGGAGTGTATGCAGGAGTAAATGTAATGATATGTTGCTGCGTGGGGGAGTGAGTGTGTTGGAGGGAGAGTGTGCTGTGAGTTGGAGTGACAGTGGTTGAGTGAGCAGGGCAAGTGTCTGTATCACGGGGGAGCATCTGTCCAAGAGAGCGTGACTTTGGGGGTCAGATTGGGTGACTGAGGCTGATGGTGTGGGAGTGTGCAGGGGAGTGATCTGGACAGTGCAGGAGTCTGTTGAAGAGTGAGCGTGGCGCTGGTCAGTGCGTGGGGGAGTGAGAATGGTGGTGGGGAGTTGCAGTGAAGGGAGCGTGGTGATGGGGCAGTGTGCGGCAGAGTTAATGTGATGCTGGGTTATTGTGCACGGGGTGTGAGAGTGATGGTGGTTGAGTGTGCAGAACAAGAGGATGTGTCACGTGGGAGTGTTTGGGGAGAGGGCGTGACAGTGTGGAAGTGTGTACGAGAGTGAGCGTGATGGTGGGTGAGCATGTGGGAGAGTGAGTAGGATGATGTGTGAGTGTGCGGGGGAGAGAGAGTGTGAAGGTGGGCGGGTTTGCGAGGGAGTGAGTGTAACACTGGGGAGTGTGTGGGGAGTGAATGTTAGTGAGGAGTAATCGGGGAATTGATGTGATGTGTGTGAGGGAGTGAGTGCGATAGTGTGGGGTGTATTTGGGGAGTGAGTGTGACTTTAGTTGAGTGTGCAGGGCGTGTGACTGCGTGGCAGGAGGAGTGTGTGTCTGAGTGAGCGTGACGGTGGGGACAGTGTCGGTGACTGATAGTAATGGTGGGGATTGACGAGGGTGTGTGGGAGTGACGGTGGAGGAGTTTGCTCAGTAATGAGTGTGCAACTGGGAGACTGTGTATGGAGGTTCAAGCATGCCAGCGGGGGAGGCTGTGGGAGCGTGAGCATGGCATTGGGGAGTGGACAGGGGAGTGAAATCTGCTGGGGGAGTGTGTGGGACATTGAGCGTAATTGTGTGGGAGTGTGCAGGTGAGTGAGAGTGATGGTGGGGGTGTGCTGCGGTCAGTGACCATGATGGTGGCAGAGTTTGTGTGGGAGTGTGCATGACAGTGGTGGAATGTGTGAGGGACTGACATTGACAGTGGTGGCCTTTGTGGCGGCGGAAGCAAGACGTAAGCCGAGTGTGTGAGGGACTGAGCATGCAGTGGAGTGTGCATGATGGTGCGGGTATGTGTGATGGATTTAGCATGACAGTGGAGGGGTTTGTGCAAGAGTGAGTGTGAGGTTGGAGTGGTGTTCAATCGATTAAGTGTGATGGTGTGGAATGTGTGGGGGAGTGAGCGTGACAGCAGGGGAGTATGTGTGGGCATAAGACTGACAGAGGGAGACTGTGATGGGAGTGTGGGGGAATTGTCAAGGGACTGAAATTCACGATCGTTCACAGTGTGGAGGAGTGAGTATGACAGTGGGGGACTGAGCAGCAGAGTGAGAGTGATTGTGGGTGATTGCGCTGCTAGAGCGAGTGACGATGGATGAGTGTGTTGGGTGCGTAAGTGCGTCACAGGGCAGTGTGTGGTGAACTCAGAGTGATAGTGGGGGAGTGTCCATGTTGTGAGCTTAAATGTGAAGGAGTTCGTGGGAGGGTGACAGTGACGGTTAGTTAGTGTAAGGGGCCATGAGTGTGAAGTGGGGAGTTTTATGTGGGAGTGATAGTGACAGTGGGGTTGTTAGTCGGGTCGGGAACGTGATGGTGGGGGATTGTGCGGGGGTTGAGAGTTGGTGGGGGAATTTGTTGGGTTGTGAGCATGATGCTGCGGTATAGTGTTGTGGAGTGATAGTGGGTGAGAAAGTATGTGGGAGAAGGAGTTTTCAGATGGGATGTATGGGAGGGACTGACTGTCATGGCGAGGTACTGAGTGTGATGATGGGGACCACATTGGGCATTTCGTGTGACAGTGATGTGTTGTGTGAGTGAGTGAACAGGAGGGTAGTGGACAGTGTGAGTTTCTGAGATAGAGGGGTGTTCGCAGGTCAGTAAGTGTGATTGTGTGTGTGAGTATGGGGACTCAGTGCAACAGTGGGGTCTTGTGCAGGAAATGAACGTGATGGTTGCTGAATGTGTGGTGGAATGATTTTGAGGAGAGGTCGTGAGTATGAGAGTAGGTGAGTATGCAGAGGAGTGAGAGTGATGTTGGTGGAGTGTGCGGCACAGTAAGCATTAGGTTGGGTGTGTGTGTGGTGGAGTCACTGTGGTTCTGGGCGAATGTGTGAGGGAGTGAGTATTGGGGGCTTTGTGTTGGGGAATAAGCCTGATGGTGTTGGAGTGAGCGTGACAGTGGTGGATTGTCTGGAGGAGAGAGTGTGACAGTAGGGGTGTGTACGTGGGTGCAAGAGCTTTGGTGGGGATCGTGCTTGGGAGTGAGTGTGATGAAGGGATACTCTGTATGGGAGTGAGCATGATAGTGGGGCAGTGTTCAGGGGAGTGAGCATGATGGTTGTGTATTATGCAGGGGAATGTAAGTGAGGATGTGGGACAGTGTGGCGGAGTGAGTGTGTCAGTGGGGGAGAGTGGAAGGCTTGAGTTTGATTTTGGAATGATGCACAGGCGAGCGAGCATGATGGAAGGGGAGTGCGGGGGAGTGAGTGTTGCAGTTTAACAGTTTACGGAAAGTGAGAGTGATGGTGGAGGAGTAATCGGTCGAGTGAGAGTCACCGTTGGGTACTGGGTGTAGAAGTAAACGCGATTGTAGGAGAGAGGCGGGAATGTGCATTATGGAAGGTTAGTGTGCGGGGAAATGAATGTGATGGTGGGAAAACGAGTAGGTGACTAAGCATTACGCTTGTGTGTGCAGAGCAGTGTGTGTGACGGTATGCACTGTGCATTGCAGTTCGTATGATGCTGGGAGAGTGTGCGACAGAGTGAGCGTTATGGTGGGTAATTGAGAGGGCGAGGGAGTGTGGCAGTGTGGCACATGCAGGGGAGTAAGCTTGATCGTGGGAGAATATGCGTGGGTGTGAACATGACGAAGGTGGACGGTGTGGGGATTGAGAATGATGGTGGGACAGTGTGCTGGGGAATGAGAATGACTGGTGGAGTGTGCGGATGAGTGACAATGACGGTGATGGACTGTGCTGGGGGAGAGAAAGTGACAGAGGGGGTGTGCGCATAGGAGTGAGAGTGGCAATGGGTTCGGTGTGTGGGGGCGTGATTGAGACGGTGTGGACATTGTGGGCAGTGAGTGTGAAGGTGTGTTGATGTTTGGGCCATTGAGTGTCAGAGTGGGAGAGTGTGTGCACGTGTGAGAGAGACAAAAGTGTCAGTGAGTGCATGAGTGAGCATGATGGTTTTGTTGGTGAGTGGGGTTGTGAGCATGACAGTGGTGGATTACGTGTGGCAGTGTGTGTGATGGTCAAGGAGTTGATGGAGATGTGAGTGTGATGGTGGGGGGACGTGTGGCGTGTGAGCATGCCAGTGGGACCGAATATGGGGTATGAACATGACATGGGGCAGTGGGCAGGGGTGTGAGTGTGACAGTAGGCTGTGTGCAGGCCAGTGAGTGTGGCATTGGGAATAATGCTGGGCTGTTGGGGTGATGTTGGGGCTGTGTGGGCGGGTGTGCATGTGACTGTGGGCGTGTATGGAGGGGAGTGAGGGTGTGGGTGGTGGTGAATGCAGTAGATGGAGTGTGGCGGTGTGGGAGTCAGCGTGACAGCGGTGGACAGTAACAGTGGAAGAGTGCGCTGCTGAGTGAGAGTGACATTGAGGGAGTGCGTTGAGAGTGTAATTGATGACAGAGATGTGCTTGGAGGAGTGAGCATTGTGGAGTGATTCGTGTGTGGGGGAGTGAGTGTGATGGTGGCAGAGTGTATGTGGGATTGAGCGTGAAACTGGGTTTGGTGTCACAGGAATAGAGCGGGACAGAGGGCGAGTGTGTAGGGGAGTGTAAGTGATGGAGAGTATGTGCGGCAGGAGTGATAGTAATGGTGGGATTAGTGTGTGTCAGTGAATGTGACGGTGAGGGATTATGTTTGCAGTGTGTATGACGGTCGGGGAGTTTCTGTGGTTGTGAGCGTTGCGGTGGGGGAGCGTTTGTGGGTGTGAGTGTGCCAGTGGGACAGTATGTGGGGGAATGAACGTGACATGGGGCAGTGTGCAGGGGTGTGAGCTCGACAGTGGGGTGTGTGCAGGTCAATCGGTGTGACAGTGGGGAGAGTGCAGGTCTATTGGTGGGATGATGGGTGTGTGATCCACGTGACTGTGGACGAGTGTGCAGGGGAGTGAGCATGACGGTGGGGGTGATTGTGATGAAGTGAGCGTGACAGTTGGGGAGTATGCATGGGAGCAATTGTGATGGTGGGGGATTGCGTATGGTTTGAGAATGACGGTGGGAGAGTGTTCTGGGGAGTGAGAGTGACGTTTGGGGAGTGTATTTGATAGTGTGAGTGTGCATGGAGGATGGGGAGTGATGGTGTGATTGATGTGTGTGTGGGAGTGAGCATGAAGATGGGGTAGTGTGTGTTGGAGTGAGCATGAGAGCTAGTGTTGGTGTGTCGGGGAGTCAGCGTGACAGTGGACATGTGTATGGGGGAGTGCAATTTATAACGGGCATATGCACGGAGGGGTGATAGTGATGGTAGGATTGATGTGCGTGGGAATGAGCGTGACATGGTGGTAGTGTGTGATCTTACGAGAGCAATGAAAGGATTGGTACGTGGGGTGTGACTGTGATGATGGAGTAGTATGAGTGGATTGAGCATAATGGTGGAAGAGTGCGTGGGGGTGTGAGAAAGGTATTAGAATAGTGTTCTTGGCAGTGAGCGTGACGGTGGGAGAGTGTGCGCTGTGTGAGAATGATTTTGGGAGAGTGTGCTGGGAAGTGAAAATGATGGCAAGGGACTGTGAGGAGGAGTGAGAGTGGCGATGTGTTACATGTGTGGGGAAGTGAGCGTGATGGTGAAGGAGTGCGTGTGGGAGTGTGCGTGACGGTGGGGTTGGTGTGTGGGGTTTTGAGTGTTACGATGGCGGACTGAGCAGGGAGACAGGGTAACCGTGGGGAAGATTTCGAGGTTGAGTGTGATCGTGGGAGAGTGTGGTGGGTTTGTGCCTACCAGTGGGTGAATCTGTGTGTACGTGAGCGTGACGATGTGTTAGTGAGATTTGCTGGGAAAAAGTGTTGGGGAGTGACCATGAAGTTGGAGAAGTGTGCGGAGGAGTGAGCTTGATCGTGGGTGTGTGCGAGGGCGTTAATGCGATGTTGGGCGAGAGTCTGGTGTGATGCTGGGGAATTGTGGAGGCGATTTAGTGTGACAGTGAAGTGTTGTTTTGGTGAGTGAGCTTGCTGGTAGGGAGGGTGTCACAGTTTACGAGATGGTGGATTAATGCATGTGAAGTCAGTGTGACAGTACTGGAGAGTGCGAGGAGTAAGCGTGACGGTGGTGTAGCGTGCAGTGGAGTGATGCTGGTGGTGGTGTAGTGAGCACGAGAGTAAGGCAGTGTATGGGCGAGTGACTGCGATGCTGCGGGAGTGTGTGGGGAATTATCGTGACAGTGGTGTGTTGAAAGGATTAGTGAGCATGACAGTGGGGAGAGTGTGGGAGTATGTGAGACAGTGGGGTAGAGCATGGGGAACTGAGAGTTACGGTGAGGGAGAGTGAGGTGAGTTGGCATGACTATGGGGTAGAGTGCAGTGGAGTGACCTGATTGTGGGTAGTGAGCATGAGAAAGTGTGGGAGGGAGTGAGCATGATGGTAGGGGAGTATGTGCAAAGTGAGCATTACGGTGGAGGTGTGTGGGGGGAGTCGGTGTGATTGGGTAGAGTGTGTGAAGGAGTGCGCATTAGAGTGTAGGAGGCTTCGGGAGCTTGAGCCTGGTGTTGGGAGAGTGAGTGTGGCAGTGGGGACGTATCTGAATGAGAGTGTGAAGATGGTGAATTGTACGGGGAGCGAGAGTGACAGTGGTGGAGTGTGCGGGGGGTTGAGAATGACTGTGGTGGACAGTGTAGGGGAGTGAGCATAATGGTGAAGGGAACTGTATGCGTGTGTGTGTGTTTGTCGGTGTGGGAGTGGGTAGGGGAGTGAGGGTGACTGTGGAGGAATATGCAGGGCAGTGGGTGTGACTTTGGAGTGGTGTGCTGTGGAGTGAGCATGAAGGTGGGGAAGTGTGCGTTGGAGTGCGTAAACGGTAGGGGTGTGAGTGGGGTAAGTGTGACAGAAGAGAAGTGTACTCGAGGGTGAGAATGATGGCGCAGAACGATTGGCAGAGTGAGCGTGACAGTGAGGTAGTGGATGCAGGAATGAGCGTGACGGAATGGCAGTGAGTAGGGGAGTGAGGATGATGTTGAGGGAGAGTGTGGCGCGGTGAATGCGATGATCGGGTAATGAGTGAGTAGTGAGCATGACAGTGGGGTGTGTATAGGAGTGTCAGCGTGTTAGTGCGGTGTGCGCAGGGCAGTGAGTGTAACGGTGTGGTAATGAGTGGGGGAGGGAACGTGACAGTGGGGGGTGTGCAGGTGAGTGAACATGATGGTGTGGGAGTGTGCACGGCAGTGCATCTGGTGGTGGGGGAATGTGGTGGTGGGGGAATGTGCAGTGGAGGGAGTGTTACAGTGGTGTGTATGCAGGGCAGAGACTCTGACGGTGGGAAGTGTTTGGGGATATTAGTTTGATGGTCCAGAATGTACAGGTGTGTGCACGTGACTGTGGACGAGTGTGCAGTGGAGTGAGAGTGATGATCGGGCTGGTGGGTAGGAAAGTCAGCCTGACTGTGAGGCAGTGTGGGGGGCAGTGAGCTTTGTGGGGGATTGTGTGGTGGAGTAAGCCTGTTTTTGTAGGGGGTGTGCATGACGGTAGGAGATTATGTGGTGCAGAGACATTGATGGTAGTGTTGGGGTGTGGGCGGGTGAGTGTGACAGTTGGTAAATGTGCACGGGAGTGAACATGATGGTGGAAGATTTTGTGGGATTGAGCTTGACGTTTGTGAATTGTGCAGGGGAGTATGTGGGATGATGGGGATCATGCAGCGAAATGACCGGAATGGTGGGGAAAATGTGTGTGGGGTTTACCGTTACAGTGGGTGAGTGTCCAGTAGGGGAGTTTGTGGTCGTCTTTCAGGGTGACTGTGATGGGTCAGTGTTACGGTGATAGAGTGTGAATGGGAGGACGTAGGGTGATGGAGAGAGTAGGAGGGGCAGCATGATGGTGAAGGGCGAAGTATGAGGGTGACAAGGTGATGGTGACGGTTACGAGGTGAGTTGGAAGTGGTCATGGTGACAGTGATCGAGTGAGAGTGATGTGTGAGGATGATGGTGATGGAGAGAGTGTGAGGGCCTCAGAATGACAGTGACGTAGTGAGTGAGAGGGGTCAGGGTGACGGTGACAGAGTGAGTGTGAAGGCGCTGGTGTGACAGTGATAGAATGATCGTAGGGCGTCATTTGTGACAGTGATAGTGAAAGTGATGGGGAAGGATGATGGTGACGGAAAGAGTGTGAGTGTGTCAGGGTGAAGGAGTGAGTGTGAGGGAATCAGTGTGACTTTGACGGGTTCAGTGTGATGGTGACTAAGTGTGTGACGGGTCAGGCTGACAGTGATGGAGCGAGTGAGAGGACGTCAAGGTAACGCTGAAAGAGAGCGTGATGAGATCAGAGTGACAATGACGCAGCCGGCGTAATGATTTCCCCTGCACCATTACGTCAAACAGGGTAGCAGCTAACTGAACCTTAACTCCTTCATCTTTGTCTGTAGGTTGTGCTTCATGCTTTGACTTATGAAAGTGGGATCTGGTTACTGGACAGTCGGGAAAATACAAGGATATTTCTGTTTTATTTCCTCAGTTTCTTGGGCTTCCTTGGGCTTCTCCACAACAAGGGTGTCGCTCCCAACATGGACCCTGCTAAATCATTGCTGAGAACAAATAGGATTCCTAGAATTGACACTCTGTCAGTCACTCCCACGGTTACTTCCACAGATTTGAGTAAGCACTCCAACCTAATCTTATGTACAGAAAAGCTAAATTTCTTTCCATCTATCCCACAAATTACGACATTCTTTGGTAACAGCTCAGAAAGACTGCAAATTTGCTGAGTTTTTTACTATTAGAAAGTGGTTAGATCCTGGATCTCTCAAAATCATAACTTCTTCTCCTTCTCCCCCTGTAGTTTTTGAGTAAATTTTACTCACAGAGGTGAATTCTTCATCGAGATCAGGTATGAACTCCGTTCCCAGCCTCTGCCTAAGCTGTGCACTGTCGTGCAGCTCCTTAGCTCTTGTTGGAATTTCCTTTCATACATCTACTAATGCCACCAGCTTAGTTTCTTTTACAACATCTTCTCCCATAATGCCTTTCTTAACAAACTGCACTGTGACCTTATTTATCCCACCTTATGTCAGTGATACAACTTTTCCCAGTGCCTTTTTAAAACCACCAGCACTATAATTTTCTGTGTCCCACTCTATTACAGTGAAAGCACCTGAGGCCTTACACCTCCATTACATCCTCTTGGGCATCGTCTTTAACCTGTGGTAAACTCTTATTCTCTACTGTTTCTTTCATAGTGTAGCATCTCCACTTCTCCCAAATTCGATCCTTGTCAGGACGAAATTCTGGCTGAAAGCGTGTCGTATACAGCAACATGTTTTCATCTGCTAATTCTCCTGCCCTTAATTTCTGAACTTTCTGTTCCTCCACGTGAATTCTTATCATCCCTGGAAGTGAGTTTTTCAACTCCTTCAGCAGAATAATCTCCGTTAGAGCCGCATAGGTCATATCTATCCTTAAAGCAAGCATCCATCTGTCAAAATGCCTATGTTTTATTATTTCAAACTCAACATATGTCTGACCCGATTTCTTCTTTATGTTTCTGTACTGCTGACGATATGATTCTGGTGCCAATCCGTGAGCACTTAATATAGCTTGTTTGACGTCTTCAGAATTTCTTGACCCCTCATCTGACAGCGGAGAAAATACCTCACTCGCACTGCCTACCAGTTTAATGCGAACTAGCATTACCCATAAATCATTGGACCACTCCAAATACCTAGCCAATTTTTCAAATGAGATTAAGAAGGCTTCAACATCTTTATCGTTAAAATGTTGCAGAGTTTTGACATAGTTTTTATATTATATTACCTTCCCTTTTAATCTTGATCCTTTTAATCTGACTTTGCTGACTAAATCGCAACTCCTCAAGTTGAAATTCTCTCTCTTTTTGGTCAGCTAAGAAATTTCTCCTTCTCTCATTTTTCCTCTCTCTCTCTTCTGTCTTGTTTTCTGTTTCTTCTCTCTCTCTTTCATTCTCCCTTTGTTTATCTTTAAACGGCATTTTCCTCAATTGTAATTTAACTTTTTTAAAAATCGACTGCACTTGTCTGTGTTTCTGACACACCTTAGTGTTTGAGAAATTCCCGGACAATTTCAGCTTTACTTTTGTCCTAACTAAAATCCAAATCAAAATTGTTTGCTAATTCTAAAAGTTTGGCCTTTATCTTCCTTTGTAAAATTTCGTCGCAAATTTGAGAATCGTCTTCAAAGTCCTCTTAATATTTCTAACAGCCATTTCTCTCGCTTTTAATTTAAGCTACCACAAGTCATCGACATTAGCAAGTTGTCTCACTGACTGTTCATTTTAAGATCTCGAACACGAAAATGAAAATGTTTAAATAGACTGTGTTTTTTTTTGCATACATCAAATCTCCCCAAATCTCAGACTGGATCTGTCTAAACCTGTTAAAATCATGTACGAAAGCGCCAATGTATAACGACACAGAGTTAACCCCTCTCCTAATTTAAACCAAACCACACAGAAAAGGTTCACCTCATGCCGTAATCTGTTACATTTCAAGTGGCAAAGATCCATTTGCAGAGGTCACCATTTAAAGTAAAATTAACAATTTTATTATTTAATTTTAACAGAGAATAATAAAACAAACAACAATTTGAAAGTCCCTTCGGTTAAACATGTCTTTTATCTCCCACTCTACAATATTGGTCAGATAAAACAAAAAAAATAAGGTTTACAAAAATTTTAATCACATTTGAAAACCAGTCAGCTTTTTTGATTCTCCTTTGCAGACTTCCCTCTGTTGCGTTTTCTCTCGTATGTTTTGATGTTCTGCTGTGCAAAACTCTTATAGACAGGTACCTTTCAGGAAGCTCTTCAGCTCGCAGTCTATCTTTGTTGATATCCTTGGAAGTTCTCGCTCTAAATGTTCAAAATGTCCGGTTTTATACCTCGAAACATCGCATCACTTAATTGATTTTGATGTCATCAAGTATTTCAAATAAATTTGATTTTAGTGTGTTCGGCCAAAATTTAAACTGACTGGCCGAATTTGAATTGGTTTTTGTTTCGTGGCAACGGAGCTATTAGTGTCACAGTCAAATGTTACATTTTAACTTCTTTCAGAACACATTGTGCCAGCTTCCAGTCTATCTTAAATGTGCCATATATCTCTATACCTTCATAACAATATCTTTTATCTGCCATGCATAGTTTTCCATAAATTTGATCAACTTAGTAATTTCACATAATAGTCTTTCCTGTTCGAAAAAGACCCATTTTCACTCATCCTTCTTTCAGTTAAATCCTTCTTTGCAGTTATCATTTCAATTACTTACAATGTTACTGGCATTCTTCGACGAAGTATTACATTGTGTGTGCATGTGTGTGTGCGTGTGTTTGTGTGTGTCGGTGTATATGTATGTGTGTGTGTGTTTTGTGAATAATTCTCTGTAATTGGTATGAAAAGAATGAATGTGGTGTTATCACATTCCCATATGAAGGAGTAAATGTACAACGTTTCCAAACTTTCTGATATCAAATATATGTAAAAACCTCCTTTATTCATGGATTGGGAAAGTGAACAAATGACGTTCATATCCCGAACAACACAGATGTAATGCACCTTTACTGGGGTCATTGGACGACCAAATATTTAGTTTTCTTTTGAGAGTTTAAATTCAGCTTTATTTGCAATTCTGTGTTGCATGCGTTTTTATGAATAAACAATCATCATTGGTGACACAACCAGAAGTTGCTGAAAATGCTCAGTAGTTATGTCAGTATCTTTAGCGAAAAAGCTAACTGAACACAGTGTAGCGGATTGGGTCTGGGTTGTTTATGTTTTGCCAATAGTGTTCAGCGATGTGCCAGTTAGGAGCATTAGTCAGCGGTAAATGCAGAGTAACAGGGTAGGGGAATGGTTCCGAATGGTTTACTCTTCAAAGGGTCAGCATGGACATTCTGTGTGAAATGGCCTGTTTCCCCACCGTAAGGATTCGATGATTCTATGATTTCTTTATAAAAAGGGTGGTCGGTACCTGGATCAAGAATGTCTTCGAGCACACTCAGGTCATACAGAAGTGGGATGGTGAACAGACAGCGGTCGTGGTTCACATTGATACCAATGATATCGGAAAGAAGAGTGAAAGGTTGAAAGGTCCTGCAAACGAAGTTCGGGGAGTTAGGAGTGAGTTTAAAAGCAGGAACTCCAGGGTTGTAATCTTGGGATTAGGCCCAGGGCACCTGGAAGTGAGACAAGAAAGAGAAAGAGAGTCGAGTTGAATCTGTGGCAAAAAGCTAGATTCGGAGGATGGTTTCTGATGATTCAGATCGCGTCCATGTCAGGTGGGACTGTACAAAAAGAAGTTTGCACTTAAACGGGAGGGGCCTCAACATCCTGGAAGGGACGTGTGATCATGCAGATTTAAGATAATGATACAGGAGGCTGGGAACCAAAGCAACAGGTCAGAAACTGGGCAGAAAGTAAAGGTTTGTCAAATAAACATGCAGAGCCATTTTAATTACCATGCTGAGAGAAGGAATCATACAAATTTTAAAAATGTGAGTTCAAAGTTGGAATATATGAAAGGCTCACTATTATCGGGGATCAATAAATAAGGATGGAGATCCTGTGAACACAAGTATTAAAAGAGAAAGTTAAATCAGTAGAACTTAAGCAAAAAAAAGTTTTAACTAAATGTGTGCAGTATTTTGGACAAAATGAATGAGCTGATAACGCAAACAGAGAAAAAACAATTATGGCATTGTGGGCATGACTGAAATGTGGCTACATGAACGTCAGGCCTGGGGTGTTAAATGTCCAAGGCTACGCAGTATTCAGACAAGAAGGAGCAGCAGGTGGAGTGCCTGTATTGGTTAAGAATTATGCCAAAGCTGTATTAAGAAATGATGTTAGCACGTGGGAAAAAACTTATGAATCAGTCTGGTTTGAAATAAAACACATGAAAAGAAACCCATTGGGATGAGCATTTCCAGCCCACAAACCACTCCCCCACCTCACAAATTACTTTCAGTCTAGGGAATATCATGAACCAGGGACTAACGATTGCTTGAGACAAGGGCACAAGAGTGATTATGGGAATTTGAGCATGCATATTGACTGGATTAATCAATTTGGCAAAGCGAGCCTCAAAGAGCGATTCGTCGAATGTGTGACAGATCATTTCTTTGATTATCATGTATTGGAACAAAACTGAGAACTAGCTTTGGTATTACGTAATGAGGAAAGAGTGATAAATCATATTGTAGTACAGTATCATCTTAGAAAGTGTGACCACAACATGCTGGAGTTTCACATTCAGACTGTGCCAGAAAAGACAGAGTCACATAGGTGAGATTTAGTGTTGGACAATGATAATTTTACTAGCCTGAGGAAGGGCTTGGCTTGATTGGACATGATAAAAAGATTAAAGTACAGGACATTTGAAGAACAGTGGCAACTACTTCGAGAGATAGTCAAAAGCTCTCAAATAAAGTGTAATCCTGAGTGGAAGAGGAATTGTAAAAGCGATCCATGTCTTAACAAGGACGTCAACAATAACATGAAGGTACTTGCCTGGTGGTATTATCGCTGACTGCTCATCAAGATAATGTTCTGAGGACTCAAGTTCAAATGCCGCCATGGGAGATGGTGGAATTTAAATCCACTATGAATCAGCAATTAAGAGTCTATTGATGATAATGAATCCATTGCTCATTGTTGGCAACACCCATATATTTCATGAATGTTCTTTAGGGATGGAAATCACCATCCTTACCTGGTCTGACCTATCTGTGACTTCCAACCCATACAAATTTGATCGACGTTTAACTGCCCTCCGGGCAATTAGGGACATTCAATGAGTGCTGTCCAACCAGCGCCACCCTCATCATTTAATGAATTGAAGAAAAGTACTTGACTTGTCAGCAAACGGTTATTAAAAACAAAATCAAAATGACTACGAAGGGAAATGAGTAGAAAACTTAAGAAATGATTAACTAAAACACTTCTCCGAGTAGACAAAAAGCAACAGAATGCTTAAAGTAAATGTTGGTCTTTGAGAGGATAAAAATGGCTTGGTAATAATGGGAAACTCAGAAATGGCAGAGGTAAAACCAACACTTTCTGTTTTCACAGTGCAAGATAATTTCTTCCCAAAATTTAAAACAACTGCAAAGGATCATGATGGAAGTACGATGACGAGGAAGAAGATATTAAATACATTGATGGGATTATAGGCAGGTCAGACCCTCGGCCTGCAGTCTATCACAGTAAAGGTGGTAACAGCAGAGATAGTCGATGTGTTCGGATATTCAAAACAATCCTTGGATTCTGGAACGGTATGAATTTTTGGAAAAGTAATAATGTGGTACACTTACTCAAAAGAGGAGATAAGAAAAATTCACAAACTACAGACCAGTGCATTTAACCTCTGTCGTGGGGAAGTTTCTTCAGTCAACAAGAAAGTAGGAAATAATTGAACATTTGGAAAAAACAAAGATTAATTCACCATGACAGCACGGTTTCATGGTGGGCAGGTAGTGCTTGACATACCTGCTGGAGTTCTTCGTGAATGTAATCAACAAGCTGGGTAATGGGGACGCAGCAAATGCTGTGCGTCTGAACTTCAGAAGGCATTTGACAAGGTGCTGCGTAAAGGACTGATCTGACAGGTGAGATCCGAGGGGTTAAGGGTTGAATATTGAATTGGATGGAGGATTGGCTGACGAACAGAAAGCAGAGCATTAAGATAAATGGTCTTTCTCTGGCCAACAGAAACTAGTGAAGATTCAGCTCTCAAACGTTAATTGTTTGCAATCTTCCCAAATGACCTGGAAGGGGAGACAGAGAGTAGTAACTAAATTCACAGATGGTATTCAACTAGGTTTTCAAACAGGCTGTAATGAGGAGCTAAAGATTTTACAGATGAATATTGAAAGGCTTAGAAAATGGGGCAGATTGCTATATCTGGTAGACAGTGTTTAATGTGGATAATTGCACAGTAGAATTTCCTACCGCCACTCCATTTTCTATTTTCTTGTCTGGTCCATCTACAGGTCTTTGGATTTTATTCACCGTTAGTAGCTGGAGTATCAGGGGTCGACGGGTTTGTTGAGGGAGATGCAGTTTGCTCTGTGTGTAAGGAACATAACATCAGTGTGGAGAAAATATCACAGTCCAGACTTGTTGGTTACGACAACAGGCCTGGAAGTCAAATAGCCTATCCCTGTTCTTACCTCCTGATGTTTAATTGCCTGAAGTAAACCACATCCAAATTTTTCAGTCAGACGGACAATCCATAATTAATATGCCCATTTCGTAATAAAGGGACAAATGACCATTTAGACCAGAAGTAAAGACTTGGCAGTTATTTTGAGATTTAATGACTATTTGGTGCAACTGCTAGCTGGAACTGGGTGATGGGACAACAAAATACCTCAGCATTGTTGCAACTTTATAGATTAAATATTGAGTAAAAATATTACATTATGAATTCTGTTAGAAGTTGTCCACAATCTATATGTATTGTGGAAGAATACAAACATTGAAAATGTTAGAAAAGGAAAATGTGGAGCGTATATAAGCCTTCAGTAAGTTCTAGGCATGTCAAGGGACCGGGAAAATATTGATTTGTGGATCATAGTGAGGAGAATGTGTCTGTGTTTGAGCACAATGGCGAGTTGTTTGGAAAAAGAGTGTATTATTTCAATGAACAGACTGCAAAACTGAGGCACGAGGAACAGGGAACCTGGATCACATAACAAAACCACTGCTTCAACATCACATTTTTCAGGAGGCAATATAAATCTTGAAATATTTTAAAACCAAATACAGTTAGAAATAGGAAAGTTTTTCTACAGTTTACAGATTAATGGTGAGGCCACTTTCACTTTAGAAGTGTGTCTCCTTATATTGAGCCTTCGAGTAAGGGGAAGAGCTGCTCTCTGTTCAGTCTCTCTAGACTCTCATGCTGGTAAACACCTCCATCAGGAGCACCTCTGAACGTTCTTTGCGTAAAAGTGAAATCATGTAAATCTGGCCTTTCTTCAGTTTGAGTACGCTCTTGTTGGTTACCTCAGAAAGGTATCACATTTATCAGTGTTAAATTTCATGAGTGATTGATCTGTCCACCTGAACAACCAGTTTATACGCTCCTGTTGCATCACACGTTCCTCCTCACTGTGAACCACCAGCTCATCTTTGTGTCATCCACAACATTATTTATCGTTCCCCCCCAAACTCCATCCCTCCATCCCTCCTATCCTCATCATCATCGTTTATGAAGATCGAAACTAAGCCTTGATTTTATCCCGTTCTTCAGATGTTGTTCACAGGGAAAACATTGAGAATTCAATTCACTTGCTTATCCGATTTTGTTGAATTTGCAGCATGATGCAGGTGGGTTTTATTTTACGAGGGAGCCACAAATTTTATTTTGGACATGGAACTGAATTCTCCTTTTATACTATGCGCCTCTGTATGTTTTATTATTAAGCTTGTACGTAATTGGTATTGAATTGGGTTTTGGTGGCTTTCACTGCAACAGTTGTGTTCTTCGTGGTCCTGGATAATTTTCATTGTATCTTTCCCTGCAATGGGCAGAGCTGAAGAAACCTTTCCTCGACGACAGATACAAATTCATAATTTTGTTTGAAAGAGCTGGAGTGATGAGATTCAAACAAATTCTACATATAGACTCACAGCAGGAGTTCAAATCATATCGGCAAGTCTATCCTAAATTGGAAACACTTTATGAAAACATACACCCAGTTTTCTCCATATTGTAAAAACAGATTCAAAAAATGTTCTTGGAGCAGCATGGATCTTACAGCTGCTCCTGGGATTGCAGGCAGTTAAATATTTAATGTTGCCTTTTTTCCAGTTGATATTATAGTTTATAAATTTAACATTATTTCTTCTATTTTGTTTTATTTACATTCAAAACCAGTCAAGAAAGCAAAACAAACTCAATTTTCATTCAAACGAATATTTTTTAAGATAACTTTTTAAGGGTGGTGTACAAAAAAAAGGAAAAAGTCTATTCATGTTTTAAATGGTTTCTTTTATTACACTATGAACTTTTTTTGTTTTGTAATATTAATCCGTTTCTTTTTTTTAAATAAGGAGTTATACCTTCCTTCTGAAAAGTCCTACACAGTTTCAGCCCCGAGAAGTCTACTTTCTTCTCGGAGTTTATTAAACAGGAATAATTTAAATCATTTAATTCGCTAAATGTTTGATTTTGTTTCAGTTTTCTATGTTTGATACGCATATGTGGAGATTTTTCAATTTTAATATTATTGTCTGTAGGTAATGAAAGTTAACATAAGGTGTCATAAACACGTCCTGCTTTCGGCATAAAATTATTCAGGTCATAAAAACGTCCTGCTTTCATCATAATATTATTAAGGTCACATATAAGGGACAGAGAGGATGGCTGGCGGATCTAGAAAAAAATGTTATCCAGCAAATCATTCATATAGATGGGTAGCTGTCGGGAAAGATAAGAAAGTAGTTCAGAATTCTCCGGTGCCTCTTTGTCTATCGTATCGTTCAGCTTTCAGAACAACAGAAGGGATTGTCTTTCTGAGGAAAATGGAAGAGCAATCAATTATTGGACACTTGGAATTATTCTCATATTTAGCAGCGTTTGAGAAGATTTTGTAGAATTGTTGCTTCAGTGGACTTTTCTATCAGGGGCATCAACAGGAGGTTCTGTGGCAATGACAGTTAATGTAGGATGGAGTATTGCTTTCCCTGTGCGAGGATTAAGAACGTCTCGAAACATTTCAAGCACGTTGTTAAAGGTGAGATTGAGTAGCCATACATTATTGTAGATATTGGGTTGAAAGACTTTTTTTTCGGGAAAGATTAATGCTGGACAGAGTGAAGTTAGGAGGTGAGGCAGAGTTTTTAAAACAAAAACCTTGAAAGCAACACTTTCTGATTTACTCCCAATGCCAAACTCAGCTGGGAAGGAATAAAGGGATAAAATAGAAAAATCAACGGCTGAATTTTACTGTGTTGTTGAGGGATTTAGATTTGTGGAAATTGGAATCTATTTTAGAATAGAAATGTCCTGTTCCGAATAGATTGGTCTAATCAAAACTGTAAAGCAGCGAACATCTTAGCAGGGAGATTTGCTCATTCTATGTAGTGAGACATTATATTGATAGAGACGGCAATGGGGATATTCCAAGTAGCTGTACAAATGGTAGGATGGTTAGAGACGTTTATGAATATGAGGAGATCACGTCAATTAGAAAAGAAAAACGAGAGAGTCAAGAGTATATTGCAATTCTGAAGCACGAAATTTCCTTTATTTCAATGTCAGGAAAGTTTGGGTGGTGAAGAATTTATAAATATTTTCACGAAAACATACTTCATCAATATGCGGATGATTCTAACAGAGAAAGTGCAAAGCCATGCCTTCTTTTGTGCAAGAGGCAGGGCAAGTGACTTAAATAAACGAGGAACGTTTTTGGATATTGCAATCATAGCTCGATTAGTTTTGTAATGGTTATGGAAAAGAATAAGGCATTCATTATTTTTTATTTAATTGGAATACCATAAATGTTAATGGCATGGGACAAGGACCTATCAAGTTTGATTGGAGTAGACTGTTAGCAGGTAAAACGATGTCTGACAAGTGGGAGTCGTTCAACAGTCTGAAGACGGGAGTTGTGAGGCACTATGTAAGTATGAAGGGTAATGCTATAAGATTAAAGAGCAATGGTTAAGTACAGTTACTGAGGTTTTATTCAAGAATCAAAGAAAACCTTACTTTCGATATGGACAACTTTATTCAATTTAATCTCTTAGTCAATATAAAGAGTGGATGGCATTATTTCGAGAGAAATCAGTAAAGCAAGAAGGAGATATGAGATAGCATGGGCAGATAAGGTTAAGGATAAACCAAAACCATTCTGCAACTACATTAACAACATAAGGGAAAGGCCGATCAAAGATCATGAAGGATATCGATGTTTTGAACCCAGGAGATGAGGATTAAAATCATCCCATTCCTCGTGCATCAGATAGCAGCAAACACACACTATTGCCTGCCCCACATTCATCCAGCTTTAACTCAATCTGCTATTTGTCAGTCCATTGACGCATTTCATCAAGATCTTTTTGTATTCTTAGAAACCCTTCTTCACTGTCCACTATGCCACCAATATTGGTGTCATCCACAAACTTACGAACCATGTCTTCGATATTCTCACACAAATCATTTACATAATTGACAATGAAAACCCAGAACCAACCTCTGAGAAACACTGCTTGGCACAAGCATCCAGTCCAAAAAGCAACTACCCACAATTACTCTCTATCTCCTGCCATTGCAACAATTGACATTGCTGGATAGAAACCCAGCAGTTCAGGTAGTATCGCAGCTCAGAAAAATGGAATTAACTCTTTCTGAGTCCATCATAACTTGTTCAGTTTAGGTCCATCTCAGGCTTGATACCATAAACATTTGTCTCTGCCCAGATTCTGCGTCATCTGTTGCGTTTGTCCATAATTTTGCAATTGTATTCGAGATTTCCATAATCTACAACATTTTGCTTTTTCTTGATTGATCTGGATGTTGACCCCGGTTATGTTTGGACAATATGCTCCATTCCTGTTCCCATCACTTGTACCAGTGACACATGTATCACAGTGGAGTATGTTTCTTCTTTAAGTTTTGAAAATAAACGCGCAGATCTCATCAAAGTTTATTTTTCCTGTCAAGGGCCTTTTAGAGACAGCTACACTTGATGGACAAATAGGAATAGTTTATTAATTATGACATTGTCTTCGCGTTTTATGTCTAAACTTGTCTCCTCAGTCTCTGAACATTTTCAATACATTTCGTTGAATAGTTTCAGCAAAGATGGTTACCATCCTGCCCATCATCTTTGTACCAGCTCGGTATGAGCTGTATCCTCATTTTTACTCTGCTGTAACTCACAGTAACCCAACATATTTTGTTATCTGTGTCTGTTTTTATTTCTGAATATCCCGTCCAGATATAAACAATCTTAACAACCTGTATAACCTGTGATTAAACAGTCTGTATATAGGATATAATTCTGCACATCACATTTAAAATTGTCCTGTTCTATTCACTTTGTTGTTCAGCATTCCATGTAACAAAGGTCATCTGTTATCTTGCTCTGTGTTGCAATTCATTCCGTTTGTCAGAAACAGTGATGGCTGAATACTCGTGACTGGGAGATATTCATGTACTCCCTTTAGGTCTCCTCAGTCACTGGCCACAGCCCTTTCTGTCTCATAGCCATTATCATCTTCATTCTGTCACTGCCTCATTAATTCATGACTGTTAATTATCAGGGTTATTGTACGTTTAATGCACCATGCTTGACCGCTCAAAGCATTCTTAAGCACGTTTCCCAGACCATAATGTTGCCATTTGTTGAAGTTAAATGTATAGTGGATATTCCCAGAGTGAGTTCACTGGTCCGACTGCCGACTTTTAAATAAACAGAATTTATTTACAAAAATAAGGAACGAAACAGAACGAACTGAAAGTGCTGTCCCTGAATAATTCATCCAATCCTATAATCTCCAATTAATAATGTTGATCCAAATGACTTACACCAATCCCAATAAACAAACCCCTAAGCACAAAGAGTAAAAATTACACAAAAAAGCTGACAGGTTACGAAGTCAGAAGACTGAAGGAGGGGGAGTGCGTCCAGTTTCAACAGTGAACCTGATTCAACTAACACTCGAACTGAACTGACCTGTGCAACTGGAGAGCTGACCACATCTCCTTGATTACACCAGCTTTTTTTTAAAGGTTTGAAATACTTCTTCCCGAAGCATTATCTGTTAGGTTAAAAATGACCCCAATGAAGCATTCAAAATTGAGACATGTTGGAACATTGGGTTGGTTAGAGCCTATCTGGAAAAAAATGAAGGACAACATAACCTGGTAAAGAGACCACCTGTGTGACAACTCCCCCTATATAAAACTGAATCTTCAATATCCAAACGTGGCTTCAGTTTTCAAAACCTCCAAAAATAGTAGCTCATACTCTACAATGCGCATGTACATTTGTTTATTATAAACATGCAAACATGCTCAACTATATCCAGATTCAGTGTGTGGTAAGTCCATCACTGAGTGCCTCCATTTGTCACTCAAGTCTCAACAATGCATTGGAAATCATATTTTCAAGACCTGCCACGTGCACAAATTGAATGGCTGTAACAAGAGGCTCCAGCGAAACCGTCTCGCATTTTTGTACTAAAATTTCTCAAAATTCTACATTGAGTTATGATCAGTGTAAATGGTTCTTTCCGTGACGTTGCTGGTAATATAAACACTGAAATCTTATCGTACCAACACAAAGTTCACAGTCTCTTTCTCAACTGTTGAATATTTCTACTAATGAACATTCAACGTCTTGGAGAAATACCCTGTCTTCCCGTCATCTTCCTGCAAGAGCCCAGCACCGATATCCACATCATTCGCATTTAAATCCATCTTGAATGGTTTTGTATAATCAGTTGTGTGTCATCGTGGGTAGTTATTAACACATATTTCTAATGCTGTCAAATGCCTTCTGACAGTCCTCTGTCCACTGACATTTCTTGCCTTCCTTTAACAATTCAGTGGGTAGAGCAGTCACACCGCGAAAATGAGGCACAAACTTTCGATAAAATCGACTTAGTTCCAGGAATTGCTCCCAAGGTAAATTCTCCAATTACCTTCACTTTTAAATCTCATGATACCGTTTATCTCTGTCCAATAGCATGGCCAAGAAAGGTGAGTTTTGCTTTGGCAAATTCACTTTTCGCGAGGAGTCCCACCAAGCCTGCCTTCTGAAGTCGATCGAATAAGTCTGATAGATGCTGCAGTGTTCCTTCCATGAGTCACCAAAAATCACAAGGTTATCAATGTACACCACAGGTTGGATAATCCGTCAATTTATTGGTTAGTCCCTGAAATGTGGCTGCATATTTTTCATACCAAATGTAAGTTGCTTGACCCACATTTTCAACGCAGTCTTGCAACCATGGAACTGGGTATACACCAATGTTTTTTAACTGTATTGACGTTACGATAGTCCACACATAATCGTTGGGTACCATTTGGCTTCGGCACCATGACTATGGCTGCGTTCCAGTCACTGTAACGCACATTGATTATGTCAGCTTAGAGCATGCATTGAATCTCATTCTGAACCTGTGCCAACTTAAGAGGATTATGCCTGTAAGGATGTTGTTTAATCGTAACGACGTCTCCTATAGCTACATTATGCACAATTAGTTGAGTGTGTTCAAGATAATATCTGCATATCTCCACATGTGATCATAAAAACTCTTTCTGATCATTTCAATTTTTCTCATGAAGGTAAACAAAACGGTCCCAATTTTAGCCAAGTACCTCATTGTCCACTTTAATTTGAGGAATGTCTGATTCAGAATCCTCTTAACTTGGTTCCTCCTACTGTGCCGTAATCATTAACACCTTGTCCTCTGGCTTTCCTTTCCTCTCATTGTACATTTTGAGCATATTCACATGACATACGCTGTGAGATTTCTTTCTTTCTGGAGTCCCTAACAAGTATTTATCCTCACTCTATATCCGTTGTATTTGTTAAGGTCCACAAAACTTGCTTTAAAAGGTTCACCTATAACTGGAAGTAACCTTATCCCCGATCATAAAAGTGCAATTTTTTAATTTCCTGTCCACTTCCTGTTTTATTGCATGCTGCAATACTTTTAAATGCTGGCTAAACAACTCCCCAGCACTATTAATTGTTTCCTAAAATTTGAGACCTAGTCCAAATGTGTGGCAATTGAATTATGATTTAAATTTTTTCCTTAATCAATATTAATGGTCCTCTCACTTAATGCCCAAAAAATAATTCAAATTGATTGAGTTTGCGCAGTTAATTTGGTGTATCCCTGATCATAAAAAGCGCAAATGGAATTCCCTTACCCTTATCATCTGGATAATCCTGATCATAAGCCCTCAACATGGTCTTTAATTTTCTAGCGCTCCCTGCAATTTTGGATAATATGCAGTCGATTTGAATTGCTTTATTCCGAAGACATCATAGTGAATAAATTAGATGTGAAGTTTGAACCTTGACCTCACTCTCTCTCTATTGGTAGTCCGTGTCTATTTTTTAAAAAAAGCAATTCCTTTGCAATTCTTTTCGTTGTGATACTACATCTTGGGATGGCCTCTGGACGTCTCGTCGATGCATCCAGTATTGTTAACAAATACTGGTGCCCACCTTTTTATTTGAGGTCGGAGACCTAGCCAATCAATTAAGCCTCTTGTAAAAGAATCTTCAAATGCAGGAATAGTAAAGAAAGGTGCAGGTTTGATTATCACTTGCGTTTTTTTTCCAATTACCTGACATGTCTGATTCGTCTTGCAACTTCAACTACATCATGTTGCAGTCCAGGTCAGTAATATGTCTCTGTCTTTCAGCCTGTGTTTTCCTCACTCCTAAATGACTTCTCGATAGTAGCTCATGCACCGTTCACATCACCTCTTTTCGTTATCCCATTGGCAATACGATGCGATGAGCGTCTGCCCAATTATCATCTCCTTGAGTATGTCATAGTCTCAATTTCCTCAGTCGAACATCATTTTTCGGGTAATAAGACTCAGAGATACATTCAAAATTCCTAAAGTATATGCTTTTTGATAAAACTGCTTTATCCTTTTTTCTTTCTGCTGTAACTCAATTAGTTTAAATGAGCTAAAATATTTGCATGATGCCCTGTTTGGTCAATAGTTTTTTTCACAACTATCTGATGGAACAGAGTCTCTGTAAATGGCACTCCCGCCTCCTTATCTTTACATTTTTGATATCTCCTGTTTTAAGTAGTGACATTGGGGCTTCGTTGCCCACACTCAGGAAACTTCCAGGATAACACTTCTGCATTGTGTCAGTTGCCTGCGTCCCCACTGGCTTTTCAACCAGAGTTGGCAGCACTCGTACTGGTGATTCAGCTATTTTTTTTGCAAGGATAGATTGTATTCCTGGAGCTGAGAGTTTATCCAATACTCGCACCACAATTTCCCCACACCTTTCTGGACACTCTATCCTCACTTTGCATCATTATGCGCTTTTTGTCTCAAGGTGAATTCCCTTTAGCAGTACCTTTTCTGGACATAGTCTTTCTGGAGTATATATCTCCTGATCCATAAGCATAATGGACTAAGAGGATCCTGTGTTCCTTAATATTGCATCCTCTTTACATGCCCTATGTCAATAAACTTTCCATTTGCAGGTATATTTTCGAAGCAGATCTGCCACTTCCTCCTTAACAAATCTCTGATCAGCTCTGAAGCAGCATTCTAGCTTTCACTGTGCTTTCTGTTATCACTCCAACAAAACGTTCAAGTTTGTCCTGTTTTCCTGCATCTGTATTTTTTTTCCCTGAACCCACCAACACAGTGCTTTCATGTGACATAATTTATTGCAATGAAAGTGCTGGAGCTTTCGAACTTCATTCAAGTGTTTCCTTTTTAGACTGTGCTAAGTTATCCTCATGATCTTCATTGAGATCTACCTTTCCCTCCCACGTAAGGATTTCTCTTTGCCCAGTTTCTATCTCTCATGGATTGAAATTGATTGTAGAAGGCAAACCATGTTTTATGGACCAATTCGTAATCATCAGCCACTTCAGCTGCCAGCCTTGCCGTTTTAACTCTCTGTTCTTCCAACTGTGTTTGTATTATGCCAGGCAGTGAATTTTGAACTCTTACAAAGTAATTGTATCTCTCAGAGCATCGTAGGTTTACTGTATTTTTAAAGCTGTTTCCAGATCTCAAAATTACTTTCCTTGATCCTTTCAAACTCAATATAGGGTTTGACCAGGATCCGTCCTTATATTCCAGAAACGTTGTCTGTCGGATTCTGGCACAAGCTCATATGCACTTACTTTACCTCCTCATACACCCCAGATCCCTCATCTGATAGTGTGGTGTTGCGATTACTTGCCAAAGTCAACCTACAAGTTTTGTTTGGATAAACAAAACCCACATGGTCACTGGCCACTGCAATTGCTTCGCCACTTTTTCAAAAAAATGGAAAAGGTTTCCAAATCCTACTCATCAAATTTAGGTAAGACGTGAATATAATTCAAAAGGTTTCGCACCAGGTGTTTGACTGCCATGGGTTTGCTCATCCTCACTCTGATCCTCACTAAGCTCACCTTCACTCTTCATCTCCATCCTTTTAAGCTGACTTTCCATTCTCAGTGTATATCTCTGAAGCACAAACCCTCTTTATTTTTCTTTCACTCCTGCTGAGGACATTCATTGTTTTTTTCTTTCCTCTGCTAAATCTATTCATTCTCTTTCTTCCTCTACTGATATTAGCCGTAACTCAAACTGCTCCATTTCCGCTTTTAACTCAAGCTGCTTCATTTGCAATTGAAGTTTGTTCATCTCTATAGGTCTTGATGGAGTTTACAGCAAATTGAAATGCTGAGCTACAGCTGCAACCATCTCATTTTTCCTCACTTTAGGAGGTAGCCTCACTGCAAGCTAGTCCGCTAATTCCTGCAGCTTGCACTTAAGTGCATTCTGTAAAAAAACCCAAGGTCACTTCTTCCACCTCCAAAACATCCTTGGTTCCTGCAAAAGCCATTGCTATCTGAAGCTCTGTGTCTCCACCAAATCAACACGCGAATTAGGAGACACTAATACTTGCTACTCTCTGCCTAAATCCGGCAAATGGCCCCCATTCTGTTATGAAACAGGTCCGGAACCACAGAACATTTTAAGCAGCTCACCCAGACCGTAGCTTTGTTAGTTTTTAAATGGTAGAGTAGAGTGGATCTTCCCGGAGTGAATTAGCTGGTCAGACTGCCGAGTTTTAAACAAATAGCATTTATTTACAAAATTATTGAATGAAACACAATAAACTAAAAATAGAATACCTGAATATCTAATCCTGTATAAACCCGACAGGGTATCCAGACTTAAGGATCCTATTCCAAAATACTTTCAACAATCCCAATAAGCAAACCCCTTAGCACCAAGAGTAACATTGACACAAATGCTTACAGGTTATAATGTCAGAAGGACAGAAGGAGGAGGAGAGAGTCCAGTTCCAACAGTGACACTAACTTAACTAAACCCAGAACTGATCAAACCTGTCCAGCTAGAGAGTTGCCCAAGTCCTCTTGATTATCCAAGTTTCTTCCTAAAAACTAGAAAGCCTTCTGGCTGACGCATTACCTGTTAGATATACAGAAAATCATCCCAATGAAACTTTCAAAGTTCAGACATATTGGAATCTTGGTTCATCTAGACTCCCTGTAAAAAAACCTATGATCAACATAACCTTGTAAAAGGACCGGTTTTGTCACATGCCACATATGGCTTGAGGCTGAATTCATTAAATGTAAGTCTTCCTGCTTTGAAGCCAATAAAGTGTATTCAACTGTTTGTGAGTTTACATAAAACAAAGCTGAATCGCATTGTGTGTTGAAGAGTTCAACATTGTTTTATTAGAGCAACGAGAGAAATATCCAGACAGCTCACACTTCCTGTGTATGGTCAGGAAAAATAGGCCCAATGAGAATCTATTGGCTGGTGTCTGGTCTAGTTGAGGAGAGATCAGCAGTTTACATACATCGAGGTCGCGTATTTTGTAGGTGGCTGTGTTCTGGGGTGGGGGGGGGGGGGTCAGGTGTCTACAGCGTTGCAAACGTCTACACAGCAGAATCATCTAGCCTGTGATAAGGAAACATCCATCATTCCCCCTCACAACTAACTTCACAAGAGCAATTGGCGATGGGAGATGTGACCAATAGTCAGCGATGTCTACATTCAATCAAGTCCAGTTGTTGTTTGTGATCTGAAGGTACCATACTGAAAGGGGCAAATTGTATTTGCTTGTTCAGTGACTGTGTTTGACGTCTGTCTCCATGGATCCTAATGATCTCGCTGGATGGTCTCCCTTTTCTATTAGTAAGGGGCTTCTTGCAATGATTTATACCATTGCAGCATCAGATACATCACCCGCAACACTAAGAGGAATCAGCAGTTGCAGAGGCGGGAAGAGGAGAGGTCAGAATCTGTGAGTAGACTGGAATGTTCTAATAATGGATCAGAATCTAAGAACAGTAGACTGGAATGTTGCACCAATGGTTCAGAATCTGAGTACCCTCGGATGGAATGCTGAAACAATGGACAGGAGTTTATCCGAGGGTCTTTCCTATGTTTCCTGGTATTGGAACATATTACCACTTCGGATTTATAGTGTACTACTGATTATACAGGCTGGTTACGATCCCATGCTTGCTACTGTTGGCGTTTCTGGTAAGTCTCCCCATCTCTATCTATTTATTAACTCCATGAACCATGGTGAAATTCAGTGCTATTTTTGTTCAATATATTTGGCAAACTACTGTCTTCAGTTTCAAATGCAAATCCATTCATTTCCACCAATTTCAAAACCGCCCTCACCCCCGCCCACACACATATCTGAGAACAAGACTGTTTACAATCCGGAAGTCCCTATTTGCCCTGAATTGATTTATGTCTTCACATTTTTTCCATCACCAAACAGACCCACTACCAGCTCCATGGTATCCCTATTTCACAGCTTGACGTTTGTGCAGTTGCTAAATACACCATTATACAGGCCTTGGAAAATTTCAGACTTTATGGTTCCAGCTCTCTTCTTATCATTCTTTCCAAAACAATGTTTCCATCATGACCTTGTTCTTGTCTCTAAAGTAAATGCATGTCGGGACACTATGTCAGAACAGTAATGTCGCTGGCCACGTCATTCAGTGGTCCAGGTTACTACACGAAAGACACTGTTTCAAATCCTATCTCAGACGATGAGAGAACTTAAACTCAAATGACAGGAACTGGAAATAAAAGCGAATGTCACCAGTATAACCCCACTAGCATTTTGTCAATAAAGATTGTGAGAAGGTTTATAGCTCGGGTGCTCATTGTTGTGGTTCTGTTCGCCGAGCTGAGAATTTGCGCTGCAGACGTTTCGTCCCCTGTCTAGGTGACATCCTCAGTGCTTGGGAGCCTCCTGTGAAGCGCTTCTGAAACCACACTACCATACATCAAGAGCATTTCCGAACATACAGCCAGACTACTGCGACCAATAGGACTCATAACAGCATACAAACCAACAGCCACTCTCAGACAACAACTCACAAGAACCAAGGACCGGATACCGAGCATTAGCAAAACCAGCGTAGTGTGCAAAATCCCATGCAAGGTCTGCTTAAAACACTACATAGGACAAACAGTGAGACAGCTAACTATCCGTATCCATGAACACCAACTAGCCACAAAACAACGCGACCAGGTATCCTTAGTAGCCACACATGCTGATGACAACTAGCATGAGTACGACTGGAACAACACTACTGTTATTGGACAAGCCAAACGGAGAACAGCCAGGGAATTCCAAGAGGCATCGCACTCATCCACAGATTCACTCAATAAGCACATCGATCTGGACCAAATATACAGAACACTGCAACGAACAGCTGGAACTGACAACCGGAAGCGGCAGAGACAAACCACTATAAATGCCGGAGGAGACATCACAGAAGTGCTTCACAGGAGGATCCAAAGCACTGAGGATGTTACCTCGTCAGGGAACGAAACGTCTGTAACACAAATTCCCAGCTCAGCAAATAAAACCACAACATTTTGTCAATAAGTTTATTTATTTCACTTATGTTCTTTGGTAAAGACGTCTAACATTATTACCTGGTCTGGATAAAGACGACGTCAGGTCCACAGCAATGTGTTTTGCTCTATACTGCCTTAAGGAGTGGCCTCACAGGAAAGGGCATTTCGTAAGGTCAACAAACGGTGCCCTTAACAGCGATGCAGACATCTTATCGAATAACAACACATGAAGTTTGGGAATAAAAGGAATGATGCGAGATATCAGAAGAATGAGGTCGTGCTAGAGTAGCTGAGCAGGATTGGCAGCCTCGGATCGAGACAAAATAGAATTCGCATTTCGAGTCCAATGACCATCCATCAGAACTGCACACAACTGGGAAATCGTGTGATTGATGTTGGTGACAGGGACGTCTGTTGTGAAGCGGAGAAGGAGGGAGTTGAACAGGTATAGAAAGAGAGCAAAAGAGATAAAGAAGCAAGTTGATGGATTGTTGATGACAAGCTGGATTGGAAATAATAAACAAGATTAATCTTATTTATTTTTCTCCTGCCGCCATATTAACGAAAACCCTGTCCATGTAATGTATACATCTTATAACGGTTGGAAGTGAGTTATGTCCCTTTGTCTCCCTTTCCTAAGAGTATTTTATTTTAATTCATTAATGGGACATCATGTAATTCCCTTTCCACGTTGTCCTTGAGTAGCTGTTGGTGAGCTGCCTTCCTGACCACTGCAGTCATTGGGCTGTAAGCACTTAATGCTTAGCTCCGTCTGGTTTACTTTCTTTGAGACTTTATAGTGAGTGATTGGTCTTGGACATTTCAAACGGCAGCCGGGAGGTGACAACATTGCTATGGGTCTAGGGTCACATGTAAGCCCGATTATTTGAAGATGATAGATCTAATTGCTTGAAGGGCATCAGTGTGTCAGATGGGGGTTTCTGACAATCCTTTCATTGTTTCTTAAGTCGTGATATTTCATTGAACTCAAATTCCAATATTTGCCGTGTTGGGATTCGAATCTGTGCTCTCGGTCATTGCCTGAGTCGCAGCGTCAATAATTCGGAGATAATACAGCTAGGCCATCGCCTCCTCAGCATCTTCAAACAACTCCAAAGGCAATAGTGGTGTTGCTGTTGGCGTGGTTGTGCTGGAAATAAAGCGTTTCGCAAAGCAAAGAAATGATTTGGCAAAACATACCATCCTTCTCATTTTCTATTTGTGAGAATGTGAGATGATGTGAAGTGCTCTTTGTGAAAAGGAGCTAAATGCCCTTGGTCACGAGTCACTGACAGAATTCATACATAGCAGCAAATCATCAGCACAGTAAATTGTATACTGTCCTTCATTGAAGAATGATTCAAAAGTAGGCGTGAAGACACCTCCCTGCAGTTGTCGAGAGATATTAAAACAGCACGTGGGGCACTGTGGACAGATATTCTTTCCATTATAAGGAGTGATCTCCTTGCTGCATTGAGATAGTGTAAAGGAGTTTGACCAGACTAATCCCTGCAGTAATGGTACCATGAGGAGAGTGTGAATGAAATGAGTGTTTAATTTGTAATGCTGCAAAAGATTAAAAAGTGATTGCAAGATAACTTGAGTGTTTTGAACCATGACTCATTATGCCCAAAACAAAACAATAGCGTGAAATATGACATGTGTTTACCTGCAGTACATGATTTCGTATGTGTCCAGATACATTGATAGGAAATATTTAGCAGGATATGGGCCAAGTGCAGGGAAATGGGGTTAGCATGAATGGACATTATGGATGGCATAGACCAATTTAGGCTAACATGTGTCTCGATCCTGTTAAACTCTATGACTCTCTGATAGATTACACTCTTTGTGGAGACCCCAGGTTGGTTGCGAGAGAGCTGCAGATTCTGAATGAACTCTCTCCATCTCAACGTACTGTTGGAGGGAGACCCTGCACTGAGCAACATGTTGTTCACAAACATGTCAGCAGCTACACTCTGATAGAGTTGGCCATTCCCAAAAGTTTCTGATCTCCATGCAGAATACGAGCCTGTCTTGTCGGAGATGGCAGATGCCACCTTGCGACTTGGGACATGCCATCCCCTCCAATCCATTAGCAAACCACATTAATGTAACACGTGTGCATCATTAGCACACATTAGCACCAGGAGGAACAGCTTGGGGTAGTCTGTCTGGGCAGTCTCTGCTTCATTGGTTTGTCGTGTTGCAGCATCAATGACATCCTCCTATTTCAGTGCAACAGTTTGGAGGGGCTGAATGGTTCCTTCTTTTTGTGTGTCAGCGTCTTGAGGGGTTGCATGTTCTCCTATTATGCTTGGAAAAAGGTTCTCATGGTCAACCCTATCTAAACCCCTAATCATCTTGTACACCTCGATCAAGTCACCCCTAAACCTTCTTTTCTCCAATGAAAACAGCCCCAAGTGCCTCAGCCTTTCCTCATACGATCTTCCTAACATACTAGGTAACATCCTGGTAAACGTCTTCTGCACCCGTTCCAGTGCCTCCACATCCACAAAGCCATTCTCAATATTCTTAATCAAACCCTGTCATTACAAATTAGTGTACATCTTATCATTCAAAACTTTCTCAAGTAACATACCTACCAGAGATGTTAAACTTACTGCTCCATAGTGTCAAGGCTTTGTTTTCAGTCATACTTAAGTAAGGGCACAATATTTGATATCCTCCAGCCTTCCAGGATCTCAACTCTGGTTAATGATGATCAAAATCATCAGCCAGGTCCCCCGCAAATGCTTTTCTAGCTGCTTACCATATTATTGGATATATCTGGTAAGGGACGTGAGATTTATCCATACTCATGCATTCTACTACGTCCTGTACCTTCTATACTGTGATATGGACTGTCCCTAAGAAATCACCAAGAACTTCGCCAAGTTAACAAGTATTCATATCTTTCTACATGTTAAACACAGAGGAGAAATATTCGTTGATGATCTCGCCCATCTCTTATGGTTCCACACATACATGTCACTCTGGTCTTTGAGGGGTCCTATTTTCTAAATAGTTATGTTTTTTTCCTTTAATATACTGAAAATACCATTTTGGATTCATCTTAATCTTCTCAGCCAAGGCTTTTTTCATGTCCCCGTTTCGCCCTATTGATTTACTTCTTCAGTAAATTCCTGTATCCCTTATATACCTCCAGGGATTCACTTGATCCCAGCTGCCTGTAATGGAGTTGTTTTTTTTCCTGTCAAAGCCTAAATATCTCTGGTCATCCATGGTTCCTCATTCCTGCCAACTTTCCTTTCACCCCCACATTAACAAATAGACCTTGAACTCCAGTATCTCACCTTCAAAGGACACCCACCTGCCAGAGGTCCCTTTGCCGACAACGAACTATTCCATCAAACCCCTGCAAACTCCTACGTAATTCCATCTAAATTCGTCTTGCCCCAATTTAGAACTTGAAGCTGTGGACCAGTTTTGTCTCTCTCCATCAATATGTGAAAATTAATAGAACTATGGCCATTGGTTCCAAAGTGCTCCCACACTGTCAGCTCCATCACTTGTTCTGTCTTATTTCCTAAGAGGAGGTCGAATTTTGCTCCTTAACGAGTAGGCGCAACTGCATACTGCTTGAGGGAATTTTCCTGGCGCAATTAATGGATTCGACCCTACCAAATCCTTTAACGCTCTGGCAGTCCCAGTCAATGTTATACAAATTAAAATCCCAAATATGACAAACCTTTTGCTTCTGCATGTCTGCAAGTATATTAGTTACTCTAATTCCTGGTGACGATTTCGGGGCCTACAGTACAGCCGCTATAACATCGCCATACCCCTTCCTATTTATTAGCTGCTTCCACAAATCCTCGCTGTTTGATCCTTCAGTTATTTCATTTCTGATTACTGCTGTGACACTCCCCTTAATCAGAAATGCAACTCCCCCTTCCCTCTTTCCATCATTCCCTGTTCTGTCCAAATCTATACCCTGACATATTAAGTTGCTAGTCCTGTCCCTCCCTTAGCTATGTTTCCGTAATGCCTGAAATATCCCACATAGCTATCCATGCTCTGAGTTCTTTGGCCTTACATGTCAGTCCGGCAATTTAATAAAAACAGATATTCTTGCTCCCTGTTGTTTTCCAGCCTGATGTATCTTTTCACTTTACTGTTTCGGATTGCTGTATCTCCTTCCAGCCTTGCACTAGGCTCCCTGCTCTTGAGGATCTCACCCCCTGCCAATCTCATTTAAACCCTCCCTTGGTGCACGAGCAAACCTGCCCACCAAGATATTGGTTCCCCCTACAGTGCATTTGCCACCTGTCCCTCTTGAACAGATCAACTCTGTCACAGAAAACACCCCATTGACCTAAAAATATGAGTGCCTACCACCACCCCCCCCCCCCCGCACCAAATCTTCAGTTATGTATGTATTTGCCATATCATGCTATTCTTACTTTCATGAGCTCATGAAACAGAAAGTAATCAGAAGATTACTACTTCGAGGTCTTGGTTTTAAACTTTTCTCCTAGCTCTCTGTAATCACTCTGGGGGACGTAATTGCTATATTTACAAGCATCATTTGTGATGCCAAAGTGCACAATGACTTCGGGCTGCTCACCCTCCCCCTTACAGCCGCTGGGAGACATCCTGCAACCTGGAACCTGGGACATAGCACAACTTGCTGGATTCCCGTTTGAGGCCTCAGAATCTCCAAAGTGCCCTCCAACAAACGACTCTCCTATCTCTAAGATTCTGTTTAAATTTACCCTTTCCTGCTGTGCTCCAAAAACAGTGGTAGTGCCACCAACTTGGCTACTGCTGCTTTCCATTGAACGGTCGTTCCCTCCAACAGTATCTGAAGTGGTATACTTGTTTTCGAGGGGAATGGCCACGGAGGCTGCACTCTCTGCCTACTCCCTTTGCCATGCCAAACCTACTCATTGCCTGGAACACGATAGGGAGCAAAGACTGGCTGTTGGATTAAATAATGTTTATTTAAATGCAACAGGGCAGACAGGTAAGACTGATGAACTCAGGGCATGGATGTTTATCTGGGACTGTGCCATTATAGTCACTACAGAAACATGGCTAGGGGTGGGTCTTGGGCGTGACCACCACACTAAAGCAGTTATATATAAAGTTTGCAGCATCTCGATAATCCTAAGTGCATCCAGTTCCAGCTCCCAAACCTGCTGTCGCAGGAGCTGCAGCTGGGTGCAAATTCCACACGTGTAGTTAACAGGGACAGTGGAAATCTCTCTGAGCTCCCACAGGAGGAACGTGCAACTCGTCTTACTGCCATCTTGACTGCTGTAATAATAAATTAAAATGACTTTATTTGAGCTTGCCTGTACGTTTTTTCTGAGCTGCTGCTGTCTGAAGCCTCTCATACCAATGACTTACGACTTACTCTGCTACCAACAGCATTTTCTCAACTCCTCCACATGTACTTTTGTTTAGGGAAGAAGGAATACACTACAGTAATGCAATGCTTGTGCCTTAAACATTCCTTGACACCAAGCCCGTGGCGACCTGCTCTCCAGAGCACGTCATTACTTGTACTTGGAGGTGGTCTTGCTGAATCGTCCTCCTGCTGGTGGTGACTGAGCTGAGGCAAATATTCAGCCCAACAGCCAATCCACGTTGTCGCAGTCCACTGGTCCTGTCTGTCTACTAGTACTGCATTTATGAAATCCTTGCATCCGTCGATTGCACTCCAAACTGTGTCTCACTCCAAAGGGAGAGAAGTTATGTTCCAGTGAATATAGGGATGTTGGAAGAAGAATTGCATTAGACATTGGAGCAACATTCTGGCTATCTGCGCAGTGACTCTGCTTTTCTGTTCAATTCCGTTATATTTATTCTGATAATGCCACATTCTACTTTCCTGCATTTTCTCTATAACCAACCATTGTTTAAAAATCAGACTGCCTCAGCCTTCAAGTTGTTCAATGACCTATCCTCAAAAGCCCTCAAAATTTTCTACAATTGTTTCCCTATTACTGTTGGGAGACTTGGTGGGCTTTAATCCCATGCCTTATTTCTAGCACAGTATGTGAGAGTTTTGCCAACATTGGATGTTATCGTATCCCAGCACACCTTCGCTGCGGCCTGAGGCAAGGGAAAAATAAACATGTCAGAGCCTGTGCTCTTCTCCCTCATCTTCCACATCAGCCTAAGTTACAGTTCACCCGGATCTGGAGATTTGCCCATTCTTTAACCTGCATCAATTTCAAATTCTTCCTTTGCTTCTATATCAAATCGTTCAAGGGGCACACTGTCACTCTTCCTGAATCCAGGAACTGCTTCTCCCAACTGAAGACCAGTATGAAGCCCGTGTTTAACATATGATGTGGCTCAGTGAACAGGCTGTCCCCTTTGTCTCCAATACCCCACCCCCCTTCTTTCTGCTATTACCTTCTTCCTCTTAATAAACTGATATAATGTCTTTGGATTCTTGTTAATCTTACCCACTAATATTTTATCACGATCCCCCTTCTGCTCTTCCACTGACTTTTCATGATTAGTCCGACAGTTTCTATATTCATTTCGTGCATCCATTGACCTGCTCACTTTGTACCTGTTTTAAGCTTGTCTTTTGTTTTTAATTCTGTTCTGATTTTTTTGTTGACACCCGAGGTTCTCTGGGCTTGTTTTCCAAATTTTCATCTTTCGTGTAACACGTTGGGCGGACACTCTCATTAATTCCATTTTGATCAAGTGATTCCCCAAACCCCCGCCGCGCGGTGTTCTGCTACAGTTTCACCTTGAAGGCACTGCACTCTGGCCAGATTCCGTCATGTTTATTTCATAAAATCGGTCTCCCCAATGCAGAAACCTTTTATTTACCAGATAGTGCGTTTTTAAAAATCTTTTCCTTACCAAACATAAAATGTATGATGTAATGGTCACTGGCCGTTTACTGGTCTCCCAATCCTGCCTGAAATATCCTGACTTCATTCCCCTCAGTGAGGCACATCACTGCCCCACCGATTGTTGTATCTGCTCCATGAAGATACAAGGAGCTTTCCTGGAATAAATTTCAAGGCATTTGTCCCCTCTTAAAATATTATCACTGCCCTAATTAATGCTTGGAAATGAAATGCATGTGTATAATAAACCTATTATTGTTTTTACACACCTCAGTAAATTGGTTTTATATCTGCTCCTGTACTTTCTTTTACCTGGGGGGTCTATAATACGTCCCCAGCAGTGCCTCTGCCATGGTTCTGATCCTGAGCTCTAACCACCAAGCCTCATTAGAAGATTTTTCCAAGGTATCGCTCTTCCTTACTGTAATAACTGACTCCATAACTAATAATGCAGCACCACCTCCTCTTTTACCCCTCTCTTGTCCTGCCTATAGTTCTTGTACGACAGGACCTTGAGTTGTCAGCACTGACCTCCCTCAAACGCATCTCAGTAATGACAACAATGTCACATTTCCACATGTCACCTTGTTCCCTTATCACGTCTGATTGTCCGATAATATTCCCAGAATTATGTAAAAAACAGTCACCTTGGAATATAACACCTGGAATGCTCTGTACCTGGGAGTCCTTCAGTCATTCCCTGTTCCTTATTAAGCTGCCCAATTCATGAACAAATCTGTAACTCAGGGACTGAATTAGTATTTGTTGAAATGCAATTTCGTTTTTAATGAATGTATTAACTTAATGCAATTTTACAGAACTGAACAGTCTGCTCCACATACAAGGAGTTTCTGCTGATTAATTCCCTGCTCAGTGTGCAGACTGGACAGCCGTCAGTCTAAGGGAAAATGAGGATGGCAGATGCTGGAGGTCAGAGTGGAAACGTGCGGCACTGAAAATGAACAGCCAGTCAGGCAACATCTGAGGGGCAAGAGAGTCAAAGATTTGGGCATCATCCCTTCATCAGCAGCGCATTCGTGTCTTCCTATATTTTTCATTCATGGTTCACAGGATATTGGGAACCATACATGCTAAGTGAAGCAGCACGGTATATAGCCCTGAAATGGATAACAGTCATTCAGTTGGTTGGACAGGGAGTAGACAATTTCAGGTGAAGTACAGACTAATTGAAGTACAAACATAAGAATAGATGAAACCCCTGGGCCAGAGGGGAAACACCCTAGGTTGCTCCAGGAAAAGAGGGAAGAGATTTCTGCACCTTTGGCGATGATTTTTACGTGCGTCTTTACTCTCCATTGGGGTAGTGCCAGATGATTGAGGTTGGCAAACGTTACTCCCTTGTTCGGGAAAGGGAATTAGGATAATCCTGAGAATTACAGTTCAGTCAGTCTTACATTAGTATTGGGCAAAGTAGTGGAGAGGATTCTGAGAGACAGACTTTATGATTACTTGGAAAATCATAGCAAGATTATAAATAGTTAGCACGGCTTTGTGAGGGGCAAGTCATGCCGCCCAAACCTTATGGAACACTCTGACGATGGGATCAAACACATTAAAGAAGGTAGAGCAGTGGATGCGTAGTGCATGGATTTTAGCAAGGCTTTTGATCACGTTCCCCATGGTAGATTTATTCAGAAAGTAAGGAGGTTTGGGATACAGAGAAACCTGTCTGTCTGGATACAGAATTGAGTGGCCCATGGAGACACAATGTGGTAGTAAATGGTAAGTGTTCAATCTGCAGCTCGGTGAAAAGTGGTGTTCTGTCGGATTCGGTTCTGGGAACTCGACTGTTTGTGGTTGTTATATATGATTTGGATGAGGGAGTGGAAGGGTGGGCTATTACATTCTTCGATGGAACAAAGGATGGTAGAATTTTGGATAGTGTGAAGGGCTGTTGGAGTTTGGACTGGGACATGGGCAGGATGAAGAACTGGGCTGATAAGTGGCAGGTGGATTTCAACCAGGAAAAGTGTGAAGCGATTCATTCTGGACAATCAAATGTGAATGCAGAATACAGGATAAAAGATAAGTAGTGCTCATCAGGTGCGCAACAATTCACCCTCCTGTCTAGGCACCTTCCCCTGCTACCACAGGAATGGTAGACCTGTCCCACCACCACCCCCCGGCCCTAAAGATCCTTCCACATACATCAAGGTTTCAATTGCAGTTCCACACATGTCAGCTACTGTATCCGTTGCTCCCAATGTGGTATTCTATACGTTAGGGAGATAGGGCTTCTACTCACAGAGCATTTCAGACATCATCTCTGGGACATCCGCATCAACCAAACACTCTGCCCCGTGGCCAAAAGCTTCAATAACTCCTCCCACTCTGCTGAGGACAGGAAGGTCCAGGGCTTCATCCATCGCAACTCACTTCCCACCTCAACTTCAACCTCGGGGCACTCCAACCCCATGGCATCAATGTGGATTTCACCAGTTTCCACATTTCCCCTCCTCCCACCTTATCACAGTTCCAAACGTTCAACTTAGCACCGACCTCAGGACCTGTCCCAACCTTTTAGTCAAAGTGGGAAAGGGTTTTTTTTTTAGATTTCCTGCGGAGTGGAAGCAGGCCCTTTGTCCCAACAAGTCCATCCCAAACCTCCGAAGAATAACCCATTTCACTTTGACTAAGGCATCTATTACTATGGGCAATTTAACATGGCCAATTCACCTGTAGGAGAAAACCGGAACACCCGGAGTAAAGCCATGCAGACACATGGGAGAATGTGCAAATTCCACGGAGAGCGTCGCCTGAGGCCGGAATCGAAACTGGTCCCTGGCACTGTGAGGCAGCAGTACTAACCACTGATCAACCGTGCCCATATGTCCATCTTCCTTCCCGCCTATCCGCTCCACCCTCCCCTCCGATATATCACCATTACCCATACCTCCATCCATTTATCGCACTCTCAGTTCCCTTTCCCCAGCCCCAACCCCTCCCATTTATTACTCCATCCTCATGGATCCCATTCTTATTGCTGACTGAGGGCTTTTGCACTAAACGTTGATTTTCATGCTCCTTGGATGCTACCAGTGCTACCGTGCTTTTCAAGCTGCAGCCTCACGACGCGAGCTTCCAGCATCTGCTGTCTTCGCTTTCGTATTGTTGACATCTCCACTCAGTGTCTGTCCAGGTTACAGATGTATGAAGTCTGGGAGGTAGGCCAGATGTCATCACTGTAAGTAATTTATGTGGTGTACTTCTGACACTCCATGTCCTCACATCTGCTCTCTAGGACAGGGTCTGACTGAAAATGAATTTGTAAAGCATGGTTGCTAGCCAGTCACTGATGTCTAATTTGGACAGCATTTGTACTTACATAGAGACCAATGGTAGCCTCGTGGCTCGTTTCTCACCGGCCCAAGGTAGATTCCAAATGGTTTGTTGTGAAATAATGCTTGAATGACTTCCCTAAATCACGTGGTCGTGCTCTGGATATATTTAGGTACAGGCCAGTATCTCTCTGAGTGCCACAGGCAGCTATGAGGTTCAGTAACACTCTGCCTGAATTCAGATCCTTTTGAATCTATTTTCAACGAAGCTTATGATTGCAAGGAGATGAGTTTAGTGATCCGAAAAGTAATCTGATATTTGCTATTTTTCATGAATTGTGCAAAGATAAGATGAGAAGTATGATTATTCAACCAAACAGTAATTGCATCAGCTCTGAAAACAGTGAGGTTGATGTCATATTTATGGAACAAAAATACAAACTCCAGTCAACATTTAATTATTCAAAAATAAAGAATGTAAATTTTGTTTTATTTCGAACAAAGAAAATGCTATCTGACTATAGACGTGATTACAATTACATACTCACTGTCGGTATTCAAATAAAAACATTGTCACACCAACATTTGGCATCTGACCGATTATATATTAAGATTGAGAAAATAATTGAACAATCATATGGAAAAAAGCGTTCTTATATATTTAAATAACCATCAGTTTAATTTCTCACTTAAATGTACGAGCTTCAGGTATTTACCAACAATTGAGAATTTACAATAATTCAACATGCACAGTGAATGTTAACTTAAATAAATGATTTGTGATATTACAATGTAGCGAACAATAATTTGAAATTTTACTTTTTTAAAGAATGAATGGCATTTAATGCGAAATTTGGTTAGTGATAAAAAACGATGAACATATTTCCGTTTGAGAGAAAAGTCAAACATTTACAAAGTGTTTGGTGGCAAAGCAAAGAAATATTTTTTTAGTAATTGGGATACAAGAATTAAAATAGTTATGTGCTGACTAATAATTAGACTTCATCATCAAGCTGACATTGCAATACTTGCATTTTAAATGGCTATGCTGCAGCAACGATGATCAAATATTTGTCAGCATTTAAAAACAGGAAATAAACAGATACTGACGTTGACTTGCATCTGTACATGATAGAGTACAGAACCTTAATGGACAGAAGGAGGTTATTGGGTCACAGTGTATGCATTAGCTCTGGAAATGTCTTCCAAACTCCTCCCATTTTCCACCCGGTCTCTGTCGGTCTTCACATTCGTAACTTACAAATTTATATCCAGTTCCCTTTTGAATCTTCATTCACAAGGCTCCCAGGCAGAGCATTCTAAATTCTAACAAATCTCTCAATAAAGAAGTTTTTCCTTATCTCACTCCTAGCTCTTGTGCTGCCAATCTTGACACTTGGACTCAGAGACGCTGTAATGCCAATGTACTTATTTTTTGAACACTGCAATAAGTTAACAGCTTTATCTTTTCTGCTTAATGAAGCGTAACCCTAATTGCTTGCATCCTACCTTTAACTAATTCGTTAATTCCAGTTGTCATTCTGATTATTTATAAGGTTACTGGTATTCTTCTACAAAGTAATGTGGTGTGTGTTTGTCTGTGTGTTTCTGTGTGTGTATGCTCATGTGTGTCTGTGTGTGCTTTTGTGTGTATAAGTCTGTCTGTGTGTGCACATGTGCATGAGTATGTGTGTGTATGAGGGAGAGAGACACAGAGAGAGAGATCAATCCGCTGGAATGTCTGAATTACTCCAGTCGACACGTGGAAAAGAGGTAATGATTGGGAAGGTGGCATATTTTAACATTTGGTTAAAGAACTAGTACAGGGGTGAGGGTTTCAATTTTTGCATCATTAGGTTCTATTCCAGGGCAAGTGAGAGCTTTCAAAAATTGGCAGATTGCATCTAAACTGGAGGAGAACAAACATCCTTCTGGGGAGGATTGCTCGTGGAAATTGGGTGGATTTAAACTAATAAACCAGGAGACTGGGAACCAAAGCAGCAGGTCAGAAACTGAGCAGAAGGTAGATGTGAATAAGACAGCAGGCATGGCCAGTCTCATTACTATGTTGAAGGATGGGTCATGTAAATGCAAAATGTGATTTGAAGATTGGAATAAATGATAGGGATGAGGAGCATAATTATAAGGGATAAACAAATAAGGTTGACCAGTGTGGGGGATGTAAGGAAGTGAAGTGTGTGATGTCAGAAAGCTAGTGTACAAAAAGTATTAGAAGGGAAAGACAAACCAATAAAACCTATTTAAAATCTTTGTACCTAAAAGCACAAAGTATTTTGAAAAATATTGAGGAGCTGACAATAGGTACGGAGACAAATGGGTATGACCTGTTTCGGATTGCTGAAACATGGTTACACGGAGATCAGTACTGGGCAATGACATGTCCAAGGGCACTCACTATTCTGGAAGGTTAGACAAGGAGGAGCAAGATGTGGAATTGACAAATTGGTAAAGTAAGCTATCAAGGCTGTATTAGGAAATGATATTGGCACGAAGGAACGACATGTAAATGAGCCCAGGCATAAACAAAACGCAAGAAAACCAATCTCTTGGGAAGAGTAAAGTTCAGTCACTGTTCACCCAAAACATTTCTGAGTTTGGAAATAATGACAGCTGGTGACAAGGGCACAACAGTTGGACGAACATGCATATTGACTCAATTAATCAACATGGCAAATGTAGCCTCGAAGAACAATTCGTAGACTGTATGAAGGATTGTTTTTGAGAGAAACATGACATGGATTCAACGAGAGAACGGGTAACTCCGGATTTGAATTCATGTGACAATGAAGGATTGATAAATGATCTTGCAGTTAAAGATCCTCCTGGAAGCAGTGACCGCAACATTATATTGGGCGAAGGAAGGAGTTGGCTTGGGTGGACTGGCCAGGAATAAAACAAAACTATCACGGGCAGGACAGATAAAACAAAGGTAAAGACACAAGGAGGTACTAAATAACCTCTCAATTGAAGTAAATTGTTGAGAGGAAGAGGAATTGCGTAATGGAAAAACATTCCATGATTTGACACGGAAATCAATAATAGCATGAGGGAAAAGTCTCAGTCAAATCAAATTACACAAATTAGTCACACTTTGGAGGACTGGGCAAGGCAGTGGCTTGGTGATGTTTTCGCTGAACTGTTAAGCGAGAGGCCCAGCTAATGTTCTGATGACCTGGATTTGAATTCTGCCATGGTAGATGGGGGAGCTTGAATTCAAAAGTGGAATTAAGAGACTGATGGTAATCATGAATCGATTGTAAGGGAAATCTCGTCTGGTTCACTAATGTCCTTTAAGGAAGGAAACTTCCATCCTTACTATAGATTCATCCCTCTATGGCTGAAGACGTTTCTCCTTATCTCCGATATAAAAGGTCTTCCCTTAACAAAGTTACTATGCCTTTGGGTCCTTTGCTTCCAAACAATTGAAGCATCTTTCTGACAGCTACTCTGGCCAGGCAGTTAGTATTTTGTATGATTCAGTTATATCCCCTCATCCTTGGGGTGAAAGTGAGGACTGCAGATGCTGGAGATCAGAGCTGAAAATGTGTTGCTGGAAAAGCGCAGCGGGTCAAGCAGCATCCAAGGAACATGAGAATCGACGTTTCGGGCATCAGCCCTTCTTCTATCCCCTCATCCTTCTCAACTTCCACGAGTTTAATCGCAAAGACCTCATATGTTAGGCTTTTCATTCCAGAGGTCATTCCTGGTAAGTGCCTCTGAACATGCTGCAAGGGCAGTATATCATTTCTGAGATATGGTGCCCAAACCACCACACAATAATTCAAATGTAGTCTGATTAGAGCCTTAATAGAGTCTCAGAATTACATCCATGCTTTTATATTCAAGTCCTCTCAAAATAAATGTCATCATTGTATTTGCCTTTGTGACCAGTCTTGCCACTTGAAATAATGAACTTATGATGCACAATAACAAATTACCATGGAGTTACAAAAAGTAACAATGATTAAAGCATCATGGGAAATGGATCCCGGCCTTGAGTAAACTCGCTGTGTTAATCCACATGCTGCAGAATCCAGATAGGCTGCAGCTACCCACAGACAGTTTGTAAACAAACCTGACAGTGACAGACCCTGCAATACAAACCTGGAGTTGAATTGGAATGGGACAACGGAATGCCGTCATTGTGCAATCAATGTGCCAACCCTTGGTTGGGTCTAATTGATCAGAGTTATCCAACATGGTCATTCTGTTGACAGATCCGCCATGCGTTCTAAAATGAGGTGAAGACACTGAAGAATGAGAATCACCGCCAAACACCACTTAGCGCAGTAAATCGAGAATAACGACCAAAGGAGAAGATACCTCCAAGTCCATCGTAAGAAGGAGAAATCAGCACGTGGAGCCGGCAACGTGGGTGGTATACCATCATACAATGTTAAGTTAAAGCATAAGGTAGTTTATAGTATGTTTCGTTACATTATAGTACAAATATTTGTTCTAATATCAATTGTGTTCAATAAACAGATGTTGTTGTTTATGAGTCGACTCACAGTTCTTTTGGTGAATATAAGATTTTAAAACACACTGTGTCGTGATATAAAAGTTTCCTTTCAATTGGTTCTCCTGCAAGATTATCTTGAGACAATTTTGGTCGAGAACTCCCAAGTCTCTTTGCACTTCTAACTGAAGAATTTTCCCGCATTTAGAAAATAGTCCATGCCTGTATTCTTCTTACCAAAGTGCATGACCTCACACTTACCCCCATTGTACTCCATCGTACTTCTTTTCCCACCCTCCTAACGTGTCTAAACCCTTTTGCAACCTCTCCACTTCCGCAATTCCACCTGTCTCTCCACCTAGCTTTATATCATCAGAAAGGTTAACCAGAATGACCTTCGAACATTTATCTAGATCATTAATTTAAAAGTAAAAAAGTCGTGGTCCCAACACTGAGCCTTGTGGAATATCACATGTCACTGGCTACCATACTGACATGATCATTTTTATCCTCACTCGCTGTTTTCTGCCTTTTTAACCTGTGTTGTTTCTCAATTCCACCCACACAGATTCTACACCATCTCTCCGTATTTCAGTGATGGGAACCGCGTGATGGGACTGCAAAACACTTTAGCATTGTCTCTAATAAATAGCTTGGACATAACTTTCCAAATGTGTTTTTTTAAACAAGTGAAAAACTCCTTTGAAACTGCTTAAGACATTAGATAATGTCGAATAGACGTCTGAATAGTGCAGCTTCCTTGCAGTTGTTGTTGTGAGGTGAGTTTCGTTAGCAAAGCCACCGAACTGTTACCGATGTCTAATTTCCACTCATAATATTTTAGTGAACCCCAGTGGTCCTCGTGGTGCATGAACACTAACATTTTTATTTCAGAGAACGTTACAGGATTCTGAACAAGTGACAGTGGAGGGACAATGGTTTCGATTCAAGTCAGGATGCAACGTGACCTTGGAGATTATATTCTTCACCAATCGATTCTCACAAGCTATGGAAATGGTGAGACTATTTTCTGTTTTCAAGAATTAAAGTGATAGAGTCTTATGGAACACAAACAGGCCATTCAGCGCAACATGTCTACACCAGCTAGTTACCTACTTCATGAAAGTTACCTCAAGGTGCATGGCCGATTCTGCTCTGGCATTTTGTGCTCATTCAGCTGCTGATTAAATGCTGCATTAATATGTGTTATTCGTGACCTGGGCTGTCATTTGGCATTTTATTTCAATATATTCACGAAATGATTTCGAAAAATGCATCACACTACGTCAAAGTCCGCAACAAGCTCATCAGATTAATAAACATGGTTACATTGCTCAATATTAGGAAAATTGATTTTTCAAAAAATAATTTGGGATTTTAATGGAGCTAGTCAAACATTAATTACCGTTGAGAAGGTCCAGTCCAGTTGGTGTTGGCCCATCCAAGTGGCTGTTGGGAGGGAGTGCCAGCTGTGCATCTCATGTGTCAGTTTAGCTGAGAGTAAGTATTACTGGTGGTGGACGTAGTGTTAAACAAGCCGCTGTATTGTGATGAACAGCTGGCAGGAAAACACAGGAAAACTGACTCTTTGTCAAAGCGAATATGTGGCAAGGAGTTTATTATTCTGCAGAGAAATAACAACCTTACGAATGGAAGTCTATATAATAATGAGGGAAAGTTTGTTTCTATGTTATTGATGTCCTTAAAATAATCGTGTCAAACAGCTGGAATAATATTGGTGGGCTTAGTGAACGAAACTTACATTGAGCATGTAAATTATCTTGGATATTTTCAGAGATGGCTGGGCTGTCATTGAATTAGTAAGTGCTGATGCTTCATGGGATGATGCTGATTTGTAATCTCCCCACTTACTGAACACAGTTCGATGGAACAAACCAACAATTACCATTGGGTGGTGTTTCACAATATATCATGGAATCGTATGATAAAGAAGATACCTAGCAAATCTGTCACAATCAAGTGCAGATACAAGTCCTTTGCCACGTTTGTACGGTTTCCTTTGTCAACCACCCTCACAGGCAATAAATTCCAGAAGCATATCACCCTGTGGGTTCACACAGATTCCACAAATCCTCACTCAATCTCCTGTCTTTCCCTTTAAACGTGTACACCCTTGTATCTAACCGTTTCACTAAGGGCAACAGTTGCTGGCTGTTCACTCTGTCTCTACCTCTTGTGCTGTTACACACCTCTGTCAGGTTCACCCCATAACGTTCTCTGCTCCAAAGTAAAGAAAAAGCAAATCTAGCTTACCTTCATGGTTTAGCAACTCTCTTGTTTTGTTACTTCTTTCAAAGTGCAGCATCTCACACATTGCAGTGTTAAGTTTTTCGGTCATTAATCTGGCCATTTGAATAACTCCTTTGTACCCTCCTGTAACCTTACACTTTCGTCCTCACTGTGAACCACGGGAACAGTCATTGTGTCATCCACCACATTGTTTATCGTGCTCTAACCCCTACACCCCATCTTCCACATTCTTATCATCAACGTTTATGAATATCAGAACCAAAACGTGATTTTCAACCTGTTCTACAGACGTTGTTGCAGAGGAAGAATTGATAATCCCAGTCTCTAGTTTTTCCTCTTTTAGTGAATTTGCAGCATGATGCAGGGGAGGACTTTTCTTAGGGAGCCACAAATGCAATTTTGGACATAGAACTGAATTCTACTTTTATACTCCTGTCCTCTGCATGTATTATTCATAAGGCTTGGACATCATTCATCTTGGACTAGAGTTTGGCACTGTGATTGCCACATTTCCATTTTATGTGGTCCTGCAGCACATTCTTTATAAAATTCGCTGCAAAAGTCAGTGCAGGGGGATTTTGTTTTAATCTGCAGGATGGCCGCAGACTCATTCATTAAGTTTGTTTGAAAGAGCTCGGCTGATGAGGAAAAATATTAAATTAAATTCTGCATTATAAGCAAACAGTAGAAGATCAAATCACATTCTCATTTCTACCTTGAATTGGAAGCAATATCATAGAATAACACCCACCGTTCTGGATATTGTTAATTAACATAAAGTGACATAATGGTGAGATAGTTAATTTGGGAGAACAGAAAATGTTTGCGTTTGATGGAGATACAGATATGCAGAGTGGATGTACAAGATTCCTGTACATAAAGAAGTACACCAAACCTTTTCCTAATTTTTAAAGGATACCATATTCCAATTTTCTTCAACAGTGATGTTTGATTTCCATCAATCTCAGCTTTCCAACTGCATGCTTTTCCCTGCCACTGATGCTCATTGTGACAGACCTCCTCCACTCCCTTCCTACTCTATCCTTACCCACCTACTTCCCTTGCATTGCCCCTTCTGCTGTGACATACCCTTCCACTGACCATTTCCCTTCACACTTCTCGCACTGTGTATCACACCGGTTCCCTATCACTCTCACTTTCCCTGAATCTCCCTTTAGCTTTTTGGTCTCACATTAAATGCTGGAAATTGCTGACTTCTGTGCTACTGCATGTCATCAGTGAATGGTGAATTTGGAATGATCACTGTCCAACAGCAACAGAAAACAGTATGGTTGCCTTTGGCTGATGCACCATGAACAAAATGGCTTTGTTTACTATTGGTACAGAGTGGAGTTTCTTCCTGTCCCTCTATCACAAACCTTAACCAAACAGCCTCATCGCCAACAGGACACACATCTTGGGAACGAATTGTAAGTCCATGTATCAATTTTCTTTTGCATATTGTGAGAATGTGGTTGAAGCAAACAGTATATTTGTCTTTTGCTCCTTATTCTTTCAACTGATCTTCCAATACAATTTGAGGTGAGATCAGAGAGACTTTCCTTTCAATCGAAGTAGGACTTGACTGAGGGTGGAATCAATGACCCTGAGCATAACTGTGATTAATGGGAATTAGAGAACATTCTGCACTTGTAATGGGAACAATGGGAAAACAATCTCTACAAGTTATCTTCCAAGTTACGTGTCATACTGACTGGGGACTAATTTGCTGTTCCTTCCTTACCAGTTGTTAAAACCTCTTGGAAAATGCTTACAAACAGCTCTGTGTGCTTGTGCATCACTTGGACAGAAGAGATTCAAGTAGCCTGCTCTCTGTCACCTTCTCCGGAGTGATTGTGTTTGACAAGTAAAATCTGCCCATGGTAGTTCCTTTCAAAACCCGTGGTTGACTCCGTCCTGTACCAATGTACCTTATGTTTCTCCAGTTTCATCTAAAGTTTCAGAAATGTAACACTTTGCTGAATGTCATATCATGCTCCAGTAAAATCAGGAGCATGATATGACATTGAGGTAAAGACTGGGATCCTTAATTCAATTGGTTACTTATAGAGGATTGATCATGTGATTCATGGTCACTGAGTTCAACATTTTCATGGTGATTTATGACATGGAAAACGTTATTGATATTTGTGGCACTGTCGAACAATTTTTTTTAATTTTCATTCAATGACCATAAGCTAATGGCAGCTCCACTGCTCCCTTCAGATCAGATAAATATCCACATTCCAAAAGAAAAAGGATGTTGTAAGTGCTGGAAAACTGCAACAAGTCCAGCAGCATCTGAGCAGAAAGGGAATTGAGGTTTTGAGTCCAATATGACATTTTTAGAACAGAGTCATGTTCGTCTCAATATGTTTGTACTTATCTAGAAAGGAATAATTTGATTAGGGATCTTCAACATGGTTACTTGAAGGGTAGGTCGTACTTCACAAACATATCAGATTTTTTTGAGAAGGTGACTAAAGAGGTGGATGCGGGTAAAATGTTTGCTAAAGTTCCCCACAGTAGGCTATTGCAAAAAACAAAATGGTGGCATGGATTTGTGGGTAATTTATCGGTTTGGATCAGGAAATGGCGAGCTGAAAGAAAACAGAGGGTGGTAGCTGACGGAGTATGTTCATCCTTGAGTTCAGTTACTGTTGGTGTATCGCAAGGATCTGTTTTGGGCCCACTGCTGTTTGTCAATTTTATAAACGATCTGGATGAATGCGTAGAAGGATGGGTGCGTAAGATGCAGTTGACACTAAGGTCACTGGAGTTGTGGATACTGCCAAAAGGATGTTGTGGGTTACAGCAGGACACAGATAATTTGCAGGCTGTGCTGTGATATGGCAAATGGAATACAATGCGGAAAAATAACAGGTGATTTACTTTGAATGGAGCAACAGGAATGTAGAGTATTGGGCTATTGGTAAGATTCTTGGGAGTGTAGATGAGTAGAGATTCCTCAGTGGCCATGTACATCGTTCCCTGAAAGTTGTTACCCAGTTTTATAGTGTTGTTCAGAAGGCATAAGGTGTGTCTGCTTTTATTAGTAGAGCGATTGTGTTTCGGAGCCCTGAGGTCATGGTGCAGCTGTACAAAACCCTGGTGCAGCCGCATTTGGACTATTTAATACAGTTCTGGTCACCTCATTCATGGAAGAATGTCGAATCTTTAGCAAAGGGTTCAGAGGAGCTTTACTAGGTTGTTGCGTGGTATGGAGATAAGGTCTTACCAGGAAAGGCTAAGGGACTTGAAGCTGTTTTCGTTTGAAAGAATATTGAGAGGTGACTTAATTCAGGTATGGCTGGATTGCGAGAGACTTTTTGCTTGGATTGTAATGGCTAGCACGAGGATACTTAGCTTTAAACTGATGTTTAATGGATATAAGACAGGTCGTTTCTTTACTGAGAGAGTAGCGGGGTGTGGAAAGCACTGCCTGCAACAAGAGTAGTCTCGCCAAAGGCTAAGGCCATTTAAGGGATCATTGAATAGTCATATTGCTGAACAATGGAGTAGTGTAGGTTAGATGGGCTTCAGATTGGTTTCATAGGTGGTGCAACATCTAGGTCAGAAGGGTCTGTACTGCACTATAATGTCTTATGTTCTATATGTGCACAACCCTGTCACACTGTGTATCCAGTGATTAAAATACTTATATAGCATACTATTCTTTCCATTCGAAGTTTCCCTGTTCATATTCATCGAATGTATGTAGTATGGAAACAGGTTCTTGAAGAGTAAACTGACCAAACCAATTCGTCTACCCCCGATATTGACCCCTCACTATTGTGCCTAACCTACACATCGGTGAACACAATGAGAAGATTAGCTTGGCCATTTCCACTAATCTGCATATCTTTGAACTGTGGGATGAAATACATGCAGATCTGGGGAAATATGCAAACTCCACAGAGATTCGCTTGAGGTTGGAATTGAACCAGGCCCTAGCACTGTAAAAGTGCATCAGTAATCACTGATCCACAGAGCCACATCAGCAATGAGCGCTTTTTTCAACCCAAATGTAATCAGTTTCGTTGCTCTGCGTTGCATTTCATTCTGTCTGCTGGAAAGTATGATGGTGACTGGCGTATTATCCCCTCAACTCTCCACAACCACTGCTCCCATTCCTTTCTGTCCCCTAAATAATGTTATTTTCATTCTGTCCCTTGCTCATTAATCCAGGGTATTTAATGAACAAGGACTTTGTACATTCCATTTATTTTCTGTGGACTGTAGTGAAAAAAATGTAAATCTCACTGTTTTAAAGCGAATAAAACAGCAATAAGTTGCTTGTCGATTTAAAAAAAAACCCTTAAGCGCATTGTGCGTTGACATTACAGCGTTGCCAACAGACAGCAGTCAGTGTCATGTCCTTAAGAATCCAAGCTTCTTCTGTAAGTCTACAGCAACTATGCCCAGTGACAATCTTTTGTTTTGCAGTTGTTCTCGCGGAAGAGAGAACAGAACAATAACAACAACTTCATTGTGTGATTTTTAGGGCTGCAAGCCATTACAACATTTTACATGAACAGCACAGCACAATAATCTAACCTGCGAAAATAAAGCATCCATCACTCCCACTCCGCCCTCACCTCGCCACTGACTTTGTTAGAGCAATTATTGTTTGGAGATGTGGTCAATAGCTAGAGATGTCGACATCCAAACCAGTCCAGTTGTTAATGTGAGCTGCAGGTGCTGTCGTGAAAGGGTTAACTGGAACTGTTTGTTCAGTAACTGTGATTGATGTCAGTCTCCATGGATTCAACTGTGCCAATTGAGGCCTTCACTCTCCTATCAATAATGGACTTCTTTCAGTGCCTTTTCCAATGGTAACAGCAGATACACCACCTCCGACACTAACGGAGTCAGCAGCTACAGAGACAGGGAGAGGAGAGATCAGAATCTGCGAACAACAGACTGGAAAGTTCCAGTAATGGATAATAACCTGAGAATATTAGACTGGAATGTTACAACAATGGATCAGAATCTAAGAAAGTTAGACTGGAATGCTCCAATAAACGACCAGAATGTGAGAGCAATAGACTGGAATATTACAGCAATGTACAGGGGTTTATCCAATGGGCTTTTCTGGTTTTCCTGGTCTGGGTCAACATTACTATTGCAAATATTGGGTGTACTGATGATTATTCAGGCAGGTTATTATCCCATCCTCGCTATTGTTGGTGTTCCTGGTAAGTTTTTCAATCTCTATCTATTTATTAATTACATAAACCATGTTGAACATCATTGCTTTTTTTGTTAGCTATATCTGGTAAAGACAGAAACTTTTGTATTTAGTTCCATTATAAATTCTATTCATTATCCACAAATTTCAGACATCTCCCTCACAAATATCTGAAACAAAACTGCGAGGACTCTTTTTTTGCGTTGAAATGATGTATGTCGTGGTATTGTCTCCATCACCAAACCTGCTCACTACCAGTTTCATAATAGCCTGAGTCTCCACCACTGTGTCAGTGCTGTTGCTGAATAAACCGTTATCTATGCCTTGGTAAAGCTCAGACTTTACAGTTGTAGTTATCTTCTAGCCACTGCTCCAGTTACAACTAGATCGATCACAAACTTGTAATGTCTCTAAAGTGAGTTCCTGACTGGAACACTGTGTTAGCGTTGTAATGCTGCAGGATGGGTAATTCAGAGGCACAGGTCAGAATACTAACGATATGTTTCGAATCCTACCACAGACGATCACAGAACTTAAATTCAAATGTTAAGAATCTAAACAAAAACAAATGCACAAACTGTAACCAGAAAGCGAGGAGCATTTTGTCTAACAATCTACCGGTTCCACTGATGTCCTTTGCGAAAGAAATCTAACATCGTTACTGGGTCGGTTTTGAGAGTGATTTCAGACCCACAACAATGTGCTTGGGTCTGTGCTGCCTTGTGCAATGGTCACAATTAAGGGCAATTAGCGATGGTCATCAAATGCTGCTCTTGGCAGTGATGCTGACATCCCATGAAATACTAAAAATAAACATTAAATCAAACAAAGAAAGCGACTGAAGATCTGATTCAAAAAGACACAAAGTGCCGGGGAAACGGAACAGGTTTGGCAGCTTCTGTTGAGAGGAAAACAGAGTTAACATTTGGAGTCCACTCACCATGCATCAGATCTGAAAGCAGCTGGGAAATAGTGTAATATGCGTTGGTTGAGTGAGCTGAATATATGGAGAAAGAGAGAGATAGAGAAAAAGTATCAAACAAAGGAATTATTGATAAGCAGTTCGTATGGAAATAAAATTTGATATTAATCTCGTTGATTTTTATTGTATTTTCCCATATTCCGGAATATCATACCTATGGAGATATATATCCAAGTCCCTGCTTAAAACGAGGTATGTCCCCTCCTTCTCTCTTACATAAGTGTGGTTATCTTGTTTTATTCAATTATGGGGCATGGGGGTCACTGCCTGGGCCAGTATATATTTCACTTTCCGGGTTGCCCATGAGAAGTGGTTGGTGAGCTACCTGTTTGAACCAATGCAGTCCACATGCTGTAGGCTGCCAGTGCTTAGATCTGTCTGCTTTCATTTCTTTGAAATCTTGTAGAGATATAACTGAATGGCTGGCTTGGCCATTCTAAAGGGCAATTGAGAGTCAATCACATTGCTTTGGGTCTGGTGTCACATGTTGGCCTGACCACGTGAAGATAACAGATTTCCTTCCACGAAGCAGACAAGGGGGCCAGGTGTTTGTTTTTATTTGACAATTGACAATCTTTCCTTAGATTGTTAACCCAAATACTCTATTGAATTCAAATTCCACCATCTGATGTGGCGGGATTCAAGTCCAGGTCTGAATCATTAGCTGGGTCCCTGCATTAACAGTCTGGAGATAAAAACACTAGACCATCGGATCTCCAGCATCTGCACTGGTAAAGGTAGTGTTGCTATTATTGTGACTGAGGTATAGAAACTTTTTCAGTTACTTTGTCAACTACTTCCATGGAAACAGAACCGGTAATATTTCAGTTCACAGGGACTGTGAAGAGCTGCAATGGTTTTTCAGCCAGGGATAGAGGAGAGAAAGCCATTTCTTAACTCTGAGTGGGTGTGACACGTATACAGAGATTTGACTTATACCCGTCACTGGAAAGTGAGAGGAGGTTCACTGCATTGGTTTATTGGGTTTGTGTTATCAACTACTACAATGATTTATGGAAACCTGAGGGTCTGGTGTTCCCACTATGGACAAGGTTTGGGCAATGCATTTTGGAATGAGTCTGGGTCTGCAGAGACTTCATAGAAAGGAGCAGGACTCTACACTATCCTTTCTGAGATTTCAGCAAATATTTCCAAATGATGAACCTTTTCAATGTGCAAAGTGTGAAGCCAGTTAATTTCAACAATGAAGTCACAGAGCTGTGAAACCTGTTCCAGTCGAACCTGTAATCTCACAGCAGGAAGAGGACAGTACTCAAAATGCCCATCAACTGCTTTGATTCTGGAACTTTCCAGGCAGGAGTGGGTGAAGCATCCATTTTGCCAAAGTGCGATCCTCTCATGTACTCACAAGGTGACAGAGGCCATCTCCATCCTGTTCTGTCTCCATAGAGGAAGGAATAGAAAATCTTCCCGAAATGTTAGAGAACATGGTGACTGGCGAAAATGTAGAACTGCAAGAAATTAGAATTATTAAAGAGAAAGTACTGGGAAAAAAAAACAAAGCTCATTGTATTGAATGTTTGTACGTTGCTGGACTAAATGAGTTATGAACCGAGACGGCAACAGAGTCAGAGCTGGATAGTTGTGGTTGCTGGGTAGCTCTTTCGGATTCGGTACAGAATGGCCAGATTCTGTAAAGTCAATTCCTTAAATCTTTGAAGGAGGGCAAAGTTTGGCATAGCATCTTATGTTGTGGAAAGGATACTGCAGACTTGGAAGTAGCTACTGCGACCACAAATATTTAAAACAGGAGACAGAGGGAAAACAGAATACCAACTGATGAATAAATCGATCTCAGATGTGAGGGGAAATATTAGAATTTTTTTAGTAATTCATAATAACTAGATCTTTGGAGGATAATGATATGATTTGCGGAGTCAGCCTAGATTTTAGAAAGGGAAATCTTTTTTGATAAACTACTTTGAGTTTGTCGAGAATGTTGATTGTGACATCGACAAATGAGAATCAATGGGAACAGTGTAATTGAATTTTCAGGAAGCTTTTGACAGGTAAGTGAAGAGCGTTAGAGGTGAATATACTACATGGATTGAGAAATGGATAATGGTGAGAATACAGCGTGTAAGATTCTGCTCTGGCCTAAAAGTCATTGCACATCGGGTATCCCATGTATCAGTGCTTGGAGCACAGCTACTCACAAGGCAAAGAAATCATTTGAATGTGAGCAAAAAAGTCCTTTTCATTTTGAATTTATTAAAAGATGAGAGATTTGGAACTGCAGATATCACATACATAACTCACATGAGCTAGCAAGTAATCAGGAGAGTTAGTGGTATGTTGTCCTTCATTATAAAATGATTCAAGTGTTGAAGTAAATTCATCTTACTGCAGTTGTAGAATGTTGCTTGGACAGTATTTCGGCCACTGAGTACAGATTCTCCCTCCTTTATAAGGAATGATTTCATTGCGACTGAGATAGTGCGAAATAGTTTCACCACGTTTATTCCTGCGATGATGGTACCATGAGGAAAGTGTGAGGAAAATGAGTGTTGAATCCGTGGCGCTGAGAGCGAATAGCAGGCCTTTACATTTAATCTTGAAGATTCGGCACTAACACTCATATCGTCATGAAAAAGTCAGTGATCATGTGAAACATTACGTTTCTCCATGATATTTGATTCCCAATAGTTCACATACCTGCCCGGAGACCCATGTTGGTTGAGAGGTAGCTTCAGGCTCTGAATGAACTCTTTCTGTCTCAATATGCAGTTGGTGTGCGAACCTGCACTGTTCACAAATCTGTCAGCAGCCACAAAACCTTACTCCTGAAAGAGTTAGCCATTCCAACCAGTTTCTAATCTCCATCGAAACACCAGTCTGTCTTCTCGGAGACAGAAGCTATTTCGTTGAGACTTGGCAAGAACCATCCGCTTTCCTTTCTCACCTTCTGTAATCCAAGTTAAAGAAACACATGTACCACGAGCAATGGATCCAGTAGGAACAACATAGAGCAGTTTATCTGTGTAGTCTCTGCTTCACTGCTTGTCATGTTGGGGCATCAATGACATCTTACTATTTATGTAGAATTGACTTAACAGACTGAGTGACTTCTTCCTGTTGACATGGAAGAGACTCAAAGACCTGACTTGGCAACTCCTGACTCCTGTTTAACACCTCGATGTGCTGTCTACACTCCTTCCCTCCTTGCGTAATAGGCAGGAGGGTCTGAATGGGCTATCCTTCTTCTTGTCCAAAAGTGTCAGTGAGTTGAATACATTTCGTTGCAACCAGCTTGAGGTGCTGAATGAGCTCCACTTCTTTAACTGTGGAATACTAAAAAGAGACATTTATCGTATGAATGTTACCTTCACTTTAACAACACAGTTTGGATGCTATCCAGGTCTTGCTGCACATGGACACGGACTACTTCAGCAGTGGACAGGTGAAAAATTATTCTTAACATTCTGTGACCTTCACTGAACATCTTCCACTTCTGACCGTGTGATGTGGGAACGACGTTGACGCAACTGAACAAAGCTACCTTGAGGATGCGCCCTGAGACGTCCTGTGACAGAAATGATTGATCCTCATCAACCACAAATATCTTCCCTTGCAGTCAGGGAGAGCAGAGGATTTTTTGGGCATTCGCTGGGTGAGGTATGGCGGCTGTATTTAAAGTGAATCTGGATGGACAACGTGACCAACAAATGAAGACAGTTCTATGAAGACAGAGGAGTAAGATGTTTCACACCGTCACCTAATCTTTCTATTCGCAAGAATATTTTCCAACGCCATGTCAAAATGTGTGTGACAGTCTTCATCCGCTGAATGGTTTCCGCTGTTTCTGTGCACCAGGTTATTTGGGTAAATGGCCTCCGACTGTTCGTACCGAGCAGGTTTGAGAGGTTTAATGGAACATAGGAACATGGGACTGAGGAGAAGGGTTAGTCATTGGACACTTTGAGCCTTCTCCACCATGCACTAAGGTTGTGGCTATCAGGTTGTGGCTTCAGCCTCACTTGCTTGTCTGTAGTACATTGTCCTTTACCATCCAATATCGTAGTAATATGGCATTGAATAAATGCAAACACGAAAGCAACACAAACTTCTGGGGAAGAGCACTGTGAATTTCTCCTCATCCCTGTTCAGACTGGGGCTGGAGAGGACTCTGATTCATTTTCTAATCCCTCTCCTCCATTGGTCATGACACATTTGAAATACAACTAGGTAGGTGATATGACCAATGATGTAGTTCTCACACTATATTAGATGCTTTGGTAGGGAAATTCAGGTAAATAGCTTAAATTTGGAAAAGTAATTTACCAAAGTAAATTACTTAACCTATGATGGAAAGATGCATGACAGGTAGTGTGGACAAATATGTACATTAATATTTATCTTTCAATGTGTATTGAGACGCAGGTTGTATACACAGAAACATACACAGACACAGACACACTCACAGTGTCACACACACAAGTGCACACAGACACACACATACACATGCACGAAGACAAATAGAAAGAAACCCTGCAGAATATCAGCTTGAAAGATCTTTTCCAAGCAAAAGTTAAATTCAAAACAAAAGGAAATATTAAATTGTATTCTGCCTCTGAGATCATTCTGTTCACACAAGCTGCTGTCAATCGGATTCTTTCCTGGAACATTTGAATTTGGCTGAATTCCCTTTGGTTCAGGCAGTGTGGCGATTCCAATGAATCCTGAACAGGAATTCTTCACGAGTGTTTAAGATGCCTGATGAGTTTTCACCTCTCATACTTCCTGTGAGAAGGAACAAAGAAACAGAGGAAGCAATAAGCCGTGACTTCTCTAGCATGTTGCATCTTCTCCAACTTTTAAATGAAACATACAATAATGTTGTCTGACAACATAATTGGACCAAGTGAAGCCTCGTTGAACATACTCGGGATTGTTTCACTTCGTCCCTGTTCCCTGATCCATGTTGGAGCAATTTATAAGCTATAATTTGAAGATACGTTTGTACGTGTCCTCATAATTTTGTCAAATATATTAATGCCTTTGTACTACCTGTGTTAAAATGAATATATTGTTATCTTAACTTTGAATCCTGAGTTCTAGTTTCCCACACCAGAGCAAATGTCCATCAGCCAAGCACCTGTTACGCTCTCTTCAAGTTCTTATATGGTTCAGTATGAAAATCTCTCATTCTTCAACCTGAAGTGCGCTGGCCTTGCAGAGGTTTATAAAATCATGAAATGCATGGAAATGGTGAATAACCAAGGACATTTTGTGAGGTTGAGGGAGTCCAAAACTAGAGCACACAGTTTGAAGCTGAGGGGGAAAGATTAAAAAGAGATAAAAGTGGTAACCTTTTCTCGGAGTGCATGGAATGAACGGCCAAAGGAAGTGTTGGAGGCTGGGAAAATTACCGCACTTAAAGCCATTTAGATGGGTACTTGAATGGGAAGGGCTATGGGCCAAGTACTGGCAAATGGGACGAGAGTAATTGAGGACATCAGGTCGTCATGGACAAGGTGAACTGAAAGGTGTGTTTCTGTGCTATATGACTGAACAAGGCCTTCTTTCGTGGAACAAGTACATTGAAACATCTTTACAAAGCTTCAGAATCAATTGAGTATATTTATTTTTCAGTTTAGGGAATTATCACTACATGCAATACATCAGATGTGGCCTCAGAAATCCCCTGTACCGATGCAGTAAAATATCCTGATAGCCTTTGCATGGAGTAGAATTATTCCATATACTTTTCTAACCACTTACTGCATCTACATAACTTTGTTTGATGCATGTGCCAGGATGCACAAATCCCTTTGTACTACTGAGTTTCGTGATCTCTCTCCTTTTAAGTAGTTTACTGTTGTTTTACCCTTTTGTCACAGCATAAATTTAATTCCCGCAGGTTATACTTTTTCTGCTGAAGGTTTACACACTAGCGTCCCCTGTCTCTACACCATTTCAGACTTTCTACCTCCTCTCGACATCTTATTGAATGAACATCTTGGTTACTGAGCTAGAGCTCAAATCCAATCAGTCCCCACATCCAAATCATTGACAGGTTCGAAATCGTTGTTGATCTTGCACTGATCTCTAAGGTACTCCACCACGTTAAAGTTTTCTAACCTGAAAACCAACATCAATCGCTACTGTCTATTTCTTAATGGTTACCCAGTGATCCCTGTTCCTGTGTTGCAGCCTAGAAAGGTTGGATGGCTTCCTCATGTGCTGTGTAATGTACTCAAATGTCTGAATGACTTCATCATCTTCCTTTGTAAATCCTTAGCGGGCTAAAAGGTCTCCTCGTGACTCATTGCTGACGGGCTGAATTGGATCTTCCTCTCCCTCTGAAACAGAATCGAGGGTCTGGGTGAGAGAACAAGACATGGGTTAGGAGCAGCAGCAGGCCATTCAGCCCTTCGCGTCTGCTGCTCCGTTCAGAATGTGCATTGTTGATGTGATTGTAACTAAACATCCCTTTCTTGTCTGTTCCCAATAAACATGGATTCTTTTGTTCATCAACGATCTATGGAACCCAAGTTTGAATGTTTTCAGTAACCCAGTCTTCACTGCTGCTTGGGCATGGGAACACTACAGATCACACAGCCCTAAAGGGAAAGGAACATCCCTGTCTCAGTCAGAAATGGGAATGCCCTTTTGCTTAAAATGTGCCCCTCTCAAGCCAATCACCATTCTTTTAACACAGGGACACAACAATTAGAAACTGATATAGGCCATTCTACCCTTCAAAACTGTCCACATTTCCTTCAACAATCGACAATCAAATACTTACCAAATTTAGCCTCAACTGAGGTTTGATGAATTCCAGATACAATAAGCTCACAAGAGTGTAGGAAATTGGAACATAGAATAGTGCAGCACAGCACAGCCCTGTAGCCTTCAATGTTTATCATAGTCTAAGGCTAAACTAAACTTCATACCCTTCATTTTATTATCAGCCATGTGTCTATCCAAGAGTTGCTTGAATGTCCCTAATGTATCTGGTTCTCCTACCACCGCTGGCAATGCATTCCACGTACCTACCACTATCTGTAGAAAAACACCTGCCTCTTACATCTCCCTCAGCCTTCCTCCAATCACTTTAAAATTATGCTCCCTGCATGATAGCCATTTCCAACCTCGTAAAAAGTTTCCAATTGTCCACTCTATCTATGCCTCATCATCTTGTACACCTATATTATGTTAGCTCTCATCCTTCTTCACTCCAATGAGAAAAGTCGAGCTCCCTTAAACATTCTTCATAAGACATGCCCTCCAGCACAGGCAACATGCTGGTAAATCCTGTCTGCACCCTCTGGAAAGCTTCCAATTTCTTTCCGTAATGGGGTGACCAGAACTCAACACAATACTTCATGTGTGGTCTAACCAGGGCTTTATCGTGCTGCAGCATAATCTCGCGCTCTTAAACTCAATCTCCCCGTTAACGAAAACCAACTCAAAATACTCCTCTTAACACCCCTAACAACTTGAATGGCAACTTGGAGGTATCTAAGGACGTGGTCCCCAAGATCCGTCCTTTCGTCCATACGGCCAAGAATGCTAACTTTCACCTTAAATCTGCATTTGAATTCAACCTTCCAAAATGAATCACTTCAGAAAATAGGAAATTTCAGCAGAACTAAGCCATTGAGCGAATCGGATCTGCTGTGCCATTTGATCACGGGTGAAATGTTTCTCAGCTGCATTATTTTGCCTTCGCCAACTAATCAAATGATTACCTTATTAAGGAAATAACGCATTTATCTCTATCTTAAATCACCTACATTTTCTGTGTGCAGGAGTGTGCATGCGTTAGTGTGTAAGTGCTCATATCTGTATCTATATGTGTTTGTATTTAACGTGTTTATGTATGTTTGTTTGTATCTCTGTCTGCATCTCTGTTAAACATGGTCTTTGTAGTTTTCGGGGTAAATCCACTGACATTGACATCAACATCCTTCCCCTTCCTCCACCTCTATTGTCTGTCAATGTTAATTGTAGAGCCACACAATGCCAACCTCTGCAGGCCTCCCCTACACAATGTCAGATTTTCCTCTCTTCAGAGGACATCAGGTTCTGTGAATCTCTCAGATGGCATGGCTGTTTGGGTTTTCAAATGACGCATTTTTTAGCACAGAGCAGTTTCGTCTGATACCTAGTGATATTGTTCCTGAGATATTACCAACATCACTGGGTCAGTTTCAGGACTTTTCAATCCTTTCTCACTTATAATTTGTAAGAGTGCATTACAAAAGATTTCAAGTTAACGAACGTGCAATAAATGCATTACGTCACTTTACAAATGTATCAGTCGACCTTCATTGGATACAGCTGAAGTGGAAACACTCTTTATTGTGCACACTCCGTGTCACGAAAAAACTTCAGACACAAATCACTTCCACGTTGCAGAAGGAGCGCAGACATTACTCTACATGAGCATTCTCCACTCTTTGGTTTCTCGGTACAATGACGATGCTCCCTTTACCTGCCTATATGTGTGTGTGCGTGTGTGTGTGGTGACGGTGTTGTCAGTTTAGATGGTGCTGTGAGCTGGCTCCCTCCCAGACGGAAACTCTAATGTGAGAAAGTAAGGTCTGCAGATGCTGGAGATCAGAGTGCTGGAAAAACACAGCAGGACACGCGGCTTCCAAGGAGCAGGATAATTAACATTTTGGGCCAGAGCACGTCACCAGGAATGCCCTCGTCGTAGTAGAGTGTGAAGGCCAACCGAGGGGGCATTGCTTCACTTTAAACACACAGAGTCTGACATATTCGCTATGCATATGGATGTACACAGAGACACGCAGATACACACAGAGACGAATACAGATACGCAAAGACACACATTATTGATTATAGAAACACACACACACTGAATCTGATGCAGTAACACAGATACTAATACAGACATACAGAGACACAGACCAATACACTGATCTATATGCACACACAGATACACAGTCATCAATACAGGCATACTATATACACACTGGCACACTGATGTTTATACAGTAATGGAGAATCTGCCAGAATTTAATTTTTCGCGTGGTGACACTCTCAAAATTTCACTTGCTGTGTGGTATGTGTCAATATTTCCGTTGCACTGCAGGAAATCCTCTGCATCATCTCTGTAGCTTCCACATTTTTCTATGACAAGGCGACCAGAACACAACACAATGTTCCATGATGAACCCATCCGCTAATGTTACCAAACAGCCAGAAAAGCTGTTAAGGTGTTAAAGTACGAGTGCCAAATCTCAAAATTCACTCTTTGAGAATAAATAATATTAATTTATTCCTGCACTCAAAAAGTGAACATTGAACAACAACTATTCACATCGCTAAGCCCCTCTTCCTCTGAACTGATTGGTATTTGCCTTCAACGTTATAAGCACATAATGTTCCAATAAGAAAAGTCCATATTAAAATCGCTTCAAATTAATTTCAAAACCACATAGCATCTGTCATCTCCAGTGTCCTCCTTCCTTCAGCTGCAGATCTTGCTGGGTTGTCTTCTGAATTTTAGTGCAAGGATATTTCATACAAACACGGTATCTTTGTCAGAGAGAGTTTTGCATGGCAGTCTCTCTGTAGATGGCAGTTATTCTCAGCCTAACTCGCGAACTGCCTGCCTCATTTATGCTACTCAATATTTGATCCTCTCATTGGTTGGATGCTGGCAAAACAATAAATTCAAAATCGACTTTTGTATACTGGGTCATAATTTATACTGAATGGTTAAATTCGAATTGTTGTCTAACAGCAACCAAAACTCAAGGTAGCTGTTTCACAGCCAAACGTTGCATGCTTTATATTTTCCAGTATACTTTGGGATTTGCTAGCTAATCACACGAGAGGTGCTTGCAAGCCCAAAGTGCAGAACAACATTCACTCTCTCTTAAAAGGTACTATACACACGTTTAACTTCACAACAGTGGTTTAATCCGGGCTTTATAGAGCTGTAGCATAATCTCACAACTCTGAAACTCAGTTCCCTAGCCTGTGAAAGCCAACACATTATACATTTTCTTAACAACCACATCAACCTAGGTCAAGACTAAGGTGGTGTTTTAAAAGAACAGCAGGTCAGGCAGCATCCGAGGAGCGGGAAAATTGATGTTTCGGGCAGGAACCCTACATCAGATGATGAAGAGCTCCTGCTTGAAACGTAGATTTTCCAGCACCACTTTAATCTTGACCCTGATCTCCAGCATCTGCAGTCCTCCCATTTGCCAATTTGCTTTCAACCTGGGTGGCAACATTGAGGGATCTCTGGACATGTACTCCAAGATCCCTCTGTTCCTCCGCACTGCCAAAAATACTGCCATTAACCCAATATTCGACATTCGAATTCGACCTTCCAAAGTGAATAACTTCACACTTTTCTAGGTTTAACTTGATCTGCTTCTCATCAGCTCCGTTCTGAATCCTGACAATGTTCCATTGTAACCTACAACATATCTCAAAATTATCCAGAACTCCACTAACCTTTGTGTTTTGGGAAAACGTACTTCCATGACGCAAATTCCCTCCACAATCTGTGATGAGCCCTACCTTCACTCTGGCCATCCTCTTGTTCCTGACATACGTATAAAACGTCTTCGATTTTACCTTCATCCTACCCATCAGGACTTTTTCATGCCTTCTTATTGCTCTCATGAGTTCATTCTTCAGTTCCTTTTTAGCTAACGTGTAACCCTCTCGAGGCCTGTCTGATCCTTGGCTCATCAACCTTCAATAGACTTCCTCCTTCCTTTTGACTAGATGTTTTATATTACTTGGCACAATGGAGATATGAAGCTGTAAATGGAGGGGAGCTGCATATTCAACCACTTCCAGCATAGGCTGCAAGTTTCCCCACACTGGGCAGTGATCTATCTCAATGTCACTGAACAATGTACTAGGGTGATGGACACAGCTCTACATGCTGGGAGGGTAACTGCTCCTGGTTTACAGATCAATGCACTGTGGTGGCGGACACAGTCGTACATGCTGGGAGGGTAACTCCTCCAGGTTTACTTTTCAATGCACTAGGGTGGTGTACACAGTCCTACATGCTGGGAGGGTAACTGCTCCTGGTTTACAGTTCAATGCACTGGGGTGGTGTACACTGTCCTACATGCTGGGAGGGTAACCACTCCTGGTTTACAGATCAATGTACTGAGTTGGTGTACACAGCTCTACCTGTTGGGAGGGTAACTGCTCCAGCTTTACAGAGCAATTCACTGTTATACACTGCACAGCTCCCCACGGACTGTATGGTCCACACTGTCTGTACAGAGTACTGGGTTGTATTGAACAATACACTAGCCTGGTCGGCACTGTGCTCCATGCTAAGCAGATATCTCATCTGGATTATGGTGTCTGATTCTGTGTGGCGGTTTGAGCATCTGATATAACTGACCATTTGAGCTTATCTCTCAGCATATTTATTTTATGTTGTTATTCTTGTTATTGGAGGCTGCCTCTAGCATCTGATATCTCCACCTTGTCCTATTTCTCTGAGAAGAGCCACGTTTATTCAATTTGTCAGTCAAGTAATCATCCAATTATAACATGAATGTCCGTCCTTCTGTACCTTAACCTAGCAGTTGGTGCTCATATCCCTGGATTCCCAGGGGCATCATTGTCAAGCTCAGAAAAAATTGCTAGATGTATGGCTTGAGCTCTCCTGTATGTTCCAGCTGTTGGTGCCAATTGCCTCCTTAGTTTATCGAGAGCTGGCATTGTGAAGCCGTGTTTGTTCAGAATTCTTCCTCTCATGGGGCATCTGGGATACCAGACACCATTGTTATGGTTAAACAAAGGCCCTGACCAATATAGCCAATTAATCCGTGCCTACATGTTTCAAAAAGGGCCGCCACGTCCTATCAAAATTTTCAATTTTCTGGTGCATGTTAATTGTAAGGAAGTCCAGGGGGATATTCTCCATAACTAACCTAAACCACCCCGAGAATCCTGGGGGATATTCAGACAGCCACCTCATCAGAATGTTCTTTCCCGCACAAAATGAAAAAATACTAAACAATCTCTTCCCAAAGATAGGTGAATTGGCAAACCCAAAAGGCGTGACATCAGATCTACCTTGACCTCGTTTCCCAAGACCCCTTCCAAAACACTCGCTATAGGTCCCCAATACCTACGAAGTTTGTGGCATGACCATAAGCAATGGGTAAGCGTACCAACATCTGTTTTACATTTGGGTACATTGGGGACGCTCGTTTCTTAAATTTGGAAAGCCGCTCCGATGCCAAATAAACCCTGTGGAGTACCTTCAGTTGCATCGCTTGCGTCCTATTGCAAATCGAAATCTTTCGGACATTCTTCCAAATATCTGCCCACTCCTCTGGTGAAGATATCCACCCCCAATTGCTGAAGCAAAATTCCACACAGTTGTTCAAGGTGCTTTGAGACACTACCTCCGATTAAATGCTAGAGAGTGCTGACCAAGATAGTGCACGTGCACTGAAGCGCTCTCACCTCCATAGTCAACTTATGGGGACTTACCATTAATGTGGTCTTTTTCTGTATAAAATCCCTAATCTCCTAAATAGCTCATATTTCTGGCTCAGCTGCACGAAAGACATCATGACCTCCCCGTCAAATAAGTCTCCCAAACAGAAAACACCTCTGGACTCCCAGAGCCAAAAGCCAGATTCCATCAATCCTACAATGGGAGTAAAAGGGGAAGTTATTTTTTGTAAATTGCCCTCACTTTGTTGCATCATTCTCCATGCTTTAAATGATTTAAGGACAAGTGAATTTCTGCAATCGTCCATAACAGTCCTCATCTTGTCCATGAACAACAGATTGATGAGGGGACATTTTGCCTAGGAGGCAGCGATGTCCAGCCACATTGGCCACGGTCCTTGGCGAGCCCAATCGGCCACATCGTCGAGGAGGGAACTCAATTGGTATTTCTTAAAGTGTGTAAAATCCAAATTCCTCAGCCCCCGCGGAAGCTGCAATTGGGTGAGCTCCATAAGAGGCCGCCCGTGATGCTGAATGAAATATCCAAGCCAACGGTAAAGCTCCTTAGAGGCTGCCTGGGCAGCATCAAAAGGTGCATTTGCATGGGATATAACAAACGAGGAATTACCTTCATTTTGACCGGAGCTATTCTACCCAACCATGGTATCAGAAGATCCTCCCAACGCTCAAGGTCCTGCCTAAGTTCTCGAGCAACTGCAGGAAGTTGGCTTTATCTAATCGATTGAAGGTCGGAGCGATAAAAATGCCTGAATACTGGAAACCTCCATCTGACTATCCGAAAGGAATCGGATTCCACCTTCAAGATTGGGTACTCTCATAAGACCCGAGACAGCATGGCCTCTGATTTCATAAAAGTGATTTTATACCCCGTGAGAGATCCAAGTAAATGAATCACTTGTATTAAACGCGCCATAGATATCATCGAGCTAGTTAGAAAGAGAAGAACGTCATCTATTTAAAGAGTGATCTTACGCCATCCTGATCCTACCTCCAGGGCAGTTACATTATGGTCCCTCTGGATGGCCTCTGCCAACGGCACGATCACCCATCTAAATAGTAATGGTGAAAGGGGACGCCCTTGTCGGCTGCCTCAGCCATTGCTAAAATTGTCAGACCTTATACCATGAATGAGATCCGCTGCTTTAGGGTCTCTATATAACACTGTCACCCACCTGACAAAGGCCCCTCCAAGGCCAAATCATTCCACGACATAAAAGAGGTATGGCCATTCCACCCAGTCAAATGCTTTCTCTGCATCCACGACCAAGCCTGGAATCGACCCTTGCTTGCACACCTGAACCATATTAGCACTCTCCTTATATTATTAGACGACCTGTGACCCCTAATGAAACCTGTCTGATTCTATTTCTCAATGAACGGCAAGACCGTCTCCAGCTTTAACGACATCATTTTCACCAAAATATTTAAGTCCACTTTTAATAGGGATATAGGCCTACATGAAGTGGCAGTCCTCTGGAGAATAAGATAAATATTTATTTCTCTCAGAGGGGATGGGCGTCAGTCTTGGCTGTACGAATAATTTTACATATCCAATATTGGCCAAGTTAGCATGTCAATAAACTCCTTTTAAATCTAACTCTAACATCCATCTGGGCCCGGTGCTTTACCACTCTGGAGCTGCCTCACCGCTTTCTGTTTCTCTTGGATTGTCAGAGGGGCATTCAAAAGAGATGCCTGCTCTGAAGTTACACTTGGGAGGTCCAGGGTCCAATCAAAAGGCACCAACGTCGCCAATCTGTCCTCACAGCAGTCTGACTGGAACAACCCTGAAAAGAACTTCCTGAATGCTGCCTTAATCTTTCTGGGATCGTAGATGATAGTGACAACACACTCACTAATGCATGTGATAGACTGGAGGCACACTTCTTTCTGGCCATGTATGCCAGATGTCTACCCGTATTATCACCATAATCAAATAAACTCTGTTTCGCAAATGAAATCGCCCTCTTTGCTCTCTGGCTGAGGGCAGTGTTCAGAGCAGCCCGGAAAATTGTAATCTGCTGTAACTTAGTTACAGACGGTCTATCAAAATACGCTCTTTCAGCTGATGCTCTCGCTTCTACCGCTTCTCAGTCGTCGAGTAAGAAATAATCAAACCCCTTGCATAAGCCTTGAGAGTCTCCCAGAGCACCGTCGGATTTCTCGCCGTCCAATTTAATGATTTTTTTTAATTCCATGAAAAATAATAAACTAGCTGTCCTTCAGAAGGAAAGTATCCATGCACCAGTGCTGCGAACCTGTCCCATCGCCACTATCCTTCACCTCCATTTACACTGCCACATGATCAGAAATGGCTATGTTCCAATTCAACAAAACAGCACTGAATTCGAAAAGGCCAATGGGGCAAACACATGTTAATCCTAGTTTGGCACTTATGTGGGTTAGGAAAAAAGGTGAAGTACCTCCCCTTATGGTGAATCATCTCCAAACATACACCAAGCCAAGCTCCCTGTTCAGATCCACCAGCTGCCTGGATTGCAGGGAAATATCTGCGAGAACCCGAAACCACCTTGGGATCCATATGTCGGTTAAAGTCTCCCCCTATAGTTGTATGACGCGCACCAAGGGACATCAACCTGGAGAACGCATCCGTAAAAAAACTGAGGGGTGTACCAGGGGCAAGATGGTGGACGGGAAAAATTTCTGGCTGGAAGACCGCTGCTCGTTTTGAGGTATTTTAGGGGCTGGAGGTGATTTACTCGAATTCCAGGCGCAGCAATGACTGTTTTATATGCTGTTGCATTGTTATGGAACTTTGGGAAAATAAAGTCAAAACAACAGTAGTTTTAAAAGGAAGAAGAGCAGACAAAGGACCCACATTGTGAGGACAGTGCAGGAGGGAGGGAGAGAGAGAGATAGAGAGCGAGAGAGAGCGAGAGAGAGAGAGAGAGAGAGAGAGAGAGAGAGAAAACCTGCACAGGTACTGCCTTTTTTGGTTTTGAATTCATGTATTGCTGGACATCGGAGTGCGTCGGGGAAAATTAACAAACTGAATGTCACGACTGATCCTGGAGAAGCCTGTTTGGGCGAAGTTCACAACGCAGAATCAGATCAGTTAGTCGTTGTTTTAAGTCTGTCCAGTAGAAAACCTGCGGTAGTCAGTAGTGGGCTCTTCCTTTATTATATGTTTTTGGAGATAAGTCTCTCGAATATACTTAAAATATAAGGCATAACTATTAATTAAAACTGGTGCAGTGTTTTGTAGAGATTTAAGACAGCGTTATTTTCTGGGTCTGCAGATTGTGAAGGAGCAAAAATGGCCTTTGCAACGATATGTACTTCTTAACAGATGTGGGAGTTTAAAGAGAGTTTAAGGGTGAATAAGGATTATATTTGCCATAAATGCTGTTGGACGCGAATCTTATCAGATCGAGTGGGGCGGTTGGAGAGACCGATAGAAGAGATGAGGAATTTTCAACAGCAACAGTATGTGATGGATGGCAGTTATAGGAAGGGGGAGAGTCTCAGATACAGTCACTTAGACGGGTTAACTCTAGAAAGTGTAAGAGAGGTAGGCGCCTTAGGGCAGGAATCTTTTGTGGATATACCCATTTCAAACAGGTGTGCTGTTTTGGAAAATGTAGGGGGTGATGGATTCTCAGGGGAACGTAGCACGAACAGCCAAGTTTCTGGTATTGAGACTGGCTCGAATGCAACGAGGGGTACGTCGGCTTCCAAGAGATCAATTATGTTAGAGGATTCTGTAGTTCGAGGTACAGACAGACATTTCTGTGGCCAGCAGAGAAAAAGCAGAATGGAGTGTTGTTTCCGTGGTGCCAGAATCAAGGATGTCTCAGAGATGGTGCAGAATGTTCTCACGGGGGAGAGGAGCCAGCAAGAGGTCATTGTCCACATTGGAAACAACGATATAGTAAGGAAAATGTTGAGATTCTGAAGGGAGATTACAGAGAGTTAGGGTTAAATATAAAAAGGAGGTCCTCAAGGGAAGTAATATCTGGATTACTCCCTGTACTACGAACTAGTGAGGGTAGGAATAGGAGGATAGAGCAGATGAATGCATGGCTGAGGAGCTGGTGTATGGGAGAAGGAGTCACATTTTTGGATCATTGGAATCTCTTTTGGGAAAGAAGTGACCTGTACAAGAAGAACGGATTACACCTAAATTGGAAAGGGACTAATATACTGGCAGGGAAATTTGCTGGAACTGCTCGAGTGGATATAAACGAGTAAAGTGGGGTGTGGGGGACCAAGTGAGATAGTGAGGAAAGGGATCAATCTGAGACGGCTACAGCTGAGAAAAGAATTGAGTCGAACAGTCAGGACAGACAGGGACAATGTAGGAAAAATAAATTAAACTGCATTTATTCAATGCAAGGGGCCCACCAGGGAAAGCAGATGAACTCAGGGCATGGTTCGGAACACAGGACTGGGATGTCATAGCAATTACGGAAACATGGCCCAGGGATGGGCAGGACTGGCAGTTTCATGTTCCAGGATACAAATGCTATAGAAATGATAGAAATGGAGGCAAGAGAGGAGGGGGAGTGGCATTTTTGATCAGGGATAGCATTACAGCTGTGCTGAGGGAGAATATTCCTGGAAATACGTCCAGGAAAGTTATTTGGGTGGAAGTGAGAAATAAGAAACAGATGATCACCTTATTGGGATTGGATTATAGACCCCCGAATAGTCAGAAGGAAATTGAGAAACAAACTGGAAGGAGAACTCTGCTATCTATTAGAATAATAGGGTTGTTATGATTGGGGATTTTCAACTTGACGAACATCAACTGGTACTGCCATATTGTTAAAGGTTTTGATGGAGAGAAATTGCCTAAGTGCGTACAAGACAATTTTGAGATTCAATATGTGTATGTACCTACCAGAGAAGGTGCAAAAGCTGACCTACTCTTGGGAAATAAGGCAGGGCAGGTGACTGAGGTATCAGTGGGGGAGCACTTTAGGGCCAGCGACTATAATTATATTCCTAATAAAGTAGTGAATGAAAA